>NC_065875.1:23872554-24497554 GCF_933775445.1 Argentina anserina
TGTTGAATTATGCTCGAGTCGATAAGGTGAGTAAAATCTCACATATTTACGAATCTACCCTTACGGAGATTCAAGATTTTGCAAGAGTTTTTAATATTGAATTACGACATATATACGATATAGTGGATTACATATGTACTGTATAAATGGTAATAAGTACATATATATATATAGTTTGCTATATTATATACTGTTATGAATTCAATATGAATTGGTCATTTCGATGACGAGAATTATATATTGAGCAAGTGATTTAATTTGTACAATATGAGGTGTGATTATTGTACGTGTTGGCAAGTCGGAACCTAGCCTTTGGCCGGGCAAAAGTTACGATACAGTTAGAGCTCTAGTCTGTCTGCCGAAGTACTGCATGTGAGGTAACATGTGGTTATCGGCTCATGAGTACTCATATTGTTTGATGTTGGGTAGCAGGTGGTTGCCCAATATCGGCGGTGTACTACGTGAGGGGTAACAGATGTGTACCAGCGTTCAGTAGTACTCGTATTATAAATGTATTTGGGTAACCAGAAGAGTTGCCCGATTTCTCATGAGCACTTCATTTCATATATTTTTGGGACAACCAGATGGGTCGTCCATTGGCTCATGAGTGCATTTATATTTGTTGATTTGTGGAGTTTCGTATATATTGATATGCGAGTTATATTTTCATTTTACTTATACGAGCTATAAGCTTACCGGGTTTGTGTTTACAATCCCGGTGCACCAATTCGATGGTGTAGGGGATAATTCCGCAGGTGTTGATTAGTGGAGCGCGAGAGACGACTCCGGTGACTCGAAGTTGTTCATTAACCTGCTTGTGGTGAGGTTTCTAGTGTGGATTTGTGTGTGAGAACTTGTGAGGTTTTATTTGTGAGTTTTGTGAGAGATTGTGAGGATTATTACATTTCCATTTTATGTAATGTTGAATTATAAATTTGGTTTGTAATAATTGGTTGTCTGAGTTGTATTTGTGAACTCAGTAATGATCCGCTGTGTATTTAAAACGATTTCGATTCGTTGAGATTGTTTTGGTGTTTTCTTGACTTTGAAATTTTGAGTTTTCTGCTCGAAATTTTAGGGTCGATACAGAAAAAGTTTTGATTGATTCCTAACAGAAGTGTTGATCATGCAAAGCTAATGATGAAATACTGGCCGCATAACCAACTCCGGTAATATGTATAACAGCTTCTTCACGGTATAAGAATGTCGCCATATTGTTATTAGTAGTATTAGCTTTAGCAACTCCTTCTGAGAACCGTTCTGGTTTGAAAAGATGCGCGTCTTGTCCCCAGAGTTGATCATCATGGTGTATTGCTAGAAATGGGATGATTAACTCAACCTCAGCAGGAACAAGGAGCTTTCCAAGTCTAACGTTCCTCTCAATACTCCTTGTGACATAGATAATGGGAGAACATAGCCTCAGGGCTTCATTGACGATCATACTCATCTGCATGATCGAAGATATATTTTCATGAATTGCACAACCTTTTTTTTTAATAGGGCAAACTGCCCTTAATTTATTGAAATCAAACTAATAAAGGAGGGGGACAAAATAACTTGGCTTCATATGTTTGATAAACTCTAACAAAGAGGATACACAAAACCTCAATCCGGCATGTGTACACTCATCTATGCAAAACTATATATATATATAACTCTTAGTAAATAGCAAATCCTCAGCCAAGAAACCCTTAATTAAATGACGGTATGAAGCTGATAGTATTAGCAGACAGTTGTGAGATACCAAGAATAGAGAAAATATACATATCGTGATACTTCTTGTAAGGATGAAAATAATACAGAGCATACTCTCAGAACAATTTCAAAAGATGACGACATGACGTTGGGTTTTCAACACAATAAAAATCTTATATTCGAAACACACAAGATTCCTAGTGATCCAAATAAACCAAATTAAATTACATGAGACTAAAAACCAAAATCGACGTTTAGATTTTGGGAACGCTGATGTTAATTAACATTAATTTCAGAACAAGGTGATCAAGGTTTCTCTAATTACGTACGGTTTTTAATTTTCAAGGGTCATTAGGATTTGGAGTTTTTATTTCCTGCACTTCCTTTCTCGCTTCCTCTTGCCAATTGGTATGGACAGCTAGAAGAAAAACTGTCCAGTCCAGCAAAGTATTAACGGTCTCTTGTCCAGCAAAGTAAATCGACTTGCATTCATCAACTATATCATCTATAGAAAACCTGTGCTTGTCATTAGTATCATGATAAGCGTTTAATAGTGCGCCAAGAAAATCACTCCCAAAGCTCTCTTCTCCCCCACTCCTCGCCTTCTCTTCTCTTTCCTTAACAATCTCCATTACGGAGTTGCGAATTCCTTTTTGAAGCTTCTCGGCTTCGATCTCATCGCTGGTCTTGATAAACTTGCTGCAATATTAAGTGAAAGATTAAATCTATGTCTGATAGGGGGAGTGGATATAAGCGGGCGAAAGAGTGAAGGAGTAGCGTTGTAGAATCATGGACAAGGTAATCTTAGCTTCAGTGGTTGCAAATTAAGTTCAAGCCTACACAAGTTCGAGGTTCCAGTCCAAATGGCATGAACGCACCTACATTATTGTTAGTTGCTTTAGCAACGCCACCTGAGAATCTCTCTGGCTTGAAAAGATGCACATCCGGTCCCCAAAATTGAGGTTCATCATGAAGTGCTAGAACTGAGACTAGCAGTTGAACATTAGCAGGAACAAGAAGCTTTCCCAGTCTAACTTCCCTTCCGCAGTCAACAGCAGGTGGATATAACCTTAGAGACTCATTGAGGATCATACTCATCTGCATATCACAATTTAAACGTAGATGTTAATTTTCAGAAGTTACAGAAGCAAGCAACCCTATCTTCTGGACTTTCTTACAGTTTTAAGTTTGGAAATGCCATCCGGACTAGGATTCTGTTTTCCAAAAAACTGTAGGACCTCCTTTATTGCTTCTTCTTGCCAATCTGTATTAACTGCTAGGAGAAAAATAGTCCAAGCAAGCAATGTAGCAGTGGTGTCTTGTCCAGCTAAGTAAAATGTCTCGCAATCATCAACTAAATCATCCACCAAAATCCTCTGGTTCTGATCAGCATCATGATGAGCTTTTAAAAGTGATCCAAGAAAGTCACTGCCAAAGCTTTCTTCTTCTCCACTAGTTGCCTTCTGTTCTCTTTTCTTAACAAGCTCTATTATCGAGTCACGTATTCCTTTCTCGAGTTCGTTAGATTCAGTTTCATCCCTGGTTTTAAAGAACTTGCTGCAATATTGAATAAAACAATGAACATAAGAACAAGGTCAATCATCTCAGAACCTTGTTGTGAGTATTTATCTGCTACAAATAAGATGGAAGACAATGAAAGAGAAATAAAGAAGATTATTCTCTACATGGAAGATCTAATTTGTCAGTTGGTTATGGATCAACCATAATTACATCAAATAGAGTTTATGACTGTTCTTCCATGAAATGCACTAATGCAGTATTAGATCAATTATTCAACAATTTGAGGCATATTAATTACCGTACCTCATCTACAGCAGCAGAATAAGAACGATCCTCCCGTCAATTCAATAGTAGATCAAAGTACAGAATAATGAGATATCAGGATCTCACACATTGAACAATCAATAATTGATTCAACAAGTACAAAACTAAATTCAATCATATAAAGAGAGTTACCAATCCACTGATATTGGTCAAGAATGAAGTATAAAACTGCCATTAGTTCATTGATGATTGAAAAGCTAGAGGTTCAATAACTAAAGAATGTTTGATTCATGCTAGGCTTCTGCCACACTTCAAGTCGGTTAAACGAGGAAACAATGGCTATTTCTGTGATTTTCAATTCAAAATTTATTAGATGTAGGTTACCTGATAACAGGAACTTTGATTCGGAGCGAATTTCTGAATGATAACAAGGTCAACTTCTTCAACATCTCAAAAATGTGCTGTCCTTGTAAGTAGCTGTTTCCAAATGCTGTCCTGGAAATCACTTCTGAAGTGAATAACCTTAATTCTTCAACCACCTCAATCTCTTTCCCTTTATGGCTTTCCCACCTTTTGAGCATCATCTCAGCACTAGTTATTCTATCTGGAATCATAGTCTAGTCAAGAACACACCATCATGCTACTATCTGTATTTTAAGCTTTAGTCTAACTAACTGGCACACAAATCAACCACAGTAGTACTTGTAAAAAACAACCAGTAACTGATAAGAAGAACCTACGTACTTTTAAGCTCTCTCCATGGAAGGCATGGTTGGATATCTTTCTCAATTTTGACCACTTTTCTGCTTCAACTGTTGTTACAAGGCCACATCCTAACAGCTTCTTCACAGTTTTCAGGCGGTATTTTCTGATGAGCTCCCCTCTTTGTTGTTTAGTATCTGTTTGCACGGCTCAGGTTCTAGAATGGCCAACTGAGCTTGTGAACCGAGCCATTGGAGATAATTTTTCCCGGTTGACAAAGATGACAATATTTTATCTTGTAACTATATATTTTCAAAAACCAAAGATCATAAACAGCTTTAATACCATCTACACTGCTCCATGAATGAACATGCGGCTGAACATAAGCAAATATGTTGTGAGATGGGTCTGCTCGTGGCTTCCTTGCGCATGTTGTGGGGTGGGGGGGGGGGGGGGGGGGGCTGTGAAGCCATCAATTTCTGCGTGTGATTCGGTGTCCTCCACACTTTGTGAAAAGATTTTGAAGATCAGAGCTACAAAACAGAATAGACACAGAAAACTTTAAATGATGACCACTAGACCTCTGTGCATGGAGGCTCAAAGCGAAAACAAAAATTGAGGTCTCAAAATAAATGTTTGAAAAACAAAAATAAACCTAATTGTTGAAAGTTGAAACATAAACAATACTAAAATCTCTATAAACAAAAACGAAGCAAATTCATTATTCTATACATATCAATAGCCATAAAGTCTTATATTTTCAACTAATTACGATTCCATTACATTATTTTAACTAAAATAGAGAATGAAAAATACCAAAAAATATATCTAGAAAATAAAAATAAATAACTTCAAGAATCTTACATTATATGTCTTTGATTGAAAAAAAAACCTTAAAGTGAGAAAAAAATTTATGCCTTAAATTGATAAAAGAAAAAAACTAAAATAAAAAAGATATAATCAATGAATATTAGAAAAAAAAATATTCTTATATTAAAAAAATGCAGGCATACAAAAAAAAATTTGTTGAGACCCCTAAAAATTTTAGGGCCCTATACTGGTTCCTAGTCTCTTGCCCCAGGCCGGCAGTGGGCCTCTCGAAGAACTCATTGCACTATTTTCTCATTTGATTCGCTGAACCTACGCACTGAACTATAAGTCTATAACTCCAAAATTGATAATGATGTGATTTAGGCCTTGAGGAGATTGAAAGGCTTAAAAAACCAGATCAAAGTTAAAGTATCCTAAAGGACAAATATAAGTTGTGATGCTTTCATGCTCTTCATTTGTTTAGACATTTTTGTCCTAACAAGCGTGTTGGCTTCTATTTGTTAATACTAGCTACACTCTAAAGAAGCAAAGATGTCATATGCAATGGACCCTATTTGACGTTTTACTCCATTACTTTTTGAAACTCTAAATGAATACATTCCAACTTAGATGAGAAAAATAGGTAGACAATTATGAAATCAAAGAACTCAAGAAAGTAGTGATTTGGGGAGGTTATATAATATTCCTGACATCATCTCTATATAAAACTCATTGTCTAATAGTGACCCTTAACACCTTAACTAACATACTGAGAAGAAAGTCGTGATTGTGAGAGGTAATATATTGTACTGCTGGTGCTGAAGCATACATGTAATGACAGATGATTTTCAACGATAAAACCTCAGAATTAAAATAAAATTCTAGAAAACAGGTGTACATCATATATGGAATATATGGTTGCAGATTAGTTTTAACGACAAACCTCAGTTTTACCTGAAATTCCAGATTTCCAGGCATGACCTGTTGCAGGTTGCAGCTAATACTATCGGAGGGTTGAAGTGATCAATTTCCATTTTCTTTTTATTCCAAAATTAAGGCAGATTGCGCCTAATCGGGCTAGGCGGAACTTAGGTACACCGGGCCTAGCGGGCTGAACGGGCCCAACTTCAAAAAAAGCCAGGAAAAAAAATTAGGAAGAAAACTCCGGTCTCGCATCTCTCTCCGGCGGATTGCAACTCGGCCGGACACCGCCGTCACCAGCTGTTCTTCCTCCTGAGGTACTTGTTCGACCCTCTCTATTTCTAATATATGGTTTTGAGGAACTGAAACAGAGCTAGTTATACAAATTAAAGGGAAATTCTATAAGTCAAGCATCTCAGAACCCTTCTGTTTCATTCTCCTTATGAAGTCTTCGAGAAAAGTTTCATATATATGTTTTGTTCGCAATGATTGTTGCTATATTTGAACAATTTCAATCTGGATATATAACTATATGACCAAGTTGACCCTAATTGCTAGCACAATTGTTCAGACTTCAGATTGCTGTGAATAACATATACATGAACTTCATGTCATGAACAATAGCATTAGTTTAAGCGAGAATATCAGACAATGTTTCACAATCCAAATGAAAACTGTGAAGGTTTGGGAAATACCATAGATTGTTACACATTTAACATTGAAAGCTTCGAAACACAAATCAAGGAGGAGGGCTTTTAAATTCTGAGCTTTGCTATTCACAATGGTTGTAGCAACACTTGAAGTCCATGTTGTGGCCGAACTGTGACAAACAAATAGGGGGAGTGGATATAAGTTGGGGAAAGAGTGAAGGAGTAGCGTTGCAGAATCATCGACAAGGCAATCTTAGCTTCAGTGGTTGCAAAGTTCAAGCCTACACAACTTCGAGGTCCCAGTCCAAACGGCACGAATGTACCTACATTATTGTCAGTAGCTTTAGCAACCCCTCCTGAGAATCTCTCTGGCTTGAAGAGATGCACATCTGGTCCCCAAAGTTGAGGTTCATGGTGAAGTGCTAGAACTGGGACCAGCAATTCAACATTAGCAGGAACAATGAGGTTTCCTAGTGTGACTTCCCTTTCAGTTCCGCGTTTAATGGCAACAACAGCAGGATATAATCTTAGAGACTCATTGAGGATCATACTCATCTGCGTTGCACAAGATAGAGAACAAATTATGATTTAATCTTAGATGAAATATTTTTTACCACTTACACAGGCAATTAGTAGTTCTAAACTTTCTTACGGTTTTCAGTTTGGGAATGCCATCCTGATTTGGATTCTGTTTTCCAAACAAGTGCAGGACCTCCTTTCTTGCTTCCTCTTGCCATTCTGTATGAAGTGCTAGAAGAAAAACAGTCCAAGCAAGCAATGTGTTGGTGGTTTCTTGTCCAGTAAAGTAAAAAGTCTTGCAATCATCAACTACATCATCCACTGAAATCCTCATGTTCTGATTGGCATCGTGATGAGCCCTTAAAAGTGATCCGAGAAAATCACTCCCGTAGCTTTCTTCTTCTCCACTATTTGCCTTTTGTTCTCTTTTTTTAACAAGCTCTATTATGGAGTCACGTATTACTTTCTCGAGTTTCTCAGATTCAATTTCATCACTGGTGTTAAACAATTTGCTGCAGTATTAAATAGAACACTAACCATAAGAACAAGGGTAACCATCCAGCAGCTTGTGGTAAATGTTTATCTGTTACGTAAAAATCACTGATCTATTGCATAGCATAATTAACTGTCATTCACTGGTTCTTCTTATGTTCTGCTTTTGCAACTCAAGTGAACATGGAAAAAAAACTAGCTATTTCTGCAACTCACAACTGAATAAATAGTAAAAGGAAGGTTACCTGACACCAGGAACCTTGATTTTGAGCGAATTTTTGAATAATAACAAGGCCAACTTCATAAACATTTCAAAAATTTGCTGTCCTTCTATGTAGCTGCTGCCAAATGCTGTCCTGGAAATCACTTCTGAAGTGAATAACCTAAACTCTTCAACTACCTCAATCTCTTTTCCTTCATGCCTTTCCCACCTTCTAAGCATTATTTCTGCACTAGCTATCATATCTGGAATCATAGTCTAGTAGTACAATACCATCATGTTATTATCGATCGTGAAGTGGCACAAATAACAACCACAGTAGTATTTGCAAGACGTACAGGTAACTGATAAGAAGAACTTACTTTTAAGCTCTCTCCATGGAAGGCATGGTTGGAAATCTTTCTCAGTTTTGACCACTTTTCTGCTTCAACTGTTGTTGCAAGGCCATATCCTAATAGCTTCTTCACAAAGTTTTCAGGCGGTAACTTGGGATAAGCTCCATCTTTGTTGTTCAGTATCATTTTGCATAACTCAGGTTCTCGAATAACCAACTGCGGCCGCGAACCATACCATTGTAGATAATTCTTTCCTGTTGGCAAAGATGAATATTTTATCTTGATAACAAAATTTAAACCCATCAAAAATAACAAAATTTAAAAAACAGAGTTCATATAGAGGTTTAAATACCATATGCACTGCTCCATGAGTGAACATGAGGCTGAACATAAGGGAAATTGTTGTGTGATAAACTCAAGGGTTTGCTCATGGCTTCCTTGCACATTTTGGAGATTTCTTTTGTGTTTCCATGAATAAGTCTGTAAGGGGGGCCTCTGATTCCCTGTGCAGCCATCAACTTCTGTATGCGATTCGGAGTCAACCATAGTTTGTGAATCATCTTAGAGATCAGCGCTACAAAACAGAACACAGATTAAAATTGAAATGATCACTAGGCTTCCTGAAGAACTCATTGTTCTTCCTTCTCTTCGATTTGCTGAAACTACTGAACTGCAAGTATCCCTGAACATTATATAAGTTGTGATGCTTTCTTGGGTTTCATTGTTTAACCCGCGACACCAGTTTTGTCCTTACAAGCGTCATCGTGATGTGGCAATATCTCAGCCATTCGATGTCATCTACGGTTGTGCTTCATAAAGAAAGTCAAACAAAAATCGAAACTGTTAGCTTAATCTGTTAGTACAATGCAGAGGATCTGCAACCCACCCCTCTCCATCATCGAGCAACTTCAATTTCTTTCGATTGTCAAAATTCAAAAGATTCCAACTTCCACATCTATACTTTCTCGTCTCAGCCGCAAGCTCTATTATGTTTTGAATCTCTTATAAACTTCATCTAATTCACTAATTCACATCTATACCTTCGAACCAGTGAAATCCTCTCTATTTACTTCTCCATTTAGCTCAGTTTCTGTTGTTTGTGTTATTGTTGGGATGCAATTTTGATTGTTAGATAGATTTGATGACTCCACTAGGTAGGTAGAACTGATTTCAGTTGGGTTGGGTTGGGTTGGGTTGGGTTCACAGAACGCACATACAGTGTTCGACATAATGTCTCAATGACATAACTAAACTGAACCAGTGGGCTATTCCATGTTTAACGAAAAACCTAGCCTTCTTGTTTCTTTCTCATTTTTTAACAGCTCTAAATAGACTCTTCAAGGATCGTTTTAGTTTTGGTCTTATGCAAAACGGAGTTGATTTGAGAAACTTACGGTATTTCAAACCTTGTTATGTGTTTCAGCAATTCTGCAGATTCGGCAATTTCTGTGACTTTGGTTCTGTGTTCAATCATTCATTTGAACTCCAAATGACTTGAAATTTTGAGAGATTGTAGCTTTCTGGAGATTTTCACTGAAAAATGTGGAAAGATCAATCTTTGGTGAATTTTTCTCTATCGATACCTGTTTTCTGGAAATTTTTCAAACATGCAGCTCCTTTCATTTTTATAGAATCTAATTCCTAGAGTTGTAGTTTTTACAATTGGTACGATGAATCTTATTAGAAAAGCTATGCCACATGTTGAGTATTTCAAATTTCTAGATGTATAATTTTGGCGTACACTGTTAACAACTTAAACATCGTTTGTAACCTTTTCAGAATATACCACGGGTAATGTCTAACTAAATTTAGTCTCCTTATCACTTATTTTTGCTGTGTTGTTTCACATAAAAGAATATAACTACTGTCACTTATTTCTGTTACTGTAATGAGTTACACTAATGAAGTTCAATTAGTTCCAGAATTGTTGTCATATGTATAGTCGTTTGTGAAGCAAATTTGCTGAGGTTAGGATTTGAATATATGTCTGCTGTCTTATTTCTGCTTAAATACTTTTTGCATAGATTCTAAGGCTGGGAGGAGCAGCTGCGGAGGCATCAGCACCGACCCAGCTT
The DNA here is from genome assembly GCF_933775445.1 of Argentina anserina. NCBI lineage: Eukaryota > Viridiplantae > Streptophyta > Magnoliopsida > Rosales > Rosaceae > Argentina > Argentina anserina. The sequence goes on from NC_065875.1 coordinate 23,882,759, forward strand.
GTCGGGACAAATTCCCACAATACCCCCAGAAAACCACATTACATGAGGTTGAGGACTACTCTGTAGTGGAGAAGAGAACCTGGTATCCGAACATTCACGCCCCAGCTTAAAGGCCCCAATTCCAATGAGGTCTCTATTTCTTTGCCCATTTGGTTTCATTTCCTAATTATCTCTGTCTGTAAAAATGTGGAGTTTGAGAATCATTACAGTTCTTCATTGTTTATTTTTTTTATCATAAGTAAAGTTATAGCTCATTTGAGATTAAATCAAGCTTCTTGTTGGTGACTGAGCAAAATTTGTGGAGTGTTGGTTTTTAGCCATAATTAAGTGGGTTGATGTGTTGGAATTCTTGAACATAAGAGAGTGAACATGTTGTCTGTGTATGAAATACATTTCTTTGAAAGTATCTGGTAAGCCGTTTGTACATATGCTTATAAATTATATCAATTGTTAGCTGTCGATTTGCATCTTGATGTTCACCAACTGTCTTGAGGATGTAAGACTAGGTGATCAAAGGGTGTTAAGGCTACCTATACCAAGCGCTAGAGCTCAATTTTTTTCATGTGGATGTTGTTGTCTTAGTTTTGGTATGTGCTTGTTCTGTATGGTCAGTGCATTAGGTGTATACTTCTATGTTCATTCGTTTCCTTTGTTATTCCAGATAATAAAGAATCACAATAATTGCCAGTTGACCAGCATTACATTTCAGAAAAGTTAAAGCACAACCTCGTTTATTCATGTCGCAGTAGTTCTATCATTCTTTTATAAATTCTTGTTCCTGTTACCCTCATGGTCAGTAGCTCTTGTTTTTATCCATGGATTTCTGTGATAGTCACGGTGACTCGAAAGCTATTGCTTTCTCCTTTTCAGTGAAGTGCATAATTGATTATACTGTGTATCCTTTTTTCAGGGGATCAAGAGTAAGGTTCGTACCAAGTCTGGTATATTCTTGAGTCCTCAGGGAAGAAGTTCACAATGGTACAGGTAGTTTGTTATAAGTATAATACTTTTCCATTCTACATTAATCGGGGGCTTATTCCATATTAGATGTAATTTTTCTGTTCATGTATTTCCAGAAAATTAGGATTCAGAATCTAACCTCTTTGGAAGTTAAAATTGCATCATTTATTTCCAGATTCTATATTCAAATTCCTTCAAAACATGATGATATACACATACATCTCATCTAATTTGTTAGTATTGAGAGCTTTCAAGGTCAGGCTTTTGATCCATGGTTGTTTATGTTACCTTACACCAGTTATCTGACTTATCTCCGTCTGACTGCATGTTGATATAGGTGAGACTGTCACCCACTCCCCAGTTCTATACCATCCCGCAGACCATGGACAAGAACTCTTAGAAGCTTTGGGAGAGCTTGAATTCAGAAATTAGTTTCTGATACCAAGTTATGATGGAAGGTATGACTAAATTTTATTTCTCTCTTCTTTCCTCTCGTTTATTTTGCATTGTAGCTAACCATGATTCAATTGTGTCCTCGCTGTCTTTACTTATTTATATATATATATATATTTTTCAGTACGAAGTTAAAAGATGTAATAGAAGTGGAGGATCTTAGGAGCTGGTAACAATAATTAATTTAATTATCTTTTTTGATAAACTCAGGGTCCTTTTTTAAGCAACTCAAGAACTCTCCTACATAAATGGTTCGGAGATGACAATATCTTGGAGGTGAAATTTACCTAAGCACCAAGAGAGATATCCCTATTCTTCTGCTTCAACTTCTATGAACCCTAAATTTCTCCGTCTACTACCTAACTCAAGAATATTCTGTAATGTGGTCATTTTATGAAACTCAATATGTGCCGTCCCTACAACTAAAATTTCAAAATGTTTTGTAGTGATTCGTTCTATTTTGTGGATTTTTGTTTACAAAATGCTACAAATGTCGCATAACGTTACAAAAGCCTACAAATTTTGGTAAAAAAATATAACTCATTGCAACAAGTTTATTTTAAACCTAATATAAATATTATGATACATCACTGGACATTTCGGTGCTCGACATCAGTTGATGTCATCAGTGTATACAATTAGGGACCTCGTAAAAATTTAGTCGGATTGAGACATCGTTTGACCATTTGAACCTATGGTAAAAAAGAGGCATTTTCACATATTAAAACTCAATTTGATCGCACACATTCGGTGAAAAAAAATTAGTTGGTTTGGAAGATGTAAAACAAAATGCTACAAAACATTACGAATTTCTATAAAATGTTACTAAATTTTGCGAAACACTATGAAATATTACGAATTTCTACAAAATAATATGATAGTATCCTTAAAGAACCTAATCTAAGCGAGAAAGTGTACAAAATTTTAAAGTTAGTCTTAGTTTATAAAATACAACATTTTTTGCATTATCTTATGAAACACTACGAAATATTATGAAATGTTACAAAACACTGCGAAATATTATGAAATTCTATAAAATGCTACAAAATGTTACGAAACACAACGAAATATTACGAATTTCTACAAATAGTATGATAGTATCCATAAAGAACCTAATCTAAGTGATAAATTATATAAACATATATATGTCGTTGGATTACACATTAGACGACAAATGAAAGTCGTCTGAATGTACATCACGCAATAGATAAGTGTCGTCTGTTGCTTTTCGTTAAATTTCGTGGATTTTTGTTTACAAGATAGTACAAATGTCGTGTAGCGTCACAAAACTTTACATAATATTACGAAAAAGTTATAAATTTATATTTAATTCTGAAACATTTAAACACATATATGAAAGGGGAATTATATAGCTTTATATGAGCTATAAGTAATAGATTAAAAATTTAAGATGGTCATTTAGATAGCAGTATGAGATACACTATCATATCTTATATATAAATACTCCCGAAAGAAAAGTTAGTCTTATTTTGCAAAATACCTTAATTTTTTAGTAACTTTACAAAACACTACACAATGCTATGAAATGTTACGAAACACTACAAATTATTACACAATTCTACGAAATGTTACGAAACACTTAGAAATATTACGAATTTCTACAAAATAAAATGGTGATACGCATAAAGAACCTAATCTAAGTGAGAAAGTGTATAAGAGTCCAAAATTAGATTTTATAAAGTGTATAACATTTAAATCATGTTATATATCAAGGTCTCACATTATGAACCAACTATATGAAGGCAACTTCTGAACATTAATCAGACTGTACAGTGTTTTGCGTATATATATTTAGACATATTGTAAAAATTTCATTCAAATTGGATCTCGTTTGGCCATCTGATCATCATAAGAAGTTAAACGACAATTTATACACCCTATGAATAGACCCATCTCCGGGAACGAATGTTGCACCTCGTTTACATCTATTGGACCATGTAATTATGGAGAATCAACTTGTGTGGTCTAATGCTAGACCCCTAGTTAAGACTGCACCGGTCAATGCAGTTTTCTAACAGATAAACACATTTATTTAAGTTGATAGAAGATTAGATGGTAAAAAATTGTTCAAATTTGACCAAATTTTTACACGGTGTCTTAGTATATGTATTGATCACATCTAACGGTTAGATTGACAATACCATAAACTTAGTTTGTCCATCATCGAATTGTTCACTAATGTGTCATAACATTTATATCATGTTATATATCAAGATGTCACATTCTGAACTGGCTATATGAAGACAACTTTTAAACATCAATCAGACCGTAGGATATTTTCCGTACATAAATTTAGAGATCCTGCAAAAAAAATGTTCAATTTAGACATTGTTTTGTCGTTTGATCATCGTAAGAACCAAAAATACCAGTTATATGCCCCATGGGTAGACCCATCTCCGGGACAAGAAGGTTGAACCTCATTTACGTCTCCCAGAGCACATAATTATGGAGAATCACCTAGTGCGGTTTGATCTCGAAACCCGATTTAGGATTACACCGGTTAATGCAGTTTTCTAATAGATAGACGCATTTAACATTATGAAACACTACGGAACCTTGAAAGACACTACAAAATATTTTGAAATTCTACAAAATAATATGATATGACACATAAATAACCTTATCTAAGTGAGAAAGTGTATAAAAGTCTAAATTTAATCTTAGTTTACAAAATACCTCAATTTTTTAGTAATCTTACGAAAACACTACAAAATACTACGAAATGTTACGAAAAACTATAAAATATTACGAAATTCTACGAAATGTTATGAAACAGTAAGAAATACTACGAATTTCTACAAAATAATATGATGTTACCGATAAAGATTAGTATCTAAGTGAGCAAGTGTATAAAATTTCAAAGTTAGTCTTAGTTTATGAAATACAACAATTTTTGCATAATCTTATGAAACACTACAAAATTACGAAATATTACAAAACACTACGAAATATTACAAAATTATACAAAATGCTACGAAATGTTACGAAACATTACGAATTTCTACAAAATAATATGATAGTACTTATAAAGAACGTAATCTAAGTGAGACTGGATTTATGTTTTTAATTTCCTGGCGGGGTTATTGGCAGGAAGAAATTATTCGTTTGGAAATTTCCCGAAAATTCGGTTATTGGGGAAAAATCAATATACTTCTAATGTCGAATCAGGATCAACTAGGACAGAAATAAAGCAAAAGTGTATAAAATTCAAAAGTTAGCCTTAGTTTTTTTTTTTCTAATTCCCAAACATTTCCTATGTGAGGCCCGAAGGCAAACCCATCGGAGGACAACCCCCAATGTTCCACGGTGGTACACTATTGCATCTTCGTAAGAAACCACCGAAATACTCCAAGGTGGAATCAGGATGTCACTAATTTCCACGCCGGCGATTCCAGCTATTTCTTGATCAAGCTCGGGGGAGGATACTGCATATGTTGCGGCAACACCAATCTCACTCTCCTGGACAGATGGTTTGTCTTTTCTGCTCTACAGATATGCTTCATGTCCTTGTCATCCATTCCCATAACTCTCAACTTTATAGAGCATACCAGTGACATCGGCTGGAAGGAGTATGTAATCAAAGTCTTCTCAAAAGCTTCAACAACAATGCTGCTTGGTATCAACAACAAAAGAAGCCTGATATCCAAGTAAAACCATTCAACAAACACAATCCATATATAAGTAAATGATCATTTAGATTTTTTTTCGATTTTATACAAACTGGGAAGGATACCAAACAAACTGCTACATATAACCGTGACAATGGTATCTGGCAACTTTACATAGTTGATCCATCAGAGTTGTTAGTGTTCTAGGTGATGTTCTAAAGCGGATAATGAACTATATTAAATGCAGGCTACAAAGAAAAGTAAATCCTTAACTAATCTATCATTCTATTACAACAGCAAGTAAGACCATGTTATATGAACACAAGAACTACCTTACTGTAGCAAAAGGAAGAGTTTCACTTTCTGAAACAACCACTTACAAAAAGGATAGTCAGACAATGTACTTACAACTTAAGCATCAAAATCATCAATACATAATGAACAACTTTTCATTTGTGATTTAACTTTGTGCCAATTCTATACTAGATAGACATCTTTAAGTACCCGAATACAAATTTTTGTTACATGACAACAGAAGCAAAACAACAATCATCCAAAGCAAGAACAAGGAAAATACCATAAGCCGAGAACCATAAGAACAAACTCCAAGAACAGAATCTTGGCCTCAGTTTTGGCTTTTGGCTTTGTGTACCCCATAATGTACGAAACCAAAGCTAAGTATAATCATGAGATACACAAAATCAAAGCCAAATATGGGTATGTTTGGTGCAGCTGGACTTTACAGAAAAGCTGGCTTCTGCTTTAAAAAAAAAAATAAGCTGCTGAAAAGCAAAGTGGCTGAGTGTTTGGTAAACTGACTTTTTTTAAGTGTTGTTGGTGGAAATAGATTGACAAAGTGTTTGGTAAACTGAATGTCAGCTTGTGCTTTTTGTTTGTAAATGACCAATTTAGACATGAATGAAATTTTAACTTTAATTGAATGGTAATACTTATTAATTTTAATTTTATGGCTAATTGAATCTTTATCATGCTTATATGAAATTATTCCTAGATATAATTAATTACTAATTATTATGGTGAAAATTATAATTTAAAATTATGTTTTACAAATAACCATTAAGTTTCATTGACATCAAATGACTACAAAATGATAAATTAACACCATTAGACATTAATCAGCATTACGGGCACTCATTAAGCTTTGGGTGATGCTATTTTTTATCCTTTCAATTTCTTGTACACCACCATGAGCATGATGTTCTTCTTCGGCATCATCGTTCATCTCTATGTCATGTGCCATGTCATCGGATCTTTCTCCAATACGGATAAAATGTCTATCACGATTTCCATATCTCCGAATATAATTATGAAGTGTCATAGTTGCAATCACAATCTTCACTTGCTTTGGAAATGAATAACCTTGCATATTTCTTAAAACCTTCCATTTCTTTTTCCAAACTCCAAATGTGCGTTCTATGACGCCTCTAAGAGAAGAGTGTGCTTGATTAAATACCTCTTTCGCATTTCTTGGTTCTTGCCTGCGGTATTGTTGAAAATGTTGTTTTGGTCCTCTATAAGGTCCCAGAAATCCATTCATTTGTGGGTACCCCGAATCTACCACATAATATTTTCCTGTTAAAATAACAAAATATTATATGTAACAAAATTTAATTAGAAAATAATATATATTTTTGACCAAAGTAAAAAATTTAATTAATTATACCTGGTGGAGGCATTGGAAAATTTATATCAGGATTTTGCATAACTGATTGGAACACCCTTGTATCGTGAGCAGATCCTTCCCAACCGGCACATACAAATATAAATTGCATATCAAAATTACAGGCCGCCATAACATTTTGGGTTGGTACTCCTTTTCTATTATAAAATGGTACTGACTCTTCAGTAGATATAAAAGCTGGAATGTGCACTCCATCAATAGCACCAATGCAATCCTTAAATTGATGAAATTATTTGTTAATAGATAAAATAATTAAAGTAACTTGTAATATTCTAAGTAAGTAACAAACTAAGTACCTTAAAATGCGGCATATATCTTTTGTCCCTTTCTATCTCAGGTGCAACCCCATTAAATTCAGGATCTAACGGCTTGATGATTTCATCACCAAAGGCAACCAACATATCTAACGCTTCTCCAAAATATCTAGAAATGGTTTCCCCAGAATGTTGGAATCGTTCTTGTGCGGACCTATTACCGCACCCTTGTCCTAGCATATATACTAGCAATCCCACTACTTCCACGTGACTTGTTCTATTTGAACCCAACATCCTATATTTGACCTCCAAATCACTACATAAACGATAAAATACATCCTTCTCCATTCTAAAAGCATTGTAACACCTTGCATCATGACCTCCTAATACTTCTAATATCCACTTATTACCTGTTTGAGATGATGTCATGCAAGGAGTTTTATGCACATAATTCTCATAATAGTGTTGAATGAGCAAGGCATTAAGTTGCGTGAATCGGAAGTATATCTCCTCCTCCACGTCATCTACTCCAGAATTGTTCATATATATATATTAAGTCCAAACCTGCCAATATAATTTAAATTTGTAAATCTACAGTAGTAGAATACTTAAAAGAGTAAAATATCCATAATGTAATTCAAGCAATGCATACACAATATCCAACCTTTAGTAAAAAACTACAATGTAGAACCTTATCCAACATAATATAAATTAACCAACAATGCATGAAAATAACCAAATAATGTCCACACACACACATGAATAAAATCTCAATCTGAGCCTATGTCTTATGTTTCACTCATCTCAAACTTTAACCACTCCAACTTGATCGTATGATCTTCCATAGTGCAAAACATCTCCCTCTTCTCTTGATTAAGAAATAACCGAGTGGCAAAGAACCACAACTTAGATCCTGGCTCAGCTCCGGGCAAAGAAGTGACTACCTTCATCACTTCTTTAATGCTACTGTTCGGACATTTTGCACTCTTACTGATCATAGAAGATGCTGTACTCCTACTCTTAATGGCCTCACACATTCGATCAATCTTCTTTGCTAGAAGAGCAGCACCTCCGACCCTACCGGTTTTTGAGGCCGATCCTTTACCTTTCACAACAGTACTTGATTTCCTTTTTCCTTTTCTATTAGAAGGACCATCAGCTTCCGGCTGAACCTCATCAGAATCATCACTTGACTCAAGGAAATCTTTATTGATTCCTTGTATTGGACTTCTAGGTAGAGGTAGTCCAGAAGAGGGTACATATACATGTTGTCCAGTTGCTGAAATATCCAAGTACATCCTATCCAACTTAGCTTCGAATTCAGGTGAAACTTCCTTTTTCCTAAACTTTGCACAAGCATTCTTATCCTGTGAAGGAAAAAATACATAATGTAAATCTGCACTCTCTATTGAATGGCTTGTAAATAAAAATGTAGAAGTAAATATACAAACCTCAATTATTTTTGCCCACCAATCGTCTTCTGCAACAATGGTTCCTAACCGGTTATCCCAACCAAGACCGGTATAATTATTGAGCAAATCTCTCCATAACTTCCAATCAGTTTTGAGAGAATCCCATTTGTTTTTCAGTTGTTTTTTAGTATATTTTTTTCCGGTCTCATTATAAAAACCACTCATTATATTCTCCCATTCTTCTGAATTAAAATGAGTGTTTGGACGATTACCCTTTTCCACCTCCTTAATACATAGGTCACAAAATGCATCTACAAGAGTATCATTCCAAGAAGCTTTCTCTTTTTCCATCTAGTAAACATAAAAACACATGGACTGAACATGAGCAAATAGATCCAAAATTTATATGTTCTATGCATATCCATTCAGTGACAACTTCATGTAACCAATACAAAAGCACTTACACAATATACAAAAGCAACTTTGGAGTATATGGAAAACGATAGAGTGAATATGTTGTGCTCAATATAACCATGGCTGGAAAATTTATATGGCAAATTTATATAACCATGGCTCTTTAATTAGAAGAGCAGAGCTGGGTGAAGTTCCTCCTTCCTGGAGTGGGGAGCTATAATTTTCAAGTTCATGTAATATCCCTATATACTTACTATATAATTTGCGTAATTATTCTTATTTGTTGTTTTTCTTCCGAAATCGACTAAGTTGTCAGCACCTTAACACGTGTAATTCTATTATTGCGATTGGTCATAGTTACTCCTCCCTCAAAAGAACAAGAGACCTTCATCAGAACAACAAGTAAATTATATATTCCAGTTTGGTACTTTATCACCGCCTAACAAAATGTGTCCAAACATATTCATTTATAGTAAACACATAAGTGTTATCAAAACAGACCTAAAGGAAGCATATATTTTTATCACATTGTATAATGTTACAAACAAAATCTGAAGAGAAAGTACAAGTCCTGCCTATATATAATAAGTTCTGCAGAAAGAGAGGAAACTATAACAAGTAGAAGCCTTTCTTAAAATTTAACAAAAGGGATACTATGGCAACATGGTTTGTTAATTTATTACCTACAAACAGATTAAGATCTATCACTTATGTATATACTCTTCTGTATATACTTATGTTCAATTATTCCCAATGGACCAGGTTGCAGCACTATCACAACAGTTTCCATCTCATGCTCCAGCTGCCTAAGAACTAGAACACGATCCAAGTTCAAATGTACAATGATCTATAAGATGCTTTAGTAAGCAAATATATACACTTCGAGAGCAAGGCACAACTGAACATCATAATTCAGTGCTTTAGGCAGCTTAATTATTAATAACATGAAAATTATAGGTACAAATATAGTCATAGGCAACTGAGAAAAGGTGTTTTTTTTTCTAGCCTTCTGTCCCGCGGCTCTAACCTCTCATGCTACTTATTCTCCAAACACTTTCATCCAATTCTAAATAATCTCCATTGGCAGGTTGCTGCTATGACTCCTTAAAAGCCTCTACATTCTATTATTCTCAGTTTCTTACTAATATATTAGCTTTGTAAACTGAGAGCCTAACAATTACTTAGCATCATGTTTTACGACCACAACACATGTAATAAATCTACAATTAGATGAAACTATGACTAAACAGATTAGAAGGTCACTCCACACAAAGGAACAAGAGTTTCAATTGTAACAAACACGATACTAAACCAATATTGTCAATCAAACAACCTATTTGGCTATTTCCTTTTCCCATTCACGTAAAGTTCCAAACTTGCAGCACTTATTGGAAAATTTAGATGCAATAATTGCGTATCTGCAATTGGGTTTACTGGGTTTCTATCAGATGGGTTCGTGAGTCATAACTTCATATTCACTTTAGCTCCATAGCCATTCCAATTTGAACTAAGCAAAGGGAACAAGCTTGAATCTCAATAAAGCAAATAGTTGGGTCATTAAAATGAGAGGAGGTACCTGAAGAGTCTGGAGAAGGGCAAAGACAGCAAGGAAACAGAAATTTGCAGCTATCAATCTTCATCCCAGATCTGGTTTAGATTCGATCAATCTTCTTCACCATGGAATCTGTATCAACCTCTTCTTCTTCCTCTAATGGTGTATCTGTTCAAATGTGGAGAGAACGGCTTAGGAAACAAGTAGGGTTTTCAATGGCTCATCTGTGTTATTCGTATCAGAGAGTGAGGATAATTGCTGGTATTTCAAAAGTTTCATTTAACTATAGTACACGCGCTACAGTGCAGAAGCCCGCTTCCGGCTTCCAAAAGGAGCCCTCCCCTTACTTCTGCGTTTAAGAGAAAAAAGCTGGGGCTTCTCTAATAAGCTGCCTCCACCCAAATTTACCAAACACTTTTCCCTTCCTTGCTTATAAGCAGGGAAGCTAAAAAGCCCCCCCAAACGCAACCTATGAGAAGTGAAAAACTTTCTTGAAGCAACTACGCAAAAAACCAATCTCAAATTGACTCCTTCATCTTGGAACAGGGGAGATTTCTCCATATGTAGAGTCCCATATATAAAAACCTAATCTTGGTGAAAAACTGAAAACCCATGAACAAAAAAAAACAATCTTGTTGAAAACCAATGAACAAAAACCAATCTTGGTCGATGTACTCAGTCTTCATCAACAAACCCAATATGGAAATCAAGAATGCTAAAACAAAACGAAGAAGGAAAAGTACCAGATATTATGCATTCAATCGAAATGGGTTTATGGCTTCACTTCACATTTTTGCATAATTTTGAATGTCGGGGTCGGAGATCCTTCTAATCCAATTAGCCAGTGCGTCTCCTCCTCCTCTGATGACCAGTCCTCTTCCTTATACTAGAAACCCGGTTTCACGCGTAAGACCGGTTTCACTGTTACGTTTTTTCCCCTATCTCAAACGGTTGACTTAGACGGAAAATTACGTCATTTAGACGTAAAGTTACGTCATCATTTTTAGAAAAAGCTGGTGTAGCCATGCACCAGGTTTGCTGCAGACGTTCCCCGAGCTTGCTTTGTGTCTCATATTGTTTTTTTTTTCATGTTCTTTTATTTCCTTTTCTTTTGAGGAAGTGGTACAGAAAAGTAGGGGGTGGCAATGGTATATAATACCATCTCAACCAATTCGTATACCAACCGTACTAAATACGTTGGTATACCAAATACTCGGTACACGTTATATGGTACAGTATACTGTACCAACATTAAAATACGGTAGGTAGGTGGTATAGATTTACATATACTCGTACCTACCAACTTATATCATATTAAATTATTTAATTAAAATATATATATATATCTTTAAATTTCAACCGTAGATTTATTGAAAAATAAATCTAAACCGTATAAATCTACGAACCTTAATCTAATCTCTCTGAGTTTCTTTCTCAAGTACACTTTTTTTCTCATCTTCAATTTCTTTATTTAATTATGAATGAATCGATTCAATCGAATTCCTAAGTACAAATGCTTAGACCTATCAATAGCATCATCCTTGCTTACAACATATGTTGGCATATCGCATTTAAACCTATCATTTATTTTTTCAATTGTTTTGAGAATTCATAAGTACTTTAACAGTTTGACTATTTGTACTTTGGCTTTCTATTTATGACTTTGTATTTGGTAATTTGGTTGAAGTTATATAAGACTTTGGAATTCTATTGCTATTTCACTTATTTGTTATTACTTATTTGGATTGGACCTTTAAATTTTTAGGCCTTAAATATGTTGGTACAAGCTCATTACCAACCGTACCACTTAATTGGTATACCAATGTTATTGGTTGGTATAAATTGTGGATTTTTCATACCAAAGATATATTAGTTGGTATATGGTATTGGAAAATTAAGACTGGTATATCAACCAATCCAACCCTACATAAAAGTTCCTTATCTCTGAACTCCACAGTTTATAATGGCTGCAGCATTACTTGGACTCCATGTCGAGGACGAATGGTAATATACTGAAAGGGGGAGTGAACATAACCCGGTGAGAGGGTGAATGAGTAGCGTTGTAGGATCATTGACAGTACAATCTTAGCTTCAGTGACTGCAAAGTTCAAGCCCACACATGTGCGAGGTCCCAAGCCAAAGGGGAGGAAGGCACCAATATTGTTGTTAGTAGCTTTAGCAACTCCTTTTGAAAATCTCTCTGGTTTGAAAAGATGCGCATCTGGTCCCCAGATTTGAGGTTCACGGTGAACTGCTAGAATTGAGACAACTAGTTCAAGACCAGCAGGAACAATGACCTTTCCCAGTGTAACTTCTCTTCCAGATTTCCTTACAAGGGAAACAACAGGAGGATACAACCTCAGAGACTCATTGATAATCATATTCATCTGCATTTCACAAGATATAGAACCAATCAGGATCTAGGCTTAAACTAAAGTTATTCAAAGCAAGTAGTCAATTCATATTTCTTACCGTTTTAAGCTTGGAAATGCCATCAGGATTTGGATTCTGTTTTCCAAATAATTGCAGGACCTCCTTCCTTGCTTCCTCTTGCCAATCTATATGAAGTGCTAGAAGAAAAACAGTCCAAGCAAGCAATGTATTGGTGGTTTCTTGTCCAGCAAAGTAAAAAGTCTTGCAATCATCAACTAAATCATCCACTGAAATCCTCATGTTCTGATTGGCATCGTGATGAGCCTTCAGAAGTGACCCAAGAAAATCACTCCCAAAGCTGTCTTCTCCATCACACAATGCCTTCTTTTCTCTTTTATTAACAATTTCTATTATGGAGTTGTGAATTCCTTTCTCGAGTCTCTCTGATTCCAACTCATCGCTGCTTTTAGATATCTTGCTGCAATGTGTATGAAACAGTAAACATAAGAACAAGAGTAACCATCCAAAAACCATAGTAGCTGGGGAAAACATTGAAAAAAGAACAAAATATAAAATTTTCTCCGCATGACTAGTCTAATATGCAAACAAGTCTTGGATCGACAACAATATAAGTTAAGTGGTTCTCATTGCTCCTGGAAATCAAGAATGTTGCCAGAAATCATTTGGTTACTAAAATTGAGTTTAGTGGTTCTCATTACGTTTGTCCAGTTTTTTAATTTGAGTTTTAGTTTTTCTCAAACAAGGTCCTTCAACCTACCCAAAAATCATTTGGGTACTAAAATTGAGGCTATAGAATCTCACATGTTGAAAAGTTATCAAATGTGGGCATTTTCAGCAAAACGAAGGGCTTAACCTTTCTAGGATTGTAACTCTCTCCAACAGTCCAACTCATATGAATATAGAGCAATTTCTCAAAAAAAAATTAAAAAAAAAGGTTTGCGATGCCCAATTTATCAGCTAAAAAGGTTACCTTATGCCAGGAACCTTGACTGTGAGCGCATTTTTGAACAATAAGAAGCACAATTTCATCACTGCCTGAAATATGAGCTCTCCTTCTACATAGCTACTTCCGAAGGCTGTCTTCGAAATCACTTCTGAAGTGAAGAGCCGAAATTCCTCACACACCTCAATCTCTTTTCCTTCATGGATTTTCCACCTTTTAAGCATTGTCTTAGCACTAGCGATCATATCTGGAATCATAGTCTGGTACAACAATACCATAATTGCTATAATTAAATCTATCTCTCGGATAAGAATGGAAAAAATATCAACCACAGCAATACTCTTCGCAAGAAACTACCAATAAATTGATAAGAACAACTTACTTTTAAGCTTTCTCCATGGAAGGCATGGGTAGCAATCCTTCGCAGTTTTGCCCATTTTTCGGGTTCTACTGTAGTTACAAGACCATCCCCTAATAGCTTCTTCACAAAGTCGTGAGACCCTCTTTTCGGATAAGCCTTATCTTTGTTGTTCAGTATCTCTTTGCACAACTCAGGTTCTTGAATCACCAACTGAGCTCGCGTGCCGTGCCACTGAAGGTAAGTCTTTCCTGTTGACAAAAATAACCCCAAACTTAATCTTTGCAACAAAATTCCAAAACAAAGAGCTAGTGAAGATCTTAAAATACCATATATATTGGTCCATGAGTTAACATGCGGTTGAACATAAGAAAGTATGTCATGGGATAAACCCAATGGCCTGCTCATGGCTTCCTTGTGCATGCTGGAAATTTCCTTGGTGTTCCCATGGATGAGTCTATAACAAGGCCCTCTGATTCCCTGAGAAGCCATCAGCTTCTGTATGCGAGTTGGAATCCACCATAGCTTGTATATGCTCCTGACGAGGCCTAAGACAAGAAACACACACAGAAAACTTGAAGCAAGGATTACTATTCCCATCTTCAGAATGTTTGTGAATGCCGTTTTGAGCATATTAGTGTCCACCAGAACCTTATTATATAATCCAGTGGCCACGTACATTGATTATCACTCATTGCTAGAATCCAATGTAATTATTTGCTGCGGTCATCAGTTACGTTTTTACACCAATGCTAGCTTTTGGGTGAAAGGTTCCCATGTTAAAAGTAAAATTTACATTGTTCATGTCATTCACCATTGTTAGATCTGTTTGGATAAAATTGGTTGTGCAGTGAGTGTTCTATAAAATTTGGGAGCCATGGTTTCAACTCGATTCTGGAAGAGTTTGTGAATTTTGGGAGACATGGCATGATTATGTTCATGACTCAAGTCATGATACATTCGATGTGATTGCCATAATTATAATGAGCCAAACCTACTTGAAATTATCTGCTCCTCAAAAAAAATATCTTTGTGGTCCAATATTTTGGAGTTATCCTATAGCCCAATCTCAATACAGAAGGAATTAAAGAAAGTAGGTGATCTTTGGAGTGACGCATAGAACATATTGTTCTCCAGCTAATAGATTTTACTAAAAAATGAAGTAGATTTGTTGGGTTTCACCTGCAAGAGGGAAAAAAGTTCGGTTCTCTGGTTGCTCAGATTTAGGCTTTTAGCAAATCTTCCATGTTTGGGTTTCAGGTTTCTCCAGTTGTGATGCGAGGAAAAGCAATTTGAGTTTTCACTTCCATGATTGTTTGTTAGTACTTTTCTTGAGCAAGAGATATATTTGGGTTGAGGTTAAATACTTTATTTATAATCATGCAAAATGCAAACTCTATGACAAATCATCAATTTAGTTTACTTAATTTAAATACCAAATATTTGAGATGTATAGACAGAAAAAAGAGAATTAAACAAGTAGAAGAAACATAGCCCAAACAGAAAAACAAGCCATACCATCAGCAGAATCACATTCTACTTTCAAGTGCCGGGACTTGACATGCTGTAACTACAGGGTTGGCAAAATACATAATAACTCGAGTTGATGAACTAAAATGTAGATGTCATATATGCCAAGTCAACAACGGAGTCCCAAACAAACATGTAAGATACTGATGTTTAAGCACAAACGACATACATACCTGAATGTTGAAATATCTGTTGACATCAGTACATGTGTTGCGGCAGTCGGAGCTGGCATTGCAGCGGCAAGAAAAAGCTGATCAAGAAGAAAACAATTGAATCGATCGGCACTAGTTTTCCAATTGGGATAAACAAATTGTTCTCAAGCTGGTAAACAGGAGAATTTGACTAAGAAAGACAAAGGAAAATTTAGAAATTGGGTCTTATAGCTGACATAGGGGGCAGAAAAAAAGCTTCGATTGTTTCTTTTCTTCCGCAGTTCAAGTCGATCTTCCATATCTGGGAAAAGGCCTCTCCTTCATCTTTCAACTGTGAGCTGAATTACTGCTGTTCTGGCTTTCACCGATCCCACCCATTAGTTGATATCTTATTGCATTTTCTAACAATGCAACAGAGTCGTTGTAGTATAGACGTATAGTGGTAAGTATTCCCACCAGTCACCCGGGTTCGATCCCCGGCAATGGCGAATTTTTGGGCATTCAAAGTAATGATTCTCACTTCTTTATTACAAAGGAATGATTCTCACAAAGTTGATAGCGTGTTGTCACACTCTCTGTCATACTACCCACCACACTCAATATCACACTGTATTATGTGACTTTGTTGTGACAAAAAGAATAAGAATAAGAATAAGAAAAAATAACGAACATTTGTTTATTGTTTATGTGATTTTGAATTTCTAAATCAACTCATACGATCTAAATATTGACATTAATGTGATGTCACGCCCTCAGCCATATTACCTATCACACTGCCTATCACACTTCATGTCACACTACCCACCACACCCACTATCACACTGTAATATGTGACTTTGTTGTGACAAGAAGAAGAAGGAGATGAAGAAAAATGACTAGAAATAACGAACATTTGTTTATTGTTTATGTGATTTTGAATTTCTAAATCAACTCATACGATCCAAATATCGACATTAATGTGATGTCACACCCTCAGCCACATTACCTATTACACTGCCTATCATACTTGCTATCACATTAGCTATCACACTGTCTGTCACACTAGCTATCACAATACATGTCACAGCAGAAAGTTAGTGTAATAGATAGTGTGATAGCTAGTGTGACATGCAATATGATAGTGTAACAACAATTTTCTTAAAAAAAAAAAAGACTGCCCAGTGGACACCCAGAAAATTGCTCTGAGCACCCATACGTGCATCTTCCCCTAATAAGTGCAGTGAACCTGCACCTCCACCCTGCGTCTCCACCCTGCACCTCCACCCCACGCCTATACTGTCAAACTACGACTTCCATCTCTCGCGGCTCCACCCCCGCCCCTCTAACCCATACCTCCACTGCGTCTGCAAACCATGACTTCACCCTTCACCGACGATCTGGTGCATCCATTGAGCCTCAAACCGCACTAACGAACCCGTGCATTTACCCTGGGCCGATGAACCCCGCACCTCCTCACTAAGGCATCTTCAAGCGTATATGCAATATTGGTTCAAAAACGGATTGTTGTTTGATATCCATAGTGGCATTTCTGTAAATAAATTTAACTTCAGTGGCAACGCTATAAGAGATTTAGGAATATGACTTTTTTCTAATTTTGAAATCTTACCTGACTTTTTTCTAATTTCATGTATGAAATGTGATTTTTTTATATAAGAAGCCCTTATAGTACAAGGGAAGCCTTCTATATTATTATATCAGATTGTTCACAAAAAAAAAGTCAAAACATTATACTATTATCCTTTTTATTATGTTGGACACTTTTGTTTTAGTGTTGACTAGTTTAGTTTTTTAATTCATGACTTGTTCGTTAGATAAACTATAAAAGTATCCGCGCTTTGCTGCAGGTTTAGTTTCGTAACATAAATCGGATACCCTCTCTGATATTGTTAATGGTTTGCTATTTAATCAATGTAGATCTTACATTTTGATACATCCAATCAGAAAGGAGAAACACAATAGTTCAGAATTGTAACAAAACAATGGTTTGTTGTTTAATCAATGTAGATTTTGCATTTTGATACATTCAATTTAGAAAGGAGAATACAAACCAAAAAAAAAAATTCACCATCCACACCATAAACCATAGATTCGCAATTACTAATATAGAAATAACTAATATTAGAAGTTTAGAACTAATTAAATTGTTTCACGCTAAACTTTCGCAATTTTATAAGTTCCTTTTGAAATCCCCAAGCTACATCAAGTGAAATCTTCTTATTACCACCTATTACTAATATAGAAACAACTGATAAAATTACTAATATATAAACTATTGGTATTAGAAGTGTAGAACCAATTAATTTATTTCGCACTAAACTTCTGCACTTTTATAAGTTCCTTTCGAATTAATACCCAAGCTACATCGATCTATGCATCAAAAAGGAATCAGACCAACTGAAATACTGTCTATACATTTTGACATCTACACTTCGATTGTCTCATATGATGACAATCATGGCAGATATCAGTTCTTAAGTCCAGTTTATGTCTGTAAGAAGAATGCATGGCTCATCAGATATAAACACGACACTCACCAATTAAAAGCATACATCAAACCATTAAGTTCATTTGTTTTGGGATCTAACTAATTTGCACTTGAAAAATTGAAACAATACGTGAGTCATGGATTAACCATAAATTACATCAACCACACAATAGTACACAATAAACATGCAAACACATTTCAAATTCTTCAGAGTAGAAAATGCCCAACATTGGCTTTTGTCTGTAATCTAACTTGCAAAGAAACTATACTGCAAAAAGTGTATTCTATATTTGAAAAATTTGTCTATCAACAACAAAGAAGCAATTATAAACTACATATACCAAAGCCATGAAATCAAATCGACCAAATACTTGTTCTGAATTTAACTTTCAATTCATTTGAAAATAATGTGTGTGTCATTGCATTCCTGAAATAATTTTAAATTTTTAATTAATATAAGGGCAAAATCGTAAGAGCAAGTTTTAATTATTTACTTAAGAGGAAGATTACAATTAACAGAAAATGGAGGGAAATACAGTAATTTTCCCTAAATTGAGTCGAATCGAGCCGAGCTATTGAGCCGAGCCGGTACTGTTCGGATGGCAGGACTGTAATTAAAAAAATGAGGGCAAAATAGTAATTTCGTGCGGTCTTAGTTATAGTGCAGGGAACAGTAACTTAAAAATAATATATAGTGAATTTTTATTTTATTTTTACAATTGTAAGATTTAGAGATTTTTATAAATAAACATCAAGATCATTTCCTCTTATACATAATGTACTTACTATAAAAGTAGCAAGAACTAGGTACTATCATGTAATTGTAACGTACGTAGATGTATATAAATAAATACCAAGGTGCGTGTGTAGTAGTACTACTGGTACGTCGTAGACTCGTAGTACTATAGTTTTTTCGATACCCGCAGACCGTAGTGATGTAGCTTGCTTTGTAACACTGCTGAGTATATGAATAAAAAGAGTACGCCCGGCCGGATTGGTACGTGCTCTTGCTTATGTTCCGTACGTTTTGATGACCTTTATTTGAGAAGCTAGCTATGCGAGTTGGAAAATTCTAATATATATACATCTCACATCCAACGGTCGATATTATTTTGTGAGTGGGGTCAGAAAAATAATATCCATTGTGAATCGTCGGATGTAGGATGTATAGCATACATTGATATATAATAGATTAACCAATGCGAGTTTGCGTACAAAAATTACTTGATGAGAACGATCATGAACACGTTCAAGTCATAGCTAGGGTTGGCTGGGTTGCGGAGGGACTCTACCAAGAGTCCAAGACAACAATACAAGAATTGATAAGTCGACTTTGATTCACAAGTTCAAGAACATGGTTTGTAAATGGAATAGTGATTCAAATTTTTCTAGTTTTACCCCAGCCTGACTAGCATTTCTTGGAGAAAACGTTCCAACAAAAAAATCCCATACATTGGAAGTTGTAGAGGAGGCGCGTCCTTTTATTTCATCAAGAAAGTTGTTGAACAGACTCCATAGTTCATTTACTTCCTGGTAATCAAAAGGATCAGAGCCAGTAAATGTTTCCAACGCTACCATCAATTCCCCATTTCACAAAATCTGCATATAAAAGCACCACCTCATGTCTACACAAACATCACCAAATCTCGCTGTGAGAAAAGAAGAAAAACAAATAAAGAAGGGAACAATGGGAGGTAACGCAAGCAAGGAAAGCTCTGGAAAGGAGGAAGGAACTGAAAATGGTGCTGCGGTGTCCGGTGACTGCTGTGAGCTGACCCAAGGAGATGTTTCTACCGGTGTTATTGTGGGAGTTGCTGCTGTGGCTTTGGGCGTAGCTGGACTTGTGTCGGCTCTAACATCGCAGAGGAAAACCATGAAAGCGCCTGGACGAAACAAGAGGATTTACAGGGATGACTTTGAGCGTGACCCTGCTTCCTATTTCAAGGACTTGCGCAAGTGAGATATCTGGGCATGTGGATCCGCCAAGGCATTGATGAGATGCAGTAGTTCGTTACTCTTCTATGTTGATGTAACCCTAAATTAGCATTTTGCATTATCTGTCTGTACGTGTTCGTACGTACACCTCTTATCAGTTTATCTATGTTAATTTCTTACGACCATATATGATCTTGAATCATCTTGTTGTGTTGATCTGTTTCCTGTCTATGTTTTATATATGTAACTCTGATTTAATCTTCTCTATCGATGCGGAAATATTGGAACTTTGGAAGTGTATTGAAAGTTGAGCAGTCTAATGAAAAGGGATATATAGTTGAGAATGGCAACGTACCAATCTCAACATTCGCAAGCTTAATTAGGAAGGAAATCAAACCAACTCACTATCGCAGACTCCTTTTAGTCCTTTACCCTTTTGACACCATTGGAGTCTTTTTACACGTCTTTACCCTTAAGGCTTAAGCAACTTCCCTAAAGCAGCGCCAATGATCGGACATGGCTTTTGCTTGGATATATAAGTTACAAAGGATAAGCAATTAAGCTAACACCGCCCGAATACAAGTGAGTTTGCCAAATCAGTTGGAAAAGGAATTAAGAAGGAAATGGGAGCTAATGAAAGCAGGGAAAGCTCTAGAGAAGGTGAGAATGATGGTGGGCCGTCCAATGGAGCAGCTGCTGCCAGTGTTATTGCGGGAGTTGCTGCTGTGGCTTTGGGCATAGCTGGAGTTGTTTCGGCTCTTTCATCTTCAGGAGAGCAGAGGAAAACCATGAAAGCGCCTGGACGAAACCAGAAAATTTACCGGGATGACTTTGAGCGTGACCCTGCTTCCTATTTCAAGGATTTGCGCAAGTAAGATATCTGGGCATGTGGATCGGCCCCGCTGCCCGCATTGAGATGCAGTAGTTCGTGCCTCTTCTGTCAGTTCTTTGTTTATGTAACCCTAAACTAGCATTTTGCATTAATGCACTATCTCTATCTGTGTTCGTATGTAAAACTCTTATCAGTTTATCTATGTTTCTTATGACCATATATATATCATCTTGGATCATCTTTGTTGTGTTGATTTGTTTCCTGTCTATGCTTTATGTACGTATCTCCGTTTTGATCTTCTCTATCGATGCGGAAACGGAATTGTTATCACAAGTTAACCAGACTATTGGTAGAGGATAGTTGAACACTCGCAAGCTTAGTCAGGAGGGAAATCTTACCAAGTGACTAAGGAACGGACCACTGGAGACTCTTTACCCTGAATTCAAACTTGAGCAACTTCCCTAAAGCAGCACCAATGATCGGACATGGCCTCTATTTAACTTCTTTTCTTTCTTTTTTCTTTAAAATTTTGCGAGTTAATCATGGGTTCTCATGTTGTCCCTAACCAAGTAACCATATTTGTAGTTTCTCAAAAAAAAAAAACGTAACCATATTTGTGTTCACTCTAGATGATGTCCCTGTATAACTTTCTATGCCATCGTTCTTGATGGTCAGCGGATACAGTTTTGCCAGGGTTCCATCCCATCGTAATCACTGAATAATACATCGCTCCAATTTAGTGATTTCAGCATATTTGCCCCTGCTTCCAGATTAGGAGCATGGGATATGGTTAGCAAGATCCTCAAAGTACAGATTGAGAAGCCCACAAAATGGGAAGAATTTCTGGAGTTTTATTGATCCATCTCAGTGCAAAAAGGAGTACATGTATTAGTAAATCAAAATCCAGACAAAATTTGACCTCAACTGCCTCTCTCCAGCCAAAGACCGCCCCAATACAAGACCATACTCTTAACTTTTGAATAGATATCGTATGAGTGAGACCGAGCTCAAAACATTACTATGAACAAAAGTTACAAAACGCAAGAAGAAAGATTGGTCACCAGTCTTGCCTTTCTACGAACCTTGATTCCTTGAATGAGAAACACGAGGTAACGCACAAACCAACATAACAAGAACTGAGCTCATCTTCTTCTCTTCCCCCTGCCTTTTCCTAATTGCCCAGATTTCATAGCATGTTCTTGCTCTTGAAGGAAAAGTCGTGCTTTTCCATATTTCTCAGCTCTTTCTTCTTCCATCAAAGCCTTATCCCTCGATTTCACCTCCTGTAAGAAATAATTATCTTTTCGCAGTTCACGAACAGCACCTTTAGCTTCTTGTGTCAAACGCTTCTTCAACTTCTTTCTTTCAACTCGTTCACGATCTGGATCGTAGTCTCTGCCCTTGACAAAGCTGCAGGGAACAACAAAGCATCCAATGGTCAGCATAGTTATTCAGAGATAACTGTTAAACAAAATAGAAAGACACTTGAGGGAAAAGTTTTTTTTTTTTTTAAATTACTTCTCCTCAAATTTTGGATTGAGCATTTTGATAGCCACTGGCTTTTGCTTCCGCATCTGAAGTGGTTGCCGCTGCATGCAGTGTTTATCTGCTTTTGTCTTAATCAGCAGACCAACCTCTTTAAATTTTTCAGTTAATGCACTTGGCATATTTTCTTGTTCCGATAATTCAAGCACCAATGTTGAAATCGGCAAAAATATTTCGGGGAAAGAGCTGAACCCTTCGTAACAACTGACATATCCACGTAGAGTTTCAATCACAGTAACCAGCATACTGGACCTGAAAGTTTTAGATTAAACATAAAAAAATTGCACATGAAAATTCAAAACAAAAATAATATACCTGACCATATCCCTAGACCAAGTAACTGGGCATAAATTTTTATACAACACTACAGAATTGGCAGTCCTTTAGTTTATAATGCAATCATTAGATGGTGGCATCGATTAAAATGACGTGATTTGAGGGTTCATTTTATGAGCACCGCGTCTCAGCCTAATGCAACAAGTGGACGCTTATTGTCATAATGCATTACCGAGTACTGACAGACTCCAAACCTGAAATTATTGGAGGTGAAGAATGATGAGTCTTCTGGCAGGTCCATAATTGTGAGAAAATTAAGTGGATCAATCTGATCTATAGATTCATGTATGTGTAGAAGGGGTCTGGGTGCTTTTAATTCCATAAGATGATCGATCTGCCAAAATATAAAGAGTATGGTCAATGTACCTAGCAACCATTAATCCACAAGGCATTGTCTAATAAAACTAATTTGAAGCATGTTCTTACATCAGAAGCTTGATTACACTTTGGCTTTCTTTCTTTGGCCGCCATTAACAATGTTTGAAGAAATGTGACTGCTTCAGGACAGAACTTCTGAGATTGTTTAGTGATCTACAATTATAAAATTAACTAGTTAACTACCTGGTAAAATAATTACAGCAGAGGTAAGGAAACACAGAGACATGAAAAAGTTCAAAACAATAGAAAGTGACAGCTTTAGATTAATATTATTTTATTCACATAGTAGTCACTCAATCAGCTTGTATCACGTGTTCAAACATCAGGATTAGGAACATGTAAGAAAGACAAATGAGACTGCCCATGTGACACAAAATTATGTGAATTCAGCCTCACTTGAAGAACATCAGGTATTAGAAAAGAAAAAGATGTTATTGTAGATATACTTACAGAGAGAAGCAGAGAGCATAAGAATGAGCCAACTGCAACATCACGACCAGACAAGATGGGACAACGCGTCAGATATTCACACATCAAAAATATTGCTGGAGTCATGACCACATGACGAAAGTCTGAACATGGAAATATCAGGGACCAAAGCCTCAGGAGAAATAGTGTCTTTGAAGTAGGCCAACAACTCCTTTCTGCTTACACGAAACAAGAGTGAATGAGTTAGCATAGTTTAGCACAACCAAGTTCAAACTTTGTACAAAAAATAAAGATACCATTACATTGTTGATTACCTGGGTTCTTCACAGTCTCACAAAATCTTGTTCTAGTGCGCAGGATCCTCTCACGAGCACAGATTGAAGCAAAATATGGAGTCTCCATGCTCATTTCCATCAAGGGCTTTACCAACAAATTCAGTAACTCCAAATTCAGCGGTTTTTTATTTGCCAAGGTGGCAAAATATTGCAAAAGTAAACCATAAAATACCTGGAAAATGAAATGACTAAGAATGAGTATCATAATTCAATCCTTTTTGGAAAGACCAAGTTTCAATCTTTCTACCAAAATAGAAAATGAGATGCAATCTCAACAGATGAAGTATATCTCAAGTCACTTCACTTCTGCCTACAGAAGCTAAATTCAAGTCTGAGCTAATTAACTGGAAAGCAATACTGAATAACACATGTATCACACAAAAGGCAGTCAAAGATTCACTCAAACAACATAGAAGCAGCAAAAGTTCATACTTGCATTTTCTTCTTATTTTCTGCTGCAAGCTTGATTGCATTGCTTGCCCGGATTCGATGGATTATCAAGGCGATGTCAGCATTACAAAGATCATCCAATAATGCATTCAACTCTTCCATGCTTGTTGGAGCTTCAATTATGTAAGGGAGGTCTGACTCAGTTGAAGATTGTTTATTGGTTGGCAATTTTTTGTCGTCCAACGACTTACCATCACTTTTACTAGCTTGTACAGCATCATTTCTTTTCAACTTCTTAAGATCTCTTTGGTCCACCTCTTTTTGATAACCATCATCATCATTTCCGTGTTCGTCAGAGTCTTCTTCTTCATCATCTAAGTCTATTTCAAGATTATCATCATCACTCTGTTCCCATTCCTTATTCAATAGATCTTTTTCCCCTTCACAATCATCTTCATCAGATCCCTCAACACCACCGTTTTCAGAACCTTCTGAACCCTCAGAAGAATCAGAATCATCTCCTTCACTCTCAGACGCACTAGCATCTTTTCGTTCGAGAATCTCATCAACCCAACCCTTTTTAGCCCTTGGTTCTTCTTCAAGTGAGAAGGAATCACCAAGATCATCTCCAGATATGGATCTTGGCCTCTGGGTAGATGGTTTATCAGCATCCTCATTGTCATCATCACTATAGTCATCGGTGGGATGCATCCTTTTCTGTCTCTCTTCCTGAATTGTGAAACTTGTCAGAAATTTAGTAAACTAATTGATAAATAAACCAAATTGCAACTAAATATGGCTTCATTTAAAGTTTAATCATATAGCTTATTCATTTATGAATCTCTATAGCTCATTAGAACATCGATGACTTTTCTTAGTGCACCAATTTAAGCATACAGCACTTGCAAACATCAATTTAAAATTTAGCAATCCAGATTCTAATACCACTAATACATAGCTGCAAGACAAAGGGAATTTCGTGTTTGATGGGTCAAGCAATGGTAATATACTAATAACAAGCATCTACATAAAATTTGTATTCAAGCTCACGTATGTCTGAACGAGATACCTCCAATCGTTCGAGTTCCTCCCTCTCTTCTTGTGCTATCTCTTCAGGCGTCTTTGTCCTATTTGAGGGTTGAGCACGCCTTTCCATTGCCAATTCTCTTTCAAGTTTATCATAAGCGTCAGATTTCTCCTGACAAAAACAGGAAACCCAAGTCTCAATGTCATGCAAGTATTTTAATAACAGTTCACAAAGAGTAAAAAAAAAATTCTAAAAATAAAATAAACTTGAAATCTCTATTGAAAATAGCATACCTGCTCAGAAGTTCTAAAGATCTGAGTAGCAGAAACGTCATTCTTAATGCTCTTGTTTGTAAGAGCTTTCGAAGCAATTACAGAGGTAAATTTTTTGTCCAATTCTTCCATCAAATCTTTGTTTTCATCCTTCTCCTTCGACTTCTCAAACTGGGAATAGACGAGAAGAATGAGGAATCCATAACAGAAGAAAGAGAGTTAGGAAATTGATGTATCCACTATCACAAACCATTTCAATCACATATATAGAAGTAAGAATTCCCCACCTTATAATTTTTGGACTTCAAGATCATCTCAGCATATCTTTCCTTGTCACTTTTATGCCTCTGTTACAAAAAAAAACATGAGAAACCATCAACAATAGAACCCATCCACATTTTGATGGCACTAATATTTCTACCTGAAATCTACTAAAAACGAAAACTACTTTGCTGACAAATTAACCTAAAAATTTATTTCACTATAATGGAAACTTAGGTGAGATATCAAAACGAATCACACACATTTTCATTTCCATCACTTAGATCCTCGTCGTTATCATCAGACTTCAATTGATAACCTTCTGCAGAGTTGAAAAAAAAAAACAAGTAATGTTAATAGCATATATATATCATACTAATAACCAAACCATAAACAGCTTTGAAACCCCAGCTAGCCATCGCAAACTATCATCATATACAAAAAACAATCATCAAACTTATCCTTACTTTTCTTAGCTTCTCCCCCATCATCATCATCCTCAGGGGGCACATCATCCTCAAAATCATCCCTCTGAGACAATGCCCCTAGGCTCTGAAGCTCAAACTCCTCCTCTTCCCCGTCCGATAAGTTATACTTGCTTTTCTTGCTCTGCTTCACCTATCGAAAAATGCGCAACGAAATCAGCACCAATCAATTAAGATCAAACAATAAGCATCCACATGACCTGTAACTAACAAAATCAGAATCAAAACTCACTTGACGCTCGCGCTGCGTACGCCGAATGGCCTTATCAAACTCATCAAGCTCATCATTCTCCTCTCCAATACGCTTATCCAAGAACACCGAGGACTTACCGCTCTTCTCGTACTCCTTCAACAGCGTCTTCTTCCTCTGTTTCAACACAAAACCAGATCAAATTCAAAGCTCTTGGATGAAATGTAGGGATATGAAGAAGAGTAGTAGGAGTTACCTTTTCGATGGCCTCAGAGCGAGCGCGGCCGACACGGCGCTCTTCGCCTTTGCGCTTTTTTCCGAGGATGTCGAATTTCCGCCGGGACCAAATGGTCTCGAAGGGGTTGGGCTTCGGCGGCTGGGCCTTCATAGCGACAGCCTTGGGTCCTAGTTTACTTTTCTTCTTCTTCTTCGTGGTGGTGGTGGTGGTGGTGTCGTCGGAGCGAGTGAGCTTTGGTAATTTGCCGACGAAGGGGTTGGGTTGCTGGGAGTGGTGCTTCATGGCTGCGCTTTGCGTGCCGGACTTGGTCTTCGCCATGGCAAAATGGAGGTGGGTGGTGGTGGCCGTTGATACGGTTTATAGATGATGAAGAAAAGGGATTAGGGTTTTGCAGAGAGCTTTCATTTTTGGGAGTTGGGTCGGATCTTATTCGGGTTTGGTTTGAGCCCACCTCTCACTTTTAAATCCCACTTTTCAATACAGAAATTAGATGCAAGGAGGAAAAAAATTTCAATGTTCCCAAGAACTGTTAATGTCCGGTCATCTTCATTTGTTATATTTTGACATATAGATTTATTATACTAAAATATAATTTTATATATTTTTATTATTTATAAAATGACATTCATGACTATTGATGATTTTGAATTAGAATTTATGGTTTAAAGTTTAGGGTATAGGGTTTTAGAGTATATGGTTTAGGGTTTTAGAGTTTGAGGAAATAGAGTATAAGATGCATGGTTTTAGAAAGAAACTCAAAATAATCTTTGATAAAATATCTTAAATATGATTTTTTTAATTAAATCATAAGTGTTAAATGATGATTAAAATATAATACCACTAGGTATTAATACGTGGTTTTCGGAAAAATTGAAAAATTCCACCGAAGGGAGGTGGTACCTAAGTTTTTGATGATCCAAGAATTTGGCCCAACCTATTGAAAGTTTTTACAAGCACCTGTCAATAGTAACTAAAATATTAATAGTTATGAAGAAAAACTGTAAAAGATTAACTTGTCGTTATCAGTGAGTTGTGTTATATATCACTCAACTGATGAGAGTAGGTCACATTAAAAACCTAAAAACCTCACGAAATGTAAATGAATCGTGAGATGATATATTGTTGTGAAGTGGGGAGAATCAGAAGACAAGAAGTCGAAAACACTATTCTTTTTTCTTTTTCTTTTTTGATATAAGAAGAAGCAAACACTATATGACACTAATGTGTGTCCCAGAATTATATACTTAGGGTACAGGCTATGTGTTAGTGCCATATGCCATGTGCGATGTGCCTTTAAACATTGAACAACTAGGGTACAGCATCTAGGGAAGATCATAACCAAGGGGGTCCTATTGTCTATTAAAGCAAATAACAGTCACCACTGGCCTCAATAATGGCATGACATGAGTAACACTTTTCCCTTCACACCTTATAATTCACTGATGAATATGCTTTGTAATTTACACAACCAATTAGACTATCATACAGACACTTGATCATACATGTATTCCTGCTCGATTAGTGATACTTTTACTAAGCCAGGAGCCAGAAATCCTTCTGCCGCTTTGTAGTGATCAAGTACCCTCCGACCTTCTTGCTTTTCCTCCTCACAGCAATTGCCATGCAACTGGCATTCTGTATACAGTACTCCACCACCCCACCACCGCCACCCACGCGGCTGCTCCCCGCCCACATCATCAGCAGCCGCCACGTCGTAGACCTCTTCTTCTGCCCCAGAACCAGCAGTGCCACCCCTTGCTTTTTGGCCTCTTCCACTATTGTTGGTCCTTTCTCCTTTTTCCCTAATTCCACCACTGCAACCTCAGTTTGTACCTGTCACCAACACTAATCATCATCACAAATTCACAAAATAAAAGCAATGACATGAAGTTACTACTGCCTTTTTCCATGATACCATATATATAATCATCATTAATCACCTTGTAAAAATGATCTCAACATTGTGTATAGTGAATACACAAGACTAAACTGGAAATTATCATAAAGGCAAGGAGTTCTATATGCCAATTAAGGTACCCTACGTTATACATGTCAATGATGTCCTCAACCACCCCTTTAAGAAATTAGTAGTATTCTGATGAAAGAAGCTATATGCTGTTATACTCTGCATACAAAGATAGATATGGATTGCTTGCCCAGAAGAAATGTACATAAATTGCACAAGGAAAGAAGAACTGCACGTAGTTCATCTTTGCTTGAGGTGGTAAATAATAAGCTTTCAGGTCAAAGATGGTGTGCATGGTAACAAAATTTGAAACTGGTCCAAATTGCAGTTTATGAGCTCAATATACAGTTATACAAACCTCAGGTCTCTTCAACTGGCACATATTTCTCAGAGAATGAACAAGCTCATAAGCCCTTGGAGCTATAATATCCTCACCTTTAATAATAACAAATGATCAAATTCAACCACCAGTTTTCCAAACTCAAACAACATTAGGATACGAAAAATTAAACTTAATAAAATTTCTCAAACCTTGTTTTGAAGTTGAAGGTTTGGTCACATGTAGCAGTACAAGCTTGTCCTGGTTCTGAACAGTGTGAGAAAGTGCCCATTGCAAAGCTCCCTTGGCTTCAATGCTTGAATCAACCACAATCATGATCTTCCTGGCAAAGACCATCCCTGATTTTTTAGCACCATCTCCATCTTTAGCTTTCTGTTCTAGTCCACCATTAACACTACTCTCAACTGTCCCACCATTTTTAGTGATATCTGCAGCATGTGGTTTCGACTGTATAGGTGGAGAACGAATTCGAACATGAGGCCTAATCCTGTTCAGACAGAAACTTGGCAACTTCGTACCTATTTTCCCCATTTTCCCTCAGATAGAGATGACTACCTCAAGTGCGAGTGAGAGGTCCAGAAATTGTTATAAAGAGGAGGGTTGAAGAAGGTGTGCAAATTATTCTAGAGAAGGTTATATGGGCCAAGGCTAATTTGCTTTTCTTTCCATTCTTTCTTTGTTCTTTTTATTGAGGAGTAATCATGTTAGCTAGGGTCTTTGTTTCCTTTGTATTTCCTTCTTTTCTGCTTGTCATGAAGCTGTAGGGCCATTTCAGAACCAGCACTTCACTTCAGATAGTAATCTGGCATGTTAGTGCAATCAGTTTTGTTATATCTCATCACAACAAAAACAATCATATGCTTTCCTTTCTTGATGGCACCTAACTAACACTCTTCTTTTTGTAAATGTAGATTCTGATGAAATGCCTCATAGAAACCTCTCATAAGATGAGAAATCAGTGAACATCTAACAGTGTTCATCTTTTTTCATGATACTGATTGCAGTTTGGGACATTCTACATCAAGTTTGTATATGGATTTTGATATAACATATTCTAACTTGCAAACTATCCTAACATTTAAATTTCAGCTGCAGGGCCCTTGCTCCTTCTGATTGAGATTATATTAGAACATTTTTGTTCGGTTTTCGAATCAGTAATCCTAATTGTGCTGGCATCCTCTTAGGGCAATTATTAGTGCTATACAGTATACAGTATATGATTAAAATTTGCATCATGTAACTGATTGGATCTTTGCAAGGGCTCGATTAGCACTTATTTGTATGCATAAAGAAGTAGCTTCGCTCAAACGCAACCAAAGTCATCATTTCACCAAATATCAACTTAAGAACAGCAATCTAATTACTCATGCTAGGTGGTATATGTAAATGATTGACTGAAAAGCTCAAGTCTCAGCTGCAATTTCAATATGATGCGTAGTGATCAGGAGCAAATAGCTAGTTTATGTTACATTAGATTTGAATTTGCTTGTACAAATAGCACCGAATAGCACCGGCTTCTTACTCGCGTACTGTTCCATGTGCTTCTGAAATCAGAAGTTGGACTCCAGAATTTGCTGAAGACAGATAACAGAAAACTTTGATGCTTCTACTCGGAAACAATGTCATTAACTTTGAAGTTTGAACCACAATGGGACGTGCCAACCTCCGTTTTGACTTCCAATCTCTAAAAGCAATTCCAATTTGAGAAAGATAAAAAAAGGATGATTTACATGTCTTATGATAACAAATTACCCAATCAATCATGATGCTTATGTCCTTGCAGTATTATATGCCAAAAGGTTGCCACCAGGCCACAGCCCTACAAAGTAGTACATCTTATCAAACTTATTACAGAACTATATGTCCAAAACCGGTTAGCTCTAGAGTGCTCCTCTGTAAAATTGACGTGTAATGTATACTTATTCATCACATAAGTATTATCTCACTCAAATACCATACTATAATTGGTTTGTCGACTATCATAACCAATTCATTCCTCAAAAAGACTAACCTCAAATCCAAAAGTGCTTGTCTTCGGACCTTTGATCGCAAGTTTCATTTTGTACAAGGAGTTGGGTGTAATGGGGAGCCGTTCAAGCCCTGGAAGTCAATACAATCACCTGACTGGATCCTTGGAGAACTAGGTGATACAAAAGAAAAGAGAGAGAGAAATATTACGATTTTTCTTTTTGCATGTAAAATAGATGACACACTTAAAAAGCGGGCTTGCAAATTGACCCATTTATTAACAGGCTCCATACATGTTGTAAATGAGCCCAAAGGCCCATCTGAGTTGTCAATATATTCCCACTTCGTACCCTACTAGGAAAATGACAATAGAGAATCTAATCTCAAGAGGAAATCTATAAATACATGTTGTTGCCGCTCTGTTCTTCCATAGTTCTAGTGTGCCTTGTTTGTTTGGAATTTCGGATCTTGGTGATCAATTCACCATCCAAGTTCAAAAGTAAGTGATGGGTTCTGTTTGTTGTTGTGGTCATAAAAACGATCTCGACATTCTCGAGTATGATGAAGAAGAGGTGCCTGTGTCAACAAGACCACTGATAATGGGGAAAGTCGTCGGAGGACTTGGTCATGTCTACGCTTCCTCAGAAGAGGCTAAAGATGAAGGAGAGGGGCGAGATGGATTACAGCGATGGTGGAGCTGGAATTATTGTAACGGAAAGCCGAGCGCCGGGCGGCCCCGGCCTATACCAGAATCTTCTAACTAACTAGTACGTACCAGATAGAGTAGTTAGCCTATGCGTTTGTATTTGTCCACTAGGTTTAGTGATAGTTTTATACATCTTGAAGAAGTTTTCTTATATTGAAGAAAATAAAAGATCATCAGTTGCTGTGAGCATGCATACCAACGACGCTTAAAGGGTTGGTGTGGTTGTATCTAAGCCTTCATTAGTGAAACTATTGATTATAAAGATATAGTTGGTATGTAGTTTTTTTCACTTCTTACAAGTTGTTAGAATGATTTTTTGTAACACTTTCTTTGTAGAAACTCTATAATTATAAGGAATATGAAAGAAACTTCAAAATAAAATTTACAACGTGATGACTATATTGTCTCCGCATAAGCTGATTTTAGGCCTTGTTATTCTAGGCGTTTGATTACGTATATTCATTAATGTGTACTAATAATAAAACGAAATATGATGTCAATCACATCCTTCAATTTGTGAAAAGCAAAAGCTAACTGTAGATGATACGTACAGATTGAATGATCTCAATTAGACATGTAACTAGACAATTGAGACAAAATGTTAATCTCTGTCAGGAGATCTTGAGAGAATATTGCCTCTTCCTTCCTTGGACCCCAAAAGTAAATTAAATTGTAGGAGTCAAACCGGCATGGGAGTATCACACAACTCTCACCAACCCGATACATGTAGAACTAGAGCTCGAGCTCGGGATAACAAAGTAGGAAAAGGAAACAGACAGACCAGTGAGTAATTAAAAACGTTTTGGAGAATCCAAGTTTCAATATGACTAACATTGAAATTCGGTATGACCCTTAATTCTGGATTTCGCCGTAAATCCCTACGCAACTCGAGCAAGGATTCCCAAAAATGTTGAATTTTAATCGACTCTTTATATATTTTCCTTTCTATTTATTAAATTAATTAACAACGAAGTGCCTTCATTAGCTATTATCTATATCACTGCTACTCGATCTGTTTGCTTCTTCCGTTCTCTTTCTCATCGTTTAATAGTTCTGAGATTCTTGGTAGTCAAGAGGAGGTTATCGCAACCTGCTAAGGTTTCAATACCGTGCATGCATTATCGGATTCGGTATGTTTCCTAAAATCTAGCTTATTCTAATTTCAATTATTTTCAGAGCTTTTATCGGTCTGGGACTCTCGAATTTGGACTAGTTTTTTTTAGTCTTCGGACTTTTTTGCTCCAACTATGATCAATCATGTTTATGATTACATAATTTAGATGCGATTTTGATAATTGATTATTATAGCTAGAATGGTTTTCCTCAAAGAGAGACTAGCTTCTTTCTCATGTTACATTACTTTTTTTCGTCGACGATCTGTGCAGGGTGTGACTGAAAATACAAATTGGAGCTAGTAAAAATTGAAGCGAAGTCTTTATGGGTTGTTTTTGTTCTTGCTTTGATGTGACTGATACTTTGGATACCACGGAGGATGATAACAATACCAACGATGGTAACCGGATCATCCCTAACATATACAACAAGGTACCTATATTATAGAATTCCGTTACTTTCACCTTTTTCAATCTATATATTGTTCCTCTTGTTAAGTGTGATCAACTATATCGAGTGTGTGATAACCATAACCAAGTTGTGATTCAGCAGATTGCGTCCGGGAACGAGGTAGCACCTAATGCTGCTATTATGGAACTTGTAAATACAGAATGTAAGACTAGCAGGGATACTGGCCCTTTGCTTATCGAAAAGGAGATAGGAAGACACCGTTTCTTGTATCCTTCGTCCATAGAAGAAGAAGAATGCCCTACATGTCTTGAAGGTCAGGATTGCTCTAACTTTTAAGAATTATTGTACACACACACACACACACTATTTAAGCTTATATGTAGTGCTCTTGTTTTACATTCCCATTCACACGAGAATGAATACTATGATCGATTTGCATTGCGAACGTCCAGTCATTACGGACACACATTAACTTGATTTTCTAACTTTGCTGCTGATATATGCTGACGCTCCTTAAATCTGCTGCAGAATACACACCTGAAAATCCAAAGATAACGACAAAATGTACTCACCATTTCCACCTTGCTTGTATATATGAATGGCTGGAGATAAACCAAACTTGTCCAGTTTGCAGCCAGGTAACCAACTTCTCTAGCTAACTTCATACTGTTTTGGCTGAAAATGGTGGGGTATTGGTTTGTAACAGAATAGTAGTACTTGGTCTTGAACTTGACCAACTTCAAATTGGTTTTGTAGGTGATGTCATTTAATGATCTCTGAGAATCAGAGATCACAAAACCGCAACGGCTAGCCCGCAAATAGAGCAGCAGTACATAAACGCGGAAGAGGATATTTGCCTAGCAATCAAAATTCTGAGGATTGAGAAGGCTTTTGAATGATCTGTAAGATATTGTTTCATTAAGTTCTTCAGAAAGAGTGCAGCTGTAATTTCTAGGCTTATAATGATTTTCCAATCGAAATCATACACCAATTATATTTGATTTCATTTTCCAGTTCGCTTGTAACTGATTTCTTTTCGCTACCTAGTCTTTCTTTCATGATGGTCACTTTTGTGCATACTTAAATAAACCTAAAGGCTTTGTCTAACAAGTTGTAACGACCCCAAAATTTCGAGTATAAAAACTCAAAATTTCAAAGTCGTTAAACACCAAACAATCTCGATGAAATCGAAATCATTTAAAATGCCACAGCGGATCATCTCTGAGTTCAAAATACAACTCAGTCAAACCGATTATTACAACCAAATTATAATTCAACATTATAACAAATGGAAATGTATAATCCTCACAACAACCTCACAAGATAGTCACACAAAATCCTCACATAAGCTGGAGATAAATAACTTCAAGTCCTCTTAGTGGTCCGTCAATTCCCGCTAATCCCCACCTGCGGAGTTATCCACTACACCATCGAATTGGTGCACCGGGATTGTAAACACAAACCCGGTAAGCTTTACAGCTCGTATGAGTAAAATGAAAATATATAACTCGCATATCAATATATACGAAAATTCACAAATCAAACAAATATAAATGCACTCATGAGTCAATGGACGGCCCATCTGGTTGTCCCAAAGAAATATGAAATAAAACGCTCATGAGAAATTAAGTAACCCTTCTGGTTACCCAAATGCATTTATATTACGGGTACCAAGAACGCTGGTACACATCTGTTACCCCTCTCGTAATACACCGCCGACGTTGGATAGCCACCCGCTACCCAACATCCAAAACAATCTGAGTACCCATGAGCAGATAACCACCCGTTACCTCACATGCAGTACTAAGGCAGACATACTAGAACTCTAACTGTATCGTAACTTTCGCCCGGCCAAAGGCTAGGTTCCGACTTGCCAAACACGTACAATAATCTCACATCATATTGTACTAATCACGTCCGAAGACAAATCAACATTTTAACAATCTCAATGTTAAAAATCACGTACAATAATCTCACATCATATTGTACCAAAAATCATGTCCGAAGACAAATCAACATTTTAACAATCTCAATGTTAAAATCACGTACAATAATCTCACATCATATTGTACCAAAAATCATGTCCGAAGACAAATCAACATTTTAACAAACTCAATGTTAAAATCACGTACAATAATCTCACATCATATTGTACAAATCAAAATCACATGCTCGATATTTAAATCTCGTCATCGAAATGACATAAATCACGATAAAATCATAACAGTATATTATATAGCAAACTATATATATATGTACATATTTACCATTTATACAATATATATATAATCCATTATATCGTATACATGTCATATTTCATAAACACGTCCGAAGACAAAAACTCGTCCGAAGATAAAACATTTTAACAAACTCATGTTAAAACCACGTACAATAATCACACCTCATATTGTACAAAAATCACATCACATGCTCAACATTTAATTCTCGTCATTCGAAATGACCAATTCCAATGAATTCATAACAGTATATAATATAGCAAATTATATATATATATATATATATGTACTTATTACCATTTATACGATATATACGTAATCCACTATATTGTATACGTGTCGTAATTCAATATTAAAAACTCTTGCAAAAATCTTGGAATCACCGCAAGGGTAGATTCGTAAATAAGTGAGATTTTACTCACCTTTTTTCCTGCGTGCAACTTCCACGACCCTGAAAGTAATTTCCTCACTCGTTTCTTCAGTCACCTAATAGCACGATAAATGCTTAGAAAATGATACTTAAAATATCAGGTGACGAGTTCAGCACAACTAAATGTTGTTCATAAAACATTGTTCACGGAACACTGTTCATGTTTACTAATCACTGTTTTTACTAAATCACTGTTCACAGTTAATGTTTTTACCAAAACACTGTTCAAAGTTACTGTTGTTACCTTGACACTGTTCACATTTACTGTTACATATCACTATTCACAGTACTGTTACAGAGCACTATTCATGTAGAGTTACTATTCACAGTTACTATTCATTCGGCGTTACTGTTCACCGCCCGCCACTAATCATCACCAAATTTCACCACCACAACCTAAACAACATTTCCAACAACTTCCTAGTTGACACCAAGGTCTAAATCCGAGTCTAAACAGTCCAAACAACGAAGAACATGAAATCGGCACTATTCACAAACCCTAGAAATTGAAATTTTGATTCGGATACTTACACTTCGATTTGGCTCGATTCCTTTTGTGGGAATGTTGCTGGGACTGAGACAAGCAAAACCCCCCAAGAATCTTGAGCCATGGTGGCCGGAGGAGGCGGCGCTGCCACAGCAGTAACTTCCGGCGGTTGCTACACCGTGTGTGGTTGTCGCCGGAGTGCAAGGCGTAGCCCAAAAGATGGAGCTCGTCGAGCCCGTCAGTTTGATAGGTGGCACGACACGAGGCGACGTCGGATGGTGGAGAAATCGGCCGGAGAAGGTTTTTGGGTCGGGTGAACAGTACCCCGATCTGATTTTTAGAAAAAATCTGATTTTCTGATTTTTAATCTCCTCTCCTTCCTTTTATACTATTTCCAAAATCGGAAACGAACTTCCGACGTTAATAACTTTTGCATCCAACGTCCGATTCGAACGCTTGACGTGTCCACGAATTCGTATCGATGAGCTCTACGACTTTCGTGAAGGAAGTTTTTGCAACCGAGCGACGGAATAAAAGTCGATCTATACGTTGCGGTAATGTTACGTTTTCTAATTAAACGATCCGAGAACGTTTCCGTTTTTGTTTTGAAATGTCGCAAACCTCCAATTGTCGTCTTGAATTAATTTCACAAGTTTAACACTTAAAAAATACTCGACATTTAGTTTCTAAAAATTCGGGTTATTACACAAGTAATCGTGAAGTTAATAGAGAAGTCGATCACAAAACAATTTCCTGAAAGTTACTGCCCAATTGATATGTATGCAGAAATTTGTCTAACTTTAAGTGCAGTTTCCATCAAATTCATTACAAGATATGTTTTTTTAGAATCGACGATTGAGTCATATATTAATTTATGAACGTAACATAAACATAAAACACCCTTTAAGGATTCGAAACAATGAAACCATGCTAGCCAAATAAGAATCTCATATAACTTTATGCTACCAAACCATCAATGAGATAGCACAAATGAACCAGAAACCAAGTATCCAAAACAAACCAAATGCGAGTCTACTCACTTATTTCCCGCTAGGGCCATCCTGTTCAGAGGAGGTAACCTAGCAAGATATGACCAGTCCTACACCGCGGGGGACTCCTCCCCAATGACCCTGGAATCACTGGAGTCACTGTCATTGCCTTGCACAACAACCGAGCTAGCTCTAGTTTCTTCTGGTATAACATCGACAACCAAAGAACATTGATACTTCTTCTTCGTTGATCTCTTTGCCTTCTGGGACCCCTCAAGAGCTTCACCCTCCTTCATCACCTTAGGCTTATTAGTAAAGCATTTAGGACAGCCTGGCCTCCTCTTCTCCAACCCCTTCTTAGCTGGGGAAACCACCAAGCTCTACCATTCACCATAGGTAAAAAAAAGATTAGCATCAAATGAAAACATCAAAGGGAATGAAGCAAACTTCACCACTTGCACCTCGCTTGGAACCCAACAATGCCACTGAAGCAAACTTCTCCACATGGCTCAGCTCCTCCACCGGCAGTGTTACTACCTTTGGTAGCTTCAGTGCTTTCGGTTGAGGAAAAATATGAGCCAGTTGTGCTAGTGTACTAACTCTGCCGCCGACATTCCTAGCAGAAGAAAGACAATTGTCTGCCAGAGGACGATGTCGCAGGATCACCAGTGCCGCCGCCACTCAAAGACAGACTAGCCCCTCCAAACAGGTTAATTCTCGACCCAATAGACCATTGCAGAACAAGAGAGGTACAACCCAGGTTAGGATTAACCTTCCATTTACCCTTACCTTCATTTAAGCCGACACTCACCACTCCTCAACTCGACATCGGCGCACCGCACAAAACCTGAGGCTCCAACAGATTGGGAGGCCCTCCACAACCTTATTCTAAGTGCTCCAAGAGGCCACACACTTGGCAGAAACCCACAACTCTCATATACTTGTAAGACAAGGTGGCCGAAACCTTATCTGGCCCAAACTCAAACACTATCGGCGGATAAGCCTCCTTAAAAGGATCAACAACAGGATGTCGAAGACGGAGCTTCGCACCAGGACCTCGTTTAATCCCTAGCCGGTCAGTCTCCTCGATCACCCCCAAAGTGGATTCGACGAGTTCAATGGCCTCAATCGTGAAAAGTTTGGGTGGAAGCCCTAAAAGTTCCACTAAGACCATGAACGAATCGTAAGGCACCAAATGCACGTCCGCCAGGCCGTCATACGGCGCTAAGATAAACAGAGAACGACCATAAAACCATGGTCTGCCAAAAAGATGCTGCTTTCGATTTGCTTCCCTGGAGAACTACAACACAAACCGATCACGACTACCCTCATCTCCCAGATCGATGAACGTGCCCATGACAGAATTTGGTTTCGACCGGCGACGTTTGTTGGAGGGAAGCCATCCATCTGTAAAAACGGCAGGCGAGAGAGCTGCTGCACCTGCAACAGAAACAAACGAAGTCCACCCACCCTCACAGATGGCCAATGCGGCGGCAACCTCGTTAGACATAGAGAATGCTTGAGAGGGAAGGGATGATGCAAAGCTGCTGTGTTTTTGAAACACTAGAGGAAACCCTAGAGAGAAAACGGGGAGCGGCTACTCTTTCAGGCGGCAACCTCGTTAGACATGGAGAATGCTTGAGGGAAGGGATGATGCAAAGCTGCTGTGTTTTCGAAACACTAGAGGAAACCCTAGAAAGAAAACGAGGAGCGGCTACTCTTTTCTTAAGAAAAATTCTTACTTGTCCACATAAGATACTCTAAAATACATAATATATTTAATTAATTAGCATTCTCAAGGCTAAAGAACTGTCGCAAAACATCAAATATCATGATCATCAATATATATCATAAATCAACCTCTCACCATTCCACCAATTAGGCTTATATGTATATCAGCCTATTATATAGATCCAGAATATAATACATTAACCTCATGCTACTAGTGCACTTAGCAATTAAAAACATTACTTGGTGATGATACTCATAAAGCAAAGCATCCAAGGTGGCATGATTACAAAGATGGCTCCAGAGTAAGGTCAAGCTGGTTCCTCCTCACTTGAAGAAACTGATCATTTTGCTGAGTGCCCCTGCATATATCATAACCATACACCTTATTATTAGTAAGGTCCATGAATTTTAATATTTAAAAACGAGGAGCGATAATAGGAGTTAATTCCTCCTATGATACCTAAAGTATGGCTACTTAGACAATTTAGTACCTGATGTATGAAAACGGACAATTTGGTACCTAGAGTTCTCATTTGTAAGCCATTTTGGTACCTCTATCAAT
Organism: Argentina anserina; assembly: GCF_933775445.1. Classification (NCBI taxonomy): domain Eukaryota; kingdom Viridiplantae; phylum Streptophyta; class Magnoliopsida; order Rosales; family Rosaceae; genus Argentina; species Argentina anserina. Next base: position 23,922,590 of record NC_065875.1, read on the forward strand.
TTTAATCATATTTTTAGGGTTATTTTCGTCATTCTAGCCCTAAACTCATTAAATTCACATTTTTCTTCATTTCTTCCTATAATTGTGGCCTCTTTAGAGATAATTAAATTAATATATCTATTTCATTTAACATATACTTTGCATATATTAAAAATAATTTTTATTCTTAATATACTTATTGTATCCGAATTATTTTTTGCAAAGGAAATAAATTGTCTTTATGCAATTGTAATTTTTTATTAAAATATATTTTTTAAATTACTTATAATTAAAATTAATTTAGATTGATAGCTACATTATGAAAAATTATATACGTAAATCATCACAGATACTAAGAGGATGAGTTATCAAATTTTTAGTGATAATTTAGAGGCAATTTGAAGATATTATGAAAAAATGAAGTAAAATAGAGATAAGATGACGAAAATAACCATGAAAATATGGTCAAAATTGACATAAATACCAAAATGGCCTAAATTTGAGAACTTTAGGTACCAAATTGTCCGTTTTCATACATCAGGTACCAAATTGTCCAAGTAGCCAAACATCAGGTACCATAGGAGGAATTTACCCGCAATAATAGTATATTACCCCATGTTCAAACATGGAAGTGGAGCCGTTGCTAGCAGGTTAAGGCCATGGTTTTGTTGTTGCTGCTGCTGCTCCCGATTATGAACCTCTCGAGCTTCCGCTGCATTCTTCTCTTTCTCCTTAATCTGGATAATATGTTGATTAATTTTAAGATTTAAACCTAATGAAAAGAAGAGCAGTGCATAAAAATGTACACATTAATTAGAAAATACTTTATTAGCATGTATATATATATAGTAAAAATAACCTTCTTTGAAAGCAGGTTGTTTTGCTCCTGCATTGCCTTCTCCTGTCAAAGTGACGAGCATAAAGAAAGTTAGTGAACAGATTATGAGACTGCAAAAATTTAATTAAATGACTACACACATATACACCTACGTACGTATACAACTTACTACAGTAAAGTGAAAGTGCCCTAGCTCTCTTTTTCATTGTCAAAGAAAACAAAATTCTAGTGAAATTGACTTAATTATATGAATCGAATCTCTTAAGCTGCTAGTTACAATAATTAAATTTCCACAAAACAAAAAATTCCTTAATGCTGAGTTTAGTAGTGAATATACAAAATGCAGACCTTTCTCTGAAGCTCAGAGATTGACTCATGCATGAGTTGGTTCTGCATAACATAAAAAAGTATTAGTACTAAAATCAAACTAACTAAAGGTGGTCTGCAACCAAGTCAGCTAGCATACTTTTCTTGATCGAATTTGCTTAAGAGCAGTGTCTAGCTGTTGCTCCAAACTTTGAATCTCTTTGAGACTCAATGAATCCAGATCTTCACCCAAATAGTGCCTGCAGACAGATTGGTTTAAGCAGATAAATACAATGAATTATTAATTCAGGACTGGAAAGCTGTAGTTGGTGGCAAGTTATTCAAGAGTAGTAAATTAACCGCATGCATATACCTAAGGTTTCTTTGCAGAAGCTCAACCTTCACCTTCAGCCTAGCGTGTTCAAAGGTCCAGTTACCCTGCGTTAATTATCAAGTGATCTGACTAGTTTAGCAAAGAATACAGTAAGACCTCAGTATTGCTTTCACAAAATGGCAGATACCTGTGATTCAAAATCAGGTTCGACTAGCTGTCTCTCCGCATACGAGTACCTCTCATAGCGTTCAAGTATATTCTCCATGCTGCACAACCATTTCGAAGTATGACCATATATTTAACAAGTACTTGAGTAATATATGCGAGAAAGAAAACTAATATCCAGTGCCTCTGTACTTAACCGCATTAAGGAGTGACTAGATTCTTAACAGTTTCGTGAAAGCATTTATAGAGCGTGATACATAATACAAAGAAGAAGTCAACCGTGTTAATCAATGGCGGATCTAAGGCTCAAAAACTAGGTGAGCGGAAAATATTTAGCTATGTTGTACGTTCTATTTAGAAGAAAAAAAAAGTTTCTACGATTAGAAGTGAAAATAGAAAACCAGAAAATAAAACAAAAATATTGTTGCAACAATAATAACAAATAATATGCAAATAGGGAGCAAATTCCAAGTCGGATGTGACTGAGCCTATTTCTCTACCCAATAATAACAGTTTCCATATTTCCTTTTTTCTCCTCTTCTCAAATATATATAAATTATAAGAGTCTGTAAAACATCCTGAGCTATATTTTACCCAGCAGAGGGAACAAACCTTCAGCAAGAATATAAATCTTTGCCCAGCAGACGCTGGGCTTGCATCCTCTTAGACCCGCCTCTTGTGTTAATTTGATTGGTCATTGAACATACAGGAGTATATATATGTTCCAGACTATATGAATATATGGGTAAGTCAAATTAATTTATCAGGAACACTCATATCTTGATCAAAGATTGGCAAACATATTTAATTGATAATGAAACTCAAGGCCTGGGGTTATATTCTAATTAAGGCATTACTGGCTATGATTAGGATAAGTGTACGTATCCGTATAATCAAAATGCAGACTTTGAAATATATGCGGGAATATACTAAAGTTTTAATGACATGTCAGGCAAATTAATAGTCTATGACTGTAAATATATTAGTATAACGAATATACTCAACTGAACCATACCGCGGCTCTAGGGTTTTCTCTCTAGTATCTCTCCCCCGCGTTTCTATACCTAGGGTTAGGGTTTCTTCAAAAAATCCAACTGTTGTGCGGCGTCTTTCTATGGCTGCTCAGCTTGTTTCCATGACTGCTCGCCTAGCCTCCAAACTATCCCTTGAACACCATGATGAGCCTGTGGATCTCGGCGACTTATGTTGCCCGGATACGGGATTTGTTGCTCCTCGATTCTACCTGGTTGGTAGACTTAGTACATCTAACACTGTGCCCTTCGATTTTGTTTGAGCTGCAATGAGATCCATGTGAAGAGTCTTTGTTCATGTTGAAGTATCAGAGAGAGCAGATCCCTACTTATTTTTCTTCACGTCTAAACGGGATTTTCTTCGAGTTAAGAAGGGATGGCCATGGAGTTTTCAATGTGCCATGATTGGGATCAACGATTATGATGGCTATTCTGATATCAACGATGTTCCTCTCGACTTTGTGTGGATTTAGATTGAGATCTAGCACCTGCCGACAACGCTATAAACAATGTTAAACAGCGACAATCGTGGCTTGTGTACCAACTGTACCGATACTGTCCCAACTTAGCCACCTCACAGGAGTTGGGTTTTAATCACAAAAGGCCTCGGTACAATTGGTTATTATCCACCCACTTATAAGCTTTATTTTCTTTGTCACTTCTTAGATGTGGGATGTTTCCTCTCCAACACGCCCCCTCACGTGCAACCTAATTTTTAGGTCTGCACGTGACAGATTAACATCCCACATACTGAGATGAAAGAAACTAAGGTCCAGTAACTAACGACACTTAGTAGTCATCCAATCGGAAATCCTCCGATGGCATGACAACGTGACACCCAACTCGGGCCCACGAAAGATTGGAGGCGCGACTGCAGAGGGACCCGCTCTGATACCATGTTAAACAGCGACAAACGTGGCTCGTGGACCAACTGTACCGATACTGTCCCAACTTAGCCACCTCACAGGTGTTGGGTTTTAATCACAAAAGGCCTCGGTAAAATTGATTATTATCCACCCACTTATAAGCTTTATTTTCTTTGTCACTTCTTATGTGTGTGATCTCTCCTCTCCAACAAACAACACCGACTGCTCGGTTTGTTGGTGAAACAATTGGGATGGTGTTGCAGGTCAATGAGTCGAGGTACAATAGAGGCCTAGTTGGGGTTCGGCTGATTCTCTCTCTCAACAATCCAGTGCGGCTTCGCCTCTGTGTGTCACCAAATCATGTCGTCACTGTGCTCTACAAGTATGAAAGATTGGTTGGCCGCTACCATGGTTGTAGAAGTCCATGTCCTCTCGGCTTGGGAAACGAGGAAGCTTTTGAGGCTACTCCATCAGCTCTTCCAGCTAGGGATAATTTGCCTCCACCAATTATCTTCAAAGGTAACGCTCCGGCAACCCTCACTGCCCCTAAACCCTAAGTTCCCTAGGTTGCCTGTTTTATTCCCTGTGGAGAGCAGGTCAGTGCAAATTCGACAAGTGGCCAAGTTTCCATCACCTTTGAAAATCACTGCTCTCCGTCGCAATCAATGTTCTAAAAATCGCCGTCTATGTGCCCGAAGACCCCTGGCCGCCGTGATTTTGGGCTAAACGGCGGTGTTAGGCGACTGGCCGATTTTTGCCTGCCTAGGCGGCTGGGCGGCTAAGTTTTTTTTTTTTTAAGTTTTAGATTTTATGTTTGATTCGGATACAAAAGAAGTACTTGAATGATATGGAAAAGAAGATTTTGATGACCTCCGGGGGATTATGCTTGCAAAAATGCATTCCTGTTATTTGAATTGTTTTTCTTATTTTCCAAAGGGTTGGTGAATTGTGTTTCTTATTATTGATTTTACTAAGTTCATTGTTGTTGAATTGTATTTCTTTTTTTCCTAAGAGACTAAGATCATTAGATCAATATTGTTGAACATTTCTAAGAATTAAGGATTAAGGATTAAGAACATATGTATTTTCAATATTCTAGACATTATATATATTTTTACATTAATTTCATGGATTATATTCTTATTTTAATTATATTTATATAATTATTTGTTATTAAAAATTTAAAATATATACAAAAATACAAATCCGATTAATCCTCTGGGCGCTAGTTTTCAGCTGTCCGCCCAATTAACGCCTAGCGTTTTTTATAACCTTGATCGCAATAGAGAGGAGGATGGGGAAGATTCCGGCAAAAGATCCAAGCATTCTCTGGAGGTCGTGTCATTTGAGCTCGAACCAAAAGCCTTAGGGTTTTTCATGGGGTAGATGGGGCTTTATGTATTCTAAATAAGTCTCCTAAGTAGCCAGGGAGATCTAGGGGAAGCAGGAACAAGAAGACTTTGAGGCGTTTTGGAAACTTTTTGATGTAGTGAGTAATAGCTCCGGTTGATACTTATTCGATTCAAATTAGGTACCAGGTCTTATATCTTTTTTCAGCCTACTCAAGTCCAAACCATTAGGACCCCTTAGAGGTTCTAACCAGGGGGCACGCAGATCCCAGAAACGCATAGAGGGTGGTACAACTGAACAAGTGCTTGATACGCCGCCGGCAGCAGTGGCACCAGACGGTGGAGCATCGGAGATGGGTTCTACACTTGGCATGAGCTCGAAACTTGGGGAAACATCGAAGGTCGACGGAGAGTAGTCCCTTTGTATGGGGACGACCCCTCCAGTTTAAGAAGGTTTCACTTGTTTATGTGTTGGTTGAAAGGTGCACCGCTGGGTCTAAGGCCTTTTAGTTTCGTTTTCAAGTCCTCCCTTTTAATTTGAAGGTTAATTTTTATCGTATTGCTTTTCGTTTTTTCGTTTAGTTGGACATTTGCTTAGTTATTTTGGTTTTCCCTTTTCATAGTTTGATAGTTAATATTGAATTTGTTTTTGTATCGGAGCATACTCCTGACTGACCTAGTAATGTTTATTCGTGATTGGCTTAGGTCAAATGAAGTTATTCATTTTCTAAAAAAAAAGTTTATGACTGCAAATCCAAATTTCTTACCAAGACTTATTTGAGTTTTAATTATTGTGGGCTACAGAAGTAAATTACGTAGAGAAAATGAGACTTCGGCATAGATTTATCGAGAAAACATCAATAGGCTAGCTACTGAATTACATGTTAGTAGGGAATAGAGGAAAACTAACTATGGAAGCAGCTAAGAACCAAATAACATAAGTTAGTGTAGTACTCTTAATTCTTTAGAATTTTTTTTCTCAGAAACATATTACAGAATTACAGAAATTACAAAGATCAGGAAACAAAATCTTTCATCTAATTTTTTCTACAGGAATAGCAATTTTTTTGTTTGTTTAACTTTAGACTGCTGCACTCTCTTCTCTCAACGACATGTGTGATGATGGAATATTCCATCTAGGTCTTTTACGTACCCTGCTTCCAATCCTCAAAAATTGTTCCGGTGTTCTGTTTTTCTTTGCTAATATTTATAATATGGTATAGAATCATTTTCCAAGGTTAATGTTTCAATTTTTTAATAGCAGTAAAACATGTACAAATTACAAATTAGTAGATTTATCATAGCTAGGAAGCTGCGACCCAAATCCAGGCCATATATGACCAAGTGTCCCAAAACCAGATGTAAGTACTCATAAATCTCACATATATATAAATTTCATTCAGTTGTCAAAAAAAAAATTCATTCTAGGTCATTAATACTTCTCTTTAAGCAGCTGGAGTCCTACTCTATATCAAATTAAGTAATAAGTACTCTTGACACTAATTTCCCTGCTAGCTTGCATCCACATGAATTTTTTTACAGCTTTAATAAGAACTTGGCCTTATTAATCAGTGTTTTTTTTTTTTTTTTTACAACAAGAACTTCTTCTACTTGCATGATATCCACCAAGCAAGCTTGGATAAAAATGACAGATAAGAAGAAAAAATAAACTGAATAATTAGCAGAAGGAGAAGAAGTAGAGGAAGAAGAAGAAGAAGGTGGCTAGCTAGGTTATATATGAGAGATCGAGGTTAGAGTACCATGAATCAGTTGCGTATTCAAAGAGCTTCCCTTTGTTAGAGAAGACAATCAAAGCAACCTGAGCATCGCACAAGACAGAGATCTCATGCGCCTTCTTCAGCAACCCAGTTCTTCGTTTCGAAAAAGTGACCTGCCTGTTGATCTTGTTCTCTATCCTCTTCAGCTGAACCCTACCCCTTCCCATATTAAAAGCTACCGACCTAGCTTCTTCCTGAATCAGAAACTTTCGATATTTCTGATCTATACCCAAACAGAGTCAAGCCCCAGAAAAAAGAAAGACAACCCGAAACTGGAAATTTAAGCAAAAAGGAGTGAGGAAAATTTAATGGGTCGTTTCTTCTTCTAGCTTAGCCATATCTGAGTCGTTTGTCTGTGGAAAAAAGTCATGTACAGAATGTATGTATGGAAAAGGAAATTGGGGAATTTAGGATTAAAAGTGGTTTCAGAGGGGTAAGGTGGTTTTGCGGGAAATGAAATACCGGTGTGGCTTTTTAAGGATGCGTTGTCGACTTCTGATTCGCCGCAAGTACTATGTGGTTGTTTCCCTGTGATTTTGACAAGTCGCAAAGTCGCAAATTGGTACGGATGACTATTGCTGTGCACGTCGACGTCGGACAGTAAAAAGTAATCTTTACAGTAAGTTTTTAGTTGGGTGGTTGTTAGAGCTTGGTTCTTCATCTTGTACTACTATTCCAAGGATAGATTCGAAAGTACGAGTAGTAAATCCTAGAGAGAGGATGAGGTTCCCCATTCTGAAGGGTAGAGTTTGAATTTCACCATGTCCTCAAGTTCAAAAGAAAGTAAAAGAAATTTCGGATTGATCTTGGTATATCAAAGGCTTCCGAGTCCAGCCACCAAGGTATTGCATCCCCTATTTTGTTCACTTTGTCAACTTTGGTAATTATATTTTTATTATTGTAAAATAACTCAGTAATTTTTTTCCCAAAGGGATGCATCACTCATATGCGCAATCTACATGAACGTAAAGTTTATTCTAAATATTCATGACTGAGATCGTAAGTTAGAAACTATGGTCACTTGCAAGTACGAGATATTTGATTAGAAGATTTTTTTTCTTTAAAAAAATATATATATATTTCTTGAATTAGGTACCATACATTTCCCATACTTGGTGAGTAACTTATCCTATAAAACCTCCTGTGTGGAAGCATGACTTCCAAGCGAAAGACTGGCCTACGTCTTGAAGACTTGGACCCTCCAACCCAAAATTAGAAACTCAGATATACTGAATTCACATAATATTATCTCTTCAGGAATATAGCCGCTCAGCTATACAGAATTCACAACAAATATATGTACCTCAGTGTTTCTTATAACACTTTTGGTTAGCTAGATTTTTATTTTAGGGGTATTTCAATATATATCTATTTTTTAGAAGTTCTTTTAATATACTTACTTATTTTCTTTATTATGCACCGAATTATAACTATTATTTAAAATTTAATTACAAAATGTCACTATTAGCAGCTTATATGAATTAGTGATTAGTAAATCAATAAGTGTGCTCTCATTAACCGCCTTAATTACATATTTTCTTTTACTCATCATAAATTTATAAATAATTGAGCATTTTCTTAATTACATATCTAGAATTTAGAAGCTTTTTAAACTAAAATCAAGTTAAAATCGAAATCACTTTTATGGTGATTTGAACCTTTTTATAATTTAAAATTGTCTATTTCATGGGTAGAGTTGTTCATTTCAGAAATTTATTTACAACCTAATTTTGAGGTAGAGATATACGTTTTTTTAATTCCTATTTAGTAGGTTTTTTATTTTTAAATACAACTTAAAAATTAGGTATGTATTTACATAGCTAACATCTCTTCTAGGAATTTTCACATCAACCTATTTGTTAGGCAACTTCCAAAGATCTATTTCATAGGTTGAAATTAAAATTTTATACTAATATGCATATTTCTATCTATTAGGTAATAGTAGAGTGAATAAAAGATGAAAATTAAAACTTAAAATAAAAGGTTTACCACATGAAAATTCATGGTATAAAGATATGAAATGAAAATATTTTAGAAAACATATATATCATGGACGTACTTTATTGGTAGGTTCAAAAAATTGAAGAAATTACAAGTACACAATAAGCTTAGTTTTCTCTCATATAATCTACAAAAACTGGAATAGTTTTTGTATTCTGAAACTATTGATCATAAGAGCTATGTAAAGAATTTTTCTCAAGAAAAATTTGAAATCAAATCTCTCAAAAATTTAATATAATGAAAAATCATTGCAATGATTGAAATAAACATGTAAAATAAATAGATGCAACGATTGAAAAAACTAAAATAATCAAAAGGTCAAAATAGGCTTGTAGAAAATTAATTTGGATTTAGATTGAAAAATATTTGAGTGTGAGTTTAATTTACAGGAGGAGCTATAATATATGTTCTAAATTTCTCTTGTTTTTAATGACAATAGAAATAAAAGCAATTGCTTTTTAAAAGCTACTACCAGGGACCTATAATTTTTTTTAAAAAAAATTGCTTATCTTTAATATACCAAATTTTACTAAATTTGAAAGTTGAGATATAAGCTGATTTTTTAAGTGAAACTGCACCAAATTAGCTCTTACAAGCACGATGAATAGACCCGAAATTTTAAATACAACACTTTTTATGTTTTTTTTTTAATTTATGGTCTCACCACACCAAGTTGATCTATCATGTTCAAAATAAGTGTCTGTACTACCAAAAAGGTGCAGTGTCACAACCCCGAAATTCGAATGATAAAAATTTGAATTCAAAGCCATGAAAAAACTCTAAAACAATTTCAATCAATCAAAATCATCTTATAGTCATAGCGTATCGTAACTGAGTTCATAGGACATTTCAGTCGATTTGATTATTACAAAACCAATTTATAATTCAGCATTATATCAAATGGAAATGTAAAATCATCTCAATCCCCACCAAAATAGAAATAAAGAAACTTCGAAATCTTCAGAATAGCCCTCCAATTTTGCTAATCCACACATGCAGAACTTTTCCCAACACCATCTAATAGGTGCACCGGGATTGTAAACACAAATCCGATAAGACTTGCAGCTCGTATGAGTAAAACCACAGTATAGCACGCATAGTAATACAAGAGAAAAATACTGAAAACATTTAATTATAAATGCACTCATGAGTCTCAGGACGGCCCATCTGGATGTCCAATAATATCTGAAAATATAAGTGCTCATGAGAAATTAGGCAACCCATTTGTTTACACGAATACATTTATAATACGGGTACTTATGAGACCCAAGTACTCATCTGTTACCCTTCATGCAGTACTTCGTCGGGCATTGGGCAACCCATCTGTTACCCAATATCCCAAAAATATGGGTACTCATAAGCATGTAACTAATCTGTTACCCCTCATGCAGTACACCGGCAGACAGACTAGAGCTCTAACTGAATCGTAACTGTCACTCGGCCAAGGCTAGGTTCCGATATGCCAACACGTCTGAAGACAGAAAAACGTTTTTTAACATAACTTCAGTTAAGACCACGTACAATACAATCCTCACATGTTATTCTACAAAAACAAAGCGACTCATGCTCAAATATAATAAATATTAATGATATAAATAAACTAATTTGGAAATATGAATATGACAGTATATAATATAGCAACCCATATATATGTATCAATTTTACCATTTATACACATACACAACCCACTATATCATATAGATATCATAGTTCGATCTTTAAAACTAAAGCGTAATTAAGAATCACCACCAAGGGTAGACTCGTCATAGTGAGATTTACTCTTTTTTTTTTCTCAGCGTAATTTCCATAATACCAAAAGCAAATCATTCACTTGTTTTGTCGATCACCTAGATTGAATAAGAAGTGATTAGAAACGTTACGTAAAACCTCAAATGCCGAATCAGTACTATTTTTACTGATCAGCAATTTACGGTGTTTACGTAATTACTGTTCATGTATTAATGGTCATGTACGTACTGTTTTATGTATTACTGTTCTTGTACGTATTGTTTACGTACTACTGTTCTTTTCCATATTGTTTACGTATTACTGTTCATATACATACTTTTTACGTATTATTGTTCATGTACATACTGTCTACGTATTACTATTCCAGTAAATACTAATCATTGATTTACTATTTCAGAAAATTACTTTTACAATTACTGTACATAATTTACTTTTACATTTACTGCTTAGAAATCACTATTACAATTTACAGTACATAAATTACTTTTATATTTTTACTGTACATAAATTACTTTTTACAAAAAATTATTGTTCACGCGCCCCCGCATGTAGCGGCGCGTGGTGTTCACGCGCCACCTCTGGCAGCCACGCGTGGCGCTCAAAACTCTTCATTTTCTTGATGGTCAACTTCTTCAGTTCCCTGTAGACCACACATAACCACAGAGAACTATCTTTCTTTTTCACGAACAACACCGGTGCACCCCAAGGTGAGACGTTAGGTCTAATGAACTCTTGGTCCAATAGTTCATCTATATGCACCTTCAACTCTTTAAGTTCGTTTTGTCCCATTCTATAAGGCGCCTTTGACACTGGTGCCGTACTGGGTACCACATCTATGCAGAAATCCACCACTTTGCGAGGAGGTAACCTTGGTATCTTCTGAAACACCTCACTATGCTCAGATACTACCACAATATCTGCAATAGTTACTTTCTGATCTGCAGATTCTACTTGTGCCAAACCGCAGAGAACCTCTACCGCCACCACAAGAGAAACGCATCACGCATCCTACCACCCTCACCAAAACTTACCGTCTGAAATTAATTACAGCTAGCTGCTTCTATGAGTGGTATGCCACAATTTGCAGTACAGACAAAGAAGATATTTATCTCCCGACAATGTGACATGAAAATTAGGTGGATTTTACAGCGCAAATTCCAACACGACCACAACTGAGATATACCCTACCCACTGGTTCATGCATACCTCGAATGCATGACACATGGCCCACACAAACGCCCCAGTGACATCATCTAAAGTATTGGTTTCCCCACAGTTGTAGTACTAATAAGTTTAGTAATCACTTCAACAGAAACCTGATATTGGTTCCACCATCTCCTCCAGACTAACCCAAAATTATCGCTGCACCACCACTCTAAACAGTTGTTTCTTTACTTTCATCAAGAACCCTCATGGCCACCTAATTATTTTGAGAAGCCAAATGATCCTGCTCAATTATCAACGCATTCGGCCAAAATAACTGCTCTGCAAGCAGCAATTAAAGGACCACTCTCTTATCGTAAAATGTATCCGTTGTTGAACTCTTGAGTTAACATCTCCTTATCCAACAATAATCAACCTGATGCATGGACAGAAATGAGCCTCCAAGTCTCCAACACTAAACACCACTAAACCAAGGTCATCTCATTCCTTACCTTCAATAGAATTACTTCACCATCATTGCGTCTCATTTGGATCAGTGACATAGCTACGTTCCAATTCTCAACACTAGACCAATGATTAATTCCACGACACATTACCGTTCTCAATTAAATGCTCATCTAGCAAATAATTAAATCATAATGTCATAAATGAAATTTTCCCACCTTAGATTTCTTGGTCAGCCAAGAACAATGAGTAACATCAATTGTCTATGGCTCAATCAAGACAAGTTGAAACACAACGACGATCTAATCTCCACTCAAGAATTGCATCACCTAATTAAGGATGTATCACACACCCTACCCCTCCATTACAAATAATGTTTGAAATCTTTGTCACGAAAATTTTCGTTAAACCACTTCCAACCTATGGTCTTCACATCCTATACCTTAAAAATAATACTTCAACCTCATTTGGCCTCAATTTGGATTAGTTGCATAACTAAAATCCAGTCCTCAGCATTGAAACACTGAATATCCCCCAACGCTGGATCAACGCTCTCCATTAAGACCTCTTGATAGGTCTCTGCCCTAATGGAAATCTATCTAATTAAACCAGTTAGCATTCATGTAACTTCTTCACCTTGAGTTGATGATAACTGGATCTAATATCAATCTTAGAATACCGTAACTCCTCTAAGCTAATCGAACAATTCATCAATCTTAGACAAATGATACCTATTCTTGATGGTCACCTTATTCAATTCCTTATAGTCCACATACAACCGCATGGAACCATCTTTGTTTTTCACGAACAACACTTGCGCACCCCAAGGTGAGACACTAGGTTTAATGAACCCTTAGTCTAATAGGTCATCTATATGCACTTTCAATTCTTTTAAGCTCGTTCTGCCTCATCATATAAGGCGCATTCGACATAGGTGTTCTACCAGGTACAACATCAATGCATAATCGATAACTCTCCGAGGAGGTAAACCCGATATCTCCTGAAACACCTCACTATAATCGGATACCACAACAATGTATGTGATAGCTAATTCCTGGTCCACAGACCCCACATGTGCCAAGACTCATGCTCTCATGGCATTATCCGACTTGAGGCAACGATAACGAAAAACTGGCTCTCCGGGACTATGGAAAAATACTACCATGTCCAAGCAATCGATCAAAGCATGACGTGACCTCAACCAATCAATTCTTAAGATCACATCATAGATGTGGTCCGTAATCACTATCAAGAAGCAGGGAATTATCTACCCCCAATCACAATGGACAAGCCTTGCAGATTGTCTCAAGCTCAAGAGACACTCCAAAAGCTGAAGTAACACATAAAGTACTTCCAAGAGATGTAGGAATCAACCCTACCACCTCTACTACCGAACTAGCAATAAAAGAGTTTGATGCTCCCGTATCAAACAGTACTCTAGTAAGGTAGTCAAAAATAGGTAAGGTACATTCCACTTCTGTGTCTCGCTATTAATCAAGATATCTAGAGGGAACATGGATCATCGAAGTATCATCACAACACTTCTATTTAGAGGACCAAACCTTCAGGTGTAGCTCCTAACACTCTTGCGTACCCAGTGACATATCAATAGCAAAGAGCATGTGATGGGAATCCGCTGCAGTCGGGTCATCGCTCCTGGATGATATTGATAAATCGCCGAATACGCAACCTACGCTCTGATACCAACTGTCACGACCCCGAATTTCAAATGATAAAAATTCAAATTCGAAGCCATGAAAACTCAAAAACAATCTCAAATATACTGAACTCATCTTATCATAACAGTGTATCGAAACTGAGTCCACATCATGACTCAGTCAACTCGAATAATACACAACCAATGGAAATGTAAAATTCACTCAATCCTCACCACTAACAGTAGAAAGAAATCTTCGACGTCTTTAGAGTAGTCCATCAATTCTGCTAATCCACACCTGCAGAACTATCCCTTACACCATCGAATAGGTGCACCGGGATTGTAAACACAAACCTGGTAAGCTTTTGCAGCTCGTATGAGTAAAACAACAATACAACTCGCGTATAAATACAAAATAAACATATTGAAAACATATAATTATAAATGTACTCATGAGTCATTGGACGGCCCATCTGGTTGTCAAATAATATCTGAAATTATAAGTGCTCATGAGAAATACGGTAGCCCCTCTCTTTACCTAAATACATTTATAATACGGTACTCATGAGCGCTGGTACACCTTTGTTACCCCTCATGAAGTACGCCGTCAGACATTGGGTAACCTCTCGCTACCCAATATCTAAAAGAAAAATACTAAAAACATTTAATTATAAATGTACTCATGAATCATTGGACGACACATATGGTTGTCTAATAATAACTGAAAATATAAGTACTCATGAGAAATCAGGCAACCCATCTGTTTACCCAATTATATTTATAATACGGGTACTCATAAGACCCAGGTACTCATCTGTTACCCCTCATGCAGTACACCGCCGGGCATTGGGCAACCCATCTGCCACCCAAAAATCCCAAAAATATGGGTACTCATAAGCTGGTAACCCATATGTTACCCCTCATGCAGTATACCGGCAGACAGATTAGAGCTCTAACTATATCGTAAATGTCACTCGGCCAAGGCTAGGTTCCAATATGCCAACACATCTGAAGACTGGTCCGAAGACAGAAAAACACGTCCGAAGACATAACACACGCCCGAAGACATAAAAACACGTCCGAAGACATAACACATGTCCGAAGACAGAAAAACACGTCCCAAGACAGAAGAACACGTCCGAAGACATAACACACGTCCGAAGACAGAAAACGTTTTAACAAACTCAATGTTAAAACCACGTACAATAATCAACACATGATATTGTACAAATCAAATCGACATGCTCTAATTTCGGAATTTCTGAAAAATCTCAAATCATGAACCCTAGAATTGAAATTTCTTGATTCGAGTTCTTACTTTTCGATTTAGCTCAAAACCTTTGCAGGGGTTGTTGACGATGTTGAGGCAAGGAGTTTGAAACCGGTGGTGAAGCCTAAACTCGCCGGAGATCGCCGGAAAATTGAAGAACACAACTGGGTCACCTATGGGTATTCGGGTCGACTTTCGGGCTTCGATGCGTGGAAACTGGCGTACTACTCCATGATCCACCACCACATGGAGGTGCATAAGGAGGAGACGAAGCTATCTGGGTCGGCCCGGTCACCTGAAACCGACAGAGTCGGCCAGAAAAGTCGGGTCGGGTCGCAATGAAATTTTCACCTCTAAAGGCACGGGTGCGGAGAAATAGGGAGAAAAATGGAGTTATGACAATTTAGTTTAGTGTAAGATACTTGGGAATCGAAGAATAGATTACAATTTACTGTAGAAGCGGAAAAAAGCACATATATATATATATATATATTCCACAAAAACCGTCAAAATCTACAGCTTACCAATAAAAATTTCTGCCAGTTCATACCCTGGGAAAAGAGAGCTCAAAACAGAAACATTTGTTTCAGGAAAAACCAAATGGATTAGTGACAAAATAGAAACACATGTTTCAGGTAAAATGCAAGGTAATTATAAATAAAAACATACCCTCTGGACTGGAAGAAACCTCAGTCTGGTCACCTGTTTCACAACAACGTTGTTACTTTCAGCCGACTCCAAAACCCAACAGCAACACACACACACACAAAAGAATATATATGTATATATATATATATATATATATATACACATATACATTCTCTTTTGGTATTTAGAATTGCATAATGATCAAGCACAACTCAACACAAAAATATAATCATACCTGGGGGGAATGGACGTCCTTGAAGACAACTTGTTTTCATCATACAAAGTTAAAGTCAACTACAACAACAACAATAGCAGCAACAACAACACCACAACCAACAACCATCAAATTTCGACCGACTCCAAAACCTAACAACAACACAAAATATATGGATTCTCTTTTGGTATTTAGAATTGCAAAATGACCGAGCACAACTCAACACAAAAGTATAATCATATCTGAGGGGAATGGACGTTTTTGAGGACAACATGTTTTCATCATACAAAGTTAAAGTCAACTACAGTGACAACAATAGCAGCAACAATAACAAAAAAACAACACCCATACATGCTTTAGTAGTGCAAATGGCAATCTATTGAAACTGAAAATAATGTGAGATCAACTGTGTAGAAACAAATGGCTTTCTCATTGACAATTGTCCAACTGAAGAAACTTATAATAACAAAACTATTCATGTTCTTGATAATTAATACAGTTTCAACAGATATTCGCAAACGTGAAAACAAAAATCAAGAGCTTACAGTAAATGACATATTTAGTTCCATCAACACCTGCAAGAGACAATGTCAAAAAACCAGTGCCATAAGCTCCAATAAACATGCAGCTTTGACCAAACATGAATAATTGCAATGAATAATAATACATAATCTCACATACACAAAAAAAAAACTAAATTAGACATGCACTCTGCACTAGGACAAAATTCTAAGAAAGGTTAGCTTGGAATTTTAATAGAGGATTACCGTAGGTAGCTGTTGGTGTTATTGGCCTTCTACCTGCTAGGGGTGTTAATTGAAAACCGAAAACCGAAAAAAAAAACGAACCATAACCGAACCATAACCGAAAAAAACCGAAGAAAAAAAAACCGCACCAAACCGCAAACAAACCGCACCAAACCGAAAGATTTGGTGTGGTTTTGGTTTGGGATGTTTGGAAACCGAAACCGAACCGAAAAACCGAATATATATATATATATATATTATAAAAAAATTATATTATTTATAGATATATTTAATATACATAATTAAATATGTTATCGATCGAGACCCAAACTTTATCAAAATTCGGTGAACTTTTTACCATATCTGTATTTATATATGCTGATCACATCCGACGGTCGAAATTTAATAATTTGAATTTTAGATATTGGAATCACAACATGTCTACTAATGTGATATAACTTGTTTAGTGGTCTTTTTGCAAATGTATGCAGTTGTGAAGCAACTATATCTTATAAATAGAATTTTGCAAATCTGTCTGCATGATGCGTTACGTAGTGTGAAATATGGTTATGGTAAAAAAATCACATATTTTCGATAACGTTTGTGTCCCGATCGAGACGGTCAACCCTTTTTACGCTTATTATCACCTATGGGTAGCCTTATCCCTGGAACGTAAAATTTTTGAAAATTTTACACTAGCTGCTACATCACATATATGTGAGAGTGTGTGCATGAAAAAATCCACCAAAACTAGACAAGAAGTAGGGGGTAAGAACAAATTCACTTAATTAGATGAAATTAAGTTAATGTTGACCACATCGATCGAGACCCAAATATTATCAACATTAGATGAATTTTTTACCATATCCTTATTTAAATATGTTGATCACATCTGACGGTCAAAATTTAATATTTTGAATTTTAGACATTGGAACCACAACATGTCTACTAATGTTGTATAACTTGTTTAGTGGTCTTTTTGCAAATGTAGGCATTTTGTGAAGCAACTATATATTATAAATAGAATTTTGCAAATATGTCCGCATGATGCGTTACATATTGTGAAATATGGTTATGGTAAAAAAATCACATCTTTTCGATAACGTTTGTGTCCCGATCGAGTCGGTCAACCCTTTTTACGCTTATTATCCCCTATGGGTAGCCTTATCCCTGGAACGTAAAATTTTTGAAAATTTTACACGAGCTGCTACATCACATATATGTGAGAGTGTGTGCATGAAAAAATCCACCAAAACTAGTCAAGAAGGAGGGGGTAAGAACAAATTCACTTAATTAAATGAAATTAAGTTAATGTTGACCACATCGATCGAGACCCAAATATTATCAACATTAGATGAATTTTTTATCA
Source organism: Argentina anserina (assembly GCF_933775445.1). Lineage (NCBI taxonomy): Eukaryota > Viridiplantae > Streptophyta > Magnoliopsida > Rosales > Rosaceae > Argentina > Argentina anserina. The sequence goes on from NC_065875.1 coordinate 23,940,498, forward strand.
TATCCTTATTTAAATATGCTGATCACATCTGACGGTCAAAATTTAATATTTTGAATTTTAGACATTGGAACCACAACATGCCTACTAATGTGGTATAACTTGTTTAATGGCTTTTTGCAATTGTATGCATTTGTGAAGCAACTATATCTTGTAAATAGAATTTTGCAAATCTGTCCGCATGTTCTTTTTATTTCGTTAAGAATCAAGTAGATAGACAAGGAAAGAAACTCCGATTTTCTTTACAAAATAACCGAAATAAAAACCGATATAAACCAGAGAAAAACCAAACCGAACCAAACCGAATAAATAGAACGGTTTGGTGTTCGGTATCACCTATAAACCGAACCATTTACACCGATTAACACCCCTACTACCTGCTGCACAGTTGCATTCAATTAGAAACAAGAAAATCTGATCATGAATGCATAAAAGGACACAAACAGCCGCAATGCAAAAATCATACATGGCCGTCACACAAATCTTATGAAAATGGTAAAAAAGAGAATGTGAAATCTTACAATGTGATGGCTCAGGCCTTGAATGCTTGAGTTGGTGACCTGCTTTTAGACATGAGCAAAAAAAATAAATTTGTGAAAACATACATGTTTACTTTATTTAGTATTGGTAGTAAATTTAATCTTTAAATTAAGTTAAATTTGAATGAAAATTCAAATTGATCAACAAAGTAACTATTTTATCAAAAGTCATAACTTTCATGAAAAGGCATCATGAAGGTTGATGTGGAAAAAGGTATGTCTTTTAAAATAAGATGGTTCAGACTTGTATACATACACAGCAGTCGGAGCTTATTCTGTCCACGGTGTGAACCTCCACGGCGGTATTTTTCTCAGCGCATGCTTAGCACGCTGCATTTGATGTTATATCTTTACTTCACTCGATCATCAATCTTCAGAGCAAGAGCCCACTTGGTTGGAAACTGAGTTTGTTATATCAGTATTTCTAGATATATGTTAGAAAGAAACCCAAGAACTCATCTGGGTTAGCTACATATGATATGAATTTATGTAAACAAGTTACCTAATATTGGATTGACTGCCGATGTTGGAGTTGCAGGGGCTTAGTAGAGAATAGACAGGATTAGTGAACTGAATCTGGGTTCATACGAGGATAGAAGGAACTGAAGAGCTTTGTCCATTCTAGAGAAATAAACATAATTGTATAACTGAGATATTATGATTGTTGACTTCCCTTTCTTGACTTACTTCTTCATTTCACTCTAATATTTGGCATAGATTGAAGAAGGAACAGTCGTGTTATGGGTTACGGGTAATTCTCAGAGACGATCAACCTCTACGACTGTTCCTTTTGATTTGGATTGATACACGGATCGGCTGGATTCCTCTCGACTGCTTTTAGATGACGATTTTGGCAACAAGCACACCAAGAAATCGTCTCTGTGTTATGGGTTTCATGGCGGAGATTAAAGAAGGAACAGTCGTGTTCTGGGTTTCCCCAAGAGCAGATGAATTTTACTGATTTTCCTTCGAGATTTATTAACCAACCACTGGATGCCACGTGTACATTTACCCTCCGTGACCCTCCACAGCCGTGGAGGGAATAATTTCCGCACAGCAGTCCATCACTTCAATAAAAAAAATTCTGCATCAGAAATCTTATCAAAACTACAAAAGTTTTTCTGCATTCATATTAGAGTTTAAGAGACTGACAGAGAATAAACACAATCTAAGTTCATTCATCCTCAGATGGTTGTGCTTCTTCTAGCCTCGATCATCTTGCTAAGTTCTAGCCTCAATCACCAGTTCTAAAGGTTTTGATTTTTATTCTGTTTTTTTTTTAATTTCCTGAGATTTCTTTGTGTATATATGTTTTGAATATAGCAATTATTGATTTACATTTCTAACAAATATATCATCTGTATATACGTACGTAGAGACCAACATCAACACTCTTATGAGGCTAAATCTGCCCTCAAATGGATCGAACCAAGATAATTTTGCCAGAGAAGAAGTACATATATATATATATATATTAATTTTTCTATATCAGCCTTAATTACTACCGTAATTATTTTATCTTCAAAAACCAACTCTATTGCACAGCAGAGTACGTAAAAAAAATGACTACATCTTCAACAAAAAACACTATCTGAAGCTTACCATCACAAGGGTCCACTTTGCACCTATCACAGGGGTCCACTTTGCAGTTATCTAAACGACCCGAATAAAAATACAGCAAGGTAATTACTTAACCAATACTAAACCAAAGCGCATGAAAGGTCATCATCTTTCACAAGAAAACATACATTCATATGTAAAAGCATATCACTTAACATTTTAACGTATCAACAAAAAAAAACATTTTTACGTGACTTGTATGTTGGATATTTAGGAATGGGCAAAGATACACATTTGCATTTGCACATCAATATTCCAAAAAACAAAATTACTAGCATCCACAAAAAGTATAAAAAACTGGATTTCATTAAGATGGACAAACTTATATCACAAATGTGAGTTTAAAACCAAATAAATGGGGTATAGAGAGACTGATTGACAAAATCGATTGCTTATGTCCATTGAGTCAATGACGCAACTTCATATCTATAACTTCTCTTACATCGATCCAGAGCAAACATGGATAAGGAATTGGAGTAATGAAAAGAGAACAAAATATACCAGATTTCCAGGCGGCGGATGGTGGTGCGGTCTTGCCGGCGGCAGTCCCTTTCCTGCCTATCATGCTTTTCACGATGAATTGACCACAAGGTCATAATGCTTTTATTTTGTTAGGATATCGATATTAATCTCTTCTTCTGTATATGTATTTGCAATAGGCTTCTCCTTAGGGCTGAGCCCATATTAGTAGTAAGAATGATGCCCTAGTCCAGTCTAGTCCAGTAGGTAGTTATCTATTATCTAAGTAGTACGGACACGGACACGAGTATCCAATACACGATTCGATAAGTATATATGGTTTATCGAAAAAAATTTGGACATAGACACGTGGTGAACACGTTAATTAAATATTATTTATAATATATATAAGTATTAAAAATTAAAATCTAACTTATATAGTTTCTTAATTAAAAAAATTTAAACAAAGATTTAAACCAATTACTAAAATATTGACTTTTGAGGAAAATTCGACCTTCTAAAAATAGATTTTGATAAATTTTCAAGAAAAAAAATTTGATTAGTATAAATTTTAAACTATTTGGATGGTTATATCTATTAAAATATGCATTAATATACACAAAAGCAATTTAGGAGGACTAGTTAAAGAGTTCACATCTCCTTGGAGTAACCAAGGTTCGAATCACACTATGTGCAATTTTATGATTTTATTGCATGTGCGTATCCAGATCGTATCCAAACAAGGATACGTGTGTCCGAAACGTATCCAAACAAGCATACGCGTGTCCGGCGTATTTGAGCATATTTGTAGCATATTGTGTCCGTATTCGTGTCAGACACGCAATACGTGTGATGTTGCACGTGTTTGTGCTACATAGTTTAATATGCAGTTGTAGATTGTAGAATCATATTATAAGACATTTTCTAAAAAAAATCATATTATAAGACTGTAATCAAACAAGAATGCTGGGTATGATGAATGAAGAACAATCTTAGTATTATTTCTAATCTTTTAGTAGTTGTTAATCTTGATCCCAACATATTTTCTTAAAAGACGAAAATAAAACCCTAAAATTGAATTGACGTACTAAAGGAAGAAGAAAGACGAATCGGGAAAAAAATATATCAGTTCAATGAAATTGTTGTTGTTGATTGAGGGCATAAACGAGAATTAACTATTGTTACCGCTACCTTCTTCCGGTGAGAAATTGTGGATATGAAAAGGGGGTCTAGCTACTTTTTAATTATGCCGTGAGAAAATCTGTCAGCAACAAATATACATGGCTTTTTTTCCCCTAAAACGCGATGCCAAACGGGCCCTTAGTACTAATCTCTTATCCTTTTTTTTGTCCTTCTATTCATAAGTAAATAATAAATCTGAAAACCAGCCCAATAATTGAAAAAGTTGTTGGAAAGCTAGGTATGGAAATTTACAAGATCACCCTTGCTTGCTAACCCACAATTTTTCGTCCAACTTTGTTTTAAGAGCTGTTTCCTATCGCTACCAATGCCCTCGGCCACTAGGAAAATTCATATTTACGTCACTGTTATTTTAGGGGTCTCACATTTACCATTCATGAATTAGGGTTTTCTCAACTAGAGATTGAAGGTGATGCCCTCCCAATTATATGCATTTTACATGACAGTTCTGAATTTTGATGATCGGATAATACCTACTTAGCTCTAGCTGACCTTATCCAGTAATAAGAGGACATGTGTCCTTTTGTAATTTATTTTTATTGTTATTGACATATATCTAACTTTAAGATGATATTTAAATCCAAGGCCACACCCCTCCTCTTCCAAGCTCCAAATCCAGGTGTGTTCTTTTCTTTTCGGCGTGTAAAAGTAATTAAATTATTTTATTTAATTTATTATACTGAATTAGAGTTAGCCTGAAATAAATAAATAATTAAATAATTGATGAAAAATGAGAAATTATAAATGGGCAGGTTAATTTTTTTTTCTTCCTTTTTTCACTTTTATATGTCTTTTTGGTCATTTCACATGCGTTGAAAAAGTCAAAACAAAATTAGAAAAAAAAGAGGTCTAAGTATTATTTTGAAAAATATGAATATAAAATTCCTTATGTAAACACATACCATTTGAAAAACTACCCTAAAAAGCTCTTAAACTAAGAAGTAAGAATGAAAATCGAGTCTCTAATATGAATAGAGCAAGCTATCAAATGACCAAGGTTCTAATAGAGCCACATAAAAAATAAAAATAAAATATAAACTCATAAAACCCTCTGGAAAATAAATTGAAGTAATATGGATTCAAGTCAAAATATAAATTGGAGCATGGATCAGGATTTCAATGTTAACCAACACTCTTCAATTCTTCATTTGCAATTAGGTTTGTTGCAATTGGACACATGTCCGTTTATTAGTGGCCATGGTTAGCTACAGCTAACCAAGGTCGGGCTGCCAAGTCTTTTCCCCAATAATCATAGTCACTTTGTGGGAAAAGGCTTATAGTAAAATATTTTTATTTTATAGTTGTCACTGTAAAGATAATAATGTTGTTCAAAAGAGGCATTAAAGTTGAGTCTGTCATTATTTGGAATTGAGTTTCTATTCATACCTTCAAAATTGTTATTTAGCTCTCTTTACTCAGTAGATCTCTATTTTACTTTTATAGATACATAAAATATTATTTAGACCTCCAAATTTTCCTAAAATGCCAATTCTCTAATTTGATATGTCAAATTATACTACTATCTATTAATTTTTGTTCTACTCTATTTCAAATTCATTTATTATATACAACTAAAAAAATGCATTATAATCACACAAACTATCTTCTCAAATTAATTTGATCACTATTCTACTCGTTTTTCAAATTCATAACAAATTGGTAAACTATATTTTTCATTCATTGATAATAACATCAACGTATATGAAATATTTTAATATTTAATTAACGAGTTTTGTTCATCAATGTATATGAAATATTATAACCTCTAATGAACGAGTTTTTTTTTGCTGAAATCGAAGTTTATGAGAAATTCTATATAGTTATATAGTTTATACATTAAATCGTCCACATTCAATATGATGTTTATCAACTACATTAAATTTTTGACTAATGATGTTTATAAAAAAAGAAGATAATTAATTAAATCATTTAATGCAGTTTGATATCTCATTTTGGATTGTCTAACAATAAATATAAAAGATAATCATCTACATTTGTATTTTATAATAGATAAGTAAAGAATTATTTATCTTCTTGTATTTTTTATTGTTATATGTTTTTTGGTAATTTCATATGCATTGATTATGTCAAAACTATATAGGAAAAATATAGAGGTCTAAGTGATATTTTAAGAGGTATGAATAGAAACTCCATATTTAGAATACGTCGGGTACGAGTATGGATATATCAATATGTCAACATGGACTTCCATCGTATAGTCTAGTTTAATTATAAATTAGTAATTTATTCATTTGTTAATTTACTTTCATCATAAATTCAGTAATTTAGTATTTATAGTTTACTAAATAAATAGAATCAAAGAATCAACATATATTTTGATAGCTTTTCTGACCATAAAAAAAGGTTTCGTTTAGCACCTTCAATATAATCTGATCAATGGAGATCGATTCTGGCTTGGAACCGCAGAGGTCTCAACAACGACAGTTGTGTCCACGCTTTGCAAACCTTAATCACGCAGAACAGACCTAATATCATCTTTCTCTCAAAGACCAAGGCGAGTGACCCGGAATATGAACTAACTGTGTTCGGCTATTGGCTTATCGCAACTGTGAGACTGTGTACAGCGAGGGCTAATCCAGGGGAGTGGCGCTTTTCTGGGTTGACGGGATGGATGTCCGCTTCCTTTCGAAGTCGCGCTTCCATGTGGATGTTGAGGTATTTGCGACAGATGGCTCGGGTGTGGGATGGTGACTCGCTGGTATCTATGGTAGGCAGACGGCTTCGGAGCATCATTTGTCTTGGGAATTGGTGAGGGGTCTGTACGATGCTTCTTCTCGATCTTCCGTGGGTGGTTACTAGGGACTTCAACGAGATTCTCATTGTCGTGAAGAAGGACTAAACATATATTTTGGTGTCTAAATCTTGTTAAAGCTACTAAACATGTTGATGATGATGATTAGCTTTACAGGTTTGATGAGTACGTAGAAAAGAGAGGAGTAGTTTACCTAGGTCGTCATATCACGAGAGAGAGAAAGGATGGGGATGAAGAACGAAGAAGACGAGTGATGAGTGGGAAACCCTCTATTGAGCTAGGGGATTCGAAGCAGAGAGCCTTGTACACCAATAGAATAAATGCTTACCATGTTCCCTGTCGTTTTCTTTTATGTATATACACAAGCTCTGCTGATTCAAAATAAATGGGGATTTCAAAAATAGAATAACAATTGTACGAATCTAAGGAACAAATTTGCTGACCGCCTTTTATTTGTTCATTTTATATCCACTATTATAAACTTATGTCATGTGTATTTTCTCAAATCATTTTTAAATAATAATTGAGCAATTAGACACATGACATGCGTTTATAATGATGGACACAAAGTGAGCAAATAAATGGCGGTCGGCAAATTTATTTCTATGAATCTAGATTATGAATATGTCATCCTTCAAATACATGATTTTGAGATGCAAAACATCAAAACATTTTCTAGTTTTCTGTCGCTTAAAACAAAGGACATTTCAGTCCTAACTCTCTCAGTATAGCTCCGCCCCTAATTTGCTATATGATTAAATGTGATTGCTCAAATCAAAACACATTGTACTGAATACAAAATCATGAAACTAAAATCAATCAATATCACGAAATTGGGTCTTCTATTGTTCAATTTCAAGCTATCATTGTCAGGAATGCAGTCTGTCATGTATAAGCCTGCATAACCTGTTAATTAAAAAACAGAGAGGCCATTATATTATGGTCCCTATATTATAAAAACAAAGCAATCAAAGCTTTTAACTAACATGAGTGCTTACCTCCAGAATCATTTCCAAGAATGATCCACAAGCTCGGTTCTCAGCTTTTGAAAAACATCCTTAGAAGGAATGTAAACCTCCAACTTGATCTTTCTCATACCTTGTGTAATAATCTTCTTCTTTTTCGAGAGAGACTATGTCGAATTTTAAGTATAATTTTTCTAAAAATAGTCCCCGTATAATTTATTCAAAATTCAGGGTAGGTCCTGATTCCAAGGGTCCTGATAATTGGTATCCGAAAATAGGTTACCGGATTCCTGTCGCTATTTCATATGCTTAATGACACTTAGCATCCGTAGATTGATGGTTCGACCCGGCGGGTTCATCAGCATTTAATGCTTGGATGCTATTGTGTTTATTAAGTATGTGAGGTAGTTATTCCTTTTACATTTATGGACGATGTTATGCCATAATTGCCTTCGGTCTCATGACTATGCCTCCGTACGCTGACCTCTAATAGTATCATTACTTTGCTTGAGTAATGGAAAGGTAAGTGACTTGCATCGTTACACTTGGGCTATAGAGTGGATTATTGAGGTGTTGAATTCAGATCAGATTTTGGATCTGGCATGAATCGGCAGTGTTTATCTTCCTTGACTTGATGGGTTATTGGACTACACATAAGTTGCGAGATGATTTATTTTATGTGTCAGATGAGGGTTCGGACATGTGGACTGTGGTTGAGCAAGTTTTCTTATAGTTAAAACGTTTATGAAATAAGAGATTTCATGAGAGAGTGAACTGGTATGTGTTGTCTTGTGAGGCAAATTGCAGAAGATGTATCATGTATGTATTGGTTGAATGGGTAAATTGTGGATGGTACGTAACTGGACGAGTTACATGGTTATTGCGGATCCCTTTGGGGTTTTATATATTGAAAATTAGTTTCCGAAACTGTTGTGGGTTGCATTGAGGTATGTAATTCGGAGGTTTGCTCTCCTAAATACGTTGCACGCGTTGGCAACGTTGTAAGTCTTAAAAATTCTAGAGATTATGTGGATATGAAATGGTCCAGGTTGTTATGACCTTGTAACCATGGATGGAAGGTTAACTACGTGATATCATAGGATTCCTTGATGTTGAGAATGTTGTTTCGGAGATGTTAGAGTTACTCGAAGGCTATATCTAATGGATTGGTGACTGAACTTAGAATTAGTGGGGGACGTATGAATGAAGCTAGTCGCATTTGGGGGCCTTGTGACAGTATACAAGTTGGCATCAACTAATCATTGAACCGAATCGATTCTATCCTTGAGTATTACATTACAAGAGAGGAAATGAAGAAACATATATATTGTGAATCTCGGGAGTACCAATTAACTGTAATAAAGCCCGTTAGGGAAGTGAGGAATATAGATGTGACATGGATGTGGTTGTTTAGAAGAGTAATGTTGATTTGAAATGTCTGATTGTTGGGAGAATGGTTGAGGAATAAATTGGAGTACGAAGTAATTGTAGTTGAGGTGGTTGATTGAAAAAGCGTAGGTGGGTGCCCTTAGTAATTTTGTGCGGCGTTGCCTCACAGCTGAAGATTTGAAGTAGGGGTTTGGTTGATCTGAAAATTCATGGAATAGCTGACCATCTTCTTGTTCCTTTCTACCATTTGCTTATTCCCCTTCTGGTTATTATGGATATTGGATTTGTTGTGGAATTAGGAAAAAAAAATCTGAAATTTAATTGAAGGGTATCGCCCTTATGGTTGTTCTTTGTTGAAGGAATAAATCCTAGCCCACCGATTTGGCATCCTTTTCTTGTTATGAACTCTTTGCCCCTATCATTGAAGTACTTCCGTCAGTTTTTTTCAACTTTTCCGTTATCTTGGTGACGTGGCAAGTACGTGAGGCCCACAAAGAGGGTTAAAAGACAAAATTAACCCTATCTGAGAGGAGCAATGTTTTTCCCGACCTTTACCTTGAGAAAGACACCCAACAATTCCAATTTTGGCGCCAATTTTCACTCCCTACTCCTTAATTTGTGTCTCTTATCTAAACTAAAGAACTACCGCTAACCAGTCGACCACAATCTGATAAAACCTAGATTAATCTCATTTTCTATTTTTACCCTAGCACTTGTTAAACTAACAGAATAAATATAGAAATTCATATGGAACATCTCATTTCCACAATCTCATAAGATGTTCCATATAAATTTCTATATTTATTATGTTAGTTTAACAAGTGCTAGGATAAAAATAGAAAATGAGATTGATCTAGGTTTTATCAGATTGTGGTCGACTGGTTGGCGGTAGTTCTTTAGTTTAGATAAGAGACACAAATTAAGGAGTATGGGGGAAAATTGGCGCCAAAATTGGAATTGTTGGGTGTCTTTCTCTTGGTAAAGGGCGAGAAAAACATTGCTCCTCTCAGATGAGGTTAATTTTGTCTTTTAACCCTCTTTGTGGGCCTCACGTACTTGCCACGTCACCAAGATAACGGAAAAGTTGAAAAAAACTAACGGAAGTACTTCAATGATAGCAATACTAGAGTCTGGGTATCACATTGGTACGATTAAGAGTTGAGGTATCACATTGGTAGGTACACCATAGTTGAGGGACTGTTGGTGAAAAAAACTCTTTCCTTTTCCATGAGGTCAGGTTTGGGTTTTGATTCGAGTTCAAACTGGTAAAAGTAATTGTTGTGGGTATCACCAATCCTTTTGCATGGTGTACTGTTGGATGATCATGGTCCAAACAAGTAGCAAATGCTCTTTCTTAATTAATCTAGTCCCGATCTGCTACATATTAGCTCGACTGTGGTTTTTTTTTAATACGGCCAATGTTCTAAATATCAGGATATATCGGGGATATATCGGCGATATATCGGTGATATTTAGAAACCGATAAGATAAATGCCATATCGCCTCAATATATCGGGTCAACATGCGATATATCGGTTTGACCCGATTTTTCGGTGGATTTTTTTTTTCGTTTGACTTTTTTTTCGTTGACTTTTGTTTTCAGTGACTTTTTTGTTGACTTTTTTTCTTGTTACTTTTGTTTTCGGTGAATATTTTTTTAAGGAGACGATGTCGTTTTGAGGAATTTCAACATAAATAGGCAGAATGTGATTTATGAAGATGATTTTATCTCAGAAGATGAGGATGAAGATAATGGAGAAGATGAGTTTAACTTTGATTCTGATGATGAGAGAGTTTATAATGCATGAATGGATAATCAATATCTCAATCTATCTTTTGTGCACCTATTTTGTTCAATTAGTACTTAGTAGTTAATATTATTTGGTATATTTTGAAGTATATGTTTATAAATATATTAAATTTAAATTAAAAATTAATAAAAACGATAAATCCGATATATCTCGATATATCCCCGTTATATCCTTATTTTACAAAACCGATACGATGTCGATAACCTCTATTTAGACCATTGAATACGGCAAACTGTTCCTAATTTATTGAAATCAAATTAACAAAGGAAGAAGATAAAATAATCTGATCTCCTATGTTTGATAAATTCCAACAAAAAGGATAAATAAAAATTCAATCCGGCATGTGTACATCCACCAATAGAAAACTATATATATAAAAAACTTATAGCAACTACATACAACTACGGAGCTACATATCCCATTGAGGTTGTGATCGAATTAGAGAGCATAAGAAAGGCTTGAAGATCGTTGAGCATCAATTGCAATTTCAGTGAAGCAGCAGGTAGTATTTAATCCTCGTTTAAGTTCACGATGATTATAATTGTGTTTGCATATTTAATTAGTTTCAGTTACAGTTTTCAAATGATCCTGGCAAATGTGGTACGTACATAATTGTCGTTGCTCTGGAGAGTATTATCGAGCGTACCTTAGGTAGAGGCGTAGATCGAGCTGTCCAAAGTTGGACTAATCAATGTTTGTTCACAGAGCACTGTTAAACAATGAACAGACCATAGCAACTAGTACTACCTTACTTATTGTACGTGTTAGCATCAGTCAACATATACCAACAAATCTCACCAATCAAATCTCTAGCCGTATAAATTGACAAACAAATCTTTAGTTTCATACTTGATAATTGATAGTTTAGAATCCTATAAATACCTTGTAATTATTCAGTTCAATATATAAGATTGTAGCATATTCTATTTGCTATCAGAGCATTGCTCTGTTTTTTCCTGGGTTTTTTGGTTGTTTACCTTTTGGCAAGCTCGGCACCGCAACGTGAAGTGCTCCTCCGCTGCTCCACTGCCGTACTCCTCATCTAAACCCGACCGGACTCCCGGCCCTCCGTGCGCCTCCGACGTCGCCATCGTCTAGCGCTCCTCACCAAGCACCGGCGTATCAAGATCCATACCTACCGGCGCTGCAAGCTGCTTGCTGCTCCGCCCCTTTCACCGCCACCGTGACCTCGTCGCCATCGTACGCCTGGCGCCGCTCTCTAGACCCCGGCACCGCTCCCTCAGGCCAAGCCCGCCGCAACACACGCGCCTCCTTCCTTCTACCTCCAGCTCTGTCCTTATATCTGCCCAGTCTGACCCAGCCTCGACCCGCCCGGCTCGCAATCAATTTCAGCCCGGCCCGCATTCAGTTTCGACTCGGCCCGCATTCAGTTTCGCCCCAGCCTACATTCGATTGCGACCTGACCCGGATTGTGATCTGACCCGGATTGTGACCCGACTCGGATTGCGACCCGACCCGACCCGGATTTCAACCCGACCCGGATTGCGACCCGACCCGGATTTCATATTTTTTTTCAATGGGTTCTGGAGACGAAGCTGATGTTCCGAAATTTGAGGTATCTGTCAAGAGTTCTGATAGTGGGTCATTTGGGGGAACTAAACTCAATAGGACCAATTACCGCAAATGGAAGCGACTTATGACGGCTCACCTTCGAGACATGCACAAGATGGGGCATGTAACCGGAATAACTAAGGCTCCTAGTGCAGATGATATTATTGCCTATACTAAGTGGGACGACGATGATGGCCTTGTAATGTCCGTCTTGTGGAAAGCTATGAACGAAGAGATAATTGATTTGGTGGAAGCATGTGACACTGCGCAGGCAATATGGCTGACACTTGAAGACTTATATACTAATGACTCTGATTTCATACAGGTTCATGAGTTAATGTGCACCGCTTTGGCGATGCAACAAGATGGGCAACCGGTGGCGCAATATTTCACCAAACTAAGAAATATTTGGGCTGAGATTGATGTGAAATGTCCTTGCATGATCAAACATCACGAGGATATTATTTGGTACCAACGTGAGTAGGAGCTTGAGCGAGTTCACTATTTCCTGAAAGGTCTTGATACTAAACATAACAATGCGAAATGGGAATTGCTCCGCCAGACCGAGCCACCTAGCTTAACTACAGCTTTCACATATATCAGTAAGGATGAATCTCAGCATAACAGCCTTCATCAGACACAAGTTGAAGTTTCCAGCCTTACTATTCGTGCTAGATCTTCAGCACCGCCCCTTCAGCATGCCACTTCATCTTCACTTCATCACCAAGGACCACCACCAGGCTTCGGGAATCAGCCCCGCCCTTCTTGCTCTTATTGTCAAGATACAAACCATGCTCGTGCAACCTGTTGGAAGTTGTATCCACACCTTAGGCCCCAAAGGCCTAATTATCGTCCTAAAACAAAAGCAGCTATTCAACTGGTCCAAGAACCAGATATTTATGGTGTGGTTGGACATGATCATCATACAGCAGGAGGAGTAACACCCACAGCATCAATAGCTGGTCATGGTAAGATTGGTATGGCTTTACATATTTCTCACTTTGGTGGTTTTGATACATAGATTATTGATTATGGTGCATCCGATCATATTATGACAAATCTTATTTTACTATATTATCTCCTCCACCCAGTACCATATGTTACTAATGCTAATGGTGAGGCATTCCCCGTATTAGGGAAAGGGCCAGTTCGTATTACTCACACAATAGAGCTTCACAATGTGTTATATGTACCTATTTTATCTCATCATTTGATATCAGTCCCACAATTAAACACTGAAGCTAAGTGCTCTGTGATATTTTTTCCCATGTATGTGATATTTCAGGATCTTCTCACCGGGGAGTTAATTGGTCGGGGGTATCTACGGGGCAGGTTGTTTCATCTGGATCAGACATATGCGGAAGAGAAACCAGGGGCACAGTCCCGAATCGCTTTACTCTCCACTTCTGATAAGCTAAGTGAAGTTTGGTTATAACATCGTCGCTTTGGGCATCCTTCATTTAGTGTTATGAAAAAATCCATGCCTACTTTGTTTAATGGTGTGGATGAGTCAGTTTTTCGTTGTGAAACATGTGTTTTAGGCAAGAGTCATCGGTCTACTTATTCCCCTAGTACTTATAATAAAAGTATCATTCCTTTTGAATTAATTCATTGTGATGTTTGGGGACCCTCCAAAGAGTCTATTGTTTCGGGAATGCAGTATTATGTGTCATTTATTGATGATTGCACACGTCTTTCATGGATTGTCCTTCTGAAAACCAAAAATGAGGTTTTTCGGCTTTTCAAGCCTTCTATACTACTGTCCAAACACAATATAATGCCACAATAAAAAAATTTCGTTCTGATAATGGGGGAGAATATGTGAATCGTGTCTTTCAGGAGTTCTTTAACGCACATGGCATTGTTCATCAAACAACGTGTCCTTACACATCTGAGCAGAATGAAGTTTCCGAAAGAAAAAATCGTCATTTACTTGAAATGGCTCGGTGTATTCTCTTTAGTGCCCATATGCCTAAATACCTTTGGGGTGATGCTGTCATAACTTCTGCTCACCTCATTAATCGTCTTCCATCTCGTGTCCTTGAAGGCAAAGTTCCATATGAGGTGCTTGCATCCCATGTTTCCTTACCCTCTTTTCATAATCTTCCCGCCCGTGTTTTTGGTTGTGTTGCTTTTGTCCATCTTCCAAAACATCAGAGGTCTAAGTTGGATGCCCGAGCGGTTAAATGTGTGTTTGTTGGATACAGAGGGCATCAGAAAGGGTACAGGTGCTATCATCCACCAACCAGAAAGTATTATGTCACTATGGATGTTACTTTGAGGACATGAGCTATTTCACGTCTTCTGATACTGCCCTTCAGGGGGAGATTTCATATTTTGAAGAGTTGTATCATGGAAAGGGGGAGACAAGTCAGCCATGAGATATGGTGAAAAGTTCGGTTGAGATTACTGATGATTCTGGTATAGTCACTCCAGAGATTCAGGTACCAGAAGCTGAGAGTACAACTGCCCCTCCTGCCTCCCCTACTCTTGTATATACCCCTGACCAACGTTCCACTGGTACAGAAGATCACTCATCTGAGGTTAGTCATTCTATTGGGGCTAATACTAGTGAAGCTAATAGTAGACAATATGTCTTGCCAAATAGGTCTACTCGAGGTCAGCCAACAAAAAAATATGAACCTACCCTTCAGGCTAAAGCTAAGTATCATGTGGCAAATTTTATGTCTACCAAAAGATTGTATAAGTCATATGAATCATTTGTGAATCAAATTTCTGCTGTATCAATACCTAACAAAGTGCAGGATGCATTGGGAGATCCAAAATGGAGAAAAGCGATGGAAGCATTACAGAAGAACAATACTTGGGAGCTTGTATCTCCACCACATGGCAAGAAGGCATTGGGATGTCGTTGGGTGTTTACAGTGAAGCATAATCCAGATGGGTCAGTAAGCCGGTATAAAGCACGCCTAGTAGCAAAAGGGTTCACCCAAACATATGGCATAGACTATGATGAGACATTTGCACATGTTGCAAAGATGAACACTATTCGGGTATTGCTCTCTTTTGCTGCTACTTTAAACTGGTCACTTAGACAATTTGATGTTAAGAATGCATTCCTTCATGGAGAACTTACAGAAGAAGTGTATATGGATCTTCCTCCTGGATATGTGGCAGCTTCTCCAGATAACTTTGTATGCAGATTAAGAAAGTCTTTGTATGGTCTTAAACAGTCTCCTCGTGCTTGGTTTGGAAGATTTTCACAATTCATGAGGAAAATTGGCTACAGGCAGAGTAATTCAGACCACACATTATTTCTCAGACACCAACAAGGGAAGGTAACAGCCATAATTATATATGTTGACGATATGGTAGTTAGTGATAATGATACTATTGAGATGGATAAATTACAGAAGCAGCTAGCTACAGAGTTTGAGATGAAGGACTTAGGTACACTCAAGTACTTCTTGGGCATTGAGGTAGCCGGGGCAAGTGATGGTATCTATCTATGTCAGAGAAAGTACATCCTTGATCTACTAACAGAGACAGGTATGTTAGATTGCACTCCAATTGATACTCCTATTGAGCAGAACCATCGGTTAGTAGAGTACCTATATCAGGTGCCTACTGACAAGACTCGTTATCAGAGAATAGTTGGACGCCTGATTTATTTATCACATACCAGACCAGATCTTGCATATGAAATAAGTGTAGTGAGTCAGTTCATACATAATCCCAGTATGGATCACATGGATGTTATTGTGAGGATTTTGATGTACTTGAAGTCAGCTCCAGGGAGAGGAGTGATGTTTTCTAAACACAACAATGTCATTGAGGTTTGTGGTTTCACAGATGCAGACTGGGCTGGAAATATTACAGATCGGAGATCCACATCAGGGTATTTTACCTTTGTTGGGGGTAATCTTGTTACTTGGAAGAGTAAGAAACAAAATGTGGTACCTCGATCTAGTGCTGAAGCAGAATACAGAGGTATGGCTCAGGGAGTGTGCGAGTTGTTATGGCTTAGAAATTTGCTACAAGATTTGGGTGTTAAGCCTAAGTGTGCTATGCAGCTGTACTGTAACAACAAGGCACCTATTGATATTTCACAGAATCCTGTACAACATGATCGTACAAAGCATGTGGAGGTTGATCGTCACTTTATAAAGGAGAAGCTAGATGCTGAGACCATTAGCTTTCCTTTTGTTCTTTCAGAAGATCAACTTGCAGATATACTCACAAAAGGAGTGTCTAAGAAGGCTTTTTATGACTCACTTAGCAAGTTGGGCATGGTCGATGTGTATGCACCAACTTGAGGGGAAGTGTTTGCATGAGTCAACATACACCAACCAAATCTCACCAACCAAATCTCTAGCCGTATAAATTGACAAACAAATCTTTAGTTTCATACTTGATAATTGATAGTTTAGAATCCTATAAATACCTTGTAATTATTCTACTGTACGTCCTTGACGATTAGTCGTGTATATGATGATGAAAGGGAATAGTGCATAGAGATATGCGATTCATCATCCTAAAAACCTTCATAGAATGAAGAGGTATCCGTTGATAATCCTATATATTCCTCTTGGAGTATTTTTCACCAACAGTCCCTCAATTATGGTGTACCTACCAATGTGATACCTCAACTCTTAATCGTACCAATGTGATACCCAGACTCTAGTATTGCTATCATTGAAGTACTTCCGTCAGTTTTTTTTTCAACTTCTCCGTCATCTTGGGGACGTGGCAAGTACGTGAGGCCCACAAAGAGGGTTAAAAGACAAAATTAACCCAATCTGAGAGAAACAATATTTTTCCGGCCCTTTACCTTGAGAAAGACACCCAACAATTTCAATTTTGGCGCCAATTTTCCCTCCATACTCCTTAATTTGGGTCTCTTATCTAAATTAAAGAACTACCGCCAACCAGTCGACCATAATCTGATAAAACCTAGATCAATCTCATTTTCTATTTTTACCCTAGCACTTGTTAAACTAACAGAATAAATATAGAAATTTATATGGAACATCTCATTTCCACAATCTCATAAGAATATAGAAACACATAACTTAACGAAATTCAAATACATGTGTTAAGTACCATTAGTTCTTACAAGCAAAAATCATGGCAGATCAACATAAAAGGTGGGAACTATACTTCGAATGGTTCCATGGAGTTCAAAAGCCCAGACAAAGTCTAAGTTAACTCAAAAAAGCTAGCACTTGGTCGAAAAAAATTAACCTAGCTGATCATATATTATATCACAAATGTTCATTCTTCAACAGTAAGATTCAAGCTGTTCCTCATCCCATATGTGACAAAAATGCATGAATATAATCCACTCTTATCTTATCTCTAGAACTCTTTCTTTCTTCTTTTTTTTAGCCGAAAATATAGCTGGTAAGCTAAGATCATTGATTGAAAACGCCCCTACCCAGATATATACTCAGATGACTGAAGATATTGCTTGCCAGCAACTTGGTACACTCATTTAGATCGACACTGTGGCCTATATATTGGGTGAGACTTGGCTGGGGGACATATTAGAGTTCTGTCGTCCCATACTGTCTTTGCAATCACAAAAGAAGTTGGGGCCTTTGTTCCCGAGTTTCGGAAGGCTGAGGCCGGGACTTATCTTTTTTTTGGTGAGGCCGGGGCTTATCTTAGTTCTTAAAACTTAAAAAGCCCTGATCAATATATAGAATTAGAGTACTTCTATTTGGTGCATGCATGTACTTCCTTTACTGTTGAGTTACTTCGTTAATCTGATTGTATGTTTCACCAAACGAGTTGATCCATTAATTCGATTTATTATCAGTTTATCACCGATCTTAGTTATGAGAAGAGAAGTATATATCATTGATATGGTTATATAGAGTCATCCTCATTACTTAATTAATCATCAAAAATTAAACTCAGAGCCAATTTGTTGAATAAGATAATTATGATTTGCGACTAAGCTTCCCCATCCAATGACCAAATGGACGAATTCGAAATCAATAATTTAGCTAAATCGGACATGGACGAATTTAACAAGATAGTCGTACTGAAATAGCAAGCTTGAGAGAGAGAGAGAGATGGGATTGATGGGAAAACGAAGACCATGGAAGGTAACTTTTGGAATGCATGGTGCAGAACCGAAGAAAGCTACTGAACATGTTGAACATAAGGCCAACATGATTGTACAGGATTGGTTAAGAGAGTATGCAGACGCAGCGCAATCCTTTGGCAAATTGTGAGGGACTGACGACAAGCATATGCATGTTTATCGTTTATAAGCAGATATATGACCTGTTGACGCACCACCATTCTCATCCTAACCTTCCATTTTCAATCGTGGACCTTAGATTGCCCCATGTATATGGAATCATGTTTGATTATCTAAAAAAGTTGTCTGTGATTATGATCCTTTGTTTATATAACATATTCGACCCCAGAAAAATAACTAGGGTTTGCTTCCGCAAATAGTTATCGATATAGGGCATGCAGGAGGGGCACGCAGTTAATAGCTGTAATAAGGTTATGAAGCTACGTCCAGCTAGATAATTAATTAAGGAAGAACCTAAGGATTTGATTTATCCTCTTTGAGTCGATCATTGGGGTCATGATTTAGAGTAATTATTATGTGTACCCGCCACACATGACATTGTCATGTGGTGTACCCAGCTAATCATATTACGTCATAGTATAATTAACATGCACGCGGTGAAAATTATAAAAGTACTTATATGTAAGAGGGT
Organism: Argentina anserina; assembly: GCF_933775445.1. Classification (NCBI taxonomy): domain Eukaryota; kingdom Viridiplantae; phylum Streptophyta; class Magnoliopsida; order Rosales; family Rosaceae; genus Argentina; species Argentina anserina. The sequence continues at coordinate 23,959,527 of NC_065875.1, forward strand.
ACGACACGTGGGATATGTGTCGGTATATATAATAATTTCTCCATGATTTATTGCTACTTCCCTATACTTTTGCGACAATTGGATTTAATAGGCCTGTAAGTTCCTTGGGGCAAGTTTAATTTGGTCATCGATAATGATTTTTTTTTGTTTCTCCCATTATTTTTTGATAATGAGTTTCTGAAGATTGCATATGTGCATATATAAAGTGGATTTTGATCGTTTAATGTGGTTTGAAAGTTTACATCGACTAGCTCTGTGCCAAGAGTTTATCTATTTGCATGGTGTACGTGTTTAGCTTCAAAACGATGGATTAGGAAAGCTTGATTCAGTCTTGCTACCTACATGAGTACGACGTACGTTGCGCTAATACAGGCAGTACGTGTTCTATCAACTTTATCACCAAGCTAAGGTAGTTATCCGCCGCTAACGAGGGGTTAATATTGCTTAATCTCTAATATGCTTCAGTTAATGCATGGATGGTAAAACATTGGGTAACTAGGACGCCTTATTTTTGACACATCAAAGATCAACCTAGGAATGTCAAAAATCATGTATCTTCCGTATTTGATATATGGATTTAATGGAATGAAGTTTAGTCCCAAATGATGTACATTCATCGATCGACATCATACACATGTACAGTCGTAGCCATCGCAGGTGTTCGCAAACACCTGTGTTTTTTTTTAAAAGTCAAGTCGATTGATTAAAAGCGAAAGGAGAAAAGAAAAAAAACAAACTAAAGCTGTTCACGTCTAGCTCTTTAATCAGTTTAATGTATCAAAATTCAAAAGGCTTGTGGAGCACAATTCTAGTTTGTGCCTTGTGGGACGTTGTCAACAGATCATACGCCAGAGTGCATTGTTCTGACTAGTCTCTGTAAGAGTAGTGTAAGTTGTATACAGAGAAGCTTGCTTGTCTAGTCGTTTTTTGTTACAAGGTGAATTGTGATATTGTTCCACAGTTCCACTATCCACTCATATATCGCCCAAGTTCTTTATGAGTTCTGCACTGTGATGTATATGCAACAAAAGCAGTTTAACACACCTTTCGAGCTTTGGCCGCGATAGTTCAGTTCATTCATATATCATCGAATCTGGATGCTAAGCTTGCTATATATGATGTCGACCTGCAGTAGTGAAAAAATTCTCTAATCGGAACACCAACTGGTGGTTGATCCTTGGAAGTAAATAAGTAAAACTCGTCCCCAAAAGGAGGGCATAGCAGATATTACTGGGCCATATCCAATCCAAGCCAGTCGGTTATCACTTGGCTAAAATATACCTTTCATTTAGGTTTTCTATTTTATGTTTTATCGATGAGTGACTTCAAAGTTCACAAAAGGCTAGGTGGGTATCGCATCCACCAAATTCTCCAGATCCATGATGATATCTGTTGGTAAAAGTCAGCAAGAGGTACATGCCTATCGGCCCATAGCCAGCACCACACTTGAGAGTTGATTTTTTGAAGGAATTCTTCAAGCACAAGAAGCCCTAGAATCCAAGGCAACACAGCTCCTTTCTCTTCCCCACCACGGCACCACCATTTTCATCTCTTGACCACCTTTAGCTACCTCTGCTATAATTTCATATTAGTTTGGCAAAATATAACTAACTGTGAAAGATTTTGTGAATAACTATATATATATATATATATATATATATATATCAATCTCTATCCAGAGTGAAGCTTTATTCTGAAATTACAGAATGAAGTTTCAATTTTGACACACTTTTCGGTAAATTTTTTCACCATAAACGATTCAATATTTAGGTATGCTATTCAAGATCATTCATACAAAATTTCATCTAATTCGGACATCGTTAAGGTATTCAAATTAGATTAAATCAATGAATGAATTAAAACTGTTCAACGTGAACCGTTCGTGTAAATATCAATTTTGAAAGCTCAAATCATTGTCAAATTGGATGAAATTTTATAGAGATAATCTTGAATAACATACCTAAATATTAAATCGCTTATAGTGAAAAAATTTGGCCGAAAAATGTGCAACAGCGTGCACGGATGCACCGCACCTCATCTCTTCTATCAGTGGTAAAGCAAAAATCCATATCAAATCAAATTGCGACTCTTCCATGGCAAAAACCTGCACGATATAACATCGTTATTATTATTATAGCAAGACATAACATTTGATTATTATAAAGCAAAGTTCCCACTACTCACAATCATTTCAAAGTTCAAACCCATCAATCTCTCCACAATCTCACAAAACCCTCCTTTTATGCTCTACGCATCTCTCCCATAAAAACCTTTCATCCCCACTGACACATTACTTCAGTTCAAAGTCATCGTTGTCTTGTTGAACCATGTCATCCGTTGCAGGATTCACAGACCCGGCTGAAAAGGCACACAAGAAATCCTTCCACCGGAGGAACGACTCCGGCGAGCTGGACGTGTTTGAAGCTGCAAGGTATTTCTCCGGCTACAACGAACTTCCTACGACGATGATGAAAGAAGATAGATCGTCATGGAGAGGAGGCCGAATGAGTCTTGATATGCCAATACGAAACGTGCTGGATCAACAGCTTCATCTTCATCATCATCATCATCATCACCATGCGGTGGACCAGAAGCAGAATATGAAAGAGAAGATCAAGTACAAGCAGCCGAGCTCTCCAGGTGGGAGGCTGGCTAGCTTCTTGAACTCTCTTTTCAACCAATCTGGTTCCAAGAAAAAGAAATCGAAATCGAAATCCAGCACGCAGTCTATGAAAGATGAGGAGGAGAGTCCAGGTGGAAGGAGAAGAAGAAGAAGCAGCATTAGCCATTTTCGAAACACGAATAGTACCACTAACACCACTGATGCCAAGTCCACATACTCATCTTCAAGCTCTGGCTTCAGAACACCTCCTCCTTACAGTGCACAGATCACAACAACTAAAAGCTACAAGGATTGGAGAAGTTACTCAGATCACAAGCCGCAGCAGCAAGTGGTGTCCAATTTGTCCAAGCAAAATGTTACGTCACATGCAAAATCTTCAGTCTCGGATGAGAAAGTTTCATCAAACAGAGAGCTAAACTGGTTGGATGAGAAGTTCAAATACAATAACCGGCTGTCCTTGTCGGAAAAGTACAAGAATTCAACAGATCAGGATCACAATAAAGGATTGTTGAAGAGACTGAGTGAGGTGGTTGATGATGATGATGGCGCAGAAAGTGATTCGAGCTCCGATCTTTTCGAGTTGCAGAACTATGACTTAGGGGGCTACTGCTCAAGTGGTTTGCCTGTGTATGAAACCACCAACGTGGATAGTATCAAGAGTATCAGAGGAACCCCGATTGCAAATGCCTCATAGACACAATCACGTAAATTTCTAGTACTGTGTATTATTTCATTGTTAATTTGCAGTATGGGATATATGATCATATAAATTTATTTTAGACGCATGCATGTATGTTGTGTTCGACACTCGACAGGGAAGTTAATTACATTTCCTGACTGTGTTTTCCCCCTTCTCTTTCTTCTTCTAGGAAATTTCAATTTCTCTGTATATACAGTTGAGAATGTTTGTTTGTCTTTCGTTTTATTATCAGTAGTTAGCTTGGAGCTATACAATCAGAATTTTCAGTACTAGCTAGCAGCCTAGCACCAGTTTGGTGGATTGGATTGAGTAGACATCATTGATAAGCATGTATTGATCTGATTCTTGTAACTTCGAAGTTCGAACCACTTGATTCTACGTTTCTGGAGAAGTATGCACGGACGATCATCATAACATACCATGTGACGTGCAATGTGTCTCACTTTCCGATCATGAGTTTGGACACAATCATGTCAATATAGTCCCCATTAAACATGTGTGTTTAACTGTTTATAGTTATCACTTATCAGACTAATATGGGTCAGTTAGGTACGAATCCCCGGGCCGTGGTGAATCCACAGGCTGTTCGAACGGTGGTGTTAAATCGTTAAACATACAAATGTGGCTGTTCAAAAGCTAAGAAATACGGTTTAACCACACAAATCAAAACCAGATGAGGTGAAGCTAATTACGAATATAAGCATGGGTTATTTTAGTCTCTACGAGATTTTCCATGAACCTATGTCTTGTGTTGTGGGAAGCAGACAGGTAGGTGTTCATAGTGGGGTGTACAAATATATGCAAGGGATTTTCCTTTTCTTTTGGTCTGAATATGCAGGAATGAATTGGTAATCTGCTCTGGTTCCATAGATGCATGGGAAAAGCATAAAAGTATAAGCTCCGTACTGGCACCTTACCTCGTCTACTTTATGTCACGCAAATCTCAAATAATTAAGCCATTGCTCTTAATAAACACGAATCCTTTCTAATCAAATTGTTCTACAACATAAAGGCAATCATCTATTATTGCATATTCTGATTACTATTAGAAACAATTATATCTAGAACAAAGACAAACTAATCAGTACCTCTTGGCAGCGGATAGACTAATATGACAAACTATTTTGAGCTGTTGACCCCGAAAAGGCGAAAACCATGAATCAAAACTATTCAAGCAGTGATTTTTTTTTTTAAACCCGATATGTTCTTTTGGTAATGATGCAAACTTAGCACAATCCGAATGGCCAAAATCGTTTACAGATTGAATTTCTAAGCACAGCCATAGAAATGGTGAACGCCAATAGTATGCCAAGTCAATTTTATGTAGATGATGTCAAGTTGGGTGAGCTAGCTATTGTTGTCGATGTAGGAATGACTGGTCTCTATCATCAATCTTACACAAGAAACAAACTAGTGTGGTCTGAAAATTGGCCTTTAACAGACTCAATTGATTCATATTCCGAATTCCAGGAATTGAACCACATCAAATTGCCTATTCTGAAGGCTGCATCACTTACTTGCATGCAACCGACATTGCTAAGCATACAGATAAAGAAAGTATAAAACTTGACATGAATGTCAACAAATCATGAATCGTGATCCTTTTGGTTTTGAAAATCCTACTGAAACTGATAATGATGCAAACAAACACAGGCATGGATTTAATTCTGGATGGTGGAGCTAGGGTATGTCCAAAATAACTCATTTGTAATCGATGTTGATGTTGTTAATTACTAATTAAGGTTTAACCCCACACACAGGAAAAAGCAAATCACTCTTCTTTCTAGTTGAGTTACTGTTTCCTGTGCAAATCAAATATGATGATCTCCTTCTTTTATAAAAGCTAGCTCCCATTAACCCTCTTTTCACTATAATGGCACCATCCCAATTATCAAAACCACCCTGGCTCAACTTCTTCTCCATACCACATTTAATTAAAAAAAAATTCCCATGAAATTTTCAATCCCTTTGCTAATATTTGTTTTTTTTATAAAAGAGGGGTGTAACACGAGTCATTCCCATTATGTCACCCATCATAGTATTACTCTCGCCCAAACAAGCTTAAATTCCGATGGGATCCGGTCCAAATTTTCAATCCCTTTGCTAATTGAGTTTCGAGCAAAATCGCGATCAATACTCTACATGCGTAAGCATATGATAGATAAGCATTCCCACTTTGTCAAACGATATAATCATTTAGCTAGCAAAGCCTGCAGAGCTTTTATATGAGTCGATATTGTATATCAAGCTAGGCAGCTAGCTAATACAACATTAACCTAAACTAGTACGTCTTATTCAACCAACATTCAACACTATTAACCACAGAACCAGAGTAATGAAAATGGACAGAAACAATGTACAGACACAGGATCAAGCAGAACACCAACCATATATCTCTGCCAAATAACCCTAACAACTATATATTAAACAATCTCGAGTGGAAACATGAATATGCATACCTTTGGCGTCTCGACTTTGTGTTCATGTTCCACAACTCCTGGTAAACGAAAGCAGAGACATGCAACAACCTTTCTCTTATCTATTTCAAGATGTGGAAGGTTACTCTGTGGTTCCCATCAAACCAGATCCAACTATATATGTCTTTGATATATCAATGGCCAAATGCAAGGAATCATTCTAATACCAACTTAGAATTAAGCACGGACTAATCATGAGCTAAATACACAAGACCTCAACCACATTTTTGGAAAAGATCATGAAGACCAAACAAGCTGATGAATTTTATAGAGACTGTGATTTCGAGATACCAACAAATTAATTAATTTTCATGACGATCGTGTATGATATTAGCTATTACGAATGACAAGTATAGCTAGGATATGAATCAGTAGTAGACGACATTGTCAGAGGATTTAAAAGAAGGATCCAGTAGTAATAGAGACTTTATAATATAAGATCATAACCCTATAATATCAAATTAGAAATAAGATCAAACACACAAACAGTACTAGCTGGGATAGTAACTACTGGGTCATCTATACAATAGGCATCAACTAAACTACTCCAACAAATTGGGTTAGTGGGTTTTTACCTGACTGGATTCTGATCAGCGATTAAGCCACCAGTTCACGAGTAAAAGAAGAAGCTCATCAAGTAATCAAATGTTGATTAGGTTTTGCTGGTGTGGGATTTGGGAATATACATCAAAATTCAAACATCGGTTGGGCCGTAGTTATGCACTTTTCTGCTGTTGTTGGGCTTTCTTCTTTCTTTTGAAATTATGCCCGTGTCCTTACATATTCTCGATACAAAAAACTAGTTACTAGAAAGGGTGCACTCACATAAATATTTACTTCCCATTCATATTACATTTGTGGAGAAATGCGGGGTGTTGAGGAAAACAGAGGACAAAGTTGAGATAACTCAAACTAAATAGTCAAAATATCATACATGATCGAGAGCCTTTATCTCGGAAGGGTTGTCATGTGATGTGCTTGATCTTTGTGGGCACTTCGTCTTTTTTCTCGAGTGTTCATCGAGTAAGATGTCATATTGAGTAAAGCCTGCAACAATGATACTCCTCAAATCTTGCTCTGGATTTGGAGATAATTTCACACCTACCATGATCACAGTGTCCACTATCCTATTTCACTCGGCATAGAAGACATGTAGAACATTCACACATGACAATGGCGACATAAATATGTAACACAACGTTCACTATTGTTATGTTTTTCACACATCGCAAAAAATACTTTATAATCGAAAAAAATGTTAGCTCGATATACAATACGGTATAAGTTTCAATTTCATTTAATTTTCAAAAACCTAATGTCCTAACTATCGACACTTCATGTGTGCATCGAATCGACATCTATCAATCAACTGATGCAGTGTGAAAAGCTAGGCGGAGGGAAATGTCAGCACCCATAATCCCTGGCCAGATAGCAATTTGGCTCCGTCCATCCATCCGTCAACAGGTGGCACCATGGCAGTTGGCAGGGCACTCCCTGCCGGAGCACAACCACCCTTTCCCTTATTCTGATTTTGCAGACGACTCCAGGGGACAGGTGTCACTCCACCCACAGACACAAGTGGCAATCCTTGTCGTTGCTCACTGAGATTTCTCTCTTCCGCAGTGGAATTTGGAAGCTTGCTAGTAGTTGCTAGCTAGCAATGGTTTGAATTCAAAGGAAAACCAGCTTTCAAAGAAGCAGGCCCAATCAAATGTGCCCAAGAAAGGTACCAACATTTGCATATAAATAGCAAGGTTAGTTTTATTCACAAACTCGGACATGGATTGCAATTAATGAATTGAAACTTATTTAGTTCGTGTGACTATCTGGACATATAATCAGTTCATGATTTAAACCAATTGTATTTGTTTCTCCGCATAACATTTTGATCTCTTAAGGTTGTTTTCAACATTACACAGGTAATACTTGGAGTATTTAATCTGTATTCTCAACATTACAAGCTTCAAGAGTTTGTTTACAACTCATCTAAATGGTTATAAAGTCGTGAAAAGAAGGCATATTATGAATACAAATGACTCCCAAATGAGGTAGCAATTAGGTAACTCACAAGCTCCCAATCACAAGTAACTACTTAATAGTGATTAGGCAATTCAGAACCGAAAGAACCCAATGGTGATTGATGTGACAAAGCAAGTAATTGAGCTTAATTTTTCACCCTTACCAAACTCAACTCATCTGTTTATACTTTATAGAATACTAATCCGCTTTGTCCCTGTAATTGGACACAGATGATGTGTACATAAAGGTAAATTCAACTCTGTCCTCTCAAAAGCTACAAAACAAAGACCTCGACTTTGACCGTGTCGTCGGGGGTGTTGAAAGTCTTCTCGACTTGTTCATCACTCTCTCTCTCTCTGTCTGCTCCTCAATCCTCACCAAAACCCAAAAAAGAAAAAAAAATCAGTCCTTCTTCTTCTTCATATTTCAAGTCACTACCTTTTTGCTTCCTCAGCTGTCTCTTTCCATTGGGGAATTATTGGGTTTTTCTGGTTCCCGAGAAAACGAGCAAGAGAGAATTGGGTATGCTTTTAACCACCCTATTTCCCTCCATAACTGTTCCATGCCCATTTTTGCTCATTGTTGTTATGCTTGTTTCTTCAAATGGGTGTTTGTTTGTCTTTGCTTCTTTTAAAGATGTGCTCTTGTATCTGTTTCTTCTTCTTTGAGCTCCCAGTTTACGTTTCAGTCTCATTTATGGAGCTTTGAATGTGAAAGTCAGTGTAATAAGTGGTTCTGTTTTCTGGGTATGTGTTAGTTTAAGCTTTATGAATGTTTCTCTGTTTATACTATATGATGTTTCTGGGTGATGAACTTCAAAGGCTCTGTATGGTTGGTGAGGAAAAATAAAGGCGGTAGCTTTTGCTTTGTTTATACTAGTTGTTCTATACTAGGGGATCAACAACCAGAGAAATTCAAGTTGGCCTTGTTTTTCTTTTCTTTGATCAGCAACCAAATAAAGTATGGTTTTTGGGCTGCTTAGTCATTGAAGCTCAAGTTCTGTTCTTTCTATTATATGGGTTTTGTTTCAGTTTGGGCATTTTATATTAGTATGAGTAGTGATTTTATTACTTTTCTGTAGTATCCTCAATGTTATTGATGAGTTTGTACTCTTATGCATTTATGTGCTTCTTTGCTTGCATACTCTGAGATTCTTATTTTAAGATTACCTGCATTTTATGTTCCTATGGTTTCTTTCTAAATTGAAATTTACTTTACTTTTGTTGTTTCGGGTAGACATATGGAGCCTTGGAGTTTCGGTTCAGACGGGAAAGGATTTTTACTTGCTGATGAGATTGATATACCTATTGATGGATTTACAAGAAGTACAAAGGCATTCCTAGAATGGGATAACAAAAGTTGCTTTAATTTCGATAAAGAATCAGTTGAAAGCATGGAGTTCTTGGATGTGGGATTGCCAAATATGGTGAGGGAGCCTTTTCATGGTAACCAAGTAGTGGAGATTGCGAGTGGTGTGGGCTGTAATGATTCTAGTAACAATACAGTAGCTTCTTCTACTTGTTTGATGACTTCAAGTTCATCTTGGGGTGAAGGAGAATCTGGCTCCAAATTCTCAAGCCCAGTTTGTGAGTCTAGTAGCCAGGATTCATCACTAATAGCTTTGAAGCTTGGGAGGTTGGTCGATAGAAAATATGGACAGGAATCACAAGATGGTCAGCATCTGAAAGAGAGGTCAAAGAGAGCTCACACAAAGGGTTCACACTATCAGACTATCACCTGCCAAGTTCATGGTTGTAACATGGATCTAAGCTCTTCAAAGGAGTACCACAAGAGGCATAGAGTTTGTGATGCTCACTCAAAGACTGCAATAGTTGTTGTTAATGGCATCGAGCAGAGGTTTTGCCAGCAGTGTAGCAGGTTGGTGCTTCTTTTCTTGTCCCTAGATATCTATCAAGCCTTTGCTTTGCCTGTTCTTAGTTTTTTTGTTTGTATTTTGTATCAAATGCTTTTGATTAATTACAAGGTAGGATCAATTGCTACACTTATTCTGTATCTAGAATGAATCCACATACAAGAGTTATTTGTTTTGCAAGTTAAGTGAGTTATCTCCTTGGTGACTCTTTAGGAACAAAAATGGCAAGAAAGAGATGAAATGTTATAAGAGGCATCCCATGTACATGAAGTGCACAAAGCCACAAAATTTGTAGCTAGGTGCATCTGCGTTTTCATACTCGTCTCAAACAGAGCACAAGGAAAGTTATTTTGCAGATTCAGCACTCCACTTAAATATTTGCTCCTAGGATTTAGCACAGATTAGTATCTCATATACATGGTGAGGGCTGAAAATTCCATGATCTTTTATAGCATGGATAAGATTCCTTGTTTTTTGTTTATTTTTCTGTGACTTACTAGTACTCGAATAAAGTTCAAGTTGACTTGGGACGGTGATATTCTTCTGCTTCATATTGAAGTTCTTTAACCTTACATTCTATAAGATTTATTGTTAAGAAATATGCCTTGCCTTAAGTTTCGACTTGCGATATTCTGTTACTTTAACATCTGATGGTGAATATAGATCTAATGAACGTCTATTTCTATTTCTCATCTCCATATAGATTTGAATATTATCATACACTCAAGGTTTACTATACTGCTTCAATTTTTTAACCGGTATGAAGTCCACCAAATGATATCTTTTTGGTTATTAGGTTTCATCTGCTGTGTGAATTCGATGATGTTAAGCGCAGCTGTCGTAGACGCTTAGCTGGCCACAATCAACGACGAAGGAAGCCTCAACTAAACACCTTTGATTGTAAGTCGCATACGTGGCTTCAGCCATATCAAGGTATGATATGCCTCATCCTCCTACGAGATAACATCCTCATTGGAACATTTTCGGTCGTGATTTCTCAATGAGAGGGATCAAAGATACTAAAGGAAAGTGGGATAAATTTTTTAAGTTTGCAAAAATGCTAGGCACATATGCAGATATGCTGCATAATGTGTTTTGAAACTTGTTGGAATAGACCTTTATGGCTAGAATTTCCTGGTTAGAGCAAGATAACTTTATGCTATATATTCTTTTGTCCCACTACATTTGAATCTTTTGACCAGGCTGGGTTTTTGTCATTTTCAATAAGAATTCCATATGTTGAAGCTAAAAGGAGGCCAGATCAGCCACCATTGGTGTACATTTTACTTTTCTATAAAATTCATTTTGCAACCTTCTGAGGAGAAATTATAATTGTAATAATGATTAAAATGGTGTGCAGACGGTTAGTTCCTTATAGCATTTTATTCCAGCAAAGATACTGCTCTATAGGTGATCAAAATTCGTCTGTCTAATCATATATATCCTTGTAACAATCTATTGTCTTTTAAAATAAATGTGAGCCGGTTAAAACAACTAGTACTGAGTGCATTAAAATTCATAGAAGTAACTGTGGGGTAGGAAAAGTTCATGAGCTATGATATTTACTGCTAGGTTTTTGTATGTATTGCAGGCATTGGATATCTTGGAACTTCTTTGCCAAAGAGAACATCATTTGTCTTTTCAGAAATACTTCCAGGTGGCATTCTATATCCAGAAGAGTCTAACCAGTATGGACATATTAAAACTGAAGATGAATCAACATACCGTCAATGTGCAACACCCATGACAAACAGGCAATTACTTCCAAACTCTTCTCGTCATCTACATGGCCGTGGGAAGCAACATTCTTCAGAACTTCCTTTATCAGGAAATGAATACTCGGTTTTTGATTCATCGTCACATGTTCAGAAAGCATCTGGGGCGTCAACCTACCAGGGTGCTCTCTCTCTTCTGTCAGCTCAATCACAGAGCTCAATCTATTCATCAAGAAATCAAGTGGCTGCCCCTCTTCAAATGCACAGAACCCATCATGGTTTTGGTCAAAATTATGATTGGCCACCCACGGTAAAGGTCTTGGGAAAAAGTGGAAGCGATGGGTCCTTCCCATGCAGGATGAACTCCATGGAAACTGACCAGATGGGTTTGGTAACAATTTCTGATTCTAGTCATGCTGCTGATTTCCAACTTCACACAGATAGAGTCTTCCAGGGGTCGGCTTGCTTCAGTCACAAGTATCATCTTTCTCCTGAAAATGGACCAACTTTTGATATGCTCCAATTGTCTTCACATTTTCAAAGAGTGGAACAAGAGAGAAAGTTTTTGCAAGTCAAACAGGAACAGGGAGATTACTACTGTTTGCCTCAATCTTAAGTAGCATTCAGGTGACAATGTGAGTCTTTCCACTCTAAAACTCTGTTCATGTTATTTTCTATCAGAACTGTGTACCCTTTTACAAAACTATATTTTAACGGGCATCTAACATCTAGAATTTAAGTGATATAGCCATCTTGCATACTTAGTCTACTTAATGATATTACAGAAATAGATGTACTGGATCTATCTCCTCATGTATATTACATTATAAATGATATTCATGTTGATGCCTCTGCAGCTTGTTGGAGGAAGTCTGGATTTGCTTAATCAGGAACAGTCTAACTGCATTGGTGCACCCCTGAGGATGGTGGAAATGTTTCTTTTTTACGCAAGAATTAAATAACGAAAAAGCTGTGTAGAGTTCTTTAACCTTTATATTGCGAGTTGCTTTAGATACCTTTTCTATCTATCTGCTTAGATTTTGCTCATGCAAGGCTAGGGTTACAGTTGAATTGGGGTTGTTTCAAACTGCGCATGCTTTTTTGCATAGATAATGTTTAAGGCACAAACCATCATGAAAAACAAATGGAATGGATCCACCAAACGTAGTGTGGTGATTCTGCTAGATATGTGAAGCATTGTTTAGTTGAAAAAGGTTTGCTGAAGCATGATTGAATGAATCACTTAGTGTATTATCCTCAGGCCTGGGAACATGATGACTTAGAGAATCATTATTCTTATGTCCACTATACTTTAATAGATTATCCCACATTCTCATGTGAAAAGAAGTTTACTATTATAGGAAGTCATATTAGGTATTCATGTTAGCTTTAACTCCTTTAAGCCCTTAATGGCTTCCTATCAAAGCAAAAAGTTGGACCACCCGAGAAAGTTGAATCCAGCTTATGAAATAATGGTGGCTACTTTGGTTTTATATGATGCAATGCGCTGTGGAATAATGTCATTTAGAGAGTTACAAAATTGCAGCCATCAGATGCCATTTAAGCAGTTGAAACCTGCTTACGATCACAATTCACAACTTGGACATAAACAAAGAAAGCCTTTGTGCGCACCAGCATGGTTCAAGGCAATCAGTCTCAATATGTCAAGTGCCTCACCAAAAATATACAGGAAACCCCCCAAGTCTCAACAGACCAAACAATCATGTCAAATTATGCCTTAGACATGTAAAGACCAAAAATTTCAATGAAACAAGGTACAGCAGATAATCTCCCCACTTTGAGAGAAAACTGCCAAAAAAGGGTTTCAAGATAATCTAGGACAAGTCTAGATTCAACACGAGGAAGACGAAGAAGATGAAAAACACTAGCTAGAAAAAGGCAAAGAAAATTTTTAAAAGTGAAACAAGTGAACAAGAGAATATTGCTGCAAGCCTCGTGTAATTAGTTACACCAAGGCCTTGTTCACTTGGCTCCCCTCATCTACTTCTAATCCTCTTTCAATTGCCTTTGGGCTCATCATCAATACAGCGTCTTTGATAAACTTTGCATGCTTGGCAACCTGGTTTTCGGGCACCATCTTCAGTATGATTCCTGCGGCTATGAGCATCAGCCCTGTCCCATGCTGTTCTGTCAATGGCTTTGTAAATATCATGTATGACAGCAACAATGTCACCGCCTTCCTAGCCGTTGTTACCATAGCAGTAGTGGCAGCTCCGAAAAGCGCAATGAGGGATAGCACAGATACCTGTCCTACATATGTGGCCATGGCTTCAAACACTAAAACCCCATAAACATAAGGATGCTCGGCGCAAGAATTCCAGGCCCGAAACAGTTCTCCAGTGAGAATCATTGGTGGAAGCAGCATTGGCAGCCCAACTACTGTTGAGCAGAACAACATCTCTGTCTGTGTTGTGTCAGGGTTGATTGTAAAGATTGCCTCTTGCACATTCCCCATGAAGGCATCCATAATTAGCGCCCCGGATATCATGACCACACCCAATATGCTGAAATTTGGAGATGTATTTGCATCTGCTAATGTGAAGATGATGAGACCAATAACTAGGAGGGTTGCGGACATGTATTCATGAATTGGGTATTTCCTTCTCAAACCAGGAATGAATGCCCCCATTACCATCACAGGCAGAACCTTTGTGGATTTGAACATAATTTGTGCAGGATAATTGAGCCAAGCCAATGATCCCTTGGTCAATCCATGAGAACCCATCAGAACAGCGGAGAGCTTCACGTATGTTCTCCATGGGTTCACCATTTTCTTGGTGGTGAAACCTTGGAGGTATATGAAAACCAGGTACACAAATCCTTGTACAAAGGTGAAGTACCATCCATAGCTGAATTGGAGACGATTATAAACGTACTCCTCGCAAATACCATTGACAAGGTAACCAAAGAAGAACCCAGAAGAACAAATGAGGAATTGTTGCCAAACCAGCTTATCAGATAATGATATCCAAAATAGAAACCTTGCTTGATCCTCGTTCTTCATCTCACAAACTGATCAAGACCTAACAAAGGCCAGCACTGTTAATTAAAACCCGATCACTGGGTTTTAATTAGTGCTGCAATGCCCTAGGGGAGGCAATGCCGCAATCAATCTATACCTAAACTCAATGTTCAATCGTAAAGTCGATTTGTTGGAGGAGCAAAGTATGTCGTTGATAGATCATGTGCAAAAGTTTGAAGCCTTATTTAGACGAACAACCAGCGAGAGTTTCATGGGGGAGTTTTACTAAAAAAGAGAATCAGAATGAAGAAGGAGGAGCTCGGGAGGTGGAAAATGGCAACGAGGGCCTTATAGTGACGTATTTAGGAAGTAATTAAGTTGATTGTGACCTTCTTTTCCTTAATGAGAAACTTAATTAATTCTCAGTAAATCATCATCACCGTAAATATTTTTAGTAAAAATGAAATGTTGTCTGGTCCTTATAGAGAGTAAATATAGAGAGTAAAACGAAAAGAGAAAGAAAAGTGTTCATATAACACAGTAAAGTACATGATCATCATTCATAATTTAACCAATTAAGGTTACAGAAATGGAAGATAGTCATTACTTAATATTGTCCATTACACATAATCGAACTCTTAAATATTCTTAATGTCATGTTCAAAGAAACAAACTAAAACGAGGAATTGAAAAATGCTAATTAAACTTGAATCAAACATGCAAGACCAACATAAAACGAATTACATATTTATATATGCATCATAGATAGATCTAGATAGGCTGAACCAGCATTTAGTACTGCTAAATCGATCCCTCAGCTCCAGTCCTACGTATCTCGTCCATGTCATAAGTGCCAGTTCATTTACGTAGCCTAGAATAGTACGTAGAACAACGTACTACTCACTCCTGCAAGATCTGTAACCGTTTTCCCATCAATATACGTATCTGAACCTCAAACAATCTGATAAAGTTGAACAGCTAGTGTAAATTTCTTACTTTACGTTTGTTACTGCTGCCAGAACCTGATGCAGCAGCAGCTGTTGAAGGACTAGGGTACCTTGCCCACTATACGTAATATCGATCGACAGCAAGATAGTTAGGTTTACGAAATACTTCATGTACGTGTAACAGGTCTACTAGAAAAGCTTATATATGCAAGTATGCAAGTATACAACCATACGTGAATAGAGAATACTGAACCCTAATTAACTGCAAAGGATTAAAGCAAGCTTACATTTTTGGCAGCAGCACTGAAAGCTTCACGGTGTGGAATTTCAGGGTTCGCTGCTTTGATACGTTGGATCTCCTCCCTATATGTATAAGTACGTACAGAAGACAGTTAAGGTACGGTGCTTATAGTTAATGATGTGATAATTCTGATGAACGAGATGAAAACCAGAAGTTTGGATCCCCTCACTTCATGAAGCGGTTGTAAGCAGATGGAAGCCTGTGTTTCTTCTCAGGTGCTGCAAGTTAAACAAATGAACACTCATATTATAAATCTTGATGATTTTTAACAAAACGAACCAAATAAGACAAAATATTATTCCATGTAAAAAAAAAATCAAGTAATCAACTAGTTGAAAAGCGATAATGAGGCTAGCTAGATACATACGCTTACAAACAAAGGGTGCTTTGGGGGATGATGGACTCTCCAGAGATGTGGGTGACGATGATGAGGATGACTGACCCCTTCTTGAATCAGTAGAAAAGCTCTGCAGTAAGGTTGTCATATCAATATTCAAGTCACTGGACACACCTCTATCAATTAGCTACTGGATAATTAAGATAAATATAAATAGCTAGCTACCAGCTAGGGTTTTCGTTATCAGATATGCAGGATCGATATATACACCTTGAAATTTAGGTACAAATACAAATAAGATTATAACCACTAACCTGATGAAGAGTCAAGGTGGTAGGGTAATCATTGATCTGGCATTGATGAGTTGTAGGCTGGAGCTGGATTGGATTATTAGGTCTGGTGGTGAGAAAGGAGAGGTTACTGCAATGACCACATTTCACTGTCACTGTGTCCATCATCCGCTTGCATGGAAGCCCAACCTAGTACAGTTACATAACATGAACATCAAAAGACCAACACAGCACAGCACAGCGAGCAGAAGAAAATACATCTGTTTAATCTAAACACACGACATTTCTTATAGGCGGACCCAATGATTTAGCTTACTGTTGTGATAAGCCAGTATTTTAGCTATAGGTTTAACCATGTAACTGATGTATGGCCAGTAAGGGCATGACTCTAAGAAAATTGACTGGTTGATGGAAACAGAGAGATAGAAAGAGAAGAAAATCGTAGTTTCATCAATTTATGAGACAATAGAGGGACAAAGCTAAAGTTGGAAAACATATATGCATATGCTTCTATATAGGCAAAGTTGATTGAGAGCTACTCACCGCAAGAACGGTGTTGCAGAAGTTGCACCGAACGTAGCAAAGATGCTCAGATGGTTGAACCAAGTCCATGGTGACTTTCTCTTCGAGGTTCATCGTGAAAGAATGCTAAAGCGACTCGAAGATACGAAGAAGAGGTGGTTTAGGATCTCCTGGCTAAAGCTATGTAAGTTTGGGGTTTGTAATGAATGAGAGAAGTAGTCGAGGGGGCTTGTTATTATAGTAGCTAGCTAGGTCATATTGGAGAAGGCTGAAGTGAGGCTAAGGCTAAGCGTCAAAAAGAAAATATAAAGAAACTATATATGTCTTTAGTCATCAGGGATCGTACAACTCATTACGCAGAGAGGTCGATCATGACTTGCATAAACTTTTGACCAAATATCGATCGACTCACCAATATTTTCTCGAGGTCATTATAACCGTGGCATGTGTGCTAATTAGGGATCAATTAAGGAGCTCCTCTAATGACAAAAAATCCAAAGGGGATTCGGTCTCTTGGTTGTCTTGTGTGTTGGATACATGTACTTCCATTCTTCCAAATTGATCAAGTTCACTCAATTAGTAGTGATCAAATCCGGGTTGCCTCTTTCTTTTTCCTTAATTTTAAAAATCTGTTAGTTGATTCTTAGCCAGACAAAATGGACACTTCAGTGAATGAAAAGATAGTTATTGGACTAATTAGCCTAATATATATATATATATATATATATATATATATATATAGATTTTTCATTATCATAGCTAAAGAGCTTCTTCCAAACATTTGAAGGAGTAGTCTCATTCACGTACGTACGTTAACTTGTTAACCAACTTTTGCATACCAACGATATTTTCATCATCCATTTACTTTTATGTTTCATCGTTTAGTGTTTAAAATTTAGCTCGCAGTTTGGGTACAAAAACTAAGATTTTACTCCTCATCTTGCGACGATAAATTCTAAAAGAATAAAACTGAGAAACCGCTATTATGATAAGCCATTTCATTTGTCAAAAACCTTGTAAAAAGTCGATAATGAACATTATTGTATTCATGTCACATAGGTATGTATGATTGTATCAATAAATTCAGTGCTATTGTTAAACATCACAGTTCACCAACCTCTAATTTAGGTTCACGGTATAAAACTATAAATTGTTTTCACGTTAAGAACCGTAAGTTTCTTCCAAAGGGAAAGCAGACACACTGTACTTTAGTTTATGATATATATTTGAATTACCTGTAATTCAAAATATCTTATGCATGCACCAAATTATGATACCAATTCCACAGGCGAAAAAAATACAGTTATCATCGGATATTGTCTCATCAAAGTTTACAATAAGAAGTACTAGAGAAACGATTCAAAAATTACTATTCAGCCAATTCTTGTGATATATATATCATATTCCCTACATGCATCCTAGAGGACTCCAGGACAATTCACAAAAATAAATCTTGTTGGGCGATCATGTTTGGATTTTTATCGATCTTTCCATGTGAGTGTGTACGTGCATTTGAAGCTCTGGATATATAATGCGGTATTTTCTTATAAAAAATATCATCCAAACGAATCAGTAAATATATAGATCAAAAGTGAATTTCTTGAGCAATTTGAGCAGCAGGTCATCATAAAAAATCAGCTAAATGGTCGAGGATGGGAGCTCGCTTTGGTTTAAATATCAAAATACCATGAAAGACATTGGAGTTTGGAGCAAACTAGAAATGAACCAGCTTGCCTAGAATCGAAGGAACTGAATGAGATGAATGAAGTAAAAAGTTGAGGTCGAACGAGCTAGCTAGAGTGAATGAAACTGAATGAGAAATTTTGAAAAGATAGTAGTATAGCCTAGTGCATGGCAGTGAAGACTGAAGAGAAATATGGGTTCTGTTCTCCCTTCCTTCTTTTGTGGGTGCAATGCCAAACATGGAAACTCGAAAGGGACTCGTCCTTAAATCACAGGTCACTTCCTTTCAAAGGCCAAGCCAGGACATGGGTTGTGCTCAATTAATTTTAGCGCCCTTTTTTTGAGTTGATGGGACGATTCCAATCAGTTTCCCAAACAAGAAATAAAGCCATTTTCACCACTTGAATCTTCACATCTCTGTGTTCGTATAAAACCATTTTCCCTAGGTGCCCTAAGTCCTCAGTCCGATCGATTGTGCATGCAGACTAGTATATGTAGGCGTTAAATGGCTTTCAGCTTTCTATCTTGGATTGGATTGTATTGGACGCTTTTGGTTTAGCTGCATATGCACGCGCACCAGATTCCCCATGTCTTTTTTGAACCTTACCGTTCTTACCAGATCGACCTGACCTGACCAGAACAGACCGGACCAAACCAGACGAGCTATCCAAACCCTTCACACCTTTGATCCAGCTTGTGGTTAAGTTCCTTAACATTTTCGGAACAATCATTGGGTCCATAGTCGTCTCCGTTTTGCATCTGAATCGGGAAATTCAGATTAGATGGATACACAATCGATCATTGCCATCTCTTTATAGGTTTCTTCTACGTACTACCTAGAATTTATCATTTTGGTCTCTAGGTGTTAGCTACCTTGGTTTTGATTGTCCAACACTTCACGTCATGGTACCTTAGCTTCAATTATTGCATAGTTAACTCGTGATCACTTTTCCTACTGTTAAACTCCACGTACGTTATTATGATCGAGTTCACAATATTAATGTAAACCCTAAACGAGCTTTATTGGGTAAGTCAGAGTCTAAGCTAAACGTACGTTCTATATATGGTACCACATCTAATTCTCCTTCTTCACAAATTTGTTGAATATAAGTTGAGAGTCTGCATCATTGCATCCCTTGATGTACGTAATGTATATCTTCAGCGTCTAAGAGATCGATGACTATGATACTTGTTAAGATGCTAAGTCCGTATCACTCATGCATGAGCTTCAAGACTGCCCCTCTTGCATGTTCATCATGCACTCGAGCCCCTTGTATACATCCATGCGTGTTGCATGTTCCTAACTTCCTAACGATTATATGCGCTCCTAGCTACCTACGTCACTTCATGAAGATTGTTCACATATATAGCCAGTGACCCCAAGTGTCGCCACAATATATAATTAAAAGTATGTATTGAGAATTCATTTTCACAACAAAATAATGGTATGACCGATCTGATACGTACTATACGTTATTGAATTCATCACCTAACTACTGTATATACAATACTAAAATTAGTGCCTTAAACACGAAAGTCAGCTGGATAAAAGTAACTTATGTCCTCATTTTAGACGTAAGATCCCCCAACACTTTCACTACGTACGTACCTCACAATTGTTCTTTTCTGGTGTGCTTTACATACTAGAAGAAGTGGTAGTGGTTTTCAATTTTCATTTTGATCTCTATATTTCATAATGCAATACGAAAAGAAATTAGAAGCATGCATGCACCAGTTCGAAAATTTGGGAAGCCCAAATAGAGAATCTGGATTAGAAGCTGTGATTTAAAATAACCAAGAGAATCAGCGACAAGGTCGTTGTAGTATAGTGGTAAGTATTCCCGCCTGTCACGCGGGTGACCCGGGTTCGATCCCCGGCAACGGCGCCCTTTTTTTTTTTTCCTTCTTCATTTTTCGTCTCCCTAACTCTCTCTCTAACTCGCCTGTCACCCAATTATCATCACCACCAATCAAATCAAACCTTATCGTCCTCTCACCAACATAATCAACCAACCAAATAGCATGGTCACACACCACCATAAAACCCATAGTAATCCTAACCCAAACCCCCCTCAACATTTTCATTTTCCCGCCACTCCCTCCCTCCAATCCCACTCTTCATCCCCCAAAACGTTTACCTCGCCGCTTAAAAAATATTTGACCGTCTTTTTCAGAGCTCAGATCCTCGCCGGAAAAAAATGACGAACCCTAACGGCGCCGTCACGGACAAACCGGACGACCTGGAAATCACCTCTATCGGTTCCCTCTACTCCGGCCCCTGGGATAAGAAGTACTGGAGCTCCTCTAGGGTTCGATCTCACTTTCCCCCTTTCTCCTTTTCTTCTTTAATTTCGTTCGATTTTGATTACCCTAGCTCACCTGATCTTATCGCTTAAGCTCGATTTAGTTTCGCTGTAATGATTGATTCGAATTGTTAGGTTATTAGAGATCCAAAAGTTTAATCGAATCGGAATCAGTAATTAGTTTAGTTATGACAGATCGGCTAAGCTAGGGTTTGAGGTTCTCACGCCCAATCTGCTCAGATGATGAGGATTCGTTTTTATTTTTAATTTTAATTTTTATATATAAATTTGTTGCAATTTGGATGTGTTTGAGAATTGATTGAGTGGTGTATTTGGAATTTGCTGAGAAATGATGAGTTTTATATGTAGGGGAAAGATCGGTATCCGTATCCGATCGGGTATAGAGCTCTTCGAGCTCATAATGGGAGCACATATAAGATGGAGATTCAAGAGGGGCCTAAAGGACCTTTGTTTTTGGTCAGTTTTTCCTGTTGATTTTTGAGTATCATTGATGTTTTAGTTTGTGGTTGCTGCTTGTTCTTTTGAGGATATAGTGTGAGATTCGTTGTGTGTGTGTGTGTGTGCAGATTGTTGCCGCAGATGGGCAGTCATTTTCGGGGCAGACTCCAGATATTGCTTGGGAGAAATTACAGAAGAAATGCTTCCCTCGCACGAAAATTTGGCATGGGAAGAGGTTTTCGTGCAAGATTGATGGTGTGGAGGTGGGTATTGAATCGGTTTATAAGAAGCGTGCTTTGGAGTTGTTTTAATGTTAGCAGTGGGGTAATGTCACTTATGCACTTGTCTTCTTCTGGTTTTGTATGCAGTTTTTTGGGTTCAAAAATCTGTTTGTCCAGAGGCTACTTAGGGAGCTGGCAGCAGATATTGACGGAGCAGCGGAGCGAAGTTTGTTAGCCTCGAGCTTCTGCAATGGAGCTTCTAGTACAGATGTTGATAATCGCTCCCCTGAGGCAGGTTTGGACCAGGGAAGACCAAAAATTACGGGAAAGAGAACTAGGAAATGTGAAAGTGGAAACAGAAAGTCATCTAGTCGGACAGGCATTAAAAGGACCAGAACTGAAGATCTAGTATCTGTTTCTAAAGCTTTGAATCCAGTGGAAGAGAATAAGAGACATAGTAATAGTGGGAAACCCATGTCTTCTTCTTTAAATGAAGAACATGTTATACCAGCACCATTGCCACCATTTGTGCATTTAGTATCTGTTCAACAAGAAGAGAACGAGATTTCAGCCAAAGATTGTTTGCCATTGGATTCTGCTGGCTTCTTGAACCATCTCTGCAAGGATAGTATCCCCAAAGAATCAGATGGTCTTGGAACATGTAAATCCACTCCGGAAGACATCAACAAATCCATGTGTGAAAGAAAATTTGTGAGCACATCATGTCTTCTTGTTTCTCTAGTTTCTTGTTATTTTTAATCTTAAATTCACATAACTTTTATGACTGTAACAAAAAAATTCTTAAGCGCTTGTATTGATATACTTCTTCAAACTTGACTTCTTTGTGCTTGTTCAGAGAAATTGCCATTGTGTGAGTATAATTTTTATGTCATGGTTCTGTATGTGGTTGTTATTGAACAAGAAACATCCTTAATTCTTACATGTTGATTGGTCTCAGGATACTAAGATGGAAGCCATTAATTTTCCAATGGCACCAGATGACCAAAAGGTAGATGCTACATTTCCAAAAGATTGCCGAGGTCTTACCGATGTTGAACTTTATGCTCCTGATACATTGGATTATACACAAGGTAATCTGTACTATCCACTTATTTTCTACTGTGATTGCCCTAGCTTGTGCCCTCAAGAATAGAATTAATCATCGTCTTTGTTCATGTAATGATTTCGCTTCTAAAATGCAGATAAAACAGCAGATGCTTCTTCAACTATCCAACTTTTTGCTCCTGATACCTTAGATTTTACACAAGGTAATAATTACTTTCACTAGCTTTTCTATTGTGGTCAAACGTGACTGCCCTGCCTTGTTCTCTGAAGACAGACAATTGATCTCTGTCTTCCTCTTTGTTCATGTAATGATTGCCAATGCTCAAATGTAGTTAATAATGCAGGTTCTTCTTCAACCATCCAAGATAGAAGTGCCTTAGATGTGGTCATTGCTGATGGGCTGCTGACTGAATCACATCCAGAAGATGAAATGCCCAATAATAAATCAAACACGAGTTCACAGAATTTTGATTTTGATTCAGTTGGTCAGGAAATGGCGAAGTCCATGATGACATTTCTTCTTCCGCAAGCTATTCCTCTCCTCAATAAACACTCTAGGAAGAAAAAGGGTAGTGGTAGCCCTTCAAAAGTTCTGCCTTGCACAGTGAAATCTCAGAAGCAAATCAATGAAACCACTGCTCCATCCCCTGGTGCTTTATCAAACCTTATTAATCTTAAATTTAGCATTCCAGTTATTATTATTAGTATTAATTTTGAAAAGAAACAGCTTATAATTGAAAACAAACGCAAAGTACAATGAGTTGGACAAGGAGTCAGTTTTAATAAGCTAATGAGGGCAAAAAGAAAACTATCTTAATCATAAATTTTGCAGTCAGAAATTTTACCATCTTCTTCTTTCAGGTTTAATACTTGCCCATGAAGATGCAACATTGGAAAAGATACATTCCCAATGTACTGATCTTGGTCCGATTGCTCCGATGAAGTCTATCATTCCTGACAGTTTAGATGATGATCAATATGGTGACCATGTTGCCAATCACTTGATATCATCGTGTGATAAGGGTGAAGCTGATCAACTTAATTCTGATGGTGCATTCCCTGTGAATAGTCATGGAGGTTTTGTTGCTGCAAATGAGCATGGGCATCTTCTTGATGCCAAGAAGTATGACAAATCGGTAGATGATCAGCTTGAGACCAAGGGAAGCAAGGATGCACATCTGTGTGAGGAAGTGGGAAGGCCTTCAACTGGGAGGGATTCCAAATATGGCGAGTGCATAGTGGAGTCTCTTTGTGTATCTGCTCATAAAAAATCCTTTACTGAAGAAATCATGGAGAAGTCTTGTATTGATGAATGCCGAGTAGGTACTAATATCAATTCTAAGAAAATGAATGATACTGCAGTTGATCATAGCAAAGGTAATTTTCTGATATAAATTGTTCCATTTTACTTGTTGCTTGGTTTTCAAATGACAGCTTACAAACCTTTTGTCTTACAATAGCTTATCTAGGGTTATGACTTGTCAGTGTTACTCTGATCATTTCTACAGTTAGCCCCCCTCCCCCGCCCCCCCCCAAAAAAAAACCAAACCTTTTTTTCTTTTAAGGCTATGTAAAGATAATAGGAAGATGAACTGCACAGTATTAATTTTTTTTCTTTCCAAAATGATAATATGTTATGAATCTTTTGAAATTCTAACTGGGCCAATTATTTTGTTTATTCAGCTGAAGATATTGTTGATGATAAAGAAAGTGGCATGTTAAGCTCTTCAAATATATCAGAGAAAGAAATCTCTGCTAAGGCAGAGTTTACCGAAACTGGAAACATGTCTTTTTCTCATGCTCCCAACTTAGTGTATACCAGGAGAAAGGTTCAGACTAAATCTCATGGGAAAGGCAGTAACAGTTATCCAGTCTCAGAAACTAAAATATGCAAAAACAAGGTCTCTGAGACATATCCTTCCACAGAAACTCTGCAGGTGGGTTCTTCTGATGACAGTTTAGTGAGTTTACATAAAAGAGATTCAATTTGTGCTGAAGCCAAGATTGTTGGAGACTCCTGTTTGAATGCACAGGAACCTTCCATGAATTCTAAAGCTGTATTAAACAGCATCTATCCAGCTGTATTACAAGATCAAGCATTATTAGTTGGTCAGAAAGATACTTCATACTCTTCGGATTTGTCCGTCTCACATGTAGAAAACCAAATTGGCAAGAATGTGGTTGGCCATGAAAACCTCGTACAGTTCATGGACATTAGAAGATCTTATAAACAGGTGCCGAGTTTCACTAATGATCCCAATAGCATTCCATTTAGTTCAGACTTGAAGCCTCACAAAAAGGAACTTAATAAAATTCTCGAGTTTGTGGGATGCTATACCCAACCCGTTCCTGTTCTGTCAGTATTGTTGAGCACAAAGGGCAACTACATTTACATTTCAGTTTTATGTGGCTTACTGGTTGGTAAGGACATCAGCCTGTTCATTTACAGGGTAGCCATTGAGGAGCAGGAGGTTGGACAGCCTTCTCTTGTTGGTTACACATCAGTAATATTGCCAGATCTAACCAATTTTAATGGAGTAGGTTCTCATATCTAATTGGTTGATAGGCTTCCCTGCTTATGTTAACATTGGTTGATTATAGTTGTAATTCTTTTGCCAGATGACTTTGGAAAGATTCTGTCTACAGTTCATCCCAGATGGAGAGTGTCTTGTTTTACTTGACAGGATCAAAGCTCCTTTCTGCAGGTTAACTCTCTTTGCATATTTTTAGGTAATGGTATGAATTGGGAGTGAAGCACCTTCTAAGGGTTTCATTTACATGTTCTCAGGCAAGGAAAAACTAATTGTCTGTGCACCACATGTGTATCAAGCTGCTCTGAAGAGAATGCAATTAAAATTGTCCAAGTAAAACATGGTTATGTTTCATTGGTGACAAGATTGAAAGCAGTAGAGAGTCAAAGGTGTATATTGGTCTGCGAACCTAATAATCTTGTTTCTGTTGGAAAGAGTGGGAGACTGCACTTATGGGCCGTGGATTCAACATGGAGGTGTGTCTTTGAAGTCCTGATTCCATTTTTGATACAATTGTAGGTGCCATCCATTATAATGTGATATTTGTACGGAATACTGTTTCCCAAGCCCAAAGCTTGCTGCTACAGGTTCTTTAGCAATATGCTAATTATATAGACAAACCATTAGTTAAGTATGCACTCTATGTTGCCTCAGCTTTTATTTTTATTATTTTCTGGTACCAATCATAATAAAATCTGGTGGTACCTGATATATGTTTGATTAGTTTTTGCGCACGTTAGTCAATATTCATTTACTACTTTGGGCTGTTTACTTGTCTATCTGTCAATTTGTTCAAGGCAGTTTGAGACTCAAAATCCTTGTTTGCAGTGCACAAGTGGAATATGTTGTTATGCCATCTGAAGATTGCATCTCCCCTGGCATAGTGGACTTGAAGAGAATTCCAAATTGTACTCATCTACTTGTTGGCCATAATGGTTATGGTGAATTCAGTTTATGGTATGTCTCTCTAAAGCACAAGTGGTCCTCTTTTTTGTATAAATTTTCAATATTATGGAACATTGTACTGGCTCAATTGTTGGTCCTAGCTGTGTTACTGGTGCTAGAATATATATATTTTTTGAAGTTGAACTAAGTTGAGCTCGATCAACAAAAAATTACATTCACTCATATAGCTCAGACCAAAAGTTTATCACATTTTTTCTGTCGTTTAATTCACTTGAAAGTTGAGGGGTATAAATGGTTAGAATCTTTCTGAGAATGAAACTAGATTGTTAAAACTTATCAGAAAATGATAAATATTGGATAATAACAGCTTTTTTTGTTTTCAGGGATATTTCTAAACGCATCCTTCTGTCAAAGTTCTCTGCACCAAGTGGTTCTATTTGCCAATTTTTTCCTATCAGGTTGTTTGCTTGGCAAATGAATTTCCCTGCTTCTAGCCACTTAAATATGGAAGAACATGTCAATCAAATGATGGCTTCAACATCGAAGAATCTATCTTCGTTTGAAGGGGAAGATGTTGCCGTATGTCTTCTTGTTTCAACTTCTGATTCTGATGCTCAACAAGATTATGAATTAGGCAACTGCCACCCAAATCCAGTTGGAAAGTGGAGGCTTGCTTTAATGGTGAAAAATATGGTGATCTTCGGAGCAGTGTCGGATTCAAGGTGCATTAATCTCTTTCTTTAATCTTTGAGGACATTGGGACCATTGAATTCTGAATTGTGTTGTAGTAATCCCTTTTGTTTGGTAGCATAACTGAAGATTAAGAAGTTTAGTGCAAGCAAAAATGTTTTGGATAGATTTTCATAAATGAAGTTGCTCCATTCTTCTCAGTTTAATGACTGAAAGATGATTGGTCCAAGTATAGAGGAAGTGAACATTTTTGCCTCTAGGAGAATCTGCAGGATCATGCATACATCAAAGGCCCGTGCATGTGTTTCCCAGATATATTGAATGTATTACTGATAATTTGGCACTTTTTTTTTTCAAATTTAGCTGAGTGTGCACAACTTAAATCGTGCATCAAATTGTTAACTTTTGAACTCGCTGTACAGTGCTTCTGTCATCGGTACTTCAGCTGGTCAAGGGATCTGTGGTACATGTGATGGGCTTGTGTATATGTGGGAGCTATCTTCAGGAACTAAGCTTGGCACCATGCATCATTTTAAAGGTACGCACTAATAGTTAACCATATAGATAAGTTGATGCCAGAAACAGCTCGTTTTCCAAATCATCCAAAAACAGATTTCATCCCTCCAAGAGTTGATTTACTTATATCTGTTCAGTTTAATATTTTGATCTAATCTTTCCTTACTGTATCAGGTGGTGGCGTTTCATGTATTTCTAATGATGATTCGGGATCAGGTGCTGTAGCCATTGCCGGGGATAATCAAGTGCTGGTTTATATGCGGTCTGGAAAATATTCTGTAAACTGACATGCAAACAAATTATGTGCTCTCTTGCCTGTGAATATTATATATAAACAAATAATTTCTAGCGCTTAGTAACACTGAAAATATCTGCCTTGTTGCCGGTCAGCAATCTTAGCTAACAAGATCTAATTCTCTGACTAGAACTCTTGTGTATCTGCCAAATCTGGAATCTCAGACTACTAAGTAAACTGGAACTTACCTCTCCCAACTAAAAGCTTTTACTTATTTTTTTTTCCTTCTCCTCGTCAAATTCGTGAAGAGTATGTTTCCAGTTCGGCCAGATACGAATAATTTCTTAATTAATCCCCATAAAAGGAACAGGGAGAGAAGAAGTGTTTTGGTAAATGCATGACAAGGCTTTGCCGAATTAGCCTGACGAGTACGGGATATCTATTGATCTCAGTTACAGGATAATTTCTACGAATCGATACAAATTACGAAATTAGTACTACAACTGGAGTTATCAGATATGATACAAGATAAGCAGGAGATCTAGGAAGATAGTTTATGTGAAACTATACACTGAGAAATGATCGAGTCCAAGTGTGATACTGTCATACTTGGTTAATCAGATCACACACATAAAACCCTTCAGACTAATTAGGCTTTGTCATACTGGCGTCGAAATACACTCCACCTGGAGGTCCAACCTTCAGACTATTGGTACGACGATTAATCCGGTCCTTGTACGTATGTTTATTCTGTTTACTCAGATATGAATCTTTTTTGTAGGTAGATTATGAAACCCCGCGAAGTTGCATGCAACACTAGTTACTCATCATCTGTATCAGAATGGGCAACTCTTCACAGAGACATTCTATTTTTGGTGTTGCACAAGTTGTTCGAACCCACTGACCATATTCGTCTGGCTACTGTTTGCAAGCATTGGCAGAAAGTTTCCAAAGAGCATAATGATACAACTAAGCGCTGGTGCAACCTCCTATGCGCACGATCTTCTTGCGTAGCGGAACGAAGCCAAAGCTTTGCAGCCTTTCTGAAGAAAATACAAATGTGCAATTACCTTTGCCTTATGACAAGAAGTACTGTGGCTCTAGTCATGGTTGGTTGGCCACATTCGATGATCTCGCCACAACCCTTTTGAATCCTTTCACAAAGGCTGCCCATTCAGTTGCCTCCCTTGATTTGCAAACCACCTTGTGACGACATAAATGAGAAGCACCAATTTGAGTTGAAGAAGCAGTACCAATATGATGTGTTTAAGGTTATATTATCAGCTGATCCGTCTTTGAATCCGGATAACTATCAAACTAAGTGGTCGTGGTGGTCGGTGACATTTTTTGGAAGTTGGCTTTCATTAAACCAGGACAAAGAGATTGGACTTTCATCTTGGAAACACGAAACGTTCATGATGTTATTTTTCACAGAAGTCAAGTCTACGGAGTTGAACAACGTGGGCATATTGTGTCATTTGATGTCAAGAATTCATGGCCACCAATAGCAGATCGGCTTACAAGATATCCCCAAAATCGGAGCACCTAGGGAATATCTTGTTGAATCAACCAATGGAGAATTGCTGCATGTTCGAATGTTTTTTTTTTTGGACAAGGCATGTTCGAATGTTTATGGAACCAAATAAAGGTCTTGATCAAAACCAGGGAATCGATAGTTTCGTGGTGCACAAGGTCTTATATATTTAACAACGACGATGAAACCATTTTAAACCGATATGTGGTAGAAAGCATTGGGGATGATGCTTAATTTGTTCCTCGGTATTCAATATCTGTTTTGGCTTCAAATTTTCCTAACTGCCAACCAAATTTTATTTACTTCACATATGATAGCTGGAATGGTTTTATGGGAATCTTTAATCTGGCAAACAAAACCGTTACATAACTCTACCCTCAAATTCCCAATCCACGAGCTATGTGGATTCTGCCATCAATCAATGGTCTTCATAAGCTCCTTATCACATATTGTAATATTGAAGTCTTCCATCGTTTCTCTTTTTGGCAACTTCTATCTATTCTGTTTAATGTAATTTCACTAATTTGTAGGGAGTACTACTCTTGTTTCTGTTGGAAAGAGTGGGGCATTGCATTTGTGGGTTACAGATTCAAGTAAAGGTTGCTGGCTGCAGATTCTGTAGCAATATGCTAATGATATAGAAAGATTGTTGATTAAGTTTGTATGTTGAGTTGCATTAGCTTTTTCATTTATCATATTCTGATTCCAATTAAATTTGAATATCTGATGGTACCTGATATGTTTAGTTAATATTTGTTCATGTTTGTCACAGTTCTTTCTGTTCCAGCCAGATTAAGATTCTGTATTCTTTGTTTGATGCACAAATGGAATGTGTTGTTATGCTCATAGGAGTTGAGGTAAGAGAGTTCCAAATTGGTACTGCCATCTTATAAGCACAAATGGATATATGCAATTATACAGTAACACAGAAACTTGGACAAACCCAAACCTTTGGTTCATAACTTATACTAACATTATTGTAACAAACTAACAATGAAATAATGAATCCTCATTAGGGTCACAAAATTGTGAAGTGGAAGTACCTAAACTTTAACCAAGTAATGCTAACTTCTGTTTGAAAGCTGCATGCTGTGTTCGATCAACAATTTGTAGATGTCACCAGCTGTTGGACGACGCTGTGGATTCTCCTCGGTACATTTGCAGAACAAGTCAGCAAGGAATGATAGTGTGTCTAAGTCAGCCTCTGTTTCCCCAAGCTCTGCAGCCGGGCGAGGCTTGTCCACATATAGCAGAACTGCTTCCAACTCATCTGTTAACTTTGGTCGCTGTCCCGTCACAATAAGGTTATGTATCTCCAAATCCGCCACTCCCGAATAAGGAAGTTGCAAAGTCAGCAATTCGGAAAGGAGGCATCCAAATGACCAGATATCAACTTCAAGTCCATAAATAGTTTGCTCATGCATTGTCCTCAGAACCTCTGGAGCCATCCATCGAGGTGTTCCAACACAAACATTAGGAGGAGGTACACCTACATGAGCGACAAGGCAGGAATGCAAGTACGACCGAAGAGGCACTGCTCTGTCAAAATCACAGAGCTTCACAACAGGTGTCCCATCGGCTGTCTTGCTATCCAAATTGATCAAAATGTTCTCACTTTTAATGTCTCGATGAATGATATTCTTTGAATGCAGCTCCAGCAGTGCAGAAGCAACATCTTTAGCAATGCACAACGCTAAATGCACAGGGACGTGCTTCTCACCGGCTTTTGATAGCTTTTCTATGTAACTCTTCAAGGAACCCCCATTCATGTACTCCATGAATATTGCTGATTGGAGAGTACGGGAACAGGGAGCGCCATTCACCAAAGGAGCCCACTTGGATGATATCTGATGACCATACATCTCTACTATGCAGGGGTGTTGCAAAGCACCTAACATTCTTACCTCCCCTAAGCAGCTGTACTCAAACTTTCTAACATCATCTCCTGAAGTCCCATCAATCACCAAAGTACGTACTTTTGCTGCTAACTCAACTGATCCATATTTGCACTGAATGAGAGAATTGCCAGATTTATTCACAATTTCATCAAACGAGGGCAAAGCATGACCAATATCGCTTCCAGAAAGGGGAACTTTGATCCGATTCATAGGAATATACCTACAATAATATTCAGGATCTGTTTCTTTTCTTATGTCATGCGGACGACAAGCATCCACTATCCAACGAGTCTCATTTGAGTCCGCTCTCTTGACTGGTATAATATTCCAAGCATGGGGCATGAAATCCAGGTAACCCCTAACAAGCTCACAAGGTACTCGTGGCTCCATCCGATCACATAGATACTTCAATAGCAATGCTCTATGTCTACAAACACCATACTGCACAGTTCCTATAGGAACTAGGATAGAATTACGTCTTGCTTTAATAGAGCGGAGGGAATTCTCTGAAATAGCACCAAAACCATTACCTTCAACCGTCTCCAAGTATGGTTTATTGGATAAATTACTAGGTTCACCGTTTCTAGTTGAGCAGGTGCATACAAACGGCTTCCTGACATTTGCATCAGGACCACCTTTGCGTCTCCTTTCAACACCAGCAACCCTATCACTCCCTCCAAAATGATCTGACACAAAGAGAGCAAGAAACATTGCAATCTGTCGCTCATTAGGGCCATTATCATTTATCTCATTCCAACGGTGAACCACATCTCTGGCAGACTGGAAAATTCCATCCAACTCATCATCCTTTTCGCTGTCCACGAAAATAACTTCACGTGAGTCCAGAGAGAAATTTTCATCATAGCTCTCTAATGGCATGAAGGGCCTATCACGTCCGGCATCAAAAAAGCCATCTTGAAGACTGTCCTCAATACTGCAAAAAGACGTTTCACTAAATTTTTGAGATAAGTTAGAACAATCATGACTATGTACTTGATCAAGACGTAATCTCTTTCGCAGCTTATTATCCCCATCAGCATTCTCAAACTCAGGCTGCTTAACATCCGCATCACCATTCTTGCAGCCTGCCTGCTTAACATCCCCATCCACATTCTCGCAGTCTAGCTGCTTAACATCCTCGTCACCATTTGAATTCTTCCTCTTGGATCCCAAATTTGTTTCTGATTTTTCCAAAGGTGATCCTTCTTCATCTTTCTCACTGACAACCTCTTGACTGACTGACAATACCACATTCTCACAATCCTTTTTATCACCTTCATCTGGTAAACTATCATCTTTCTCAACGCTAAATCCACCAGATTTTGGATTCTTGCAATTCGGCTTATTGAGAACCCCCACATGCTCCTTCCTCTTGGATCCAGAAGTCACCTTCAACACTTCTGAACACGATGCTTCATCTTGCTCACCAGCACCCTCTTCACTAACTTCAATCTCACAATCCTTTCTATCACCTTCATCTGCCGCGGCAGACTTATCAGCTTCTCGAGACACTGAACATCCATCCTCATCCTCATCGAATGCGCCAGCATCAGTAACACCCACATTTCCTAATTTGCCTTCTCCATCATCCTTCACACGCAAAGCACAGTCCAGAGCCTCACTCTTCCTCCCTCCCCCCACCGGACCTCTCCACCGAACATAACACTTCCTCCCATCCGACCTCCAGCTCGCGAAAAACCTACTCTTCGATTTACCACTCACACTACTACTCGCATTCGACGAGCATTCCAACTCGACAGAAGAACTGCCAGACGCATCACCACACACAACATTTCCATTCCCCTCCAACTCGCAGCATAACCGCGCCGGCACTACCACATCCTCACTCAAAAGCCTATTGTAACTAACATCCAAACTCTTCAGACCAATCATCAACTCGAAATCGACTTCTCCCAACGACGTCAGCCTATTACGAGACAAGTCCAGGCTCTCCAGCCCGGCCAACCTGGACAGCTCCGCCGGCAACGCCTCCAGTTTGTTATTGGCAACCCTCAACGAAACCAGAGCACTCAGATTCCCAATTTCTCCAGGCAAAGTCTTCATCTTGTTAAACGAAAGATCCAGATACTCCAAGCTCTTCAGGCAGCAAATCTCCGGCGGCAGAAAAGTTATCGAGAAGTAACACACCGATAGCTTCGTCAGGAGCTTCAGTCCGGCGACCTGGCTCAGAATCGGAACCGCCGAGCACCGGGACGTGACCTTGGAGAGCTCCAGCTCCTTCAGCCCCTTGAATTTGTGGAGCGGCAAACCTTCGAACTCCGGCGACGAGATCCTCAGGCATTGTAGCCTCACCAGGTCGCCGATCTCCTCCGGCGACGAGAACAGATTGATCTCGTTGCTGAAGAACTTCAGCGTCTTCAGGCCTTTCAGTCCGGCGATGGATTTCGGCAGCAGATTGTACACATTTTTGTAGAGGTAAAGATCGCCGACGTCTTCGCCGGAGTTCTCGCCGATCGGAAAGTCGAGGCTTTGACCCGAGACGTCGAGGATCGAGTCGCCTAGGGCTCCGGCGTCGACGAGTTGCAATGCGGAGTCGGAGGTCTCTGGATCGTCGGAGGTTTTAGGGTTTTCGACGGAAATTTGGGGCTCCATTGTTTTGGATCAGCGATTGGTTATGGAGCACACACGTGTTTATAAGAGAGTGAGGAGTGGGCCTGTATTCAAGGATATGGGCTCATTTCCTATGAGTGAGGGATATACAAAGGCCCAGTCTTATCCAAGAGAAAGAAAAAGCGGGGGCCCAGATTGAGAAATGATAACCAAAACGAATTGGAAACAGGAGGTAGTTAAATTATTTAGTTAATGATTTTCAGAATGAAAGTTTTCATCATCTTCACGATAAAAAGTAAAAAATCATGCCTTAAGATGTGACCTACCGATCTTTAAAACGACCCCCCAGCCATAGAGTTCTTATCGGATACGGTAACGTATATCCCTAATTCAGTAGGGTAACCTCCCGCCCACACCAGTAGCTGAGTTTGGGCCTTTATTAAAGCCCGACTAAAAGATTCCGTAAAGTGAGAAAGAGAGAATATCTGGTGTCCAATCTTGAGGGAGTCTCTCTCCGTCTGAGCTAAAAGTTGACCAGAGCCGACGAAGGAGACGATGCCGACCCTAACGAAGCTCTACACAATGAAAGAAGCCTCGCAGCACAACACCAAAGACGACTGCTGGATCGTCATCGACGGCAAGGTGTACTATTATCGCCTCTTCTCCATCTCATCACTCTCTTATTTTCTTTGCTTCATACGTTACAATCGATTGGATTGTTTATGCTGTTTTTGTGTTCCTGTACTGTTCAGATCTGTGTAGTTGTACCTACTTTGCGACATTAATTTTAAACTGTATAGAGCAAAGTAGTTCGTTCAACTTCAACACTGCATCCGCACACCTAACAACTACTTCAAATGTGATTCTAACTTAGTTTGGGGTTTCCTCGATTCCGTATGTTGGACTTGGGAGGATAGCCCTATTAGGCTAGGATATGGATAATGGAGGATGTGAACTTATTTATGAACAGTCCTCGTAATACTTATGAGCGATATGCGGATTGATGGGGTTGTCAAATTAGTATGAATGATAATCGTATAGATAGAGATGAATAGATGGCCAGGTTATCATGAAATTCAACTGGGGAATGGATAAGTAGACTTCCCCCTGGACAAATAACTGCAATCGTTGATGCGGCTTCTATACTACAGTGCATACTGTTACATTGCAGCTGTTCATGTGGATAGGTGGTTTGTGTTTGCTATCTGAGTTTGGCAGTTTGATAAGTTTATATATTGGAGTTGGGATGTGGTCAGTATTTGGGTGTCTTTTGTCATCTGAATTTTGTGTTTGCAGAATGATAACAATCCCATAGATACAATAACGAGGTTTTCTACCAAGGCGACATTTCCTAGTGTCAGAGCTATTTTGATTGTGTATCTATTCTGATTCTGGTTCTGATTCCCATTGCTTGTGGGTTAAACATATTTTTAAAGAACGTCAAGTTGTAATCTGTATATGGTCATTGTTTCATATCACTCTCCATGGTGAACTATTGTACTTAAGCAGCATTTGCTAATTGCAGGTATATGATGTGTCAACATATATGGATGATCACCCTGGTGGAGATGATGTAATCCTTGCTACAACAGGTATACATCTTATCTTCCTTTTGAGATTCCGTATTCCAATCCAATCTGATTGACTTCAACATCAAGAATTTATTACAGATAAAGGGGGGAATGTATTTGCAGATATCATGTAGCGATATGACTTGGTTATTGTTTCCATTTCAGGCCAAGATGCCACTGACGAGTTTGAAGATGCTGGGCATAGCAAAAGTGCAAAGGAGCTGATGGAAACCATGTGCATTGGGGAGCTCGACACAGACGTCGACACCACGGACACCGCTCTCGAGGATCAACCAACTAGTTATCCTGAGAAGCTCATGACCCTGACAAAGCAATACTGGGCTGTTCCTGCAGCTGTTGTGGGTATCTCTGTTGTGGTTGGCATCTTGTATTTGCGCAAGAAGTGATTCAATACTCGGAAGGAAAGTAGTCACAATTTTGGAATAATTAGGTGAGTAGTAATTGAGAGAAAGCGGCCCATTGGCCATGGTTATATGATTACAAGTACTGGGAACTTGCATGTTGTGATTCAGGGGTCATTTTATGGATAATGGATTTTCATGTATGACATTTTTACAGACTTACAATCTGGACATGTTTTCACGAAGAGAATAATTATCGGATAAAGAATATTTTGATTCTGGTTAAAAGTATACATGCCTCGACACATGTAGGAATCATAATTGGTGTAGTTCAGTAGTTTCCATCTCTCCATCAAGAATCAAGTTTCTGAACATAGATTCTTGAGGAGTCTTCTCTCTCATTCTACTTGTCTTAGATTCATGATTATTCTTGATTCCAAATTAGGTTAATGTAAATCATATATAAACGGCAGCCCAAAAGAAGAAGCATCACTGTAAATCGAAATAGGGAGAAGAAGCAAGAATGGCGCAGCAAGTGCAGAAGAACACTCTGTACGTCGGAGGCTTAGCGGAGGAGGTGAACGAGTCGATTCTTCACTCGGCTTTCATTCCCTTCGGCGACATCAAAGACGTCAAGACGCCGCTCGATCTGGCCACCCAGAAGCACCGCTCCTTCGGCTTCGTCACTTTTTTGGAGAGAGAAGACGCCGCCGCCGCCATGGACAACATGGACGGCGCCGAGCTCTTCGGCCGCGTCCTCACCGTCAACTACGCCCTCCCCGAGAAGATCAAGGGCGGTGAGCAGGGTTGGGCCGCTCAGCCCAGTAAGTACTCTTCTCTCTATTCAATTTGTTTTCAATTTCTAGGGTTAGGGTTTTTCCAATTGATTTGGGCGTTTAGGGTTTATAATTCAACATTAGGTTAGTCAAATTGAACTCTCCATTCATGTAGTCATTTTGCTTTGAAGTTCTGAAATTAAGTAAAGAGTGAAGAATGTAAGCTATAATTATGCTACAAAGATTCGAAGAGTAGAAAGATCGAAAGCGATATGATAACATCTTTGAAGCTGACGGATTATATTTGATCAAGACACTTAGTTTAGGTAGGTAGATGATTGTGTTCATTCTTGCAATGTGATGTTACCTATTTGCGATCGGGCTTGATAAGTAATGTGGTGCTGATATGCATTGGTTTGGTGTTGTGTTGTTTCAGTTTGGGCAGATGCAGACACGTGGTTTGAGCGACAGCAACAGGAGGAGGAAATGCTGCAGATGCAGAAGGAGAACAAGGCCGCAATGGAGGCTGCGGAGGAGCTGCACAGGAAAAAGATGACGCAAGAGCGAGACGGGGAGAAAGAAGAGGAAAGCGGGATCAAGAATGACCCCATGGCAATGGCTGAAGCAGAGGTTCTGAAACAAGAGGGCTAGTTCCGTTGCTTTCAGGCGAGGCATCGAAAGAAGATAGTTGTGTAGTTTTGTCAAATCCCAGTCATTCGTTAAGCTCGGTTGTAAAATCATTCCGATGAAACATGTACTTGAGTGTTAGTTTCACATAGATAGACAGGCATCCTTATGGAGAACTGTTGAATCGGTTTTGACTTGGTTTCGATGATCACTGTATGGTCGGACCTTAGCTTCTTTGATACCAGTTGAAATGGATGACTCTTAACTCTGTTTCCAGCTTGTGTTAGATTACCACTTTAGATTACCACTTGGCTCTGTTAACCTGACTTGTATATTCTTTGCATGAAGAATCATGTGTTATAACATAATACTACTTATCACAACCG
Source organism: Argentina anserina (assembly GCF_933775445.1). Lineage (NCBI taxonomy): Eukaryota > Viridiplantae > Streptophyta > Magnoliopsida > Rosales > Rosaceae > Argentina > Argentina anserina. The sequence goes on from NC_065875.1 coordinate 23,996,648, forward strand.
TGCAAAATAAGGTCTCAAATTCGATTGCCTCGTGCACTTTTTATGAAACACCCACTTTGTTAGAGTATCCAGCAGAAGTATTGCAGATTTGAAGCTCTAAATTTGTCAATCCGCGCAAGCATAGTTGAGGAAATAGTTAGCTCCCACGTGTTAGCGCCCTCTTGGCACGTGCAAAGCTGTCTCTCTCCCGTTAAGCTCTACTCGAGAGTTGAAGGAACACGCTTATCAGTTAGAACTTAGAAAAGTTAGAAGCTTCTTCCATGGCTAACACCCAATAGTTGGAGCAGCTTGCGACTTGAGCTCATCCATGGCGTTACTATCTTTCCCACACTTTCTACAGTTACCCAGGTTCTCTTTCTCTCTCTCACTTTCTCAAGTTCTCTCTCTTTATTCAATCATGAAGTGTTTCATCTTATCCAGTAGGCTATCCCCTACTGAGTAGAAACGATAAATGAACGATCTTTCTGGGTCTTCAAAGTTTCAAGCTTTTATTGAGGATTTGAAATCAGAAAAACCCCTAAAAAGGACCATTATTTACTTAAACCTCTAAAACCCTACACTTAGTTGTATCATTAGTGATGGTTTTGATAGTGAAATTGTTCATTGATATTTGCAGGTGCCATTTGGATTGGCCCAATAAGCCGTCTCTCAGTTTAGTGCAACTTCAGGGTCTTAGATTGCACAGTAAAAAATGGGGCCTTGCAGCTATGTCTAAAAAGGTAAACAATTCAGAGGATTCAGGTCTAGATGGAGTGGATGAAGAGGAGGTTGTGCTGAAGAAGAAGAAGACAACTAGGACTTCTAAGCGGACTCGGAAGAAGACAGCATCGGATAGTGATGTTTCGAGTGATGAAGATGCAGGTGAAGAGCCAAAGAAAACCCGGGGAAGACGTAGGAAAGGTATACTCCCTTATTTATGTTTTTGTATTATTATGTATAGATTATTGGGTTGAATGTGCTGAACTGGTGACATTACGTGTTCTAGTTGTATCTGCTTCGGTAAGTGTGGAGGAAGATCAAACTGAGAAGAAGGTGAGGAAGAGAAGAACTAAGAAGAAGGTTGATGAAATTGAGAATCAAGTTAGTGAAGCTGAAGTTAGTGATGCTGAGGAGTTGACATTTGTTTTAGATGTCAAGGACGAGAGTGAGGATGAGCTAGAATTGGAAATAGAGGATGGAGAGGATATCGGCTATACTTATGGTTGGCCTCCTCTTGTATGTTGCTTTGGAGCTGCGCAACATGCTTTTGTGCCATCGGGAAGGCCAGCCAACAGACTCTTAGATTATGAAATACATGAAAGAAAGAAAGATGCATTATGGGCCCCTCAAAAGTTCATTAGGTCTCCTGGGGGATCTGCAGGCAGTGTGGCTATTGCTCTCGCAAGCTTGGGTGGCAAGGTTGCTTTCATGGGAAAACTTGGAGATGATGACTATGGCAAGGCCATGTTATATTATATGAACGCCAACAATGTTCAAACCCGGTCGGTTCGCATGGATAGTAGAAGGGCAACTGCTGTATCACAGATGAAGATTGGTAAAAGAAGTCGCTTGAGGTTGACTTGTGTCAAACCCTGTGCTGAGGATTCTCTATCAAAGTCAGAGATCAACATGGATGTGCTGAAGGAGGTAAAACGTTCTCCTATAAAAATAAATTAACTTATTTCTCATTGATAGTTTGTATATCTCATATGATGCCAATTGATAATGCATGATACTGAACTCATGTAAGTCCTGGTAATTGGATTTAGAAACAGCCACGCAAAGCATTTCTTTGATTCTAGTTAGTTTTGCTTTATTTTGGTTGTAATGTTTGGGGGCTGCATTCGATATTGTGATTACTATGTGCAAATATACTTATAATGCAACTCGGCTTGCGAAGTTTCTCACATGTAACTTAGTAAGTATCAGATAATAAAGAAACTTGGACATGATTAAAAAATGTAATTTAATGTGTAAGCATTATAAGAATTTTAAATGCTTTCTGTCACAAACAACTTATAACAACCTATCATGCAGGCTAAGATGTTCTACTTCAACACACATTCTCTGCTTGATCAAAACATGAGGTCAACTACACTCCAAGCAATCAAAATTTCAAAGAAGCTAGGCGGAGTTGTTTTCTACGATGTAAACCTTCCATTACCGTTATGGCAGTCTTCTGAAGAAACCAAGTTGTTCATCCAACAAGTCTGGAATCTTTCAGATTTTATTGAAGTTACTAAGCAAGAGCTTGAATTCCTATGTGGAGTCCAGCCTTCTGAGGAATTTGACACCAAAAATAATGCCAGATCGAAGTTTGTTCACTATAAACCAGAAACAGTTGCACCACTTTGGCATGAAGACCTTAAGGTTTTGTTTGTAACAAATGGAACTTCTAAGATACATTACTATACGAAGGAGCATGATGGCACTGTTAATGGGATGGAAGATCCCCCTATCAGCCCTTACACATCTGATATGTCAGCATCTGGAGATGGTATTGTTGCAGGTACACTCTTGTGATCTCCATCCATTAAACGTTACATCTGATCAAACCTATCTTATAATATTTTCAGAATGAGAGTGGATAACCCTCCTTCATGTAGAGTCTGCTTAACCCTTCATATGGCTGCCAACTACCAGAACTTTATAATTGGAACCTTTATTGTGCTTCATAATGCTACCTTTAGGAAAAGCCTGTAGTGGTCCAATATAGTTAATCGCTTAAGGGGAATAGTGCAGATTCAAACAATATATTCGCAGACAGGCCTCTAGCTATATCCACTTTGAACTCCAAATGAAAAAATTAAAAAGAAATACATGCCTTCTGTTAAGCTTCAAGGTGGATGTGAATTCATTGATGAAGAGATACTCTTATCTTCATCTCATGGCTATTATGGCATCACTTATATAACTATGTTAGAATGAATGTTTACCTATATCATTATAGTTCGTGTTTGAAGAAGCCGTTTCTTATTGTAGTACATGTCAACTCGATCTTCTTATTTTAAATAATGCAAGTTGACGATATAAGGAATGATCATCGGTTCATCTTGCAATTTATCTTGCCATAAATAGAGTAATTGAATTATGACAGAGCTGTAATAGATTACAATATGACAACTTTATATGACACAAATTATTAGTGATAAACTGGTCAATTGTGGAAATAAGTTGGAATATTGTTTTTACGGATGGCAATAACTTATACCTTGAGAACCTAAGATGAGCATTATTTTCTTCCAGTATATAACTCCCCTTGTCCCAAGTCCTAACTTTTGATTTTATTTCATTTCAGCTCTCATGAGAATGTTGACAGTTCAACCACATCTAGTTACTGATAGAGAATATTTGGAGCACTCGATCAAGTATGCAATTGACTGTGGGGTCATTGATCAATGGTTGCTCGCGCGATCAAGAGGATTCCCTCCTAGAGATGATATGGAAGAAGTGGCTCTTGATCCAGATGGTATAAGGTCCGTAACAGAAACAGAATATCGCACCTTACCGGATGAGGTCCTTGCCTGACAAAAAGATTTTATTATGTCTCAGAGTTAACCGAGTGATTTTGCTTTCCTTTACTAGAATGTAGATGAGTTGTAGCTTAGCTTCGGTTTTGCTTCCCAAATTTTGTATGTGACAGATAGCCTTCACAAGCAAAGATTTAAAGCCTAGTGCAATTTATAAGAGCTGCACGTCTTTACCAGGCTTGCAGCTTTATTATTTTCCTTGTTTTCTCACTTTGGATAATCAGTAAAGAAAAAGATGAAGTCTATATCTCTGAATTCTGGTAGTTCAAGCACTGGCAAAATAAGAATTTGCTCGTGTGCTTTAGTCCTTAATTTTGTGAAAAAAAAATATATATGAAGAAACCTGTGATCTGTCAATATATGCAGACTTTTACTGGTGTTACTTTGTCTCGAGTCAAAACTCAAAAGAACTTGGACTGTTTTGGAGACATTAAATGATTGAAATATGTTGGGTTATCCTAATCTTATCCTGATAGAGTATTCATCTCACACGCTTTAGTGTCACTGTTTTGAAAAAATATCAGTTATATGTAGTTTTCATTACTTAAACTGGGGTGGTTGAGGTTAGGTGATGAACAAGGTGATGTCAAACACTCAAACCTCATTATGAGCAGCTTAGGTCGCCGATCATAACATGGTTTTGTGTTGATCCTGAATTTAAAGTGTAGTTTAATGTTCCTTTCAGGCTTATCCTTAGGTAGCTTCCACTTCCCCATTTGGTTGACATAAGATGTGATGTGGTCTCTAAGCTCAATAGCTCATGGCCAAATCTATCCAGCATATGCCTTATGATCTGTCCATGTTTTTGAGTAAGAGTTACAGCCTGTTAATGAGAACAGCACCAAAATAGAAGCAAGCAAAAACACATATAAAACATGTTTCCAACAGAAAAATTGGCTCTTGCTGAATATACATGAACTCTTCGAAATGCCAGTCTGGCTCCAGTAGAGAATTCTGTCTAATGTTCAGTAATTCCTACTAGCAAGTAGAATTGTAGAACCAGAAATGGCTTTTGCATAAAGGACCCAGCTTTATCTGCCTCTTCTTACAAAAGGGTATACTAAGACTTCTCCGACCCCCCATCAAAGAAGAGTGGAAGACAAGGCAAAACGGGAGATCAACACAAAAGGTGACTAGAGGAAAAAGAAATGGAACCACATGTGTCGAATCCCTTTTTACATACATGAAGGAATTGATCCTACTCGGAAATTTGGTAGCCGATGAGTTTTGAGGCTGCTGGTTTATCCATAAACCACACCAAATTCCCCTTCAGTGGCTGGACAAGCCCTGCAGGCACTGATGGGGAATTCGGATCCACACCATCAACTGCAAGGTGTACAGCCTCTGCTTTGCTTTCACCTGTCACAACTATGGCAACGTTGGAAGCTGAGTTGATGACAGGCAATGTGAATGTGATTCTCTCAGGTGGAGGTTTGGGGGAATCAGTTAGATAGGTTACCCACTCATCTTTCTCCTCGAGCACAGAGTGGTTAGGGAATAGCGAGGCAACATGGCCGTCGGATCCCATTCCTAGGAGCACAAGGTCAAACTTGGGGCAGTCACTTATATCGGACACACTGATCACACGAGATTTCACCAACTGTCGAATAACAAATTCATACTCATCAGCAGCCTCCTCTGCTGACACTGAATCATTAATGGAATGCACATGACTGGGAATAATAGGTACCTGTGTAAATCAAAAGCAAAGGAGCATGAGGATACAGATGGATAATGAAAACTAGCACAATTAAAATTAGCATTCTTGTAAAACTAGCCACGTTGTTAAATAAAAAACTCCGATGAAAGAGAAGGCAAAGCTCAGAAAAGACTTTGGTAATCTGTTCTCTAATACTGAATGATGTAATGTGCAATTATATTCAGCAATGATCAGAATAATCATACTTTAAATCACTTTCAGCTGATACAAAATACATGGTAGCATGCGAAGGATTACCACAAAGACGTGATCAAAGTTCAGCACATAGCTTAAGTAGCTGTAGCATGATTTATACTTTCTAGTAAGTAAACTGTATAAAATAAACGCATAGAACCATAGGGGCAAGTTCATGAACCACCTCTTCAATCTACAGACTTTAAAGTTTTGATCTGATTTGTTACATAATATTTTTTACAAGAATGATAGGATGCTCAATACCAGTTTTAAATTAGAATACATTTAAGGTCAATGGTAGACATCATCAGATAACAGTGGCCGGTTCAGAAATTGTAAGAACTTATTACAATAACTGAATTCTGATGAAGCTATGAAACAGTTAAAGGCTTCAGTCTTGAATTTGTAACACCAAACTATTATTTTCTCAGATCTGCACCATGAAAAGTAGAAACTCTTCCCAAAGAATGACCGGCTTTTACACCACAGGTCCGTTTGGAACACTACGCAATGGAAATTAAGTAGATGATGAGAAAAGGTCACCCAAGATGGCTTTGCCTTGCACAATATAGAGAAATGCAGTGATAACCAGCTTTAAGCTGATAATGTTACTAACGAGAGGGTGCTAATATAGAGAAGGGTTAAGGTGCTGTGGCAGGACTCTATTCGAGTGATAAGAAAGCAGAAAGGTGCAGTCAACCCCAAGCTATTCAGAAATCAGTTGATCGGAACCGTTTCATGAATAATATAGGTTGCCACGGAAATTGGAAGTAAAGGAAAGGAAGGTTTTTACTGAAGTAGCCTCATGGTAAGAGGGAAGAAATGACCACAGAAATAACCCACATAATCTGCAGGACTGATCCTTCAGCTGAAAGCCAACAGTATCTACAAAATTTGTTTAACTTGAATAACCGCTACCAGAAATAGCTGCAATCTATAAGGTGGTTCTAAAAGTGATTTGAAGATGTTAGCCAAATTATAGACTTCAGCAACAGGTTCCAAGACTACAAACCAGACTCTGTAGAGCATTCTCAATCTGGCTGACAATTGTTGGATAACAGTATAAGAAAGCATTTGGTTGCAGGAGTAAACATTGATGAAATGGAATCAAAATGTGAATGGAATTGGAAGTTAACTAGAAATATTGTAAACTACACAGCAGGACGGAAACTGCATATACTAGAAATCTGCTCAATTCAGACCTCTGCTCAACCCCTACGACTAGAACAAAAATCACATCCCTTTTCATGCCACGTTTTTCCCTTAGTTTGGTCTTCCAATGGAGAGCGGGGAGCGTCACGATGAATCATCAAATTAAACCAACCTATAAAGTTTACTTTTTCCGCTGTATCATTCAGAACAAGATCAAACTACAGACTGCAATGGACTGGAAAAGCGACGACGACATATGAATAGTACCTTAGAAAAAAACTGATCCTTTGCGAGCTTGTAATTGCTATCAACATGATTTTTTGCCACAACACGCTCGTCAGCCCAAAAAATATACCACTTGGCCCAGTCTACAGTCTTGTTATAAGGAGCTTCACACAGTTTTCTGCTTTTCCACCATTAACAATACATCAACAAAAGATTCACAAGGCAAAAGGAACCAAACTTTGGAAAAGGAAAAATTGATACCTCATTAAGCCAATGAGAGAGCCACCAGATATAGCCATTGCAAAGACGCCCCGCTCCTTCACCGCTGCCTCTGATATTTCAGCAATGTAGTCTGCTAAAACAGTGCTAAGCTCATCCAAACTTTCATGGACTTTCAACTCTCTATCTTTGCGATCCCCAGAAAGAGCCATGCTTCCCCACGAGTTTGACACCTTATGGCCACAAACAAAGATCGGCATTCAAATACAATATAGAGAGAGCTCACATTTCAATTTCTGCTATAAAAAATAAAATAAAAAAGACCAGGAAAACTCAAGGTCTAGAAGAAAGAGGGACTAAAACTGATAAAGCCATCCACTTGCAACTCATGAGCTTTGAATGACATTAGGGAAAATAAAAACCTATATCCCAAGCTTCATAATTCCAATGAAACACAGAAAACAAATAGTGATAGACTGATAGTCAATCAGTGTGTGCATAATTGAGTCCAAACCAAAGGGTAATGACGATCACAACCTAAAGATCTTCACAAACCGTAAAGTTTCAAAATTTAAGGAATTTCAGAGCAAAAGCAGATATACCCAGATCACAAAACAACCTGACCAAACATCCCATTACAGCATGGAACTCAGAAAACACAAAGAACACAAAAGAAACACATAATGCCATGCCAATTAAGAATACAGAAACTGAAAACAGAAATGGCAGAGACAGCAAAACAGAAATAAAGAAATAAGAAGCAGATGCTTACAAAGAAGAAGAAGAAGAAGAAGAAGAAGAGAGAAGACAGAGAAGGGGTGGCAGAGAGAAGTAGGAAACAGACGAAGGTGGAAGATGGGTATCAACACCAGATAATTATATAATATATATATATATATATAAGGGTGATGGTGATGATGATGATCATCAAATATATTTCATATTACTTCTCTATAATCCATTTAGTCATATTAGAATAAAATACAACTTCATTCGCTAGAAGTTTAGACGGAATTTATTTACCTTCTGGGTTTCCACGTGCATCCAATGATCGTGACAAAACACACAGATGAAAACACCTCTCTCTCTCTCAAAGTAAAACGGATAAAACCAAACACATGAAAAAAAAAAAGCCCTTAATTCTCTCTCGCTGTTCTTTTCTTTTATCAGAGAAAATCCGTCTGTGCTATATTCTCTGCTTACTGAGTGGAAGAGACAAAAGCACATAAAGAAATAAATTAAGAGAAAATAAAAATGTCAGAGTCGGATGTTGGGAAATAAACTAGAGCAGAGAGTTTGATTAAAGGTTTTTTTTGGTAATAAAGCTTGATTAAAGGTTGCCCACCTGTTTGATTGAGAACCAAAGAGGATGAACACTCGTCTTTGTGTGAGGAGGACAATTGTCTTGTTTCACTGTGTTCCATTATGGTAGTGAACCAACATATCCAACCTGACCAACAAAATTTAATGGAGACCTAGAAAATAGGGTTTAACGAATTCCGGATGTATTCGCCTTTTAAGTCAAGTTTCATTCTCTAATAAAACACTTGGTTGAGTTAGTTAGAGTTTTGATGTCAAATTATACTTGCAGAGTGTTTTAGGCCTCGAAATGTCTTGTTTGAAAACTTTTCGTCGAATATATGTTCAGACATATACTTCGAGCCATAAGAACAAGCTCATCACATGTAGAATCATGTCAATTTCAGAGTTATTGAAATGTTTTGATGTCGTAAATTTTTTAAATTATAAATTTATCGTAAACGTTTATCTTATTATTTATATTTTTTTGAAGTTACATAAGTTAAAAATAAAATTAATATATCAACAATATACATTAAAGAAAAACTTGATACCTGAATACACTAGAGTATAGATTGCATTCTCTTAAAATTTGACTAAAATACAACATGTACCAATAATATGATTCTTTCAATGCTCCATTGATGAATCTTGTTTCCTTTATTTTTGTTTGCTTGCATACATTTGAAATTGTTGTTGCTTCACTTGCTTGTCTCCCCAAAAGCAGCGATACACACAATTATATTGTGTATAATCATTTGACGTATGTGTCTAATAACCATCACCTACTTAGATCCACGTATTCTTCAACTAATACGAGTTGTCCGGTTGTACCTAGGAGGCTAGGAAGACATGCACATTGTTTGAGAACACAAATTAGCATGGCAAACCCATGATTAGTGAGTAAATAATGCAATAATAGAACCCACTAATCCAGTAATTGGATAGCCCCAAGCAAACAATATAAATCAACACCCCCCCCCCCCCCCCAATCATGAAACTACGGCTTTGGCTGATGCTGACAAGTAACATACATTCCAGTGGTGATCACTCCCTCCATTCTAAGTTTAAGACTTTGACTATTTCATCACAAAGAAACTAAAAAGATATTGACACCTCTGATAATGCTCTCCTTGCTCAAATGCCATTCAACTAGATTTTGAGAGCAACTTCTCAACTTCAGCACTAGCTGCTTCTTCTTCTTCCCACTTATTCTTTTTCTGTTTAAAACAAAGTATACGATACTTTATTTTTTCTATTAGTTGATAAGGACACTGTACTTAACTGTTACTCCAATGATCAAATATACAAGCAAATATATTCTTTTCATGGTCTTCTATATCATACCCTTTGATTCCACTATAATGGAAACTTTCAGCATCCTTAATTTGAGCTCATTAAGCTTAGTTCCTTCGTTGTCGACCTCTTCTTCACAATTATTGAGTTATTGAATGAGAGAGGGAGCTCTTGAGAATATACATCCAATATGGGAAAATGAGACATAACCTGTGAGTTTATAAGAGTTTGGATTATTTTATTCATGGACAATTAGTTTTGGATGTGAACCACATATTACTTTATCATAGTATCAGAGCTGGTTGCCCACGTCCACGTATGAAGCCCAAATGACTATACGAACTTCATATCACCCAAAATGTTGTCTACGTGTATAGATTGAAATTCACCATACGTGCGAGAGCATGTTGAGAATATACATCTCACATTGGAAATTGAGATATATCCTATGAGTTTATAAGGGTTTGGGTCACTCCATCCATTGTCATTTAATTTTAGATGTGAACCTCATATCGCTTTTTCAGGAACAACCAAATTTGACCAAACAATCATCTATTGTTTTCATTCCTTTTACCTAATGGCATTGTATTTCTAGAAGTAGTTATATGATCATGTATTGATCGACATGTCTGCACTATATTCTCTTCTCATAACCATGAGTTCGATTATCTACATATTAAGCAGATCAACTTCACAGTTTATACAATATTACTAGATATAATGGTTATCTAGCTAGTTTGACATAAACTATATGAAGATTGCTCATTTTCATAGAAGGTGTGCCAATCATTCTACAAGCTAAGTACATGAATATACCTTAAAGGCTTATTGATCATTTGTTATATGCTCTACCCGAGCTAAAGCCTAAAGACATGATTAAGATTTTGGTGTTCTTAACTTAAAAAAAAAAGTCTCTTATGCAGTTCGGTGGTCCTATTTTCTCTCCTTCTGCTGGTGGTCCTAATTGATCCCATAAAGTTATAGCTTGGAAACATAGATTGCGTATGTAACACTAATATGGAGTTCAAAACTAATTTTGAGTCTTGAAACCCATTCAAAGTCTAATAGTTTGCTTCTTCACATATGCCTCTGGTTCAATATGCTTCCTCAACATTTCATCTCAGCTCTAGATCTTAAGGTTTCCCAGGGAATATATTAACTGGGTGATAGAGTTGCAAGCTTGTTTCTCATATTATCAGAAAGCCAACAAAATATGCCCTATTAGTCAATGTTGTTATGGCTGAAAGCAACATTAACGCAAACCTCACTTCAAATTTGTCAATGAAATGATTGGTTGGGAAAGTTGAGATATAAAATACAAACGTGTGGGGAAGTAACTTCAATTCACCAAGTTATTCTCCTCTACCTATCAATTTAATCTTTCATATTGCAAATGGGAAATGAAATCAATGATTATTTTAGCAAGTCGTTAAACTAGAACATAGTCTAACATCTTGCATCAAGTGGCATATAATCCAGTCTTCCCTAATCTATTGTAACTTGGCATTCTCAATTTACATTCTAAATTTAGTAGAAGGAAGTTGAAGACAAGTAACTAGAAGTTCTATTGAAAACAAAAGAATTTCAAACAAAACCTCTAATGATTGGAGAGGAAAATAATCAAGAAAAGTAGAAATATAGGTGGATGGTATAAAAGCTAAAGTAAATGGTTGGAGACAAGGCAATGGAAGTCCATGTGAGTGATATAATCACCTGGTGTTTATTTATTACATATATCAATTAATTGTTGGATTTATGTTTGCCATTTCTGAGTTCTGGGCTAAAAAGGCATTTGGCATATTGTTAAATTTAGACAGTCTTTTAGTTTAAGGATTCAAAAAGACTTTCAGTTTGATTCATTGGATCCAAGACTTGAGGCCTACCAGTACTAATTCATAGTGAATAAGGACAATAATTCAATCCAATTATGTTGATCTACTTTTGGCATATCAAAGCTTTAGCAAGTGCAAGTTGATTTCTTGTGATTTTGAGACAAACTTAATTGGTCATTAGAAAATTAGCTTGTTGGTCCTGAAGTCTTGAACTCTTGATGTTATTTTTTTGGTGGGTACATGGTTGTTCATGTCAAAATTCATATTGGTAATGAACTTATGAGTTCTGGACAGACCTTCCAAGCAAAAGTTACAAAGAAAATCTATACAGAATTGCAGAGTGTACCTAACATTATACAAATTATTGACAAAAACGAAATGAAAGTCAAATTTTAGTATAAAATATCAATGTTTAAGATGACATGATAAATATTGGGTTACTTGCATCTCGGTACATTGAATAAATGTGAAAAGTACGAATTTTAAGAAGAGTTGAGTGTCTAACTTCAATAGAATGCTCTCAACGAAATAAACGCTCAAGACAGATTGCGGTTGCGGGTGGGCACTCCACACATTTAGGGTCATATTTTACCCACATAATGGAACATATTTTAGGTTTGATTTCAGGTTTGATAGGCCTTAATGATGCATTGATGCTTCATTGGCTGTTTCAATACGTTAAAATTGCACCACATGATGGATGTTAACAAACTCTGTTCAAATTCATTGTTTGTACGTTTATACATTTGATGAAAGAAGAAGGGGTCTTTGATGAACAGCCAACTGGGGATGAGTAACGAAAAACCTAATCACAAGTTTGTCAATGAGTGAAGGAAAGGAAAGAGGGTCTAAATCAGATGATGTAAGAAGAACAAAACCCACTTGTTTGTATATTGGTCCACTTGTCTATTATCAAGCTACTCTGATGCTTTGGGGCCTCCCAAAATGGACTACTTCTCTTTTCAATTGATGTACATTTTTTGCACTAGAAATCATCAATGTGTATTTCCCACTCATATATCAATCTTTCATCATTTTGATTGAGAGGCATATTCCCTCTCTAGAAGTCTTTCTAACGAGGACTATCTTGTTAAAGACTAAAGACTTAATTATTAATTAGACATATTTTTTTATTATATTTTTTATCTCAACCGTTTACATTTTAATTCTATATAAATAGATTATTTGTATAAATTTTCAGCCAATTTGATAATAGTTAAGGTATCAAAGTAGATTAAATAGTGAACGGACAAAAATTGTCAAACATGAACTGTTCAAGTTCATAATGAGTATTCACATTTATGAATATTTTGACGATTTTCAATTTGAACAAAATTTACAATGATGATCTACTCATATATATCTACAAACTAAACAGTCAAGATTTGAATATAAGATCGAAAAGTGAGTGAACCTCTTTGGTCCTCAACAAGATGATCCTCATTGGAAATGCTCCCTTCCATCTCCATCACCAGAGACATGACCCTTCTTTTTGAGAGATTGAAATTTTCAAAATGGGGTTACCTGAAAGATAGTTACAGTAGGATGTGAGTTTGTGGCTTTTTCTTGCCCTAAAAATTGAAGCACAGAAAAAAAAATCCAACCTAAATGATGGGATGTAGAGCAACTGAAAACCGACAAGCAACCACCTCCCCTCCCAAAGGCCACAGAAAACAAACAGCAGCTATCTCAATCCTACTCATAAGTTATTCTTTTATGAAGTCTGTCAATTTAGCTGTTTAATACGATCATTTCTTGTTGTTTTATTGGTTTGCTTTATGAAAACAGTGACCTTTTATCTCACTCCCTCTGAAAACTCCTACAGATTCCCCTTGAATTAATTCAGCTGCTATTGGAGTCTCTTTAGTTGTATGGTGCTCCAGAGTAAAGAAATTCTGTATAAAAGTGTGAAATCTAACCTACAGTAATGTTCCCCCATAGGTGATAAAAGCCTTTTACTTCTGTAACACTCAGTGAAATCAGGCAGCTCCCAGGAAAGTTTGCCTTAACCTGAGTAGGAATGGAAAGAGGTGGAATGATTCCTGAGGCCACTAATATAAATCTCAACCAGTGATTTAGTGAATGTATGGCTTAGAAAAGAAAAGAATTTCAGCCAAGAAAACAAAGCATAGAAATCATATGATTGTTGGATTTTGTTGCTAAAGGACTAAATGGCCCAACGAATTATTGGTGCTATGTTGGACTGCACTCTAACCCCAACTTCAAATCAATCCCAAGTGAAAAGAAAAAAACTTCAATTCCAATGCTTATTGAGGAATCATGCCAAAAATGTTAAGATCAAGTGGTCACCTATGAAAACAAGAAAATATAGGATTAACCAATGCTCACTATACTAAATTCAGCCTTTCCCAAATTACAATACATATTGGATTATGAAATTATAGAAAAAGAGAACATATAGGTCTATTTTTGTTAATGATCAAACTTCATAGAACATTCAACATAATTAAATAAGGATTCTAAGAATTACTGTTCTGAATATGTATTCATGCTGTGGATTGCTAAGTGGATTTTAAAGAACCTTTCTGATATATTCAGTAGTCCACATTCCTCAAACATGTATATCAATTATCAAACAAACACATACAATTCATGATACATAAAGAAAAATAAGAAAAAGAAAAAAGATCTATAATACAGTGATTCTATTTGATTCCTAGCCATTACTCTTAGAAAAGTAGATCTCAACAAAAGAAACGGGAAAAAGAGGGAGGATGAAAAAATAATTGAAAATAAAGCAGGCACATTTGCAAGACTAGACTGTAACATAGAAGCCAGGGAGAATTCCTTTAATGAAATTAATACTTCCCCACAGGTAACTGATGTAGGCCAAGGTTGAGATGACTATAATGCTAGTAGCAGAAAAAAAAACTAAGATAGAGATGGAATGGTACTTACTTTCCTGCATTAATTGAATCATTGATCCGTTTTGCAGCTTCATTATAGCATGATGATATTGACCTGCCTCGTCTCTTCATCTTTTACATGTATACAGTAGCATAATCAGCAGTTAGGACTTAGGAGAGTTCTCATCATTTAATTTGCTCAATCAGTGCCAGCTTTTCGAAAGAGGCACATTATGATCAAAACCTTTCCTTTGCATCTGACCAGCATGAAATCATGCATCTAAAAATGAACAGCAACACAGATTGATCAAAGTAAAAAAAAAAAACTAGCATAGCTGCAGAAGGATGCTGCCTTAACTGTTAGAAATATATCACATATCGATAAATAGTAGCTACCCTGTCAATACAACCTAAAAAATATAATGGCTAATATTGCTTGACTAGCTGACCAGTTGCTTTAATAATTGAAACAGTACCTACTATGAATTAACTAGCAGGTGGAAATAAACAGTACTGATTCATCTATGTAAAACATAATGATATGCCATATTAACTGATGCAATTGAATGCCAATGCAGTGAATCCAGAATCAGCGAGATAAGTCAGAATGATGCATCAAGTTATATAGGTTGCAGCAACCAATTGTATTTCTTATCTTTGTTGAGTAACCCTATTCTGTTGGTTTCTATAATTTAATCTCCTAAAAGCTCTATAACCAGAAGCACACAAGGGAAGAGTACACAAGAGAGCTAAATGGGATATGAACAAAACCAACAGCAAGTTCATAGCCCAACAGAAAAGAAAGATTGCAGTTATGCAAACATATATAGGCAGACAGCAAACTTTAAGAGTAAAAAAAAGAAAAAAGATCAAGAGAAAACAAATGAAACTTAAATAGCTAGCTTGAAGCCAAAAATAACCCGAAAATTACAACCTTTGAAATTAAAGGGAAACCTGATTATATGACAATCAATGCCGATACTTTGAAAATTTGGCATGATTACTACATTGTGTAAGATGTCACGAATCAAAATTCGAGGTACGGTACAACTAGCAGAGACACCAGAACATAATCTGTCTTTCCTAAGCTCTGACTAGGATACAAAATGCAACAACATTAGCGTTCTTCTTGAATATCTGTCTTACGTAAATTCTAACCAACAGTTTCCACTGAAGCATCAAAATCTCTCAACTTGAGTTCAGGTACAGAAGTACCCTTTTATGCACAGAAAATGGCAATTTTAGTCTCCAATCGATCTGTTTACGTGTTAATGGTCTGCCTTTCCTATCCGGATCCCTGTTTTCCTTCACATTTGCCAACTTCCACACACAGCTCTCTGAATCTGTCTCAACGGACTCCAGCATAAATACTCCATCTTTTTCTAGATGTTTAGAATCCACATCTAAATAACATACTCTCATGGCCTTGTCTTTAAACCGAGGTAAATCATCTGGTACCTTTAGTAACCTCTCTGCACCAGGAGATGATACCTTCAAAACAAAAGACAATCTATTACTACACATTTTTGAATCGATCAAACATGACAAAGACTTGATTGAGATGAACCTCAACAGCCAAATCTTCAGGTATTTCACCGAGTGCTCCAACATCATCCAACTTTCTCTTGTATTCTTTACTGTAGCACCCAAGCTCCTCCATACTTGGACACCCGTATCTGATATTCAAAGGATATTATATCACAAGGCTAACAACACAAATGATCACTATCATCACATTTGAAAGGAAAAAGAAAAAGGAGATGATAGTACTGTTCAATAAGTAAAATTAAGCCTTCTCCTCTGATAAAACAAACAAATTTTGTGCCAAGAAAAAGTTTTGGATCAAGGTATTTACTTTTCCCTTGCTTTTTTTTTTTCTATAGCAGCCTCCAACAAACAATGAAGCGAAAGAAAAGATGGAGGCATCTATATTAGGGCCTCATCCAGTATTTTTGTTACAAAAAAAAAAGGAAGAGAAGGAAACTCAGTCTCTAATGTGCATTCATGTTAAGCACGTTTAACCCTATTAAGCTCAATTAAATAAGGAATTGGTGCATAAACAAAACAAAAGTTTGGTGCCAAAGTTGAAACGAGTGCATGTCAAGCTGCTTGCAAGTTTGTCAATGAAAAGAGCAGACAAATTACTCGTTGGAGAGTTTGTCCAGTCTCACAAACACATATCCTCGAGGAGTAGTCTTGAAAGAGAAGAGCTTTATGTCATCAGAAAATTGTGTCAACACCTCACGAGCAATGGACAGTGCCCGCTCACCCCAGGGAACACCCTGGAGCACCACTCCACCCCCATCGCCTCCATCACCAGCCTATATAGACCAATTACTAAAGTGATCAAACAATACCCCAGTTTTAAGCTAAAAATGAAGAATGAGCAACCAAAGTGTTCAGGCCACAATAACATACCGTAGGCTCGGCAACATCCTCATCCTCCCAACCATCTGTACTATCTCCATCTTCCCGACCATCTGAAATCCCTCCCTCTTCCATTTCTTCACCTGAAAATCCAGAGTTGCACTACCATAAGAGACAATATCACAGCTGTATATCAATATGCATATATGAAAACGCCGCACCAATCTTACATTAACCATTCTTGTGTTACTTGAGCCTCAGATAATCACAAATTTAAAGAACCCATCAATTGCTTAACTCTTATGTTAGATATAAAGCGTGCTATAGTACTAAAGCTGTGGCCTTTACAACTATCACTGAGCTACTACCTATTTCAGTAAATAAAAACCCCAAGTTTGACATACCCAGATAATTAAAAGCCAAAACTAAGTAGAACAAAAATGGGTACAGCAGAAATTGCAGAAAGCATCGAGCTTTACCCTGAAAGGTGTCATCTTGGTAATCGTCAAAATCCTTAGACGAGTGGGTGTTTAGGAATCGAAAAGTAGATGGAGAAATAATTGTGAGTCTGGGTTTAGGAGAGAAACCAATCAAAGAAGAAGAAGAAATAAGAGGGTTTAAGAGATGAGAGGGTTTAAGGGGTTGTTGTACAGGGTGGGTTGATAATAAGAAAGAGAGGCTTCTTGAAGATGTGAGACACCTTCGAGCGCTGTGCGAATGTGATCGTAGGAGGAGCCTCATCATTCTGGTCGATGTTTTGAAGTTCGAAGGAAGCTAGGAACACAAGAACAAGCTGGACTGAAATTAAGGTGAAGGATCTAAGATGAAAGACTTCGCATTTCACTTAACTAAGTACGATGATGTCTTTTTCTTTTTTTTATGAGGATGAGTAGATAATGTCATGTAGCAAATGTGACGGGAAATAACAATGAAAACAGTTTAGGCATGAAAGGTTGCGATGTCATGTAGATGATGCCTTTCAAAGGCTCCTCTGATCGAATAAGAAAGTTTTACCTATTGAAAGTAGGATGATTCAATATCAAAGTAACGTAGGATTGTTTACTGGACTTTCTTAATTTTATCTTTTAATTTCCTGACTATGTTTGGGAATATCTCTTCCTAATTGTTTGGAGAAGGTCTCACCTTGGCAGTGTAGGCTTATTGTAAAAGTCTATAAATAGGCACCTTGGGTGTCATGCAATTATACATGTTCTTCAATAAGAAGGTGCTGATAATTTTCAGTGATCTGCTAGCAAACTTTCCATCTCTACAGAAGAAAACAGTTCAATGGAAGTGGTACAATGTTGCTTTTCTACTTCTATGTTGGTTCATCTGTTTCTCAGGGCTTGGATTCGTACAAAGAGCTGAAGCGCTTGGCATCAACTACGGCCAACTCGGGGACAATTTGCTTCAACCACAACAAGTCGTGAGCCTCTTAAAGTCCAACAACATCACAGAAGCAAGGATTTACGACACCAACCCTCAAATTCAGATATTGAGCTCATTGTTACAGTGGAAAACGACATGTTAAGCCAAATGACCAACTCCGAAGCAGCAGTACAATGGGTGGTTACACGCATCAAGCCTTACGTTCCAGCAACAAAAATCACAGGCATTATGCTAGGGAACGAGGTCGATGCCACAGATTTGCTACCTAGCCTTGTACCAGCCATGTCCAACATTCAGAGGGCATTGTCTCAGTTAGGCTATGATTCACACATCAAGGTGTCATCCCCCTTTTCTTATGCTGTGATGGGAGAGTCGTATCCACCTTCTGCCGCTAGTTTCAAACCCGAGGTCTCCCATGTAATGACGCAATTATTAGAGCTTTTATCAACCAGGAAGACACCGTTTTGGATTAATGCATATCCTTACTTTGCGTACAGAGACAACTCCAAAGATATTTCTCTAGAATATGCCCTATTACACAATGTCAATTCGTCAGCAGGAGTAACCGACCCTAGTAGCAATTTGCACTATGACAATGTTGTTGTATGCTCAAGTAGATGCAGTCACTTATGCCATTCAAGCTTTAGGGTTTGATGATATAGAAGTTAAGGTCGCCGAAACAGGATGGCAGTCAAAAGGGAATGATGATGAAATTGGTGCAAGTATGGAGAATGCTGCAACATACAATGGTAACTTGTTGAAGAGGCAATCGGCTAAGTAAGGTACACCTTTGAAGTCTAGCCTTGACGTCTATATTTTTGCTCTTTTCAACGAGAACAAGAAGCAGGGACCAACTTCAGAGAGGAATTTTGGTCTGTTTAACCCGGATGGAAGTGTAGCTTATGATGTGGGCTTGTCTGGATTATCATCTGCCGCAAGTTCAGTTCCTAACACAACTGCTGCTTCAGCACCCCCTGCCCCTATGATCCCTACCCCAACAAAAAAAACCATCAAACACAGCTCCTAATTCAACTCACTCCTCACCCCCAACCCCAACCCAATTAGACCCACCATCGGCTCCTAAATCAACTAATGCCTTATCACCCCCAACCCCAACCCGACCAGAAGTACTGATCTCAGGTACAAATTCAAGTGATGCATCATCACCCCCAACCCCAACCCCAAGCCTACCAGAACCACCAACCTCGTCACCTCCTGAAAAAAAATGTGAGCGATTCATGTGGTCAGCCTAGTGCCAAGAAAGCAAAAACCCCAAGCTGGGCGTACTGGCTCATCGTTCTTGGTTCGCTAAATCTAGTTGGAGTCATTGTCATCGGCCTTTTTATTTTATATAATTTGTATTGTAGTAATAGACTAATAGATGATTAAACTTTTTCTGTTTACCGTCATGACAACTTAGGCTAAACAGAAACAACATAGGCCACAACTAAAGACTACTCTCAGTACTCTATTGCCACCCAGTTGCTCTACCTTAGATTATCTAGCATCAACTGCCTCCGTCATTGATGAAAAGAAACATGGCTATACCTCAGTACATTGTCAGAATATACATGGCTACAAACGAAGAAACAATCGCCAAAGTTTTTGAATAGTCTGCTGTTCTTGAGTTAGGCACTGAATTACTAGCTGCAGATATGAACACACTAATCAGTGATCTTTTTGAATCACAACTAGTAATAAAAGAAATTGAATGAGTGCCTTGACAATAAGGCATCTTCAGGAATGAACCAACGGGAACGTTTCGCCTTAAATATATGCATTGAAGTGTACCCATGTAGTCATGTTAACTTGTTAAGCATGCCTTCCTCTATTAAAGCTCATCTAAATGAAGAAATGGTGCTCACACCAAGGAGGCAGGGAACACAATGCATGCCACTCCACTGTATCACCAACCTAAATATATAGACGAATTACTAGCATCTATCATTAAACATAACTTTCGTCACGAGATAAAATGAAGAACGAGCAACCAAAGTGTTCAAGCCACAATAATGTACTATAGGCTCAGTGACATGCTCGTCCTCCAACCAACTGTACTATCTCCTTCTTCCCATCCATCAGATATCCATCCCTCTTCTGTTTCATCTGTTTGCTTGAAATATGTCCGGATCACCTTCCATCCAGTGAACACCAATGCTGTTTTTATTGCTTAAATTTTCTGTACGTCTCACTTTTCTATTTCTTATGTTTGAACAACAGCAGTTATTCGGTTCCACTTTTTCGGTTAGATTAAACTACATGGTACCATAATGAAGCTGCATTTTGATGCTAACTTTTCAATACAAAAGGGTCAATACATGTTGTATCTCAAAAGTTCATACCTAGTAGAGGTTGAAGCGCCTTCAGTCAACAACACGAGCCAAACCACCGCTAACAGTGGCCACTGATCTAAAAACAAAGACAGAATATTTGGTTTTTTTTTTGTATTTTTTTCTTCACTTCATTAACCATTGATGTACTTGTTTAGAAGATTAACCAAATAACCATTAATATAAATAACGAAGTACTAATTGAAAAGCTTAACCATAGTTAGATAACAACATAACAACGCTGAAGGTTGGAAAATGTTAAATGGTGGTGGTTACTGACCATTTTCTCTGGTCCTCTCTTCTTTTTAAACCTAACAATATTACAAGTCTTCTCTTCTAAGGGCATCTCCAAGAGACTAGTTATTATGATTTTTTTTTAGTTTTTAAACAAAATTTATGATAATTTTTATTTACATCAGACTAGCTATTTCTAAGTTAGATTTAGCTTTAGCTAAAAACTTTAGCTAGAAAAGAGAAAAAATAACTCTAGCTAAACTATATTATATATTTAAATTTAAATTAATTTAAGAATAACTATCATTGATGGAGTACAACTGAGGATAGCTAAATGTTGTTTTTATCTATTTTTAACTATTGAAATGTTTAACGGTATGCGCTCAGAATAAAAGTAAAGTACAAGACTCAAAAAACATACCGCCCTACCAAAGAAAATAAAGAGACAGCAAACAAAAGAAGAGTAATAACCCGAATATAGAACAATGATTTCTTCCGGACGCACAACCATCACCGTTATGAATTTCACTTGTGTTTGTTGGATAGAAACCATTCGTCGCAAGGCCGCAGTGACCTTCAGGGGAACCGGCATTTCGAAGAGGGGGATGTGGCCTGCGATATTGATTGAATGCAAGGCAATTGCAAGCTCTGTGAGAAGAACATTATTTCCTAGCCATTTGAAATAATCAACAACTGATCACGAGATCAGTGAATTGGGGTGTCTTATAGGAGGCAGTAGTAAAGTAGTAAACTAAGGTGTGTCTATCTCTTGGTTAAGAGAAGCGTACAGCTCCAAGGCTCTCTTGAAGTGCCGGTGTACAAGGTTACGTGTTTGGGCCATCTCAACTAGGGGTGGGCACGGGACGGGATGTGACGAGGCTCATCCCACGTCCCGTCCCACTCTTTTGAATCGGGACGGGATCGGGACGGGACGAGGGTTTTTAAGAATGCACCCCACCCGGGATTAATTCCGGTTGGGACGGGACGGGATCGGGACGGGACAAATCTCACATTCCTATAAAGTTAAATAAAAACCTATATTTTTACTTTTTCATTAACAAAATAACATTTAATAATGAAATTTTAACCAAAAAAATACATATTATGTTCAAAATATTATAATTTACTATTATTATTTGAATTGATATAATTTTAGAGTTATTAAGAACATAAATTAGTTTCATTTTGATACAAATATATAAGAATTTTTAAGTTTTCATTAAAGGTGAGACGGGACGAGACGAAGCGGGATATAAATTATTCGTCTCACGTCTCATCCCACTATTATGAAACATGACGGGATCGGGACGGGACGAACGTTTTTAGACCTCCGTCCCGTCCCGACCCTATGAATTTCGGGACGGGATCGAGATTTCCGTTTTTTATGACCACCCCTAATCTCAACCATTCCTAATTGTTTCAGAAACAATGGGAAACTGGGGAAAAAGAATCATTCTTATTATTTATCCTAGCTCCTTGCATAGTCTTCTTACAACAACCGCCTCTGTATTCCATCAAAATCGGCCTTTGTATTTATATTTCAAAACTGCCTACAAGACGAGAGTTTCAGTTTGATTTTCTTTTTTCCTCTTGATCAATTCAGTAAATTATCTTTCATCGAAGTACAATAAGACTATCCCTTTTGTTCTCCACTCCACTCTAAATTGTTTAACACATCAATAGTTTTTTTGACCTTGCCTTACCAGGGCTAAGGTCTAAGCCATAAAGCATTTACTATTCAGCTAGAAAGAGATCGAACAAAGTAATCTGTCTTGACAACTTTCATATCGACAAAATTATCAGTCTGGCTGTGATCTACCAAGTTATTTACTTAATAGGCTACACAAAGACAACATAGGCCAGAACTAAAGACTACTCTGTATTGCTACCCAGCTTCTCTACCTTAGATTATCTAGCCTCAACTAATACCACCGCCATTGATGGAAAGAAACAAATTATGCATCATTACATTGTCCGAATATATATATATATATATATATATATATATATATATATATGGCTACAAACGAAGAATAGTTCTTATTGTATCGCAAAGATTTTGAATAGTCTGTTGTTCTTGAGTTGCTTGCATTTCTTGGAGAGGCAGATCTTCATAGCACCTGAATTGAACGAACAAAAGAATATGTTTATGTTAAGTGCTCCTTGGCCAAGCTAAAGTGAATTTGAAGAGAAATATAATGTGGTTATGTTACATACGTCTTGTGGTAGGCTAAAGCTTGTGTGAGATTCATTAGGGTTGGACTTGAAAGCAGTCTTTTGTAAACACTTTGAGGAAGGGGCATCTGCAACAAACCATTAGTACATGTATATACGTTATACGTGTGTTTGTATGGGGGAGAGAGAGAGAGAGAGTTGACCTCATTTTGTCCTCTTCGTCCCTTTTTAGACTGTGTATCACCAGTAAAAAGCTCCTGTAGTGCATCTATAGCACCAGTTCCACTATTATCTCGATGCATGCCTCCAATCACATTATCTGATAAGAGAGCAATGGGGGATATATCTGTTGCCCTTAAAAATGGAACAGGCACGGTATTACCAGCTGCATATATGGACCAAAGCTGCGAACGAAAAATTAATTGATTAAATACTTTGCAAAAAACAGGAATCTTTAGAAACAAATTAATCACTGATTTTTTTCACGGCCGTTAAAACAAGCAATTGAATGAATGTCTTGACAATAAGGCATCTTCAGGAATAAACAAAGGTGAACTTCAATTTCAATTGGTAAGCATAAATTGAAGAAGTATATTACCTTATCTTGCACCGCAAAAGCTTTCCGGCTCACAGTTTCATTCTTCACTGTGCCACCACTTATAGTCAGACTGCCAACCTGTGGTTGAGATCTGCATTTTCTCAAGTTCGGCTCAGGAGAGCTAAAATTTGATAAAGAAAACGCATGTTTAGTCTGTGTAACTGTATTTGGAACTCCAATCGACGTGTTATTCTCATCTCCCAACCTGATAGATTAAATAGTAGACATGAAGTTTTATTTTCTGATACTAGGCAATGAATTCACAAATAAATGACTAGGAAAGTACCTGACTTGGCTTGATTTAACCAATGTACCAGCACTGGACGGGCCAAGTCCAGCAGAAGGTGAATGTTCTTTGGAATTAAAACTTTGTGTCTGAGTACCAGCCTCATCTGTTTCATCTCTACCATGAATTACTACAGTGCCAAAATTACCTGCCAAACACAGGTTTCATATCAGAAGGTCATATGATACTCCTTACGAAAAGAGTTGAAAAAAAAAAACCGAATTTTATTCTTGTAAGAGGGCAAGAGATGACAAATTTTCAGTTTTGTAATAACATATCAATTGCAGAGCCTTCAGTCCCAGTGGGGACTCCATATATTCCATCATTTCCATGTCAATTCAATTGAGTTGAAAAAATATAAATGTCAAAATAGAACAAGTATCCATTAGCACCCCTGGCTCAAAAACAATATTGCATGCAGAGATAATATTTTGGATAATTCAACCTACTTGAGATGCCTGCATAGTTACACAACTCCACAAGCATTACCATGAAGATCCATTCGAAGCAGCCCATCACAACAGTCAACACTAATACGGCTACAGATAGGCTACAGATAGTTTTGCAAATATAGTTGCAATCTCAGTTTCATACCTTCCTCTGCATGCTCCCCAATACCAGCCAGATGTTGCTTCATCATTGTGCTGCCTGTAGGCACTTCATTTGCCCCTAGAGGCCTTGAAGGAACAGTATCACCATAGTCTTCATTCA
The DNA here is from genome assembly GCF_933775445.1 of Argentina anserina. Lineage (NCBI taxonomy): Eukaryota > Viridiplantae > Streptophyta > Magnoliopsida > Rosales > Rosaceae > Argentina > Argentina anserina. The sequence continues at coordinate 24,021,031 of NC_065875.1, forward strand.
CTTTGGGAGCTTCAAGTGTCTGTTTCAGATTACAATCTGCTGATAAGATTAAGGATTAACAGGGACAAAAAAAAGAGAGCAAACACAGACATTTCTTACACCATCTTCCAGTTCATCTGGAGCGTCATTTTGAGCTTGCAAGGCCATGGAGGTCCTAATTTGCCTGGCCTTCTCAATCCTTGGGACCATTGCAGATGGACCACACTTGCATTTTTCGATGAATTTGTGCTGCATTTAGTTAAAAAGAAAGTTATTGTTCATTCAGATTAGAGACATTTGGTAAGACAGCAAGCACTGCAAGATTTTCTATAGATTCACTTCAAGTTCATTCGGAGAGAAAGGATTTGATTTTGAGGGAATAATAACAGTTGGTGACACATGAACAAAACAAGACAAAGGGATATTTACATCCACCGTGAAGAGGGGAAAAAAGAAATTTACTTAACAAGCAGCCCCAACTTGTATCTATAGCATATACAGATATTAAATATGAAGACTACCTTCAACATCTCAGCTGCAGTAGGGCGTAGACGAGGTTCTTTGGTCAGGCACTTTGCCACAAAATCATGGAACACGAGAGACCTGCAAAAGAAGAAATCCCAAGTTCTTAGGATGTTCAAAAGCATCTGAGCGTGATATGTCACAGTAAAAGCACCAAAAAGATGCAGATAAACACGTACAAAGTTGAAGAATCATGAATTCCTCGGCCATTGTACAAAATTACTATAAATTATGATTTGAGCTTTTATTGCAACCACTCTGGAAAGGGAAGCAACTTGAACTGAAGTAAACTAGCTTGGATAAGGGATCATGGAAAGTGTCATACATAAACAATAAGCTTAAGTTCAATGCATGCTAAATAGTTTGAGACATAGCAGATGTTGTGGTGGAACAATTATTCTTAATTTTTAAATGAAACATCTAGAGAGAAACTACAAAAGCATCACATATTAGCATACTGTTCATTCACTTTGATTATGATGTGTTTTAAGCCGCATATCAAAAAAAATGTTTTCTTGTACCACCAACATTGGAAATAATGAAGCCAATGGTGCTTAAAAACTTGACTGTAAGTTATGATGCCCGATGATTAAAGAGAAATGCTTTGTGCAAGCTGATGTCAGTAAAATTGGTGGAAAGATCACACAGAGAAGCATGAAAAACAGACCATTTTTCTTTATCCTCAAGCATTGGAGCTGGCTCAAGGGATATCATGAATAGAACCTATAATAAACAATAAATAGGTTACATATCCCCTTATCAAACAGTGATTGAAAAGGAATAACAAAAACAGAGACAAGAAAACTTTATTAATAGTTGAGGTCTTAATTAGCAACTTCAGCTCATACCTACATGACTTCTAACCCATTTCTCTCAACATGAAAACAATGACATATATATATATATATATATATATATATATATAATTTTTTTTTCAGGGTTATCATGCTAAGAGAGATGGCAAATTGCTAATTGCATATATGTTTGTCAGTATCAGGGACCATCTCTGAGATGCATTTCTCTTGAAACATCCAATTTTTTCAATATAATTTCCAATTTACAAAAAGAATGGGATACATATGAACTAAGGCACAGGTTATAAGTGAATAAGCAACCATGATACAGTTGAACTTTCTAATAAAAGGAAAATAGGATTAAAAACTCACCCTCATTGGATGCACTGCAGATCTTGGAGGAAGTCCCTGAAATTTACAAAGAAAATATGGCATCAATCCTTACAGGAACTAGCACAATCTCATTGGTCAAAGAATGATGATTTAAACATCCGGTGAGGCCAGAAACAAGCATTACATGTGATGCAATAGCAACTGTAAGAAAAGGAAACACCGACTCAACAACCTCAAGCCTATGCCCATTGGGCCAGCTCTATATCTAAGGACATTTGGTCCAAGGACACCTCTCATGCTAATTCAATCCAAGTCCAATATACTAAATTTGGTCAACTCAGGTAAGAAACGACATTATCTATTTCCCAATCCCTCCCTGCTACATGGAAAAGGGAATTTAAGTAAAGGCTAACAAGATACTTTGAAACAGCCACCTCATAAGATTTTACTGTCTTGAGAATAAATTACATGGTAAACCTATAATACCTCCGCCATTTCGATTGCAGAAACACCAAGAGCCCATACATCCACCTAGAGTAAACAACACCATAAAAACAAGTTGTATCATTAAGAGTTTCGTGATTGTACTATTATCTCGAAAAGAAGCGCAGACAACTGAATGAAAACTGAATAAAATATATAAATAAAGGCAGCATCTAGGTTAAGCAGTAGCAATTTAAAGGAATTGTGTAAAGTACAGAGAATAGATGATACCTTTCCATCATAGCGACTTTCCTGAATAACTTCTGGAGCCATCCAATGCGGAGTCCCGATGAACTGAAATAAAAAAACATATGATGAATGACAAATTACTTCATGTGGCAAGCATAAAAAAATATAACACAAAGACAAGGTTTGCAACTGCCAAGTTTATATAATTTCTTTTATTGCTACAGAGCATGTCTAGGCAACAATCATGAGTCCCCTGATATTGAAAGTGCGAATAACCAAATCACCTATGCAAACCAAATGACAATCATGTATGTCATGTCTTAAGGTCAAACCCAGAGCAGAAGCTGTGGTATCCACTACAGGAATTTATCTTGAAAAGTTACCCCTTTTATAGCAAGAACCAACTTCTAGCCTATAAAACCACAATATTTGGGGCAATTGAACAAATTGAAGACATGACATTTTTATATCTAAGCAACTAACCTACCGTATTGCGCTTTGACATGGTCCTTGTAAGCTGTGCTGCGACCCCAAAATCACCTGCCAATATATAAACAAAATTTGGAGGTCAGCATTCTGTTAAAAGGACAGCAGAGCTACTTTACATGAAAAAAAAAAACAGAGAAAAAAAAAAGATTATGATGATGAAGTTTCACTGCTTTATTTTAGAGTCAAATTGAGAAGTTGATGTTTTGCACCCTTTTAACATTGTCAATATGCCGATAAGATTGAAGAATTATAAGCACCAGAAAGATCAAGAGCTGCTAAAGAAGAACATGATTCACTCTCTTTCTCTAGTACACAAAATGAATGATCACTGTACTCACCCAATTTGACATCTCCTTGTTCAGTCAACAGAATATTACCACCCTTGATATCTCTGTGGACCTTGAAAATCGAGTGCAAATAAGCAAGGCCCTATAGGGAAGAAAAAAAACTTGTTCAAGTCAACAATATGTTGAATAATAATGAATTGAAGTACATCAGCATTATCATATGGAGATTGTTTAGTTCATTCAATTGTTCCAGCATAGACCCCTAAACCCCTAGTTAAAAGGCCAACTATAGTATTTTATAGGCAGTTCCTGGTTAATTAAAAAAATGCTTTGGAATACAAGTCCTGCGATGCTCTATAAATGAGGTGCAACAGTTCAATTCTATCCAATCAAGGCTTATCATACTTTCAATGCTTCCCTGCAAATGTACGCAATTTGATACTCCTCCAAAGCATCCTCAGTAACATTCATCAAGTCAGCGACACTTCCACCTCCACAATACTCCATCACAATCTGCCAATACACAGAAAACCAGTAGTCTCAGATACCACATTACCCAAAACCAAAAAAAGAAACCGACCATTCATATTCCCCATCACCTTATTCACCAATAACCGAAACTTACCCAAAGATACTCTTCCCCTTGGTAACTCCCCAAGTACCGAACCACATTGGGGTGACTGCATTGCTGCAGCATCTCGATTTCGCCACAAATCTCTTCATACCCCTCCTCCTACAACCAACAACAACAGCATTGCACAATCAAAATCCGAACCAATTCCGGAATCCTAAACTAGTATCTGAAACATGAAATTCATAGCTTTATAAACACGAAAATCCACACCCCCTGAGATAATGAGATGACTTTGATCGCCACCATTTCGGAAGTCTTCAGATCCCTAGCTTTATAAACCGCACCATAAGACCCCTTCCCTGTCATTATCACCATTACACAAACACCAACTCAGACAATGCAAAATTTTATTAGAAAATTAATAAAAATAAAAAATGGGAGATTGAAGATGAACTAGTACCAAGCTCATTGAGCAGCTCATACTTAGTAGTCGGATCTTCTCTGGTGACGCTTTCCGGTATAGAACTGGTCGACATTTTCATATTCTGGCGAGCCTCCTCGTTCTGCGACGAGGCGGCGCTGCTCTTCCGCTGCTTCCCCATCCCGTCGCCGGAGGCCTGCATACTCGCGACGGCTCTACTCATCGTGGAGTTCCCTCCGGCGCTGTTCCTCCTCACCGTCCCGGTCAGCGACGACTCTCTCTCACTCGGCCTCATCACAAACGTCGAGAACTCTCCTCCCCCTCCGTCGCCGTCGTCCTCATCCTCCTCCGCGGCACGGCTCCCCCAGTCACGTGACCGCCGCGTGGTGCGGTTGCGGACGATCATGGTGCCGAAATCGCCAGCGTCGTCGTCGTCGTCGTCGTCGAAGTAATTGAGGGAGGCGCCGCCGCCGAAGTCCTTGGGGAGGCGCTTGAGGAGCGGAGGGAGGGAGGAGTCGTCGTCTTCATCGCGAGCATTGTTCTTGTAGACGAATGTGGCGTACGGGTCGGGTTCCTGGTCCGCCGGACTCTTGGAGCTGGCGCGGCGATGGTCGGATTCGGAGGTGGAATCGTCGTCGCCGTGGACAACTACAGTGGAGTAGAGGTCGGGCTTCGGCGGGAATTTCCGGGTCCGGCGAGTGGTGCCGGTCGGATCCATTTCCTGAGTGTGGAAAAGGAGCGAGTGTGTAATTTAATGTGTTAAAAGAAGAAGAAGGAGGCCATTAGCTAGGAGTGTGCTGAGTTGGCGCCAGCTGTGGAGCACGATGCTTCTTGGGCCATCTCTGCAAATTTTATGTGGAAAATGATGGACTGGGGGTTTGGAAATGTATGGAACAAAGAAACCCATATGGGCCATTGGAGTTTCTTCACACCCAGGACTTTAGTTACTACACCACAACTTTGCAATCTGAGTTGGACTGATGCTCGGAACTGCTGGGCACGAACACGTGGAATATAATACGCTTCTATTACACGTGCTTGGCCGCAGGATTTTCTGTTAAACGTGATGAATGAAATATCACATTAGTGAAAGTTGTTGTGTTACGGATGTGTGAGGTGCGTTGAAATATATTATGACATGTCTATCACATGGTTCTATAAAATCCGGGAAGAGCAAAGTTTCGTGACAATACCTTACTAAAACTTGGCGGTATTTATTATAAATTTGTACATAGACCGTTGGTTGATATTTATGTTGCAAGAACACGTACTTTTCATGTAGCAATTGGATAAGATCGATTGTGTATTACCAATAATAAAATCTGTTATTTTTGTATCTTTCTTGCAGCTTAATCTTTCTGTAATTTACTATGTGAACCGATCAATAATCTGATGCATATCTCAGCAAAATCTATTCATGATAATCGTATGTTGGGCTAGTGCATCATGGGAGTTGTACGTTAGAGCCTATAGCTTGGCATGAGTACAACAAAGTGTCGGGTTTTATACATTTGGTGCATGCAACCAATTCATAGCATTGTTGTGCACACAAAAACTGTTAGTACATGCAGTGGCGGATCCAGGAATTTGAGTTCGGGTGGGCTTGAGTTTTTTATGAAACGAAAAAAAAAATATGAAAAATCTCGGCGGTGTGAGAGACTTATATTAAGTGGGAAAAAAGTGCACTTTGAGGGATCCTTACTCATTAATACAATATAAGAATAAACTAAGTAAATCTAATCCTAAAGTTCGATAAATTTTAAAAGTCATAGATCACCATCTCATTGTCAACAAAATCAACATACTATTTTTTAGAATCATCCACTGGATTGACTGGAGACTCTAAAGGCAATGGTGCATCATCAAAGTTTGGAGAAGCTACAGAATGAGTAGAAATTAGATTTGAACTTGAAGATGAGGCATTAGTTATTGGATACCATCTAGTAAGGTTTTTACATTGCTTTGACTTCGACATTGAATCAGACAATTTATTAGAGACTACCTACAGATTAAGAAACAATGCTTATATTAGACAAAATGTAGCAAACATGCAAACACAATAGCAAGGCAAACACAACGCCAGGGCAAACACAGTAGCAAGCCAAATACAAAACTCCATCTTAATTGTGAATTTGTAATAGAAGTAATATAACCTAAAACTAAAATTAAATTACTGTAAATTAATAAGAAGTATAAATTTTAGCAATAATCATTTAACAAAGCTTAGAGTTCATACAAAAAAAAAAGCATAATCAAATTCTCAATTTAGTATTTGAAATCAATACACCATTGTTTGATTTGTCACTCCATGCCTGACTTTGTCCAGCCTCCAGAGACTCTAAGTAAAAACCAAAGTACCCAGTAAGATTAGAAACAAATTAAAACATAATCAAGTCAAATAAGAAAACCCAATTGAAAATAATCTTATATAAGCTTACAAATTGTTGATGAAGTATGAGAGAGTGAGGTGTAGAATTGAATGCGCAGTAGTAATGGAGAGACTAAGAGGGAGGTGAGATTTTGAATCTTTGATGGAATGAAGGAGATTTGGAGAATGCACTGAAGTAAGCAGTTGATAGAGAGTGGTGGACTGAGATAATTGAGAAAATTGAGAGTTATATCGGGAATGGTAAAGAGGAGTGAGACTATTAGTGATTTAGTGTAGTACCAAGCAGTTGATAGAGAGTGAGGGACTGAGAGAACTTAGAATTATATTAGGAAGAATATAGAGAGTGAGTGTTAGTGATTTAGTGTATTACCAAACAGTTGATAAAAAATGAGAGACTGAGAGAACTTAGGAATTATATCGGGAAGAATATAGAGAGTAGAATATTAGTTATTTAGTGTAATAACAAAAAATATATATATACTTAAGTTTTTTTTTCCCAAAATTATGGGGTGGGCTTGAGCCCCCCCTAGCTCTTGCCTTGCATCCGCCGCTGAGTACATGCAACTCCACACTACCGTTCTTCACTCTACAGACTCATAATCGCTCGAGACCCCGCGAGTTCTCTATGGTAGCTTGAAATTTTCCTAAAACCTTGATTCTAATTAAACAGACGGTTTCTTTTGATTTATATATACCAATCAATGACCCGTACTGTTGAATATGAACTTTCGGCACAAGGCATCAAGTAGTCGTCATCATGGTCATCACTTCTAACCTAAATCCATAGTTTCTTTCTTTGCAATAGAGACAGTTCCTTGATCCTTGGCCATGCTACATTGCCACTCGTATTGTAAAGAGAGAAAGACCATATGTACACCCAAATGCAGAAATGCTCGACTTATCCTACACATGCCTTAGTGGGAATATGTACTAGAAACAGATGAGAATCAATGGTCCATTTCTGAATAAAACCAGAAAGTGCAAGGTTTGGATATCGAAAATTATTCTTTCCATGGAGGGTCACACCAAGTAAAGGGACACGTGTCTGTTTGTGGTTGGCAGTTACAGTCAGTAAAAATTATGTAATTTTTTTAGGCGCGTGGGATGTATTCTCTGAATTATTGTCTTCCGCCGAGGCCACCACTCCCACCAGCCACCTCCTTCATCCATTCCCAGTAAACTAGAAAAAAAAATATCAACATTTTCTCCTCATTCTCACCGCCGCCACCTACTTTGGAGTCCTGACCATCCTCGCACATAGTCGCCCTTCTCCCTTTCAAGTCCCACTCCGACCTCGATCTACAACCGCCGCCATCCTCCCTTCCTTCCGCCTTCGCGACTCCGTCGAGCCGCCCACACCCTTTCCCTCTCCCTTGATTCACACCCCGGCCCACCTCTATACCCACCGTAACCCTCAAACCCTTCCTTCGTCTTCCTCCCACTCCCACCACCATAGCCATTGACAATGTCATCCTTATACTCCTCATGAAAACTCCCTCCCCTACTCTTCTTTGATTACGGTGAAATCGAAGGCTTGGTTGACTATGATATCAAGATACAAAGCCAAACTTACCGAAAGGAATTTAGAGGAGCTCGCCGGAGCCCAAGTTTCGCTCGAACTTAACACTGCCTCAAATTGGATTTAGGGGAAATACGACTCAAATCCCACTGTAAGGTATGGGTATTGAAGAGGAGATGGAAAGGAAGAAGATGGTGGTGGTGCGTCGGTCATATATGGCCGGAGGGCGGTCTGGCGTGGCGGAGTCCGATGCGGTCTCTGTGTTTTCTAGCGCATCTCTGTCGAGCTAATTTTCCTATAAATACTATTTCAATATTTGATCAACTCACACCAATTTGTGCACAACAAATTTCACATCTTTCTCATCTCCTCTCTCATTTCGTTTAGCATTTTTTTCCAAAATAATAGGCACCAATTGGCTTCTTTTTTAAGATTATAAATGTGCATCTCTTTTATCCGTCATATCATTTATTAATATGATGGTAACAAACAAAGGAGAGACAAATTGTAGAAGACAATTCATGCCGAAGGAGCCAATGACCTGAATCACGCTCGCTTCTCACTACAACAAGTTCAAACTACCCTTCAAAAATGAGCCGAATGTTTGGCGGCGTCACGTCAACGTATAGCTAGCGGCACTTCGCTAATGGACGAAATAAGTTTATATTGTTTTATCATATATTATTATTTTTATTTGATTATATGAATTAAATTATGTAATTTATATCTAATTTGTTTAAGTGTGTAGCATTGTTTACGTTATTTGTTTTAATACATCTAATTTGTTTACATTATTTATTTTATCTAATTTGTTTAAATATGTAGCATTGTTGCCAATTTGTTTAAATTATGTAATTAAATATGTACCTAATATAAGTTTTTCACTAGGAACGACAAGCTCAATCATGTTACTATAATGTCAAGAAGAAAAAATTTACACACTTTGAATGTTGGGAAGTGGTTAAAGATCATCCATATTTCGTTGCGGTGCTACCTACTACTCTATCTCCATATGCAAGTAGTTACCATGGTACTCCTTCCGCAACCGAATCATCTACAACCATCAATTTGAATGACGACCAAGTGAATGAGACACCTCAAAGCAACACTGCAGCTCCATCAAGTACGCCTAGACCAATGGGAACCAAGGCGGAAAAGGAAGTTAGGTGCCAAAAGAAACATGTTAAGACTCATATTGAGCAACGAGTTGAGGTTTTGTATACCATTGCAAGTGACCAAGCATCATGGCATATCAAGAGGCTAGTCCATAATGAAAGTGAGCTTAATTATTATGTGAAGTACATAGACATTCAAAAGCGGAAAGAAGCAAGGACGGAAGAATAGTTACGATTGAAGAAACAAGAGAATAACACAAAGATCATGAGAATAGATTTGAAGGCAATGACCCCAATCTCGAAAATGTATTTTATCAAGAGGAAACTAGTAATCCTTAACGAAGGAGAAGGTAGTCAAGATCAACCTACCGATGAAACATATTCGGATTGTTATCACTCAAGTCGCGTGCTATCTACATTGTAGTTATAGTATTGTACTAAGAATAAATCTACGTTTGGCTCGTCATTTTATGTAATTTAAATTTTTGAGAAATAAAAATGCAATTTATTTATTAAGTTGAAATTGAAATACACATCAAATTAAAACACATACTTAAATTAAACCGAAGCTTAAGAATTAAACACAAGCATCATGAAAACACACAATAAAACATATTTATAGTATTTCACCGGTTTCCACCCTCCAAATGTGTTTCATCAAGTCTCTCTGGAGCTCTCGATGGATGTAAGCGGATTCGAGATCGGCAACACGGTCGTGAAATCGTTGTATATTGGCTCAATCTCTACTGATTGGCTGAAAAAGAACTCGATTCCCTTGTGCATTCACCGACCCATCATAAACCCGAAAAGCCCTCGATGGGTTTTGCAGGTCTTCTTCTTTTTCCTCATCCTCTCCCTCTTCCTAATATTCCACGTACTCTTCCTCAACAATCATGTTATGCAATATAATGCAAGCTAACATGATGGTAGTCATTATCGATTTGTGGTGCAATGTACAACTATGACGTATAATTGCCCATCGAGATTGCAAGATGCCAAATGCCCTCTCCACGTCTTTCCGGTATGCCTTTTGTTTCTTTGCGAAGAGCTTATTTTACAGCGTATGGGGAATAGAAATTGTTTTGACAAATGTAGTGTATCTTGGATATATTCTGTCAGTCAGTTATTAAGTTGTGGTGTACCTCTGTCCGTGGACTTCGAAGACAACAGTTAGGCCTCTTCCGACAAGGATCTTTGAGAACAGATTCGATAGGTGAAGCACATTAATGTCAATTTTAGCTCCTAGACACCCAAAACAATTGTGTCATATCTACATATCATACGAGGTCACCGCCTCTAGGATAATCGTCAGACGACTCTTTTGCCCCGAGTATGCCCCTTGATAGGCGGTTGGGCAGTTCTTTCACTCACAGTACATGCAGTCGATGCTTCTAATCATACCTGGAAAACCTCGGCATTCGCCTTTAGCTAGTAGTCGCGCAAGGTATGCCGGTGTTGGAATGCGGAGGTATCTTGGACCATAGAGGTGAACCACTTAGTTGCAAAACTCCTTCATACATTCCAGGGTAGTCGATTCCCATATTCTTGTAATTTCAGTACACTGATATGCGGCTGACCCGTATGCTAGAATTCATAGAGCCCCAATAATCTTTTGTTGGGGAAATAACCTTAGCAAACCAGTGGGGTCTTCTCTTTGATGCCAAGACAGGTCATGGTTGCAGAGGTCCGTCATGATAATGTTGAATCGGTCTCTGCTCATCCTGTACTTTTGGCGAAAGTCTTAAGCGTCGAAAATTGAACGTTCGATGAAGTAATGAGATTGCGTCCCCTAGATAGCCTCTGACGTGACTTATTCGGTTTTTTACCGCGACGTGAACCGTTTGATCGTGTTGTGCTTTTTCCATGACCACCTGATTGACGAATGATTGCTCCATATCGTCATCCTCTTCTTGTTGACGTTGTCTCAGCCTGAAAAAATTGTGGAAGCTAAAAGAATTCATCAGAGTGATGAAAAAAGAAATGTTGCTAAGTGTTTAGATTGAAGTATGAGTTATATGCTCGGATTCTTCACAATGGTGTGAGTATAGAATGAGTGATATTAGACGTTTTATAACAAATTGGTCGAAAATCTTACCATAAATCTGGTCCAATTATTTTGTCGACACTGACATGTGGCAGTGACACGTGTCAATTCTCTATTAGTCGAAAATCTTATCAGAAATCTACTCCAATTATTTTACCGATAATGACACGTGGTAGTGACACATGTCAATTCTCTATTAGTCGAAAATATTATCGGAAATTTTGGATAATATAGAGTCGATAACGACACGTGGCACATTATTATTGGTTTTAAATATATCCAGTAAAAAATTTAATCGTTTCAGAACAAGGTAAAATTGAATTGCTCAAACAAATTGTGAATGAGTGTGTGAAAAAATCGATTTTCTTGAGAAAAATATAAAATCGATTTGCTTGAAGCAAATTTTATTTTTGAGACCTCGTTTTGTTTGAAGAAATCCATTTTATAAGTGCGGATGCTATAATATTTCAAAAAATAAAAAGAGTTAATAAAGAAAATTTTCGGTTAAGCAACATAACACATGTGGCGCCATGCATAGGATTGACATAGAGTTTTGGCACCGGTGATGTGCTCCCAACCCATAAGATGTAGTCATGGAATGAAGCTAAACATTGCAAACTTACCGTAATCAAATTCTCACAACAATTAAAATTGAAAGAAATCAATTTGTTGAATTTCAACGATCAACAAAAGCTTTCAATTAAACATAAAATAAATTTGTAGATCCAAACCAACTCTTTCTTTCTTTCTTTCTTTTTTTGAATAAACAAATCAACTCTTTCAGGAATACAGAATTCTCTTAAAACTATAAGGCCGTGGCGTAGAGGACTTTGACAGTTTATCAGTTTGTAAAAAATTCAAAGTATCAAATTTTTATAATAACACTTGTCAAATGACGATAGGTTCTGGTCAGCCATAGCTAACCGTGTGTGGTGTGCTAAGTATTCTCCCATTAGTATTCCTACGAGTAACATTTTCTCGAAAGTTTTCGTTTTAGACAAGCACCAATATAAGGACCCCAATATAAACATTTCATATAGGCGATCTGTTGTTTAATTTCAACAATTGATTCAAGTTCTATCAATAATATTTAGATATATATATATATATATATATTAAAGTGTGCATAAATATAACAAAAACTGAATTTGTTGGAATTGTTAAAGATTTGTTGGGTCATTTGGATGACCAAGGTTCAAATCCCACCACAAGCATTCTTATTTTTATCATGAGTTTCTCTCCTTATATATATATTAAAGTGTGCATAAATATAACAAAAACTGAATCTGTTGGAATGATTGAGGAGTTGTTAGGTGCCTTGGATGACCAAGGTTCGATTCTCACCATTAGCACTTTCATTTTTATTATCAGTTGTTGCGTGTCCGCGTGTCCAATTCAGACACTCATGTGTCTGATTCATACACTCGCGTGTCCGATTCCGATACTCGCGTGTCCGGGTCGTGTCCAAATTGAGTTCGTGTGTCCGTGTCCGTGTCCATGTCGGACAGCCAATACGGACCCTAAAAGCCGTGTCCGTGCTTCATAGGTGATAGTTAATGTCACAGGTAGTGTGACGGGAAACTAATAGTCACACTACCAGTCACATTAACTTTGTTCTATGACGAGTAATGTGAGGGGTAGTATGATGAGTGAATTGGAAACACAAGGTTGGAATTTGGATTTGTGATGGGCACCTAGAGAATTGTTATGAGCACCCATGTCTACATCTTCCAGGCGCGGTAGTCGACACCGCCAGGGACAAGCTCGCTCACATTCTCTCCAGTGCGACGTCATAACTCAAGAGGAAGCGGCGTCAGAGGAGCGCACTAGCCCGGTCCGGTGCTGCTGACGTCGTAGTTGGAGTTGTCAGTGCCGTCGGAGCTTTGCGAGTGCCTAAGTAGCACGGACACGGATACGGACACGAGTGTCCGTATTGGATACGATTCGATACGTAGACACATCATATAAAAATTGTTTTAGACACGGACACGTGGTGGACACGTCAATTAAATATTATTTTTAATATATATATATATTTAAAAAAATTAATTTATAAATTTTAAAGTATTTAGATGTATATATATGTCAAAGTGTGCATTAAAATGATGAAAACATAACTTGTTGGAATGACTAAGGACTTGATAAGTACATTGGATAACCAAGGTTCGAATCCCACCACAAGCATTCTTATTTTTATCACGAGTTTTTCTCCTTGGTTATCCAATGTACTTATCAAGTCCTTAGTCATTCCAACAAGTTATGTTTTCATCATTTTAATGCACACTTTGACATATATATACATCTAAATACTTTAAAATTTATAAATTAATTTATATATATATATAAGTATCGAAAGTGTGTATAAATATAACAAAAACTGAATCTGTTGGAATGGTTGAGGAGTTGTTGGGTGCCTTGGATGATCAATGTTCGAATCTCACCATAAGCATTTTCACTTTTATCATGAGTTGTTGCGTGTCCGCGTGCCCGATTCAGATACTCGCGTGTCCAGGCGTTTCCAAAGTGAGTTTGCGTGTACGTGTCGGTGTCGGACACGCAATACAGACCCCAGAAGTCGTGTCTGTGCTTCATAGGCGAGTGCAAATCTGGGTGAGGTTGTTTAATCCTCATATCTGATCTGAATCTAGATGATATATATATATATATTGGCTTCAGTGGTTGACATGGAACATGATCGAAACCCAATCTCTGAGCTTTGTTTAACGACCTCCCCGGGGTACTTGGCGACCGAAATACAATCGTCATCGTCGTCAGAATCCAGATGATGTTGAAGTAGCATTTGAAACTTGAGAGCCATGCTTTGATTCTTGTCTCGGAGCTCTAGGCCTAGTGCAACGACATCGTATGCCAATCCTCTTCCCAACCTCGGGCTATTGAGAAAGAAACGGCCGACTACGTCATGTCAATTTCAGAACGAAGGTGAGTGGGTGGCATGAATCGTAATTCTTACAAAAATAGAGGGCAACACTTTATCACATTTAATTGGATGACTTTTTTCTAATTTGCAAATCTTGTTTGATTTTTTTTTTATAAATACATGTATGAAAATAGACTTTGTTATGAGACGCCCTTAAAATTAAAATTAATTCTATTAATCACATGTCACACTCGTTGTCACACTACCTATCGCAATATCTGTCACACTAGCTGTCACACTACATGTCACAGCCCATGTCACACCCCCTATCACAACCATTGTCACACTACCTATCAGACCAAATATCACACTAACTGTCACACTTGTTGGCGCACTGTTTTATGTGACTATGTTGTGACAAAAAGAAGAAGAAGAAGAAGAGAAGAAGAAAATAAATAGAAATAACGAACATTTGTATATTGTTATGTGATCTTGAATTTTTAAATCAACTAATATGATCCAAATAACGACACTCATGTTATCGTACAGAACACCACACATCATACTACCTGTCACACTACTATCACAATATCTATCACAATATCTATCACACTACCTGTCACACTACCTATCATACTACATGTCACACCACAAATTCAGTATGACTGATAGTGTGGTTGTTAGTGTGACAAATAATGTGACGGGTAAACTGATAGTCACACTAACTTTGTGTTGTGACATGTAGTGTGATGATAGTGTGACATGTAAAAACTGAAATTGAAGAAATAAAAAAGAAATAGCAAATAAAAAAACAAAATTTCTGATGTGGGCACCTAGAAAACTGCTCTAGGCACCCATGTCACCATTTTCTCCAATCTCTACTTTTCCGGCAAGCCTTATGCCAGCAATAGCAGAACCAGCCCTCTCCACCGCCGTCCTCTCCTCAGTGTCATCATCGAGAAGATCATTGCCTCATAGTTGATGAGATGAAGCTAAATCGTGTAGAGGCCTAGATCGTTGGCACCAGTAGTGCCATTATCGTCGAGGACAAAATGACGACGGTGTTGCTTTGCGCAAGGGAGGCCCGTAACGAGTGGCATAACAAGAAGCGGCAGCGGAGAGGAGTGTTTCTTTAGTCACCGGCGAGATCTAAGCATCGCAGTCGTTCTCTGTCAGTAGCGAGATCTCATTCATCGCCGAGAGACCAAGACAACTACGGGTGTACGAGATCCACACTTCTAGCACTGTCGCCAATTAGCTGGTGGTCGACCCATAAAATTTCTTTAGTCACCGGCGAGATCTAAGCATCGTAGTCGTTCTCTGTCAGTAGCGAGATCTCCTTCATTGCCGAGAATCCACACTTCTTGCACTATCGCCAACTGGCTAGTGGTCGACCCAGAAAAAAGAGAGAGAGAGAGAGAGAGAGAGAGAGAGAGAGAGAGAGAGAGAGAGAGAGAGAGAGAGAGAGAGAGAGAGAGAGAGAGAGAGAGAGAGAGAGAGAGAGAGAGAGAGAGAGAGAGAGAGAGAGAGAGAGAGAGAGTAAATATTTCCAATTTCAGTGACAACGGTAGAAGAGATTTACAAAATTGACGTTTTTATAATTTTTCAAATCTTGCTTGATTTTTTTTTATAAATATATGTATCAAATATGACTTTTTGTTATAAGAAATCTAAATTATAATACTTAAACATATAATAATAATTTTAAATCTTAAAATATAATTTAACGCTCGAAATTTAGTCGATAAATAATTTTATTTTTAAGGCTAAAATTTTTGGTCGGAGATGGCCTCAGTTCACTTGTTCTAACAGGATAACAAACTAAGCCCAAGTCTTAAAGAAATCAAAAGATCTTAAATTTTCAGAACACAAGCTCGAAATCGTAGACCAAATTTTCAGAAATTGATAAAGATTAAAGACCTGAATTTTCTATTCTTGCCGCGCAATTGGGGTAATTTTCAGCATCAAACCCATTTGGTTTTACTAATCAACGATTACAAAACAAGGTGCTTCAATTTCTTGTGAATATTTATTGTTTGTGTTGGTTTTCAATTGATGCCCAGAAGGTGTTTGTGAAAATGCGCAACTGAATGTTTGTGTTGTGATGGGGTTAGGGATTTGAAGGAGAAGCGGGTTGTTGCGATCATGATTGGAGGTGCTCGTGTGAGGCTGAACAGGTGGCAGCAGGCGGCGGTGGCGGTTGGGTCGGCGGTGGGGGCATTGCTGGACCCAAGAAGAGCAGACCTGATAGCAGCTCTGGGGGAGACAACTGGGAAGCCGGCATTCGAAAGAGTTCTTCAGAGGATGAAGACTAACCCTGAAGGCAGAGTAAGCCCCTCTTTTGTATCATCACTCAGATCAAATTGATATGTTTCTTTTATGCTGCTTTTGTTAGAAAATGAAGTTTGCAATGTTTTAAGGAGAATTGTTTAGGGCGTAGGGATTAGCATACCTAGGAAAGGTGTAATGGGATTAAGAATAGCGTTCGTCAGGGTTTCTTGTAAAACTGGCAATGGTGTTTTGTTCGTGTTGCTGATAGTTGTGTGGTTTTTCTGTTGGATGTTAGTGGATGAACTACTGCAAAACATGGAATTAGGCACGGAAAGACCATTGGGTTGTTGCATGATATATAGTTGCAGTATAGCATTAGGGTCACCTAGTGATGGAGTTATAGATACGTACACATTCGGTTAGTATCATCTAGTACGCAAAATGCAGCCTCTACTGAGGTGGTGTTTCATATGTAGTTAGCTGCTGTGCAATTGTATTTGCAACTAATTATGGACTGTAGGTGGCTCCAAATTACAATTTTATATAGAATGAGATCTGAATGACATTTTGTTTGAGATCATGGAGCAAACTCTGTTTGCTTCTTCACCTTCTTGAAAGCCATCTGCGTAGGATGTGTAAAGACTAACAAACATCCTTCTTTACAGGCCATTCTGTTGGAGCGACCTCGGGTAATATCTGCAAATGTGGGTCATGCATGGGATCTTCCAGCGGGCACGTTTTGTGCTGCGTATGCAAAGTTCATGGGATCTAGGAACTTCTCCCCTGATGACCGACCACCAGTGCGTTTCATGGAAACAGATGAACTTGCGTATGTAGCCATGAGGGCTCGTGAGGTACACGACTTCTGGCACACCCTTTTTGACCTTCCGACAAACTTGATGGGTGAATCAGCACTCAAAGTAATAGAGTTTCAGCAAATGTACCTTCCCATGTGCTTGATGTCCGTTGTAGGAGGCTCTGTGAGATTCAATGAGAAGCAAAGAAAATTGTTTTTCCAGCACTACTTTCCCTGGGCTGTTCGAGCTGGTATGCAGTCAACAGATCTTATGTGTATTTACTATGAGAAACACTTTCATGAGGATTTGGAAGATGTTCAGAGAAAGTGGGGTATAACTCCTGCTCCTGCTGTGTTTAAACAAACCCAAGCATCAGCAGCTTCAGCTGGTGTAGCGAAGAAACCAGAGATTTATTGAGCACATGTACCACAAGATTTGCTTGAATATTGTGTTACTTAAACAATTTTATGTGTACTAGTCATATGAATTAAGCAAGCATCCTTGCTAGTAACTTCAAAGTTTCTAGAGGAAAGATTACTCAATGGAGGAACCAGTTTGTTGTATAGTTTCGAACCTTCATCACATCAAAAGCATATTTCCTCAATAACATGAAATCTGGTTTTGTGATTTAGCATTTCCAATTCTTCCTTCTCTTGAGTTGTTCTCTTAAAATGTTTAGGGGAAACAGTCGCTAAGGTATAACAAAAGCACCATCGTAGGGATAAAAAGAACTTGGAGCACGACTGTCGGTGACGATAAATCTTTGGACCAAAATGACAAGAGCTTCGAGCAGCAAGAAGCTGGACGTTGGAGAAGGGGAAGGGTTAAAGGTTATCAAAACCTATATTTTCCTTTTATGGTTGGTCCGTCCGTCCCAAACAAAGCAGACAGAGCCCCAACTCACCTCACAGTGCAACAATTACAATATTCTATCAAATAGATTCGACACAGAAGCAACAAAGTAAAGTACAAACAACATCAAGCATGCACTTAAAAACTCTTTTGTTCATTACAAACAAATCTGAATCAGATGTTCAAGCATCTAAAATAGAGCACTGCTAATTGAATAATCCCAACAACCACA
The DNA here is from genome assembly GCF_933775445.1 of Argentina anserina. NCBI lineage: Eukaryota > Viridiplantae > Streptophyta > Magnoliopsida > Rosales > Rosaceae > Argentina > Argentina anserina. Next base: position 24,039,199 of record NC_065875.1, read on the forward strand.
ACACCTATAATACATTCCCATGAGCCATCAACTTTTCATTGTTTATATAAAGGATGAAAACATTCCTCATCCACTGTAAATGTTCCCCAAACTAAAGATACGAACGCATGTCTCAGTTGCCACCTGGTCCACCAAAGAGGTAACCCAGAGACGATCCACCACCTGGGGCAGAGTGGACCTTAGTTGAGGGTCGATCCTGCAGAGCAAGAAGATCAATATGAACGTCAGTATGATACATAATGGAAGAGATGGAAAATGAAATTACCAACCAACAATAGTCACAGGGCATGACTGCATGAGGACAATTAAGGGTGGCGGGAAGAAAAGTAAACCGATTCCAGCAGCAATGAAAATAGGTTTCACCAGTCTTACTATAATATCATATCTTATATCTATTCATATCAAACAGCTTTCTGGCTTCGGAGCAACTACTTTCTTTAAAGACTTAGCACCCATCATGCAAAACTGTAAGAGTATTGACTTATCATAATATAAGTAGCCAGTTAAAAAAAATAACTCTAAGAAGGTGACTTAAGATATTGCATTCATGTCCACATTGGAAATTCCATTCACCAGTACTCAAGTGAGAAGGAAGGCTCACGACTACCTATCTGCTACTCTAGAAGGACGAAGAGAGGGCTTGGTTAGGTGGAGGAAGGTGGAGCGAAACTGTAAAAAGTAAGATGTCATGCAGAAGAGAAATTTTGCGAGATAAATTTTCACAATTTTTCCCTGACAAAGAACCTTTGAAAAGCTTGCTACATTAGCAATCAAGAACCACTTTTACATGCTTGTTATATCCTATGAATAACATTGAATAAGATGATAGAACAGTATGTTTGACTGAAAAAAGAAAAAAGGTATGAACATTTTGAGGAACATAGGAATCAAGGTTAGAGAAACCTACCGTAATGAAGTTTCCGGTGTTTTGGCCATCAGCACGCATGTAGTTATTTGTAGAAGTACTATTGATACCAGCAGGAATCTGCTTGGTGATATCTACTGATTCAGGTTTGGGAGGGGGAGGAGAAGCAGTTGGTTTGGGAGTAGGTTCATTCACAGCCTGCACTTCCTTTGGGGCAGCTCGCACATTGTTTGTGCTTGGCTTTGGAGCCTCTCCACTCCCAAAAAGATAATCCAAGGAACTCTGACCCCCACCACTGCTGACTCCACGACCCATATTCTTTAACAAATCTGTTACAAGCAGATGCTTAGAATGCATATATAGGAAAAGAAACAAACTTGTATATGTAATCAACATAAAAATCAAGGTAAATAAACAAAGCATTAACAAATTGAAGGCAGAATACAAAACACTTAGCAGGCCAAGCTAGCTCGTACATTAGATGTTTCTGCAGCACACAAGAACGTCTATCTCTTTTTTTCCCCTACCTTTTTTGAGTGTCAAAGATCTTTTTCTTGTTTCTACAACCAGTATCCTACCACCATAATCGATTACGAAAACTTTTAACAGCTTCATTTGTAAGATCATAAGTACATTATAGCCATAGACACAAATTCAAGCTTATACCTATACAGTTTCAGTCCTCCACCACACGCAATCGAAAAAAAGGATCCTAATTTCATAAAACAGAACACTAAAACCTCACAATTCCATTAAAAACACAGTGGATTAAAGGCTCTACATGCAAACAAGTTCATCCATATAAACACGCACAGTAATTTCAGCAAAAATCAAATCGAAAGCAAACAGAAATGTTTCAATCACTCACTAACACAAATCAATAAACAGATCTACCAATTCAAAACGCTAATTATCATTACAGGTGCATAAATCCGCCACAAAATCCAGTGACAAAAGCTAAGAAAAGCATCAAATCAGACACAGTGAAATAGAATACGAGAACGGAAATTGAAAGCAGAAATCTCAGCGATTGTAACACCGGAAAGCATATCGGAGAGAAGAGGCGGAGATCTAGGTTTAGAGGTGGAGTACCTGCCGGTAGTTGAGATCAGATTAATGATGAGAAAGCTGGAAGCAGAGAGAGAGAGAGAGACTGCACTTTGAGCTACTCTACATATACCACCTCACTCAATCTTACTTTTATAAACTTTCATTTAATTATTATTTTTTAATTTAAGTTGATGAACTATTTTCAAGTTTTTTTATTTTTTATTTTTTTCATGGGACTCAAACTCATTATAATCTATTGATCTTAACTTGAAAACATAACATATTTTTTGCACTAATAGAATAAATGAGCTGATGAAGCAAGTGACAGAAAAATGATGAACCTAACCGTAGAAATGAAGCATATCTGGTCCTAGAATAGTGCAATAATGTAGTTTGTTGTCAATAATAGTGAAGTCTCTCAAATGATTAAATATAAGTATATTTATCTTCTGTAGTTGCTTGAATAATTTTTCTTTATAAACCTGCTTCAACAACATTTAAGAATCTAGAATATGATACTCCTTGTGTTTGAACATCTAACAATTGTTTTAGTTCTTTGTTTTTTTTGTTTTCCCGATTGTGAATCATACAAAAGAAATTTTTCTTTCATATATAATTCTGTGTTTGTAGGGAAAAGGAATATAATTAAAAAATATTGCCCCATATGTTCAATTATATATGGCATCCCCAACCAAACACCCACCAATGATGTGTGGTATACTTTGTATTCTTCTATTTGATTTGAATCATTTGATTGAGAAAGAACATTAAGCCAGTGAGCCAGTTGGCACGTTCATCACTTCATCTTCAGGCTTGGCCAACTTAGGGTGTTGTTGTTTAGATTTTCAGAAGAATAAATGAAAAAGGACTCCTGCCCATGATAAGTTCAACCTAATTTCGTGAGTGTTTAATTTTGTTTTCGTTCTAATTTACCTTACTGGTAAGTGATAACATAACATATCAAATTGTGTGACCAACGAGACCAAGGAGAGGTAAACACTATTCTAGTACCAGAATACCAGATATGCTTCATTTTATACACTTTCATCGAAAAAAACCAGAGGTAAACACATTTTATACAAGTTTTGATGCCTTGGACACTTTACACTCAACAATATGAAACCTATTATGTTGTAGACTCTTTATAACATTCCTACATGGCTACATGTAATCTGGTAGGCAATTGGGGCTCAACTCAGATAGGGGGAGCCTGGGATATCTCTAGTAATATCCTATGCAAAGCCTGAGGCCTTGAGAAAAAAGGTGCATGATCAGAGCCTTTTAGTCTATAGAACTGTTCCGGCGGGTTTGATTCCAGCATTTCCTCCTGTAGTGCAACACTTATGGCATGATCTTCTTGAGTAACTATGAAAAACCGCCTGACAGATCCGTAATTTTTCTCAGAAAGAATGAGCTTCTCAGTGACTGGTGCAAAAGGGATTGGCCTCATCGATACTGATGCTAATGCAACATCCTGGTTTGAAAGGAACAGTACTAAAACTTTTAGACAAAATGAAATTCGAAACCAGAACTTCATCAGAAAAGTTACTTGTAACTGTTGTAAGTTCTTAAAAACCATGTCACATTACCTTTGCGGGACTTTGATTGAACAATAAGTCTTCGGTAAATTTTTTGCCAAAACCAATAGCAGTAGGTGGTTGATTTTTCCCATTTGCATACAAGAATATCTGAGCTTGTCGCATGAGATCATTCGAGCTTGTCTACATTGTTATGAGAAAGAGAAACCTGGGTGAATACTACATTTAAGGAATGAGTCTTACTATAGTATCGTGTGGAGTGATTGAGTGAAGGACGTAAGTACCTGTTGAGCAAATAGATTAAGAGTACTCTGCCCACTAGTTAACATTGCTGCAGAGATGAAAATGGCCTTTGCTATTTTAGATGGAAACAACTCCATTACATATGAGATACAGGTACCACCAAAATCATGTCCAACCAAGATGACCTGCAATTTACCATTGTAATGAAGCTTAGACTAACAGGTTGTGCAATAACTAGTGTTTACTTAAGGAAGCTATGTTATTAACTTATTACATCACAAAGAGCAAAGGAAAGAGCACAAACCTTTTTGCCCTCCTCTAGATTCTCAAGGACTTCAGTAAGCGGCTTCACATATTGTGCAAGACTTGTAATGCTATTTGTATCGAATGAGTTGATTCCGGAACCAGTTAAGTCAACAGCATCAACCTTGAACCCACTTTCTACTAGAAGGGCCATTGTTTTATACCAGCACCAAGCACCAAAGCCACCTCCATGAACAAGTACGAAATGATTTGTTTCCAGACCTTCAATCTTTACATCCTGTTAAAAAAACTGAACAGTTAAGCCAAATATTGAAGAAATAGTTCAGACAATGATGGAAACATTTTGCAAAACAATAATTAGAAATTGTATTACTATCGATCCTCATATCCAAAGTTTAAGGAAGCACTGATATCATCAGTATAAATTGACTAACATCACTGGACTTCAAAACCAACTTATAATTAATTTCACTACAATAAGCTTATAAACTCATGCCCGTTTAAAACATCACTTTTTAAGGCCATACTGGATGTTAAACAGAAATGACCCCTTGTATAGTGATTAGCCTTTATCTGCTTCTTGTGTGCACAATGTAGAAGCCAAGTAGAGTAACTTTCTGCCTCTGCTCTTATGACCCTTCACTTTGTGTAATAGATGTTTGCAGCATCCAGTAGAGAACTCTTCAACGCAAGCTTGCAGCCGACTTCATGCGTTGAGAATTTCTAACCCACAAAAATCCTTGATGCAAAATGTATTCCAACACTAGTGTACTTAACCTAATGGTAGAACCGGCTTAACACCAGAATTGGTCAATGCCGTTGACAGACATGTCAAATATTCCTAAACACTAATTTCCTTGAATTCTGAACGCTATGAACTAGATCCTACAAACAGAAACTTAAAACTATCCGCAAGAGAAAATAAAAGACTTGGTAACTTATAACCAGGAAATTTAGATTTCAAAGAGAGCATGCATGATTAACCAGTTTAGTTATTTGCCTTGATCAATAATTCAATATGATGAATGAACTACTACACAAAAAATTAGAGAACAAAGAGATGCAGGCAAGTCAAACCTGCTTGTCAACAAGCGCAAGAGGCTGGAAGAGAGTATCAGAACCCAAGGGCTGCCTGGAGCTGGAGCTTTTTGTAAATGCCTGACTCTTCTTTGGTGCAGGAGCCGACAGAGGTGGACCGGTTGAAGGGCTGCGATTCTTTGTTCTTCTGGTGGTTCTGGAACAGCAGAACGGCCTCGATAGCTTGTTGTTGAAGGACCAAATCATCTTCAAGGGTCTGTTTCTTACTGGGAGAACCCTTTGTTCTTCTAGTACTAGCTGATGAGCCAAAAAAAGGTGAAGAGTAGGGTGACCTCTTGGAGGGCTTCCTTGACAAATTGGTGTTCAGCTCCTTGGGGTTGTGTGCAGGGGAGAAGCATGCCATCGAGTTCCCCATCCTGGCTTGCAATGTCTGAAAAATGAGAGGGGCTCGAAAAATATAATGTCCTCTGCAGACTGCAGGCACAGAACTAATACTATTCTTTGCGTTAGAATAATGCGGCAAATGAACGACTTGGAATGCCAAGCTTATGATGGGAAATGTAGACACAGGAAACACACAAAGTTTGACCCAGTTGTTGTTAACAGTGAGAAAAGGACTGGGTAGACTTTGTCTTCTTTCATTGAAGGCTCATGCAGACCTACAGGCCACAGAGCCCTTATACAAACAGTAACTAGAATTCTTTATTTAAATGCTTTGACCCAAGATTAACGTGGAAAATGAGGAAGCAAAATTTGGGAAGCACGGGCGAGTATGTAAATGATTTTAAAGTTGGCAAGGAAATGCACTTCAAAGTTGGCGGAGTATAGTAATGTAGAATTCAATGGTTGCAATACTAATGTCAATACTCTATACATCATCCCCCATCCGTTTTCCTTCTGAATAGGTCCTACTTTTCTATGAATATCTTGCCCACTATTGAAACAGCTTTAAGCAATTATACAACGAAGCAAATGACGTCGTTTATGGATATATCAGTTTACATATGCCGGTATGATAACGGAAGCTCTTCAAAATTCTGCCGTAGCTCATCAGTAGATAACAGATGGACCTCCGAAGAGGCATCGCTGATTCACGATTACAGTTCACATCGAGCAACTCTTCAAATAGTTGAAGGGTTGCTTTCAACACTACAAAAATGTTGCTCTCCAAAAGTCAAGACTTGTAAAATCCAGTAATCAGTCTCCTTGTTGCAGGTCATAAATCAGACACTGAAAATAGGGATGTTACAGTAGAGTTTTGGACCAAGTTGACGAGGTGGGATTTATCTGCAACTGCTGCATGTAACTTGAAATTGAAAAATCTCAAATTATCCAACACCTGTGGGGAATAAGGTATTACAACTAGATATTTATATAGAGGTGGATAAGTGAAAGTTAATGATCATCAAACAAGCATACCTCTTGGAACTAGATTCAATTTTGCATGGCATAGAAGTGAGGTGCAAGCTCATGTAACCATAAATAATCGATTCTAGTTGTGTTGCGGATATACTTATGATTAGTCTCGACTAACTCATTGAATACTAGACACTCTGGTTTCTCATGGAACAATACGGACGACGGATGGATCCGAACCACCTGACCATTTGCTAAAGCCCTGTAAAAGAGAGTGAATAATAAGCATCAGGACAAACATATTAATAATGTAGAACCTTCTGACCTACAACTGGGATATAATGATAACATCCTAACTTGAGGGTGTCCAACTAAATTGGACAAATTTTGAACCTCATGAGCACCAAAAGAAATCCAACACATGTCAAAGTAAGCTCAAGACCTGTATGTTCCCTCAGGCTGCTTTAATGCTGCATTGAGGAAGAAAGAGGCAGCAAGACATCTTCGAAAAGGAAGCATGTCATCCCCACAAGAAGCCACATGAAGACCCATTTGTTCAACATTTCCTCGGATTTGACTGCAAAAAAAGTTTAAAATTTAGAGTTTGCAGGAATACCACAAACAAGGATGCAGATCATACTAAAGGGTGGCAACAAGTCTAGCGTGAGACAGGCAGAAACATCTCTATAACTGAGAAAGTAAATAGCCAACCTATGTATGTCATGAGCATGCTTCAGGGAGCGACTATTAATGAAATTGTCTTTGCACCATTTCCTGATACTTTTTTCACGTTTTTCTTTACTGAGATCCGATCTCTTCTCTGAAAACTCACTAAATGCTCGATATACATTAACCAAAGTGAGGTGGTCCCCATCTGGACTTGCAAAGCATTTCATTGCAGTTCTGGCCTGGTCAACAAGAAGAAAAACATGTCACTTTTTAACTCAAAAGTAGTAGGATTTGTGAGAAAAAGAGATCAGGCGAGGGACGAAATGTAAGTGTACGAGTGCAGTAGTAAAACTACCAAATTATCTCCATTTTACTTTTGATCTATATATGAAAAGGAGCCACATAAGTAACAATCCATAAATAAGTACCTCGTTTAATTTCTCACGGGGAGCGAAAAATATAGACTCAACTGAGAGCATTGCAACAGTTATCAACATCTCTTCAAGGCAATTGAATTCAGTTTCACTTGCTCGGATTAGAGCTTTTGAGTAAATAGGGTCTAGTGGAAGGCTTGCCATTTGACGTCCAACTGGATCTGACAGTTTGCACTCATCTGTTAAAGCGCCTAGCACATACAATTGCTCCAGTGATTTGACAATCGCCGACCTGATTAAACGTGAAATAGATTCATGTAAAATAAGTTTGACTTAAAAAATAAATAAATAAAAAAGCCTTACTAAAGGAACTAATTGCTTTACAAAAAAGCATAATAGTACCCAATTCAAAAGGATCATTAAAATCAGACAAAAGGGATCCCAAAATTCACCTTGAAGGTTTATCTATGAAATCGAAACCAATGACATCATCAACACCCAGAACCTTAAGTTGCAAAATTATACTGGCAATGTCACATCGCTTGATCTCTGGCTTTGTTGAATCCTCTAGTTTCTCAAATTGATTTTCTGGGTATAGGCGGAAGCACTTCCCAGATCTCTCTCTTCCTGCACGCCCGCTGCCCAAGGAGATTATTATGAAAAAGAAAAGTTCTCAAGCATCATCTCATACATTTAGAAGTTGAACTAAAGTGAAAAAACAATATAACGTGTACTACATGCATTACAGAATGGACTTCCTAAGAAACCTAAATAGTTTAAAAACTTAAACTTGATAAATCGATTATCATGATTGAAATTGTTAAATAATAAAGAATAACCAGTAGTGCATACCTCCTCTGAAGAGCCTGTGCTTTTGAAATCGGAATGACATTCAAACTTGATAACCCTTTATTTGGATCATAGGTACGTGCTTTTACGAACCCAGGATCTATAACATACTTGATTCCAGGTATTGTCACAGATGTCTCAGCAATATTCGTTGCCAATATTACCTAAACAATGTAACAATTAGATTTTACCTAAAATGTCATCAACTCTTAACAATTTGACCATGCTGACTAAAGAAGGCAAAGCAACTTGAACATAGATATAATTTTTTACTATCAGAACCCAGGAATATGATCTAGACCACATTTTAAGGAGAATAGAGGGGTCAAGTTGAAACAAAACATAGATGGGGTCAGATAACTTTTTTTGGGGTGGCAAGAGCCAACTTGTTATGCGAACAGACCCCATCTATCAGAATGCTACCTATTCACACACTAAAAAGGCCTGAATTAATGAATATTTGTTAGCTTACCTTACGAAATCCTTCAGGAGCTGGTGTAAACACTTGCATTTGCTGTTCTGACGGAAGAGATGAGAATATAGGAACAGCTAATAGTTTTTGACTGGTTTCAGGTAACTTTTTAAGTCTTTCTTTCACAAGTCTCTGTACAGATTCAATTTCTTCTTGGCCAGTTAAAAATACTAGTATATCACCAGGGTCCTCCTCCATATGAATCTAAGAAATGAGACATATATAAATAAATCATAACCTTTAGAACACAGCAGTTCAGGTCTAAAACTGACAACTGATTAGCAATAAAATTGAACAACTTAAGAAATGAGCATTGCTTGAAGAGATACCTACAAGGGCACTGACCTGAAATATGGAAGATAATGACGCATCTAGATAATCTTGTACATTATGATGAGTATAATATATATCGACAGGAAACTGTCGACCTTGGATGTGAACAGCTCTTGCACCACCGAAGTACTCGGAGAAAACTCGTGCATCCAAACTGGCAGACATGATAATTAACTTCAAGGGATTCCTTCCCTGGCATTTCTTGAGAAAACTCAACGACTGGGAACCGTTATCTTTATCCAACTGCGTGTCATTACTTATTTTCTTGTTGTTTGTATCTTGGTGGTTGTTGACAACTTTTGCTCTAGCATTTTGTACATTTTTAAGCAAGCCAAGTAAGACATCAGTCTGGACAGTTCTCTCATGAGCTTCATCGACAATGACAACTGAATACTTAGATAGATATGGATCCAATAGTGCTTCCCTGAAAGTACAATGAACATGACATCAGTGGTAAGACCAGCAAACAAGGGTAGCAAAGATGGTGTATAATCTTACCTAAGTAGCAATCCATCAGTCATATACTTAATCCTCGTTGAATTAGAGGTCACATCGTCAAATCTAACAGAGTAACCAACCTTTTCACCCAAGGAAACACCACACTCCTCAGCCACCCGTTTCGCCACAGTCATAGCAGCCACACGCCTCGGTTGAGTCACCCCAATGACTTTGCCATACCCACAAAATCCAGCATTGTACAAAAACTGCGGTAATTCTACACACAAACAAGACCGAAACACAATCATCTCGAGAGCCATCACTACATAAAACTATACGATCCTACATATACAAAACACAATGCAGCATAAACAAATCTACAAACAAAGAACAATAACCATACGTGTGGTTTTGCCGCTTCCGGTTTCACCAACTATAATCAAAGTATCATGCAATCGAACTTCGTCGACGAGACACTTCTCAACTAAAAATCATCAAAGCAACAACAACACCATTACTAATCATTCTTCAAAGATGAACGTAAAACAAAGAGTGATAATTCGAGTGAGGAAATCTCAGGTCATACCAGAAGCGATCGGCAGAGACTTCCTGTGCTGCGTAAGCTTCTGCTTCCTGAAATCAAAACCGCAACAGTTTCAATCCGATCAAATCAGAAATCAGAAACCTAAATTTGTACAGACTATACGAGCTGAAGTAAGATTACTTGGCGACGGCGGCATCCGGCTTACGATTCTCGTCGGAGAAGCTGCGTTTGAGGCCGTTGGTGGAATTGCTGAGCCGTCCGTGAGCCATTGAAGCATAGAGCGACCACTTCTAACACAGCGGCGGCGAGCTAAGAATTCAAAGACGGCCGGTTAGGAGCAATAGGGGCTAAACGGGAAGTGTAAGTTGTGGTGGGGCGGGAGAGGGCTAGGGTTGGTTATAACGACGGCTGTTATTTTCCAGCTTTAAATAGGCAAGATCGCGGATTTACTATTTTGTCCTCACTAATTTTTGGTTTATTTCTTCATAAAAAACTTACTAATGTCAGTAAATTTTAAACTATCACTTTTATGATTATGGTCTTCGCCTTCTTGGCAACATATTGGAATCGTGGTAGCAATATATTCACGGTTGATTGTCATTATTAGTTAAAATTCAACGGTTGAAATTGATGTTAACATATTGAGTATCAAAACTCTAAGCTTGTAAAAAATTTCATGTCCGATCACTTTCAGTTGCAAAAGCCCTATATGAGTCAACATCTGCTTTGGTCAGTGCTGGCTTCAAAGAGTCCTTTGCAGACTGGAAATGACGATGACACACAGCACTGGCACATATGTCTTCTCTCAGAGCTACTATTCCGGCTTCCTTGCATAGACCCTTCAGCTCAGCTCCGGTAAAGTGCTCTGTTTCTTCTGCTATTTGTTTGAGATCAACATCGTCTCCTAATCGAATCTCACGAGTGAGTACAGTAAGGATCTGCTTCCGACCCTCTAAATCAGGTGGCTGTACAAAGAGCACCTACAATTCCATAAGAAACACATGAGTTGAAAGAACATTGTCTAACAGATCATTGTTTAATATAATCTCGATAGAATATTTTTGGAACTTCCTAAATTGAACAACTTCAGAAAAATGCTAGTACCTCTTGCGATATAGATGTGAATACTAAGTTTCAAGAATATAAGGAAAACAATTGAATATCAGGGATATCATGTGACAGAAACAATTTACCAAATCAAAGCGTCCTGGTCGAACTAATGCGGCGTCAATTGCATGAGGCCGATTTGTAGCAGCCAAGACAAAAACTCCCTATCGAACAAATGAGAATACATTTTATAATCTTAGGATATACAGTTGCATCACCGTCTCTCTGATGGTATCACTTGAAAAATAATATAACTACATGGTACGTAATGCTCACCTTAGCCTCTTCCAAACCATCCATTTCAGTAAGCAAAGTAGATAGAAGCCTCTCTCCGACAGTACTGCTGTTGCTTGAACTCCCACCCCTGCGATTTTAGTGCAACAGTTCATTAAAGAATTTTATCTAGATTAGAGTGAAGGTGTCCAGATAAATCACAACATATTGAAGCACAATTGGATAATTGCAGCATACTAACCGTTTGGCTGCAACAACATCTGCCTCATCAAAGAATATTATGCTGGGTGCTGCAAGGCGAGCTCTCCGAAAGGTATTGCGCAGTAGAGCTTCACCCTCTCCAACATACATTGAAAATAATTCTGCACCACTGATACGAGAAAAACCAATTATAATTGTACAAGTATCAGGTGAGCACATTATTTCTTCTGGATAATAAGTAAAGAGTATTGACCTACTAACTTCTAAGTAATTTCAGTTGGTTTTGTTTGAGACACAATTTGGCCATGACAAGGGGGATTTTTGGCAGGAAATAACTGTTGGTTTTGAAGGGAATATATCCAATATGGTATAACATCTTACCATTGTCAGGTTTTCCCTTCAAAGTCAATGTTTCAGTGTCATTGTCATCGGTTTAAACAGACAGTTTTGAACTAAACTATCATGCATAATGTGTAATATAACAAAATGGGCACCATGCCTTCAGCCCAAAGACTCAAATATCATCAATCAGAATGCAGACTCAGTATCCTGAATTCGCCGGACATGTTAACAATTTAACATTTACTCGTGAGGACTATACATGAAGTTCATACCTCAAAGAAAAGAAAGAGGCTTGGGCAGCATTTGCAGCGGCTTTGGCAAGGGTGGTTTTTGAGCATCCTGGTGGACCGTAAAGAAGAATTCCGCGTATAGGAGATATTCCCAGCCTAGAAAACTCAGCAGAATATTTGATAGGCCACTCAACAGCTTGCTGAAGCTTTATCTGTCAATGACAAAGGTGATGCATAATTAGAAGCATGAACCTCCAGGGAAGAATGGTGTCAATGAACTGACCTTTAAATCTTTCAAGCCTCCAATATCTTCCCAAGACACCTTGGGGATTTCCACTGTGACACCTCTTGTTATACTTGCATTAACTACAGACTTAGCATTCTCCCAGTCTTCTTTTGCTAAGCTTAGCAAATCAGCATCTTTGTTTGCATCTTGATACCTCCTCATTGCAGATATGGCAGCCTCACGGCATAAAGCTTCTAAGTCAGCCCCAGCAAATCCATTGCATTTTGCAGCCAAGGCTCGTAGGTCAACATCAGGACCCAAAGAAATTTTTCTTGTGTAAAGCTGAAATGATTGACATATTTAAGGATTATATATAATACCTTCATCTCTTCCATTTTCAACACTCTATCGAAGTTGCAAAAAAGAGTTTTATTTTTGTAAAAGAATAATGAGTCGCTATTTTTGCCTATATAGAAATTTGTTACAGATAAGAAAAAATTATTTCATATTCCATTAAAGTTCAGAAAATTACTTACCTTGAGAATTTGAAAGCGCTCATCTTCAGTAGGTGTAGTAACTTCAATCTCAGCATCAAAACGCCCAGACCTTCTTAGTGCTGGGTCTACTGCTTCCACTCTTTTTATAAACACATAAGATATATAAAAAAAATTAGAATGTAATCAACATGAACAGTCATACATGAGAAAACCTATGATGTTTCTAAATCAAACATCAAATCATTGGCTTAATGACCTGTTAGTGGAGGCAACAACTACAACTTGTGGTACAGAAGTTGACAATGGCTTTGATTCCATCAGTAAACGTAATTGGGCAGCTATGCGAACATCTTGCTCTCTTCTGCAATCGAAACAAAACAAGTTAAACACACCACAAGTATGTTTCCTCCCCTTGATCTAAAAACGAAATAAGACAAAGCTGGTATGTACTAGACTACCTAGAATCGCGGCGAGGACAGAGTGCATCAATCTCATCTATGAAGACAACTGATGGCTTCCCTGACAATGTATGTGACGCCGCCTCCGCGAAAGCCTCCCGCAGCGCCAGCTCACTCTCTCCGGTAAATGCTTTGTGAACAGTATGCGGACTGTGGAGAAATACCACACAAATTTAAAGCGTACAAACCAAACGATCAATGATCAAGTTAGCAGAGTGAAGCCAGCTACCTGATTAGGACTAGATGCGCGCCACACTCCTGAACCACCGCCCGAACCAAGCTTGTTTTTCCGGTGCCGGGAGGACCGTAGAGAAGCAAACCACGAGGCCACTGAAGCAAAAACCCAGAAAGGACATGAATCAAGTGAACTGAAAACGGAGGAAGACAGAGTGTGTTGGTGTGATGAGTGTTACTTTGAGGCCGAGCCTTTTGGCTTGGGAAGAGAAGAGGAGAGGGTAGACGATGAGTTCTCTCAGAGCTTGGAGAGCTTCCTTGTTGCCGCCTATAGCTTTCTCGGCTCTCCATTCGCCGTCGTCGTTTGCGGCGGTGTTACAGGAGGAGCTGTGGGCTTCCATCGTTCGGAGCAAAATGAAACAGAGGGCGGTTTGACGGCGCGAAGCGAGGTCTTTCATAGTAAGCAAGGGAGCATAGTATATAGTACATTTGAGTTGTTTAAACTAATACAAGAACAAAAGAGTATCTGGTGGTCGTGCCGGAGTGGTTATCGGGCATGACTAGAAATCATGTGGGCTTTGCCCGCGCAGGTTCGAATCCTGCCGACCACGTTTTTTGGCATTTTGAGTTTTGAGATTAATTGATGAAAGATGGATGCAGTTGAGACAAATCTTCTTCATATGTTTAAATCCATTTTTCAATTTTTTTTCAGTAGATCAGACTAGAAGCTGTCAACGTGAATGAATAATTCCTGAAACCTGTGATAGAGTAGACATACAATGAATGTTGGTTCTAATTTTCCTTCCAAAACATTCATTTCCAAGATGGACAGTGGCAATGCAGCCATTTATGACACTGATGACGATGACAATGGCAAGTTAGACCCAAGCCTACAAATTAAATCAACAATGCAAGTACAAATGTATACATGTCTTCTAGCTAGCCTTGCATTCAATAATCCCACTCTAAGCCAGGTCCAGCTGCTAGTGAATCACCACGCTTCCTGCAGATGCCTGATTTGCAGCACGGTTACTTCCGAAATTCTTTCTATTGGATTCCCTTGCAATTCTTGTACCAAACTAAACCAGAAAAGCGATTATTCAGTTCAGTGATTGAATCACCTTAACTATCAACGAGAGACTATTGAACTCTGTTCTAAGTGAATATTAAAAAGTCTTTTGAAAAACCAGCTTTTCTGTCCCGCCTTCATCATACCAGTGACACACACTACAAGCACGTAGGAATTTCACATTAAACTAATACCTGTATGGCTCGTTTAGGTAGAGTAGCAGCTTCATGTAAACCCAGCAATTTCGCAACCTTTGTAGTACATTACAGAAAAAGAAATGTTAGGTTATAATACAACAACTGAGATAATGTTAAAAAGCCTAAAAGCACTTTATTTTGTACAAATTAATCAGCAAAAGTGTATCTGTGAAAAGATCATTTTGAGACAAGGCTGAGAAATAATATTAGAAGGGGGAAGAGAAAGGTCATCAAAACTATAACCTGATAGATATTGGTGTTCGAAGTAATTAATCGGTGTTTTGCATGATCCAAAGCAGTTGATTAGGATTCAATTATGTAGCTCCAACAGCACAATGAAAATAAGCAATTACCTCTCTCAGAATCTTTTTATCTCCTATCCCACTCGGTTGATCAAGGTTCGCAACCTCCCAGAGAGGAATCCCCAGTAAAGTTTTTATCACATCTTCATCCAAGAAAGGAAACCTTGCCTAGTATAAAAAAAAACAACATTATATAAACTACATAACACAAATCCATGGAAATAAATGACATTTTCTCAAAGTCATAGAAATACCTCCTTTCCAGTGTCAGAAATGCATCTGTCATCTCTACCAAGGTTTCTTTTCCATATTCTTTGCATATCCAGCTTCATTTCTTCATGCAGCCGCAGCCAACTGGTAACACATCAAACCACCCTAATAAGTACCTGAATAAATGCGGGACCATACGTCCATACAAGATTATGATCATTTGCATACCTTCCACTTCTATATTTTGTTCTGTGCCTACCATAGCCAGCACATTGTTCATCTGCACCAGAGCCAACAAGGACAATCCTTGCCTCGGACTTGTATTTAACACCTAGACGATTCCCCTCAGTATATTTGCTATTTTCCTCATACACCCATCCGTCCCCACCAGCTGCCAGCCATAAAGAAATCCCTATATTCAGGTCCTGCAACACTAAATTACCTATAATACCTACTTGAGGCAACGTATTCGGCACATTTTGAATCTCTATGATATCTCACATACAAATTAAGCACATGTAAACTAAATTAGCCTTGGAAACAAATCATGTACCATGTAGGTGTTGGCAGGGTTTATGAGTGACAATACACACTTTGTTTCAAAGGCCAATTTTGATAAATCAGCATCAATCTCCACAAGTTTCCACCTGCATTTACAATCCTATTTAGAAACATGTATCATAAACAGAGAGATGCAGATAATATTAACACATCAAAGAGCACGAGCAAGGAGCAACAAACAAGAATCTGTTGCTTAAAAGTTAAAACCCTTCTATAAAGATTAAAATGTGATTATGTTAGGCGCATGCTGAGTGCATAAATCTTGAACAGAAACTCATAAAAGAAGTTTAGCAATGTACTTTCTTAAAGGTGCAATTTTTCTTAGTTCCCTTACTCCTGCCATGGCAGAGATTCTATCTGGAACAGACTGACCATCAAAGCTCACATTGAGTAGATCAATCTCATCTGCCAAGAGAAGTTTAACTAAAAATAAGAATTGAGGATCCATCATGTAATATGTAAAGTGAGTTCCTGCAGGGAAATAAGAATTGAGGATCCGTAATCTAATAAGTAAATTAAGTTTCTTAAGGTAATTGTTGACCATCAAGACAGCAGGGCCGCTGACCTAGCTTATGCGGTAACACTTACAGCTTGGATCTAGGCACTCATGCAACAATGCCGCAATTATCATAGAATCCAATCCACCAGAAAAAAGAACTGCCACCGGTACAAGATCCTTTTCCATATCATGTGTTCCTGCCTATATATTCCAATTAAAATAAGTCATAAATCTATTACAAAACCTATAATTACTTGCCAGACACCTCCCATGCTCAAATCAAATAAAATAATATTCCTTTTATGAATATGACTTGGATGATACAAATGGTTTTATTTTGCACAAATTGAGCAAAGAAGCTTGCGTACCACCAAGAAATACTGAGAAGTCGTAAGAAAATGACCTACACATACTAGGAATAGGCAAGGAAGACTATAACCAGAGGAAAGTATGATAAGAATTCAGAACCTGAAATATTGTGTGCAGTGAAGATCGGCGCAAAACTGATTCCTTCAAAGCAGCCAACACAGTTTGTGCCGGTACTGGTATTGAGCTTTGTCCATTGCCTACTCAACAGGACAAAAAGACAATAAAAAACCTCCCAAAAGCAAAACCTTTCTGAATCAAGTTAAGAATCTCTATATTTTTCTAATTTCAAATATACACTCCCTGGCTCCCTGCACAGATGATACTAACCTGATTTACATGGAAGTGACACTATATCTGAAGTATCTGAGTTCCTATCATGTTGCCCTCTTAAAGTCTCACAATGTGAAATATGCAAATCTTCAGTTTGGGGTTCAACAAATGTTCTCTCCCATTGTATCAGTTCTTCCAGCATGGCATTAGTCCATTCATGCTTTTTCACTTTACCAACCAAAGTCATGCCATAATCTGGAGCATCTATGGATATGCTGTATATTCCACACGGGAGCTCTTCCCAAAAACCAACCTTGGTAGTTCCATTTTCAGCTTGAAATTCAAAAATGCATTGACAGTACTCAGCAAACACAGTCCATTATTCCATACGTTCAAGACTTGTCATTAAATCCAGAAATGCATACCAGAAGAACGCTCATTTGAAGCAACAGGTGATACCGACGACAACAGAAACCGAGAGTCCTCCACTGTCGGCCAGTGAACAAGCAGACTCCGGCGACCAAATGCATCTCTCCCAAACCATAATGTTCTTGAACTCTCCTAAACATGAACACCATACATAAATCAAACCAACATCCCAAGAAACACAACAAACTCCACTCTCACTAACTGAAACTTACCACACAGAAGTTACCTGCCAATAGATGATAGCCCAAGGCCCCTTGATCCTAGAAACTACATTCGGCACAGAACCTTCACACCCTCCCAGCAACCTCATTACAACTTCACCATCATTCTCCTCACTCCCAATCTCAATCCCCCCAAAGATTTCACCTTTCCATATCAAACACCAACCAAAATCAAAACCCAATACACAGCACCAAACAAACAACCAAAATTCAACTCAAAACAAAAAAAAATAAAACACACCATTATAAATAAGAACATTCTTAGAGGAATCCACCAATGGCTGAAGTACTGGGTTTACTCCTCTGAGCTGCAAAGTGGCACCAAAGAAGTGCATACAAGGTGACTCCTCCTCCTCCTCTGCTCCATCAATGTCAGACTTGATTTCGGAGCCTGATGAATGAAGACGAAGCTTCTTGGAGCCTAGGCTATCCGGGCCCCTCCGTAGCAGAGCGGCGGCGATGTCGGCTGCAGTGAACTGAAGCTGCGGATGGTTGTTTGGTTAAATGGGGCTGAAGCAGTTTGAGTTAAAAGATGTAATGAAAGTGAGATAAAGAAAGTTACTTGGTCGAAGTTGGTGAGTGGAAGTGTGGTGTCGAGAAGCAGAGACGACAAGTCGAAGCGAATGCCGGAGATGATCAAAGCGATTCCGCACATCTCTCGTAGACTTGCGATGCGCGCCCGACTGTTCAGGGATTTTAGCTCTGTTTGCAAGTCTTCATATATTGGTTTTCTGAAAAAAAAAAAAAACTTTCTTTTGTGAGTAAAGTTCAAGGCGAATTTTCTTCATAAAATTGTTTTCTGAGAAAAGTTCTCACGAATTTCCTTCACAAAATGGTTTTCTTGGTTTTCTGTATATACAACATATATATAGATGTGTTTAGACACGTGATTATTATGCGAGATCATAAATATACAACATACAATAGAAATGTTCTCTCCCATTGTATCAGTTCCTCCGACTGATGTGTTTCTATAGTAGCCTAATAGGGAACCTAATTCTGGCGTTTTGGGTAAATCTTGTGAGAGAAAAACTTGCGTTTTCGTGATGAGTAACTTTTTTATATACAATTGAACTTTGGAGTTTGGACTAATGGTTAATCAAAACGACATTGAGATACATAAGGACAGTTTTTATTTCTAATTGTGTTAGGAGATCAATTTGTTCTTGTAAAGGAAACCTAGATCATATCAAATTTCTTAAACTTTACCATATTAAGCTCCCACAAAATTTCCACCCTATACCTCTCAAGCGCGTGGCAAACACATCGACCAGGACCGTCTGATTGAATGTAAAAACAAATCAGAGTCGTTGATATCGAGACATCCTAAGTGTAACCGGAACTGGCACAAAGAAATATGAAAACTCCCTCCAAGTCTGAGAAGGACGAGTATATATCGCACTAGGAATTGGAAAACCCCCAAATAAATCCCTATAAAATCTCAACCAAATCACCTCGTGCTTCTCTCTTCACCAACAACAACCACTTTTCTCTCTTCCTCTCTCGATTTTTTCTCAACCCTCAACACCACCGTTCTCTCCTCCTCAAACCGGAAAGGTTTGATTGATTTCTCTCCGGTAGGGTTTTTGTTTCTATCTCTCTTCATTCGTCTGTTTATAGTATTTAACGTAATGTTGGGTTGGAATAGATCTCAGGTTTTATTGTTCTTTGTAGATGTAGGTTTGAGACCAATGAGCATATTGGATTTAATTGATGTTTGTTGTGCATGTTCATGTTCATTGTTGTTATTGGTTTTCATGGTTAATTTGGTTTTGTGGTGTTCCAGAGATGGCCAATCAGACAGAGGATCCGCCTATCCCAAGCGCAGAGATGGTGGGCACTGCGTTTGTTACTCAGTATTACACAATACTTAAAGAAAGCCCTCGTGAGGTCTACAAATTTTACTCCAAAGACAGTCTTTTGAGCCGGCCTGAGGCCGATGACACAATGACAACAGTTGAAACTGTACAAGTAAGTATTGTGGACATGAATGTCATAAAGCCTGTCGCAAGTTTAGGACACTGAAACTTTATTCATGCAAAATTCGGAGTAAAATATCGTAGAACAGGGACATTGGATATTATTAGTTACTGAATACATTGTTTTTTACAAGCCTGAAGTGGTTGCTAAGTGACAAGTTGTAGTTGGACGGTATTGTTTCAATTTTGAGTGTGTGGTTGTGTTAATTGGATGTTTGTTTGGATGCAGGCCATCAATGAGAAGATATTAGCGTTGGACTGCCAGCGTATTCATATATTGACGGTAGATTCTCAGTTTTCATTGGCCAATGGAGTAATTGTTTTAGTGACTGGGAATATAGTTGGAAGTGACAAAGTGAAGAGAATGTTTACTCAAACTTTCTTCTTAGCCACGCAAGAGACAGGAGGATATTTTGTCTTAAACGATATGTTTAAGTTTATGATTGAAGAAGATGATGATGATGCAAATAACTACAATGAGTACAATCCTGGTTATGTTGCAGAAGAAACTCCAAATGTTCCTCTAAACCAAAATGATGGTACATAAATTTTCCATTTTTTGTTCGTTTGAGTGGGTGGATTGTCGGTTTGTTGGCATTATTAATGTTATTATGCATTGTTATTGCAGAGTTATGTGCTGTTGCTGACGAGCCTATTCCCAGTCAAACAACTTATGTGGAGGTTGATGCTGCCAATGGAAATGAAGTTAATCATGTCTTGAAGAATTTTGAGGAGTCTGAGAAAAATGTTATTTCTGAAAAAAGTGTTGTTGCTGAGAAAAATGTTGTTGTTGAAAAGGGGGTTGATGCAAGACAGAGTACTCCTAACCATGTCAATGATGCAGCATCTTCCAACATCCAGAAGGATGCTCCGAAGAAGACTTTTGCATCAGTTGTAAGTCATTGTTTTGGCTCTATTGTAGTTGCAAACTTGCAATTCACCAATTTTAATCTAATATCTGATGATTGCATGATTCTTCAGGTGAATGCTTTGAGTGTGAATAAGGCTCCCTTCAATGTGAGGGCACCCCCACCTAAACCTGTTGAGCGGCCACGTGCACCTGTCCCTGCACCTGTAGCACCTGAAGCTTTAACCCGAAACAATAGTACTGCGACTTCTGTGGAGAAGAACACTGTTCCTGCAGGTTGGTATTTTGATATGATTGAAGCATCTCTGTTTTTATTGATTGGTCCAATGCTATTTCTTTCTTCTGTGACAAAAGAGGTTCCAAGCTCATATCTGCCTTTCCCCAAGAGAAACATATTGATATACATGAGTTGTTCAATAAGTGATATGATATTTGCTTTTATCTTGCAGTTAAAGCTCATGCCATTTTTGTTGCAAATTTGCCTATGAGTGCAACTGTTGAAGACCTGGATAAGCTTTTCAAGCAGTTTGGATCGATCAAACGTGATGGAATTCAAGTCAGAAGCAATAAAGTATGATTTAATTATCTGTTTTCAAATCGTCTGAAATGACCCTTCAGTTTGATTTGTTTACCAGATTTTTTTACACTCTTATACAGGTACAGGGAACATGCTTTGGATTCGTGGAATTTGAATCTGCTAGTTCCATGCAGAGTGCAATAAAGGTACAACTTAAGGTTTTGATTCCTATTGATGAAATTGTTAAGAGGAATGTGTTGTGCTTGCAATGGTTGACAATGTGTTTATTAATATTTGCTAGTTTGTATATAGAGAGGAATTTAACACCAGGTGTTAATTTGTTTGCATCAGGCATCTCCTATTGAATTTGGCTCTCGTTTGTTATCTATCGAAGAAAGACGAGGCAAGTTGGAGTATTTTTGATTTTTGGATTACGTGGTTCCTTGTAGTCGATCACACTTAGCTGACATGCTGTTTTATTTTCATAATCTTGTCACTGCAGCAAACAATGATAGAGGAAAGTTTGCTTATGGAAAAGGTGGGTATCGAAATGACAACTTTAGGAGTCGTGAGAACTATGGTCGAGAGAACTATGGCCGCGAGAACTATAGCGGAGGCGGAGGCCGGGGAAGCTATGGTGGAGGCCGTGGCTATGGAAGAAACGATTTACGTGGTGAATCGGGTCAATATTCAGGCCAAGCCAGGGGTAATGGCGGACGCTATGCAGAAAGGCCTTATCAGAACGGAGGAAAGGTTGTTCATCAAACAACAAAACCGGTGTCCGCGGCATGAGAATTAGGGTCTTGGCATTGAAGCTCATTCGCAAAATTCTGCATCATCTCAATAGATTAGGTGCTTTTTGTAGGCAGATTTTAGAAAGCGGCATCTCAAATTTTGAAATTATGGAGTTTTTTATATGTTCTTTTATCATCTATTGATTCGTTCAATTTCAAAATCTTTGTAACTCTATTTCTACGGAATAATTTCTATAAGAAAATTTCATTTCCTCCTAATGTTGCCTTTGGTTTTACACTTTCCAGTTGCATGTTCAATTGTTTTCATACCCAGATGTGAGTAAGTTTTGAACATTATAGTAAGTAATGTTCCTAATTTCCTACAATATGATGTAAAAAATAATGGAAACGGCTGGAATGCACCGTTATCCAGCTACACTTCTATTATGTCTTATTACGTGGCCGTCCGTGATTGGTGCATAGTCACGGCTTTAATTTTCCGACGCGGCTCGATCTAGCCGACTCAATTTGGTAATTCTGTATTCGTATTAGAGTAAAAGGGTAATAGAAGTGTGCAGGGGAAGATTCACAAGTCAACAAAAAGATTAAAATTGAGGTTAAAAAATTGTTAGATTCAGATCTGGATTGGTTGCCATCTCGTTCATCTTCAAAGAGCTGCCCCCGCCGTCCAAGGTACCCCAAGTTGAGGAAATGTGGTCGAATATGTTCACCCTCCCATCGCTGTAGAAATGTTGAATTGTTAATCATCTCACCAATCTTGTGGAAACCTCAGTGAACGGTAAGCAACTATGAATCAATGAAATTGTCTGATTTTGTTAACGTAAAGTCGTTAATGTCAGTGTTAATCAATCTATAACTAGTGATATCAGAATGTATTTGCTTGAGTATGTTGATATAGTGTTGTTCTGAATTAGATTATTGTAAATCAGGTTGGCATTGTCAGCATGACCGAGGAGATGAGTGTTGAAATGGTTGAAAAGGCTGACCGCGACGGCGGTCTTCGATTTTCCGAGAAGAAATTCCATAAGCGGTCCGCGAATTCTAATGTCGATGTCACTGAGGCGGAAGAGCAGAAAAACAGCAGAGTGGCTGAATTGTTGGATACTGAAGGCGGCTATACTGGAATGGGAGAACAAACAGTGGGGCCTAAAGGCGGAGGGGACAAAGAAAATGGAACAGGTGATGGTTGTGGAAGTGGGTATCGTATTGAAGATTTTTGTCCAGATCTTACAGACGAGTCCGACTGGTTTTCGATGTTGAAGAATAAGGATTTGGGGGCTCTATGTATTAAAGACTTCGACAACATCCTTTTCGAGAGTGTTGACGAGGCAGAGAAGTTCTACTCCTATTACGCTTTCATGGTGGGTTTCAGCAAGAAGAGGTGGAAACTGGACAGTAAGGTGTATGACGGTGTTGAGACGATAACGAGGAGGGCATGGGCGTGCTCAAAACAAGGGACATGTGTCCGAAAAATTAAGGGTAAGAGGGACGATGTTTATGGAGAAGATGCTGACGCATGTGAAGAAGAGGGCAGTGAGGGTGACGAGAATGATAAAAACCGAGGCCCCCGACTTGTTAAGGCGAAGAAGACTGTTGGAAGGGACCGAAAATACAGCAGGACCAATTGTAAAGCATTTATGGCCATTAAGCTGCTGAGGGAGAAGGGAAAGTACCAGGTGACAAGATTCGTCACCACACACAACCACAACCTGGCTGATATATTCGAGAAGCATTTCCTACGATCGAACCGCAAGGTGACAA
Organism: Argentina anserina; assembly: GCF_933775445.1. Classification (NCBI taxonomy): domain Eukaryota; kingdom Viridiplantae; phylum Streptophyta; class Magnoliopsida; order Rosales; family Rosaceae; genus Argentina; species Argentina anserina. The sequence goes on from NC_065875.1 coordinate 24,062,708, forward strand.
TGCAAGACATATTGGAAGTGGAAGCACTAGGGGATGCTAATGTTAACACAAGTGCAGCATTTAATTATCTAGTTCAACAAGCAGGGGGCAGAGAATTTGTTGGCTTTATGTTGAAGGACCTGTACAACAAGTTGGCGGAGCTGCGTATAACCAAGACGGTGTTTGGAGACGCTGAAGCTGCCATGAACTGGTTGCGAATAAGAGGAAGTGAGGAGGAGAGATTTTTCTGTAGATACATCCGAGATTCAAAAAAGAGATTAGCCGGACTTTTCTGGAGGGACACCCATTCACTACTTGATTATCAATTGTACGGTGATGTTGTGGTAATAGATGCCACTTACAAAACTAATGTATATGGCATGCCGCTTGTATTGTTTGTCGGTGCGAACAATCACCGAGCGACAGTGGTGTTTGCTTGTGCTTTGGTGTGTAACGAAAAGAAGGCCATGTATGATTGGGTGCTTGGGAAGTTTTTGGAATGCATGAATAACGTGAAGCCAAAATCAGTGGTCACTGATGGTTGCGAGTCTATGCAAAATGCTATTGATAAGCACATGCCTGGAACAAAGCACAGGCTTTGTGCGTGGCACATAGGCAGAAATGTGGGGCAAAATATAAAGGAAACCGAAGTGCAAAAAACTCTAGGGAAGTTGATATACACCTCTTACAGTATCGATGAATGGCAGAGTGAGTGGGACAATATGGTAAGGAAACATAAGTTGGAGAACAACTCGTGGCTGGATTCATTATACGAGAAGCGGAAGAAATGGGCAGAGGCATTCTGCAGGTATTATTAACATTCGTGCTTTCATTCATAGTTTGGCATGGATAAATTTAAAGTTTGAACTGGCACATAATCACCCATATTGTTGGTTACAAACATAGGGGTAATTGAGTTATGTGCTAGTGAATGAATCATTAATTTTTGGTTATTTTGAAATTGGTGTGTATTGTGTGGACAGTCCATCTTAATAATGTCAGTACCATTAGCTGAAAACCATACTGTTGAAATTGCAGGGGTAATTGGTACGCTGGGATTTGCACAACCCAACGTTGTGAGGGCATGAACCATACGTGCAAAATAATTCTCAGCAAATTCACAACATTGGTTGACTTCATACCAAGGTATCAAAGATGTGTTGGCCGTTTGAGGGACAGGGTCATGTATGATAATTTCAAGTCCAAAAACCACATCAGAGAATATGCCACTCATTTGACTGATATGGAGGAATTTGTATTCAAGACCTTCACAGACGACATTTATCTTGTTATCCGAACTCAGATGGATTTTGAGAAAAGTTTTATTATTGATTGCAGAATTCCTGACTGGGATTCACAAAATCTGATGGTGTATGTCACTCAATACAGCAAACGAAGTAGGCGATGGGCTGTGCAATACATTGCATGCAATGCTGCGAATAATGTGGAAGAGTCATACTCGTGCTCATGTCAGCTTTACGAATCTGATGGCATACCGTGTGCACACATATTTTGCGTCCTGAAATCGGAAGGGGTCCGAGAATATCCAAAATCACTGATTTGTGAGAGGTGGAAGAAATCCAGTGGGAGGAGACCACTGGACAAGACATGTTATGAAGACCAAGGCAATGGGTTTAAGCCATCAAGGTTCTTAACTCTAGCACAAGCTGCAAAGAGAGCTTGTTTAAACTTTGCCAATACGCATGAGGGGTTTGAGAAGGGGATGGCAATTTTAACTAAGCTTGAAGAAGAATCAATACAGTTTAGGTTTCCTAAAAAACCAAGACTGATTGTTGAAGACAACGAGAACGTTGTGAGGGATCCCGTTGTTGCCCAAATGAAAGGCACACACCGGAACAACGATAAAGGAGACAAGGAGGAGTCCGGTCGTAGATGTTCTGCCTGCCATCAGACCGGTCACAATAAACAAAGATGTCCTTCACTTAAGGATAAGCAGAATGAGAATGTTGATCAACACATGGCAGATATTCCATTGTTTGAGAATTCATTTGGAATACAGAGGTCTATGTCTTTGAGATGTAATGTTCGCCCTCCCACGGTAGCCACTGCAAGGCCACCTGCCCATATTCAGGACTTTGATGGTTATCGACCTGAAATTAATTTTCTTCCTGATTTGAACTCCCAAGTTTCCGGGTCTGGGGATCCAATTGCTTAGTAGGTTGAACACGGTGAACAGTGATATGCCCGGCCTCCCAAGTACTGGAAACAGGTCACCACATTCACACTGATATTTAGGGTCATTCTTCAGTTATTCTGTTATCTAGTTAGTGTCTGAACCAATTTTTGCTATATCATGTGAATGTGTATTTTGTTAGGGTAACCTATGCTAAAACATTACTATTTTGTAACCAATTATAGGACGATCTGATAGAATGATAGTCCTTCATTATTGTGACCAATGTCCACTTTGTTGCTACTGTCTGTTTCCCAGAACTGTCAATTTGCACGTTGGAAGCACGTATCGTCATTACCAGTTCCATCAATTATATACATGTTTGACTATGAATGGAGCTTATGGAATAGGTAGATTTAGGGTGTAGTATGAATTAGCAGTACCTGGTTGTGTTAAGGAAAAATTGTAGGTACGTTGGATATGAAGTTTGGGCCTGAAGTTTCTTAAAATGTTAATCTGTTTATCTAACAGCCAACAGAAAAAAATTTGGGCAAAATTAAATTGCTTGAAATAAAATAATGTGGCCTTTCTCTTACATGACCTTTAAACCCAGTATCAAATGTACATTGTTCTGTTTGTAGTTTCATAGAGAACATCATAATCAGTTTCATAGACAACATCATATTCAGCATCGTTATCTGTGTTAATTTCGTATAACTGGGTTATTTCAAAGTACGGATGGAACGAGAAAAATGTCAATCTGTATAGTTGAGGTTTTATTTTATTTTTTTCTTTTACGTTTAGGATGTGATACACGTTTAGGGTGTGATACACAAGATCACATTTTGTGAGGAAGAAGGCTGTATTTATTTTGTGACACGTTAGTTTTGTTCTGTAGCAAGGAACCAAAATAGTAGCCAGAACCCCAAATAAGGTCTAACATGGCAACTTATGCGACTGACTATGAAGAGATAATTGACAGACTCGGCCCTTTTGGGTAAGTCCTTTATAGATTGTACTGAAAAGCTTTGGTCCTTAATTCAGAATATTTTAATATTTTGCAATACATAAACTAATTTCATCACAGTTTAGCCTAACATGAGCAAATAGTATTGCGGCAAGTGGTATACACCGTCGTGTATACCCTCTTGCAATGACAACGGTCACAACACTTGGTGCTCATGTTTCTCTCCCTAATTTGCAGTGATTCTAGCAAAAAATCCATCCCTAATTTGAAGCCAAGTTTCTCATGTTATGACTTAGCAATCAGAATGACAAAAAATCGTTAGGCCTCACAATCAGGCAGATGTGCCGCTTGAACACTCAAAGGCGTTGTCGTAGCGGTCCTCGCGCACATCTACCGCTACTGGACCCTCTGACTGGCGCATTGCATTCCCTACAGCACCTTCAGGTGAACCTGAGAGATTTACAATGGGATTATACCCTGTCACTCCAAGAAGCTCCACTATGTCTGATGAATTTCCATCACTCTCAGCTGGATTATCAGCTATAGGTTCCTCTATTTCGGGTGGGATCCTACCAAAGTGCAAATCGTCTGCGTTACGTTGAATGAATTGATGAGAATCATTTGCGGGATACTTCATACACTGCAAGAGTATTGATGACCTTTGTTCATCTCCATCATACTGAAATTTACAACAACATAATATTAGAACAATTTCCGGACAACTGTACTTCATAAATTACCCACAACTTGTGTATATAATGACCACAACTTATACCAACTTATCCAACTCTTACCTCTTCCCACCAAACTTCACCATAGTGCTGCATGTGTTGGATTGTATATATCCCACATTCATGCGGTCCTGCCTGTGAAGGAACATTAAGCGGTTCTACGATCTCATATTCTGGAAAATCGTGTGGGTGTTGGGTTCCACTAAGTGGCTCGACAAATATAACGTCCCGCAAGAATCGCAGCTGCATGATTCATAACAAAGATATCATCATATGAAGCCACCATTAGGAACTATCCTAAATCTTATTAATTACTAGTGTGACTACATGGGACTTGAACGCACCGTATTGCGAGCCATCCTTCTTGCTGTTGCCGAACCTGTAAACCCCGCAGCACTGTCCCAAAGTTCAGCAACACGCCTCCTTATGTGTACCACAATAAGCCACCAATGTCCCGACTCTAGGTGTACGGGAATGAATATCTGGAATCATTAAATGGCAAATTTTTTAAAATAATATAAATTCTACGAACCGGAAATTCATGACCTGGTGGACTATTGTTTAACCAGGTATAACTTTTACCATTTCGCAGGTGTCAAGGCGGCCTTCAAAACGGTACATGTTGCAAACGTCCCTTGTATATGCTTTGAAACTGTCATATGAAACACCGTCTGCCCTGTTGGTGTTTGCAGCCGTCTGCTCACAACACAATAGGAATGGTTGGCCATCATTTATATGCGCAATTTGATAATGTATCGGTATAAAAAATTATACATAAGTTTAGGGTGATCTACGACACCATACCGCAAAATAAGTTGGCAGGTACCAAGCGTTTGGGTTGTCCCTGGACAGGAAGTCGCATATGAAATTGATTACCTGCGATGAGACGCACATTGTATATTTATCATATGTAGTGTACATCCATTTAATCATTTAAACAAGTAGCTAGTAAACATAAACTCTGACAAGGTAAAGTACCTCATTCAAAACTTCCGAATTCGGTCCTAAAGTTTTCAGTGCGCTCCTCACCAATCTTTCCCTCCCATCCCCGCATTCGGCCACTAGGGTCCTGCACGAGCACAGTTATCTCCTACTTAAGTAGTGTGTATCGCTATTAAATTTAACTAATATAGTAAAAACAACATCTGCCTTACGCATTCTCTCTTGCAGAAGTTTCTTTCCCCCCCATGAACACATAATTAATCAATCGGACATCCGATTGCTGGATGGGTCTCATCAGGTGAAATGGACCGGCCGTAAATCTCCTTACGCATACTGTTTTATTTTGTTGGTTCTGCAGGTGAATGGATTTATTGTACATGATCCTCCTATGTGATCTTGGAACAATTTCTACATTTTTCCTTCTACTCTTATCCATTCCTGCTGCCAGGTTTTCATGTTGTTGGTTCCCTCCCGGACTGCTTGAAGTCTCAGAAATTGCTTGTGCATCCTTCTTTGGCGTGGACAATCCTATCTCCTCAAGCATCTGTTTTGTAACTAAATAGTTAACATTTTATGTACCATAGAGACTGAATACACAATCATTAAGATAATTTTTGTTTTGTATAACAAATCAGAAGCCCCTATCAATCTATATTACATTTAACTGGCTTATTTATGGTGGCATGACATAAGGCAAAAAGTTTCATGCAAATGAGTAGTCCAGAAAGTCCACTAGCAATGAAGGAACACTTACAGCTAATTGTCTTGCAGCCGGAGGTTTTTCAGCCAGTATCATCTGACTCCGTAATTGTATTTGAGATACCGCCTTCCTTTGTCCGGCTCCTCGCCCAAAAGCAAGGCCGGAGCTGATAACTTCTTTTGACACGAGTGGGTCTGCTTGATTTGCTTTACTCCCTTGCGCCCCTCCTACTCCCGTGCCTTCACATTTGCGTAACATGCCGCTTGACTCAAGTACTCGAGCTACACACTCGTCCTTTGCGCTATTGATTTTATGCTCAATATACTTCACAATACGCTTCAGGTCACGATAGTCTGGTGCATACTCCTGAAACAAGTCTGCAATTTCAGATACTCTACTTGCTAAGACCGTGACTTCTGCCTTAGTCTCATATATGTCCTCGTGAACCGCACGGTGTATCCCTATCCCAAATGTTCCATCACGGTTATCAAATTCAGCAAGTGTCTTTCTACGATTCATTCCATTTAGGAGTAGCAATGGAACATTGAACCCTCCTCGCTGTCTAATCTCTTTTAACACCTCCTCCGCATCCGCCACTCCCCATGCCTGAATGGGGACCAAGTATCTGTCCACAATTCCAAACGTCTGTCCAACAATGTCTAAGTACATTAGCTGTAAAAACACCATGCTACCTGCAACATAATCTGTCTCTCCGGACCTCTGCCTCTCAACTCCTTCAATAAGATGACGTACGGCGTATGATGCCCAGTCTCTTTCTGCAATAATCTCTGACCTTATCAATGAATCAACAAGAGTTATGTCAACTTCTTCATCTACGCCTGGACATAGAATAGCCGACAAAGCGTACAACGCATAGGCAATCTGGAAAACATTGTCCGCAGTGTCCCCGTTTCGAATTATGTCAATAAGATGGCCCCTCCTAAGAACATCTTCACCCACCCCAAATATTCTCAACATACCCTCCTCTGGTTTTCCCCACTTCTCTGAGCGGGTGACCTCACGTCCCCCATCGCGCACGCCCATAACCCTGGTAAATTCTTTTGCATTGAAGTCACATTCCACCCCACATATGGTTACACTTCTGTTCTTCAGGTCTATTGACTTAACCACGTAACTCCACATTGGTTGATGAAGGAAGTCTACTTTGAGTTCTAGCAAATAGCCAAGTCCTGTTTCGTACACCGCATCGACCTTGGAACGCGATAGATTCGAGACGACGTCACAGAACTCCGTCGGGTTGCACCTTGTCTTCAAATTCCCATTTTCAGACTGCAAGATACACACTGTAACTTAGATTTTCGATTTACTACGGTCATATTAAATGGACACTACTATCACTCATACCAGTAATGTGTTTTTTAAACTCACCCCTTTGCTGCAGTCGCTAGCATATGATCCTGATGTCCTGCATATCAATAAAATAGGAGTTAGATTACGTTACAACACCTTTGGCACAACATATATTACTTTTACCTGCAATGAAAGTGCTTAATAGCATTGCCCTTCACTTTATAAGTTGTTAGCAGCCTATATTTCACTTTTAACACTCCCACACTAAAAAATCGACCATCGGCCTCCAACAAATAAAATTTATGCTCTCAAGTAGGAGCCATGTGAGTACAGTATGTTGGTTTTGGTTAACTATATTACATTTAATTACCCAATCTACGGTTAACCCTAAATAATTCATCCTTCCATAACTCTGATACTAACCCTATAATAGGCCCGACTTATGTCCACAATCTGAATGGTTACTTGTGACACTAACCACTGCTTCCGGAACCGGCCCAATCTCCAGCCCACCCTTCTTAGGTGACGCGTATTTACATAATACACATATATATTTAACAACTCAATAAAATTACCTTAATTTTTTGCTATGAACACTTTGATGTTCATCATCTTCACCCAAGGAGCTTGAAGTCACCGCCATCTGCATTCCCAAATAACACAATATTTGAAACGAAGCGATATATTATACCATAACCACTATTCAATCACCCACATTTATGTCTAAAATACCATATATATTCATGCAAATACAGGGTAGCCACGTACAACAAGTATAACACACAAGTATACAGATTCACCATTGATTCATTAACCAATACCCCGATGCTCCCTAATCAAATGAGATTCAATCCTTATAAATCCAGCAATGAAAGGCCGGTTGATGAACGCTTCATATATATTTTATTCATGACCTTAAAGTTACTGAATCTCGTTTATGGAACGATGGAGTCACGCCCTATCAGTCTCTAAACCGGTTTTCTCTTATCAAAGGAGAGTTAGAAAACTACAAAATAATTCTAACCGATTATGGATCAACCCCAAACTAGACACGACCTTAAAATAAGGTCACAGGAGTAAGGAGGACATGTATGCTAACAGCTCAAGAGCATTAACATTGCACCTCTACCCGCCAGACCATGGCAGATTCAAACCCTACATATGCACTCACACCTCACAGAGATAAACCCAGAACAGTATAAGATTCCTATATTCCAAAAACTATTCAATGTAGACATCATCACAGACGCATTGCATGCGGCGACGTATGCCTGCCTGCGAACAATATATCTGATTTGCTCACCTTTTTTATTTTTCAAAACCTGCTTTCATATGCAGACAAGGATTGTAGAATCAGTGAGATGTCGACCAAATAATACAGCTCCGAATCTCTTCTTACTGTAATACAGAACTCAGTAACTTAACAAGCTTAGATGACTATTAGTAGTACATCCTCACGTACCTCACTCAGTCACCATTTTTTGTATACTTTCTCCGTTCATGCAGAGATGCCCTTGACAAGGAAACACCAGAAACACAACCCAAACAGCAGGCGAAAGATGATTTAACAGCAAAAGGGATTAATAATAAAACTTCGTGTGGTGCCCGGGCTCGTACCCAACGTCCTTCACTGAGTTTCAGTTTTTGTTTTTTAAGAATTAGCTTCTTTTAATTAATGTTTGGAGTCCGGACCAATGGTAACTAACCACGTTATGTACCTCGCTCTGAATTGTTACTCAATTACATGTACGATGTGGTTCACCTTTATACGGTAGATTTCCCAACCCCAAGGCGCCGAATAGTAGTTTGGTGACCTCCAGCTTAGCCAAAGGCAGTCCCTCCAAGAAGGCCATCGGATTGATCGGATGAATAATATTAGTAAAAATTTGTAACCCTCATCTACTTACCATATTAGTAAAAAATTAACTTTCGGGCTAGATTTTGAATAACCCAAGTGGATGATATTGGTAATATAATACCCTGAAATTTAGTATTTACTATTTAGTACTGTAAGGTTATATTAACTTATGATTAATTCAATTTTTCTTTTAATATTTATCTTTAGAAACCAATGATGCTAAAGTACATATTTTTATACGGTAGATTTCCCAACCCCAAGGCGCCGAATAGTAGTTTGGTGACCTCCAGCTTAGCCAAAGGCAGTCCCTCCAGCTTAGCATATTAACTTATGCTAAAGTACATACCTTTATACGGTAGATTTCCCAACCCCAAGGCGCCGAATAGTAGTTTGGTGACCTCCAGCTTAGCCAAAGGCAGTCCCTCCAAGAAGGCCATCGGATTGATCGGATGAATAATATTAGTAAAAAATTTTAACCCTCATCTACTTACCATATTAGTAAAAAATTAACTTTCGGGGTAGATTTTGAATAACCCAAGTGGATGACATTGGTAATATAATACCCTGAAATTTAGTATTTACTATTTAGTACTGTAAGGTTATATTAACTTATGATTAATTCAATTTTCTTTTAATACTTATCTTTAGAAACCAATGATGCTAAAGTACATACTTTTAAATATAGAATACTTCTTCTTATAAGTATTAGACCACGATTTGAATAGGTTAGCTCATATTCTACATATATTACTCGATATGCTGAGGCTTATCAATGTTTTAGATAAACGTGAACCCTAACATGTGACTTTGTGATTAATTGCTAGTTTCAATGAAAATTCACACAATTGATTGAATATATTGATGATGATATGTATATCTATATCGTGTGACCAAATATATATAGTTCTTGGTACATTTTGCTTCGTTGTTCAAGACAATAAATGAGAGACTAATGTGGTTCGCCAAATTGCAGTATTTCTAAATCCGCTGTATTGTAAAATAACTCTGATTTTATTTCATAATAAAAGTTTTATTCGGACATATATTTTTATTCGGACATATATAACTCTGTAAAATAACGCCCAATTGACACTTACAAACTTGAATGTTAAAGTACAACCACAGAAATAACTACTACAACGTTTACTATCCATAACAGCATAACATGAGCATACATATTAATATGGATTTAGATTTGGATTTACTACAATTTCATGTCCTTCATAAGTTTTGAAACATCATCAACGGTACCCTCAATCACAACCTTGTTACCGTTACCGGTTGAAATAGTGGCTTTCACCCCTGAGGAGGAACATACTGTAGTGGAGTCGTTATTATAAACACCATCCATTCTCTTACGAAACGATGGATTTGTTTCAGATGGAATAGCAAACGGCCACTTGGGTGGGTTCACCCAAGGTGAATGAGGGCAGGGCTTCAAGATCCCATCTAGTGCTTCTTCTAAACTGTGGAACAAACAGAAAGAAGGACGTGGATAATCATCAATCTGAGCCCTACAATCATTCCATGAAGTATACACACCTGGTTCATGTCCAACCCAAACTGCATAGTACTTTCCCATTACCTATAACATAAACAAACATAGAAATGGTCGTTACATAATTATGTAGATGACTTAATTTTTATGTGGGCCGACACTTAGAAAATGAAAACTAGTACAGTAATCCTGAACCGGACCTTCTAATTACAATATTAGAATGGGTCTCAAGAGCAAATTGCAGCCCACCAACAACACGTTTGGGCCCTAAAGAAAATCAGGGGCAATAGGAATACGACAACCAACCAACACTGGAAATATTAAACACTGAAAGAATGAGAGAGCCACGACTCATACTTAGTTAACAATAATTCACAGGGATGCAATAAAGATCCTAACAACTACCAACTGCAAATCGTCTAATTGATGATTATAACGTAATTTGAGGTAAGGAAAATCAAACATGCTTACAGGATATATCAACACTCGTTGTCACGACTCCAACAGCTTTTTGGATATGAACGAGGCCGATGCTATTTCAAATAAGTGATGGACAAATGCCCAAACACAGGCAATGGTATATATATACCAAAACCATTGTAGGAAACGACAATATTAAGGTAATACTATTTACCCGTGACCTTGGTAGAAGCCAAAATAATACCAAACGTCAATCAATAAAACTAGTTTTAATTAAAATTTCAAGTCCGAACCAATCACCACCTTCCACGTATGGGTCTATAATCTGCAAAACCCATAATTTAATCTGGATCAAAGTTTCCCGCCATTCTCTCAGACTAACTACTACCACTCGTCTAGTACACTGCCATCGCAGTCACCTTACCGCCCTTTTTTATAATCATGGAGCATAAGAAGGAGGTTTGTCTGACCTGATATGCTCACGACGCCAACTACTACTACCATTGCCTCAGCACTTCCTACAAGTACCACGACGAGAAGACCTGCCCAACCTGTTCCCGTACCGGCTGATCGATCTCCCATACAGTTCATGCCTCAGCTGTTATGCCTACAAAAGCCACTATGTTATTTCATCCATGCTCGTTGCCCTTGTCCTTAACTTTGAGTTAGCTTCTGTAGTTTAATTCCCGCACTTCATTCCCACCTGGTCTTCTGTTTTACATGCATGTTTCTGGCTCTTATGTTTTTCCTTAATGTTGGTGAATGCGTGGCAGGTGTTCCCTTATTTCCCTTTGCAATTGTATTGTCTACAAATGGGCGTGGTTTGTATTGTTTCATATTTAGTTGTGTTTCATTTTATTGACTTACATTAAAAACAAATTAATGTTACTCATATGATCAAGCTACACAAGCTTATAGAATTATAGTCACTGACATGTAGTAGTTACTATTGGGTTGATGGAGTGGTAGTTACTCTTGTGTATGATTTATATAGCTTCAATTATTTGAGTGATTGAGGGACAAGTCATATAACCGGTAGTTATTAGGCTTTATGTCATTCATTGAGTGATTGAGGGACAAGTCATATAACTGGTGGTAGCGGGGAATGAAAGGCCAAAATAGCCAACTGGTAGAAGAGAATTTCAAGGTAAAATAGCAGAAGTGGATCAGTGGAATCGCATTAAATTCTAACGATATGGCTTCATGGCGGTAAAAGGCGCAAAAATAACAAAACACATTACGACACCGACTTATACACTTTGCATAAAATGTATTTTAGAGACTGATTAAGTTAGTTAATAGGCAACGAGACCGAAGAAGTGATTTTTGGTTACAACCATTTTTTTGGTAATGAATATTTCATTAAAGGGACCACCCTACACGCACCTAATGAAATATTCCCCGTGGCCGGAAGGGGGCGGACGGCACACGTGGAACTCCCTATTTTTCCCCGTACAACGTGAGGCGCCGCCTCGCGAAACCCCTAATGCGGATGGGCCGGTAAAATGAGATCAAACATGGATATTAAAGTGATATTACCGTTGACCGATCCATCGGACTCTTCGGTCAACGCTAAACCACCCTAAACCCCTCTAAGGGGGGCGACGTGCCCGGAAGGGGGCGGACGGCACACGTGGAACTCCCTATTTTTCCCCGTACAATGTGAGGTGCCGCCTCGCGAAACCCCTAATGTGGAGGGGCCGGTAAAATGCGGTCAAACATGGATATTAAAGTGATATTACCGTTGACCGATCCATCGGACGGTCCAACGACTTCCAAATCCTACCAATTTTCGATGGGGTTCCTAAATATATACGCCGGACGGATCGGACGGTGCCGATAAACCAAATCCAGACGTGGGGCTCGCGAGGCCCAAGGTGTGCGCTAATGTTTACTAACCTAGATAGCTTGCTTAGTAGGAAAATGGGCGATCTTGGGATACTTTTGTGTTACGGGCTTATTTAACTACAGATCAGTTAATTTGTTACTTTTGTTGCCTCTTTAGTCACAGTCTTTGTCAGATTTATATATACAGTATATTGTGTTAGTAGAGGGTTGTTTACCCTGTGACCAGCCACAGCTAATATGCGTTGCCATGAGCACAATGTCACAATGTGACAAGCAAAAGCTACGGAGGGTATGAACAAGCCACGAACAATTAAACATATATGGGTTTGAAATCTGGCTTGTTCTGGAAAGCACTTCTCTTTCCATTAACCGGCCCTTCGATCATGGAGTAAATGGACACTGCCTGAGTGCCTGATGTTCGTCGTACCAGTAACTTCACTGAATGGTAGGTCTCTTACAAGATTCAAGATTCAAATTATCTAATGCAATTTCATAAGCGGCGAAAATACCAAGGATACCACTATAAACCATGGATGCAGGGGTTTAGTGTTTGATCGGTAAATAAATTGAACATTTAAACACGACACTGCATACATTTTGAAATCATTGTGCATAGTGCGCAGATTGTCAAAGTCATTGTCCGATTTATGCGGATTTAAATTACAAACGAAAATACACATTAGGTTTGACACAAGTACACTTATACTAGAGCCCTTCACATCTCTCGCAATCCCTTCTCCCATCCCTAACATTATTAACCGGGATCGGAATCAGTAGCTGCATCGGCAACTACGAACGACGCGGAAGGCGGGGCTTAAACTTAATAGTGCTCGGGACTAAACCGGGGTCGCAATTATCTCCAAATGATGCATCTCCACTTCTAGATGGTCCAGCACGCGCAAAACAAAATCCCTTCTTCCAACATTTAACAGATTCCCGAACATTGTCTGCGCACTCGTTGGACTTGTCATTGACAATCTCAAGTGCAAGCCTAATCCTTTGATCACCAGAGTTGAACTGCGAAAATAAATATGCAAGGTCTTGTTACACGTAAACCAAGCCAACCCTAAACCAAATATTTTACAATGTTTAAATACTTCAGCCACTTACCCCTTCATGCCAGCAGTCCCTGTAATGCTGCATATTCCGAATTGTGAAGATACCAGAGTCCATGTGGTTTGACTGCGTGGGATTGATTTCAGGATACATGATACTAGAGGAGGCCAGTTTTGAAGAAAGAAGTGGATAATGTTGCAATTCCATTGCAAACAGCCGCTGTAGGAGAACAATCTGTACAATTCAGACATTAGCTATGCTAGCTTACAATCCAATATACTAGACTGAAATAGGTGCAAATATCTATACCACGGCCACAACAGATTCCTCTCGTCGCTGCCGCACTGAGATGTCCGGAATGCTGTCCCATATCTCACATCCACCTTCTGCAATGTTCAGAACGGCTAGGTACCAATGCTCAAGTGTGGAATCGTTGATGGGAATAAATATCTGTGTATTGGACCAACTGTTATACGCAAAAATTAAATTCATCGACAACAAATAACAATATCATCTAAATGTAACAACCTTGTTACAAGCATGTAGCTGGCCATGTAATTTTCGTAGATTGCATAAGGCAATGGTGGATGCTATGTGGGATTCAACATGAGTTTCCGGTACAGCTTCTTGTGCACGCTCCTGCATCACAGTTTCATGTTCATATTTTGAAAGATCATGCGGTATGGCAAATAAATCATATTTCAGTGTTACTTAACCAACTACACGTCATACGGAGAAAAAAGTCGGCAAAAACCAGAGGTCATCAGTATTAGCAAAGCAATACGCTCCCATCAAGTTTATAACCTGCATACACAATGCAGCATATGAGTCCACCCATCAAATGAGGGTTGTGTTACTCGTATGCATGTCAAGTATTTAAATTTTTAATTCAAAGCGTCATTTTGAATACAGAAAATAAGAACAGATAACGTGTCAGTGTCAATATGCTAAATACGATATCACTCAACAATACAGGTACCTGAAAAATAAACTTGACTTAGTTTATCATTTACTTGTAGGTTGAGTTAATTTTTAACTATCTCATGTATTCATATTTGCATTACTAACAATGAAATGGTAATTGCAGATCTGCAATGAACTACTACACCATGTACGACGTGTTGTTAGGGTTGCTAATGGAAACAATATCAATCTAATTTAAGTATCAGTAAAGGCATGGAGATAGATGGAAAACTAATGTAAAAATAGAATCAATGAATTGGTTATTAATCAACATTATAGGATGAGATTCAATTAATATTTACTCTAACAAAGTATTAAATACACCAAATTACATCTACCTATCAACATATGTGCTGGTTCTACCGACAAACATTGGGGTCTCTAGGCATGTGCCTTATGACCCTTGCAGCGATGCATGCCCTGTGATTACAATTACTAGTTTTGTTACATACCAGAGCTACATATATAAGGCATCAGGACTTACCTCACTGCTGATACAATTTTTGGCAGACAGGCACTTGAGGTCCCAGATAGAAACACTGAAACCACTGTATCTTCCAATTTCATTGCTGCTGCAACATATGAAAACATAGACAGTGAGATGGTATAAAAGTAAGATTCCATACAATATATTATCATCTCATCGTAATTCAAGCAATGCACCATAAATTGTTAGTATATTGGAAGTGCGCAGGTCTTGATAGTAAAACAAAAATTCATATATATAATACAAATTAATTTCTGAACACTTTCCACATTCCACCTACCTTCCCAAAATATCGCCTCTGCGGGACTTTAAGCTAAATAGGTACGCCATCAAATCCTTATCTTCCGGAGATAGATCGGCTACGCTTCCAAACTTACTCCCACCAAAACTACATAACTCTGTAGGTGTAGGTTTCACATGATCCTGCGGCACTTCTATGTTCGTCTTAGGCAGTCCGTCTCTGTGTAAGGTATCAGTCCCTTCATTCTGCAATAACATACATAAAAGGCATGCACTACATGCTATCAGAATTAAAAATCTCATTGTGATATTCAGTAAGCAATGCTTCCTACAACATAATTTTTTTTTTAATATCTACATATCATCTGCTCACTAACTATGGACGAATATAAAACTTTAACTTACACATTCGGGATGTGATGTCTCATTTTCCCAGCCCACCGGCGTTCCAGATATAGACTTTTCAAAGTGTAAGCGGACAGCCGTCTCGACATCACTAACAAAATCCTCCATACCTTCACCAAATTTCTCCAAAACAGAAAAATGTAATTCCATCAAAGACTTCCTCATGTAAGCAACGTCTGGACCCATCTGCCGCGCAATTGATTCCAATCTCTCTACCCCATCTTTTACCACAGCCATGTTCCTTTTCAAATCAGAAACGTCATCGACCAAATTGGTTTTCAACCCGGTGCTGTAATCCCGAGAACCTGAATTAGTTGTCGATCTAACCGTTGTATGTCTCTTTGTAACCCATATTCCTTCAGTTGCATAGAATCCCCCGAGCCCTTCGATCCATTTGTAGATCCTATTACACTCATTTCGACCAAATGACCTCACAGGACCTTCTATCCTAGGAATCATCAGGGTTCTTTCACCAAGTACACTTAGGTAGAATAGCTGCAGGAAAACTAGGCACCCAGCTACATGAGAACCTTTGCTTCTTTGATAAGACAACACTCCCTCCACCAGCTTCTTATAGGCAAACCTAGACCAGTTTTTCCTTCTAATATCCTGTGGGTGCCTCAAAGGTATTAGCAGCTGTTGATCTACGTGACCTGTTGGGGATGGGCAGAACATTATGGAGAGTGCGTAAAGTGCAAAACTCACTATAAATATTTCCCCCTCATCAGGTGAGGACAACACAATATCCCTCAGCCTATCAACGCTTATATCATCATCTTCCACATGGAGCTTTGTCTTTAACTTGGCTACAACATCATCTACATCTGAGCAATGAAGATCTACTTCCATTCCACGACAACTCAGTCCCATCAGCCGATTGAAGTCTTTCTCCGTGATTGATAGGTGCCGCCCATGTATGTTAATTGTTTGCTCCAACACATCAAACCTCTCAATCAACATTCGGCACAGTGGCATGTTCAGCTTGCTGCATCTAAAGGAATCAACAGGTCCAAACCCCATCCCCACAATTACATTGATCTTTTCCTTAGACAGGGCCTTCACAACACGTTTGAATTGTTTTGGATCGCATGCTGATATTATGGCGCCATCAATGTGACCACCATTATTTGCTGCTTCCATCTCCATTTGGCAATTGGATGATGATCCATCTGCCGATGGGATCATCTTCTGCATAAACAACAAAGTTACTATGATAGCCCAGTTACTATATGGACAACTCAATTATTGGCAAAATCACAAAAACCACCTAATTAATTAGTAAAGGTACCTTGCCAACAGGGCAGGAACCTTCCTGCTTTCCGCTAATACCATTCTGACCAGTCAATCTATTTACAAGTTAGCATAACCTTTACTTTGGAATCAGTTCATCGGGTTTCAGGACTAAACTAAAGTACAACCAATTACATGAACTTACCTAGATTTTCCAGCTGACATAGTGTCTTCCTTCTCAATCGCATCACGCCCTCGCTTTCCTTTCTGCAAAGCCGTCGCCTTCTCCGTTAATCCTTTCTTCCCTGCCATACCTGCATTGAAGACTTACTGTCAACACCTTCCTTTTTGAGCTGAGAGTTGTTGTAAATAAGATTTTCCTCGGATTTTCTTCAATTCTTAAAAGTGGAGTTTTTCTGGGATTTTTTAGTTTATGCTTTGCGAAAAGAACAGGAAATTGTTGATTCCCAGTAAAAGATTTTGAATTCATTGCACTTATAAGTCATTGCGAGACTTCAATCTCACACCACTCTACCACCACCACCACCACGATTGGAGTCTGAAACTTACCCAAAAGAGACCAGATTAAAGAAGTTAAGAAGAACTCCTTAATCCAACGAATCCCCCAAATTAAGCACACAAATTCGTTCTAGATTTTAAATTAAGAACTGACCTGGAAGAATTTTTTTCTCAAAATTATGAAATTGTCTCGGATCACAATGGAAACGCAGTTACTAATAAATGATGATCAATAAACCGAATGCTCACAAACATATCTTCAATTCTAATTGCAGGTGAGGAGATAGAGAATCATGTATACAATGTCAGAGCAATTTGTGGGCTGAAAAACAAAAAGGAATTTGTTTCGGTTCCTCATCATGCCTAATTATCATCAGAGGGAATTTAGGAACTACTCTCTACCTTAGTTGCGTATCTTCCTACCAACAAATCGATAAACCAATTACCTTCACAGTTGGACGAAAATCGCGAGCTTCCGCTGGTGAAATCTACGCGCTCTCCGAATACCAGAATACAAGATCGGCGAGTTGCTCCGGTAAAGAGATACCCAGACTCCCTGATCTGGATCTCAGTATGAAATTAGGTTTATCCTTTCACTATTTGGATGGTGCGAATCTTCTCCAACACACCTCAATCCCAAAATTTTACCATCGCCCGATTCTTTGTCTTACCCTCCTCCTAATTCGGCTTGTCGAGCCGCGCCGAAAAACAAAAGCCAGCGACGCCGCACGACCGTGGAGGAGAAAAAGACGAGACCCATGTCTATCAGCCAATCATAGAGCGCCACGTAATACGACAAAAGAAGAGTGCAGGTCGGCAACGGTGCTTTCCAGAACTTGCCAAAAATAATCAATAAGATTTAGAAGATCGTGATCGTGAAGGCCTCAAACCACTCGACACGTGCCGACCAAATGTGTCGGGAGAATCTTCAAAAACCCCACGCCAACATCGATGACGAGCCTTAGCGGATCATACTATCGAGATCTTCTCTTTGTTGTCCCTTTTCTCTCTCTGACCATTTATATTCCTCTCTAGGCTCTCCTTCCTTTTTACTTTCCTTTTTTAAGCCAAATCATTCATTTTTCTGAGGTCCTGGCTCACAACCATTTAGGTTTTATTAGGGCTTTTGTTAAAATTAAAGAATAACTACTATTTAGTCTAGTGATTCAGGCCTATTTTCACATGCATAAAGTTCGATTCACTCCTATTGAAAGATTCTATATTCTCGTTACTCTTGTGTTGTGCCTGTAGAAATTTTAATTATAGTTTTAATTTTAAGCATGCGCAATTTCTATAGAGTAGTGTAAAAAGACTTATCCAATGATATCTTGATCATCAACATTTACTACTCGATGTTCAAAGTATCGTAAGATGCGTATGTCAATTTAACGCCCGTGTTCAATATCGTCGGTTGATCAATTCACTTTTAAGTTCTATAATCACAATATTGCAAACAATTGTTGGCTTTCAACACTAATATTAGCAATTACAAGATGCTGTTCTCACTCTAATTAATTATTATTGATGAATTGACACATATTTCATTCGACAAAGGTAAAAACTTTAACAAATGTTCATATGTATGAGTCCTCATGGAAGCCCTCATGGCAAGAAGAGTGTCATTTTTAATTATATTTGAAAATAATACTACAAGTTGCACGACAATAATAACACTTGTTTGATTAGTGTTACAAGTTGACAACTAGCCTAACAAAAAGTAGAAAACAATAATTTTTCACCAGAAAAGAAAGAAGAGGGGGGAAATAGTAAAAAGGTTACCCTAAAAATAAATAAAACAACATAAATGACAAGTCGCTGTCATCAGTTGGTGATTGCCGTACAGCGTAGACGGGACCCCAACCCACTTCAACAACACGTGGCTACCTGCATCTCCATATGACACGTACACGTATTCTCTTTTCCTTTTTGTACTATTTTCTCTTCAACTTGTTGTCCCCGGCGGGCCCACCCCCCTACTTAAATGAATCATGATGACACGCCCTCTCATTTGGAGGCACGTTATCGCCGAGTACAATCTCACTCCTACTCGTTAACCTCAGCATGTGTATTGACTTACCACAGTAACTTATGTTCTGGTCGATTTCACCGTATCCAGATAATAATCTGAATAATGGTTATAAGTAGAAACATTCGTGGTGACGTTAGTTTAAAATTGGTGCGGCTACTTTGGAATCTTCATTAATGAAAGTATTTAAAGTGAGGTAAGATAATATCAAAAGTTTTTACAATAAACACTTGTTTATATTAGCGCAAAAAATAACACTAAAAAATCGTTAGGCGGTTATAATTGTTTAACAAAATAAAAATCTCGTGATTGAAGTAAAACTATAACATATAAAAGACTTTGAGTGCATATACCGACATGAAACCAAATTAAGTCTACACAACTCATGAGAGACATGTTTAATTCTCTTTTACTTAGCACGTACTAAAGAACTACAACATGTATCTGAACTATTAAATATACAACAAATTAAGCTTTAGAAATTCTATTTGTTACACATTATTCATTCATTTAATAAACTTAATATATATATAAATAGTATAATGATCATGGAAATCGTCAGAGGCGGAGATACGTTGAGGAAAATAGGTGCCATGGCACCCCCTAATGTGTCAACATATACTTGCCTACTAGTATAAATTATATAACTTTGATGGAAAAAAAAACTCTGCTATATATGACACTCCCTATTTGTTGTTTGATAACATACAACTGGTGTTAAATGACATAATTTACAGTAAAAAATACTTCGATCATGCTAAATTAGTAGATTATTTTGGCAACGTAGGTATTCAATGAATACTCATACTTTCAAATTTCAATAGAATGGGTACATTAGTTTCTTTTTTAATTTGTTTTTATATCAAATTTATCAAAAAAGTTTTCAAAGTTAAGTTTTTGTTGTTAAATCGTAAGAAAATTTGTTTATTGTGTAGCTTTTTTTACTAAAAATATATACACGACGACTTGTTTTAAGACTTGCGACTAGCCCCCTGAGTTTTCTTTTCTTGGCTCTGCGCCACTGGCAGTCGTAAAACATGCATAAACCCAAAACAACGAAAACATGGTTGTTAAATCACAAACAAAAGAAGCTCCAAATCCCCAACATTTTACATCAATTACATGTAACCTGGTAAATAAAGAAATGTACATTTACTTTACCATAAGATTTTATAGGGGGTAAAAGCAAATGATTGGAGACGACAGCTAAGCAAGAGGCACCAACTAGAAGTAAACGCGACTACAGAGAGCGTCTTTCGTTCTAGAGATACCAAAACCTACGCCGAAGCTAATTTACGAGACAAAACCCGCTCGTCTCCCCAGCCCACGTGTCTCACCGGCGCTGTCCACAGTGGTCCGACACGTGGTGTCCTCTCTTTCCCTTAATTCTCCCAGAGAAGGCACGTGTCCCCACAAGGACAAAGTACTGACATTACTGTTACTAGTAGGGACGCCAAAAAGACAACGCCAGTGCGGCTACGTGTCGCGCTCCCATTTCTTAATTCCGCCACTTGTTTCTCCCAAGTACTTTCCTCACTTCCAAACACCAAGGGCATTTTCGGAACCCCATAAGTACACCCCCTCCCTCCCCCACACTCCTCTCCTTTCTTCTCTTTCGTTTTCTTCTGCTCTCCCTCTGTTTTTCTCCCACCGAAAAACTCGCCGTCTACTTCTTCTTCTTCTTCTTCTTCTTCTTCTTTATCCACACCATCATCGCTGCAGACTGGAACAGACTGGAACGACTTGTCGTTTTTTTGGGGGAAGCATGGGGGAGGCTAGCGAGAGGAGGAGGCTGTCGCTTGAGATGGATAAGTACCCGAGAGATCTGCTGCAGAGACTAATGTGCAGCAACGACACGTCGCAGTCGAGATTCGAGGAGAGAAACCGGGCGGAGGATCTGGAGCTCAATCTCGGCTTGTCTTTAGGCGGCAGATTCGGAGTTGACAAGTCCAGTGCCAAGAACAAGCTCGTCCGATCTTCCTCGATTGCCGTCACCATGCCCTTTTTCAGGGAAGAGAACGACGACTCCGCGGCGGCGTACGCCGGCCTGATGAGGTCGTCGTCGCTCCCGACGGAGACCGAGGAGGAGTGGAGGAAGAGGAAGGAGCTCCAGACTCTGCGGCGGCTGGCGGCGAAGCGGCGGCGGTCGGAGAAGCAGAGGGGTGGTACCGCTAAGGAAGAAGATGACGTGGGGCCCAATTCAGGGACGAGGACTAATCCGTTTTGGGCTGCGGCGGGCGGCGGAGGAGGAGGGGATGCTTTGGTGAAGGGTAAAAATGACATTTTGGGTGGGTTTCAGGGATTTGGGCTGCAGCCCAGTTCTCAGGGCTCGGTGGAGTCACAAGGTGGAAGCTCGTCGGGGTTGTCAGAAATGGAGAGTAAACCTCTTCAAGGTATCACCTTTTTATTTTATACTGTTTTACTTAACAGTTTTTTTTTTTGAATTATAATGAATTCTTGGATTGGAGTTTAGTTCTGTGTAGGAGGTTGATTTTTGTGTTTAGAGCTTCGTGTCCTACTGTAGTTTGTTAGGTGGTTTTATAATGTTCATCTATAATGGACTTCTAGAATATATGCTTGATTGTAAGATGGCTTCTCTAGGTTTCTCGTATGGTCTCCTCTGTTGTGCTTTTTGTTGTTGGTTGGGTGTCTTCGACCACGTGGTTGATGAGGTTGGTTAATGGAGTGTAGTGCAAATTTGGTTTGTTTAGAAATGTTGGGAACTTGGAAAGAGTGGAAGTTAAAGACTTGTGTGTTGCGTTCAGTTTAGTTTATTCATCAAGAGGGCTTATTATTAATGGAATGTTGTATCTAAACTTTCACTTTACAGATCAGTGAAGTGCTTAGTTTGGCAACTACGAATTCTGTGGGGAAAGTAGAATATATTCTCTATCAATGGGGCAATTTATAAGTTAGTTGAACTTACGCTGTCCATCATGGATTAGTTTGCCAAAGACTTGGCTTATGTGATTGTTAGAGCCCCTTTCTTGATCATTAACTTTATATCTAAAGTTTCAAAGAAAAAGCATTTCTGTTGGAACATCTTTTCATTCGTGTGTTACTGTGATTCCATTTGATTATCAACTTAAGCATGTAGTAAAGTATCCCAGTGGATCTGATAGTTTGACTATAAAGTTGAGACTGGATATGAATTTGTAGATATATGTCTACAAAGTTGGTTTATGTTGTCATTTCCATCTGCCAGATGAAATGTATTGGTTGGTTTGATATTTACTAGAGGTTTCACTTGAAGCTAGGAAAGAAACACAGAAGTTGGTTATGAACCAGTTATTTAGCTGAATGCACAAATCATTGTTTGTGTTTCTGTTATTTTTTCCCTTGAACGTATATAGGTGAAAACCGACAATTGTTATGCCATACATTTCTATGTAGTTCAGAGAGGGTCTAATGAACTAATATTGGATATTTTAGTTTCTGATTTTCAAATTGATATTGTCAATGTTGTGAATTCAAAATTAATAAGATTCGACCACAGATGAAGGGTGTGGAACAAAAGAAGACAGACTGCTGCTTGATTTTCCTTATAGTTTTCTCTTAACCTCACAGGATCCAGCAGCTGTGGGGAAGCAAAAAGCCCTGCTAGTAACCAGGATCAACAAAGCAATCAGGGCCCGACCCTTCGTTCTTTGGGGTCATTGACGCCTGAGCATGCATCCAGAATCTCCAGGGCCGTCATGGAAAACATGCGTAAGAAGCCTAATCCTTCCGAAAATAAAGGAAGGGAAACTAGGATGAATGCCATGGAGGATATGCCTTGTGTTTTCACAAAAGGAGATGGCCCAAATGGTAGAAAAATAGAAGGAATCCTATATCGATATGGGAAGGGAGAGGAAGTACGAATAATGTGTGTATGCCACGGAACCTTTCTTTCTCCCGCAGAGTTTGTGAAGCACGCAGGAGGTGGTGATGTCGCTCACCCTCTACGGCACATAGTTGTAAACCCTGCTGCAACTTCCTTTTTATGATGGAGGTCTCCTTTATATAAACCCCTCAAAATAGGGGTTGCTGAATAGTAACAAAGAACAAGGGACGCAATTTAAATTGATAGCTTTTATTTTTTCATGATGAGCTCCAGGAATGGAATATATATTAAATAACTGTTCTGTACAGGTTAATCTGGAAGAGTTCAAGTCCCACCTCTTTTAGGCTGGTGTTTGCTGATCTGGTTTTAGTTTCTTGTACTCACGTAGTTGCTCCTGTAGGTTATAATATTGTAGAGTGTATCAACTATTTAAATAGAAGCATTTATGAAGATGATCTGTTGTCTCCCACCAGTTTGGATGTGATTTTTTCTTATTGCAATTATCATTCCTGTCATGAACAGAGGAGCAATTGGCATTATGTAAATACATAAATGAGATGCAGGGGACAAAACCAGAGAGGATGAGTATGCTCCACTGTTGTCTTAACCAAAAAGACTCTCCAGAGCCATTTCCAAGAAGGGACTTGACTTATTCATGGGGCTTATTTTTACGTTTGTACTTGAAGTCGTCATCCAACACCAAAATACAAACAATAATGCTTTGCTTTCATGTTTCAAAGATATAACTGGAGCAACTGTAGAATTTATGAATGAATAATATGAAGCATAATAAAGAGAGGGGGGCATAGAGCCGAAACCTCTCATACTGATGTACATAAACTGGAAATTTAACTAGTAGATAACGACCTGTTAAAGTAATGTGGAGTGGCTTAGGTTCTGATTAACCTAGCTCTTTTATTTTCTTCTTTTGGTCTCGACTCTTGAGGGCGAAAGTGACTGAATCTATCATCATTAACACTCACCTCCCTTTGCAAGATAAGCACGAACAAATTCAACATGTAATAGTGATCGAGACGATCGACCTTTCCGAGTGTCCCTTTTTTTCCACCATATCTTGCCTATAATTAAGCGGCGGAGATGGAGGCTTAGTCTCCACCTGCCCTTGTTGGTTCGTCGGAGTAGCCTTAGTTGGCTCGGTATGTATAGGGTTGGCTGCAATAGTCTTATTGCAATCCGCACGAGCTTCAGTTTGGCCATTAGAATTCACAATAAACTCGATCTCATTAACAGATGCACCAAGTGTGCTCTTATTTGCAGCATCTACCTTTCCTTGTTGAGCAGGCAATGTGGTAATCGGAGTCGAAATCCTCTCTGACGCCCCACTGGTATTGTTGTTCCCGACGTTGGTAGTTTCTTGGGGAACAATCTTTAGTCCCGGCTGTTGTTCAACAGGTGAAGCTTTCTCTATTTGCTTGGTTATTACGGCCGATGGAATCCACTTCGACCACTCATCACGTCTCCGGATCTTGTCACCCTTGACTTCTATAATACTTGAATCAACCAACGAGTCGAGAATGAAAGGTATAGATCTGCACATTGCTTTAACTCTGTTAAAATTGGCAATGACAGATATTGGAATCCATCCTTTGTCATCCATCAACGATATGAGGTAACAATCATGCCTCAGGTTTTCATCACTGAAGTAGTATTCTATCTGATTCAGAATATTAGCTCTCAATGGAGTTCCAGAAGCTGAAGAATGAGACCTCGTATCCGACACAGAACATGGAGCAACATGACCAAAAAACTGAGGGAAAACAAAAGACCTAGGATTATAGAAATTGGCAGCATGATAATGAGGCTGAGGCTGATGTTGAATAAGACATGGCTGGTAGCAATACTGAACATAAGGCTGGTATATGTTAGGAGGAAGTAGTGGTGTCGCAGCATATAAGAAGTTATGTGATGGCAGTGAAGAAGGAATGGAGTGATAATTTTGTTGTAGAGGCACAAAGGGCTTGGCAGAAGGATTCAGAGTTTTTGACATGTGATTATCACCAGCTTGCTGATGCATCATTATCATTGAAGAGGCTAGCTTATAGTTCATCGTTGCTGTTGAAGAGGCTTGCTGAAGCACCATTGTTGTGTTGAAGACAAGGCAAACTTACAAAAGAGTAATGGAGTAAGCGCGCTGTAGCGGTGGATGTATGATGGGGTTATGCTTTTATTATAAGCCTATATATAGTTCCTTTTCCTTAATTTTTGGTAAGTTCATTACTTCTGGAATGGGAAGGATGGTATATGAAGGTTTTGGTAAGTTGACCTGAATAAGTTTAGTATAACCCTATTCCTTTTTGCAAATTTTTTTTAATCAGGCCCTAAACTATGTGATAAGGTTAATGTAATACCCAGACTCAAAAAACTATTAATGTAGTACCCAAACTCAGATTTCGCTATCAACATGACGCTTGAGACCATTTTCCGTCACAGCGCCGTCATTTTAATCACGTGTCGCCGCACGTGTTTTAAAAAAAAGTAATTGTTAAAATTACTTTAACAAAAAGTTTCAGCATCAATTTCCCAAACTTTTGTGGTAATGTTAAAGTAGTACCCAAACTCACAATTTCCAATCAATGTGACGCCGGAGACCATTTTCTATTACAAAACTTTTTTTTTGGTCATGTGTCATTCTCGTGCTCCTAGAAAAAGTAATTACTGAAATGACCTTAATGTTAATGAAGGCAGAAGTTCCGTTGCAACTGAAATGAGGCTTTTTCACATCTCAAAAATCTTTAATTCTTCCTTTCTAATTTTGAGATTCGAAGCCAAATCGTGGCTCCCAATCTTTGAGAGAAATATTTTAGAAGCTCCGGTTTTTATTAGAAATCAGAACTGGAATCAATGGCAGTAGTGATTAATACCTCCGTTTGAAGAGCAAGAGAGGTCAGTGTCAGACCGTGTCCCTTAGAAGATCTCGAACTTAAGATTGACACATACTAGTCTTGACGGAAAATGAAAGATTTGAGGATGAGACAACACTCTGAGGAAAATGGTCTCCGATGACATGTTGATAAAGAATTATGAGTCTAGGTACTACACTGATAATTTTATTAGTCTGGGTATTACTTTGACTATACCACAAGAGTTTTGGGATTGATGCTGAAAGTTTTTGTTAAAGTAATTTCAGTTTTTTTAAGGCACGTGGGCGACATGTGACCAATATGACGTCGTCGTGACGAAAAATGTTCTCAGACGTCACGTTAATAGTGAAAATCTGAATTTGGGTACTACATTAACCTTGCCACTATAGTTTAGCACTTGATGCATAAATTTTTTTCTTCCTTTTTTTAGAAGAAAATCCTGGAAATGAAGATATATCAGCGAGAAATTTTTTGTTTTCTGTTTAGCTGAGTCAACCTTACTTTCCTAATAGTATTCGGTGACTTCAGCCTTTTTGGTTCTTTTCCTATTATGATCTAAAAATTCATCTTTGGACTTCCAGAGATGTTATATATGCTGTACGTGAGTCTTAACGTCAAAGATATGAAAACCGACCATGAGAAATGTATTTTCTTGATCGTCATTCTTAGCTGAATACTCCAATATATTTTCATTCAACTTTTAAACCTCATTCACTATACTAATCGTATAGATTATTGCTTATAATCATACTGTATATGTAACACAAAGCGGCTCTTGAACACATAATGCAACATCGAAGTTCATATATATAGGAGCAAACTAAAAACTCAAACAAATAGATAGCTAGCAAGCTGTTGTGAAAATCGATAATATTACCTTTCTAGCTAGTCCATATCGTGATCGCCTCACGCGCGTGATCATCACAACTTGAAGCCAATAACCTTGTTTCCTCAACTCACTGGCAGAGCACCATCATCGAATTTGTTGTTCCCTCTAAAAATAAAGAGAAAAAAAAATGTCCGTTAACTAACAACACTTGAAAAAACATCTGATGGCACACTTGGAGATCGATCTCTCTAACCCTAACCGCTCAATCACCATCTCTGATTATCTTGCCTGCGGATGGTTTTTGTTTCTAAGTTTGTTTTCTTGCATCTGTTTATGACTTTCGATGCCAATGTTACCTCTACATGCACTAGACGAAAAACGATAACTAAGTCCAGCTGATGACATTCAATTTCACCACTCACCATAGCGTCTTCTTATTTTGTTTCCCTGCACTTCTACAAGTCTTGAACCACGCAACAGCGAGTCAAGAATATATATATGGTACATTTGTACACATTCTTTCGACCCTTTGAAACTTGGCAACGGATGATATTAGAGCCCATCCTTGCTCATCCATCAGCGAAATCAGATAATAGTCATGTGATAGATTCTCATCGATCACTGAAATAATATTCAATCTGCTTCACAATTTTATCACTCAATAATAGAACCCCTGAATTCAAAGAGCGAAATTCCTCACTTGGCTGACCTAAATGGAATAATGGATCATGACCAAGAAACTGACGTTTAACAAGCGGCACATATCCAAAAACAGGATTATAGAAATTGGCAGCATGATATCCAGGTTGAGGCTGATTTGAGTGCGCAACAACTTGAACTAGATTAATGCAGGGCTGGTTATAATAGCCATAAACAGGAAGATGGTGGGTCTGATGTAGCATAGGTTGAAAAGGCCGGGGTGTTGCAACATCTCGTTTCCCTGGTTCAATGTGTTGTTGTGAAGAAGGAATAGGTTGGTTTACATGCAGAGGCAAAAATGGCTTGGCAGCAGGGTTGAGACTTCTCGACCAATGATCATTAACAGCTACATGCTGAATTATTGTCATCATGGTAAAGGCTTACAGAATGATCAAGTCTTGAAGTTATTAGGGGCTAATGAAATCTTACGAACAGGGACAGCGGCTTCAGAATAAAGACAGACTAATCCATTCGACGAGGTCATATCGTAAGCCTGGCTTAGAAGGTCGACTATGGCCGGCGGTGTAGGAATATTAATACACCCTAATTCTTGGTTGGATTGCATGGAGATCAATTTATTGAGATTTTCTCTGTGGAAGAGGAGGTGAATAGTTTTGTTGTTTTGCTTGTGCATGTTCTGGTGAGCCTTGATAAAGAATGGATCTCGGAAGAGGGAAGAGGACCAGAATTTGCATACGCACTTGAAACGCATCAAGGACTTGGCCGGTAGCCTTGTGAGGATCTGAAACCATGTGATGTCCGCTTGGGAGATTTGGAAGATCGACCTCGATGTGTAATTTTTTCTTGATGGAAACCTCCATGCTGTGTGGTTGAGAGGTGAGAAGGATTTATTGATGCAATGAACGGATCGCGATTACTAGGGGTTTTGCTAGCCTCTGTACACTCTAAGACATGGCTATGGTTTCCAGTAGAGTTACGTACCTTGACCAACAAGCGAGGATGAAAGGTCGAAATTTTTTCACTGACAAGAAAAGATGAAAGATCAGAAGCGAGTCGGGCAACGTACCTGGCTTTATACAAACAGAGTTTGAAGTAAATTCTACCGCACCAATTGGCTCATGTTCGAAGCGTTTTTCCGAATTTAAGGACTTTTGTTGGGTCATGTCTACATTTTCGGTGGAAGAACTTTAGTTTGTTAGGTTTAGATATACGTACCCAACAGTTACTTCTTTTCATTAAACAAGATATTATTTAATGTTTGAGGCATTCAAATTGTGTCATCACTAGGTTTGTACTTTATTTGTTTTGGTTTATTTCATACATTACAATTTATCGAAGCCGCGACGGCGTTATGTGTTCATGTGCCTCATTTTCATAATTAATGAATTGCTACTGTTATCGTTTAAAAAAAACAATATTTTTTTTGAAGAAATCATATACCCATTCAAACATAAGAAAACCTTGTACGGACGACATGTACGATATACGACACAATTTTAGCCACTAAAATTAATTTATATTCAGAACGCTTATCGTGTATTTATATATATTTTTCTAATATTCGTTGTTCATCCTATATGTGAAGATGCACACCATGCACTAAAAATACTATGAACAAACATCATCTAGTTTACCCTAACCAACCATTAAAGATTTAAAGTTACTCTAACAAATTATGAGCGGCCAAAGTGATCATTTTTCTCCGATCAATAATCATACTTGTATAACCTAACATAATTCCCACAATTTTCAAAGTTTGTACAAAGAAAATTGTATAATTCATTTTTGTTTTGTGTATGAATTTTGTTCTAGTTGCGGTGTTGATTTTTATTATCATGAATTTGAAAGAGGCTTAACAGTTGAATTTTGAGGTATGAAAGTCTTTTTAAAAAAAAGATAAACTATGGTCATTTTGAGAAATCGAGGAGGTGTATTAGTTTTCTGTAAAACAATTAAAGATCGCAAGTCTATATACCGTTTTTGGAGAAGAGGAGATAGCCAAGCATAATTCAAAGGAAAATCCAATAATAAGCACATAGCATCATTATATATGTCAATAGTCCAGCTAAACATTTGGTGGTATGACACGCATTTTTTTTTTCATATGGTTATTGATCAATGTCAATTTTCATAAAAAATTCTGCATATTTAGAATCCATTTATATGATTATCCTTTGGTTTGTTGATATCGTTGTTGATGACTCAATGATGCTTGTAGTTGAAAATGGCCAGAATTTCTAAGTGTGTGTTCTTAGCTTACTCCTTGTTCTCATAGCTTTAGGAGTTCAGAGAGCTAAAAAAGTCGTACCAAAATATAATAACAAAGTGTTAAATGAGATGAAAAACTACAAAGAGCTGACACACATTTACCTTGTTACATTTCAAGACATTTCCTTTAAAGAAACTATATACAAACCGGCCAACATTTCCTTTGAAAACTGTATGCTATAACACTTTTCCTCTCTTGTTTCAGAAACCAGACGACGAGGAGATGGTCAGATGGACATCTTGAATCATGAGGAAGACTTTTTCTTGCTTCAAAGTTTTTTTGTTAAGGAGGAACCCTAGCTCCTTGAATTTGTATAGATTGCTTATTTTTACAATGGCTTAGTGCATCTTTACAATATAAAACTTAAATCATATGCGATAACTGATATAGTTTTACCAGAAGGATCGGTATTATATGCTGGAGGTTACGAGGAATCCATATCCCTCTTAAACTAAGATCGATCAAGTTCTTCGCATGCATGCGTGGTTTCCAATGATGATTATACCTCTCATCCTCTTGATGAAGATGGAAGTCAGTAGTCATGGTACCATCCACTGACTTGTTTCTTTTCTTCCATATAGAGTTTCATTATGAAAAATGTGATTAATTACAGTATTTAAGGCTGTTGTTATTGCTTTTTTTTTTAAATAATATTCAAGCGCCATTTTGGACACCTTTTCCCTAAACACATGATCTTGACTTCAGATGCTGCATGCTTTGTACAGAGATATTATCTTAGGCAAAATTCTCTCTTTATATAATAATCTTAGTGAGTCGTCTTCTTATTGAACCCACATCATTGTTACCTCTTATTGAATCCACAATCATCGTTACAAAATCATAAATGACTACAGTATTTAGAAACAAATGATTGAAGAATTTTTCTCTTTAAATAATGACTCCCTCTAGTTTGTATGGCGGGCTCTGGAGGCACACAACCACTGCCTTGGGGTCTCAATGTCATCACCGGTGGTCGTTGGGACATGCCAACACCCGTCCTCCGACTCCTGCACTCAAAGTGTTCTAGGCTGTTAGAAAGCAATCCATACAACCAAAGCAATAGGTTATGTTCATTATAGAAAACGGGACTCATAGAAGTTGGCCTGATTATCACACCTGGATTACAATTGAGTAAGGAGGCGGCATGTGAAGGCTAAGTCCAAGCCTTGAGACAGACAACCGAACCTGAAATGTAATATCTTGGTTTAAAATACCAGGGTACATGCCAAAACCATCAAGATACAAGAACATCCTGCTGCTGTTTCAAGTTTCTTTTTCACTTTGAGAAAATGTTGAATACATTTTAAATTGGAACCTAAAGAAGGCCCTCATGTACTTGGTTGGATAGATAGTAACGCACTCACCCTCACAGGAATCACATAAAAATGAATCAGTACAACAATAATACCTGGTGTTTTTCCTTCCATCTTGGGAAAAAGTTGGTACCGAGAAGTTGGAACAGGTGGTCTCTCATCTCATCATTTGTCACCAGTAAACCCTTACAACTGACGGCAGCATACAACCAGTACCTATGAATCACATGAGACACACATTTAAGGTGAAGATTAAGTCAGGTATTCAGTATGCAACATCATCATACAGGTCCAAAAATCAAAACTTACCAATCATCATTTGAACCGGGTGGAGTAGCATAAAGTGCACGGGACTTTTTCCAACTCTCTAGCAATGCCTTGTTTTTAGGAATCTGAGCAGGGCCACCATTTGTACGACTTTGGTGCAATATAACAAGTGGCAATCTCTTTGCTGGGCTCATTTGTTGTAATTGATTTACAACATTATTCAGCTACAGCAAAGATGTATTATATATTGTCAGCTTAGGGAAAGGGGAAAAAAAATCAAAGATACTAAAAAAATTAGTTAGGAGTTGCAAAATGCTTACCTGAAAAAAGCTGAACTGATGTTGATTGCTGAGACCCACATTGGCACCGTCTATTATAGCATCGAATGGACCATGTCGCTGAAGCCACTCCTGGATGAGTTGAACTTCTAATCAATTAGGATGTCAGCGGACATACATTTTACGTATCAATTGCCTGAAGCATACAAAATCCGAACTACCAACCATTGACTAATACATGAAATCAGCATCAAAGCATTACAAGGAAACTGAACTCAAGAAATCATTCCTTCCTTCTCAAGCAAGAGAAATATTTTTTTTCCTTTCCAATTGATCTGATACATGAGAATCATATAGTGCTGTCCCTAATACTTTTAAAAACTACAGACATTATGCCTCCTGATATAGTATCCCAATGACGTAAAAAAAGATTACAGATACACTGAAGTTTGATTTCAAATGGACTTCAGGCACTTAACATCATGAAATTACTATCCAGCTAAATACCTATCTAAATATCTAATGGCACAGAATCTCTACAACTGTAATATATATGCAATATACACAAAGCTCTCAGTAGAATACTACTCATTAATGCCCAAAAATCAGTGAAAAGAAGCATATCAAACAAGTCATATTCTTTCAAATACTCGCTTCTGTCGATCCTATGAGTTATCATATGAAACACACACAGCCAAGTTTCCTTTGAAGCTGAAGATAAACAAGCAAGACAGAGTGTCACACCTGGAACTGAACAAAATCGGCCCTGAGCTCCCTTTGGTTAGCCAGCTTGCTCACAGACAAAGCAAAGTCCTCAGTCTCCTTCGGATCAATATCAATACACACAAGCTTCTGTCCACAAGCAGAGCACGTCCCTGCTTCATCCATCTGAGTCCTCTCCACCTTCCATTCCCCACTCCCTAACCACCCTTCCCCATGCCACCCTCCACCTCCTCTCGCCACCCCTTCCCTCACCTTCTTCACATCCCACCCCTCCACCCCAACTCTCGCAGCCGCTTCAGACTTAAACCACTCCTCCACCACCTCAGCAGTACTCTCCCCAACCTGCCTCACCCCACTCCTCAACCTCTGCATCATCTCATAAACCTTCTCCCCCTTCCCCACCTCTGAGCTAATTCTCAACAATGCCGCAATCTCCGTCTCCTCCGCCGCTACCCCACACTCCACCATGTGTGCATCAACCTCATACGCCCTCTCCGCCTCCCCCTTCTTACAAAACCCAAACAATGCAGGACCATACGACCTCAGCTTCGGCAGTATCCCAAACACCTTCATCTGCTTCACCATACTAAACGCCATCTCCGGATCCTCCGCCACCGCCGACAGCCTCGCCGCATTGGTGAAAGTAGCCTCATTTGGCACCACCTCATCCTCCACCATCTGCCGGAATATCTCAAACCCTCTCGTCAGCCCCACGTCAGCATCCTCACCGTCGCAGGAGCACATGTAGAGCATCACATTGTAATGATGAAGACTGAGAGCGACCCCATTGGCCCTGGCCTCGTCGTAGAGCCGCAGAGCCTCCACGACTAGGCCGTCGCGGGAACACATGTCCAGCTTGTGTTTCAGCACCGCCTCCGGAGACTCCCGCCGCGCTCTCCTCCGGGCCTTGTTGGACATCGGCGGCGCTGCCGGTGACGGCGGCCGGTTTTTGGGGAGGGCCATGGTGCAAAGGTGGAGTCTTTGGGTCATGGAGAAAGTGTGGGCTGGGATTGGGGTCAGTTGGGGTTTTGGGTAGTGGGGAGTTGGCCGGAAAACGCGGCGGGCAGTGCGGGAGAGTAAGGGGAGTGGGATTTTGATGAAGAAGGAGAAGAGCGGCGGGGTTTTTGCCACGGCGGCTCCGCCGTGTAACATTTTGGTTTCGATTTTTTGGGTGTCAAGATCGGAAATTTGAATTGGGGTGGTGAGATGAATTGGGTCGATGAGATTGAAGGCTGTGGAGCTTCTGAGAGTGTGTGGTAGCGGGAAGCAGAGATTGGAAATCTCTGAAAGCTTAAACCCTAACACTCAATTAAGTCCAGAGCTACGACGTCGTTTTGTCAAAAAGAAATAATTTTTATTTTATTTTAGGGAAAAAAGAAAAGTGTGGGAAGAACTATGTAGTTACTTCTTAGCTGGATGTGTCCGGTTTCATTTATAGCTTGAAGTAACTGTTATACAGGTTAAGCAAGTTCAGCTCTGAATCAGAGACTATTGAAGAAGTTATTCTGTGACAATGAATTTTTTTTCAGGCGAGATGATTTACGGCAAGGAAATAGCTTCCCACCATTATGAATGATGCCATCCCACTGCAAGCCATGCGCAAACCAATGCCGCGGAAGAGGAGGTTCCTGTCCGCGGGGTGGATGCCTGTGCATCTCTCGAACCTCCTCCCTGGTGTTGTCCATTTGAGGAGCTTCCTCTCCATGGAGAGAAACTGCAATCAGTAAAGACTAGCTTAATGACAATGAGATGAAGTACAATGGAGATGATTTTGTTGAGGTGATTGGGACAGGTGGAATATATGCTCAATAGGTAGTGTACCTTGGGCAGCACAATACATTGGGATCGACACTTGGCAGTGTCGAAACAATGAGAGGCAGCTGCGGCAACTGAACCAGAAACTCCAGCCGCAACACTAACACCAAATGGTGACAGTGGACCAATTTCATCATCCGTTCTAAGAGAAGACAAAGCAAGTTTTCATCAATAGGAAGAATAAGGCAAACACAAAACGATGCAAATGTGTCCTCTGGTAATCCTACTCAAGGATATGACATCTTCAGAAGGTTGGATCTTTGCTAATGGCATCTAGGATAGAGGCAAGATTACCTGGGTTCTGGATTCATCCCCACTGCCTTCCAATCAAGCATTGCTCGGTGCAGGGATTGCCAAGTACCAAAGAATATGCCGCTGAAAACTGAGTCCCGAACAACTCCTGACCGTAGACCTCTCCATAACGAGCGCCATCCTTCCAAAGAGATGATTTCAGATGGTTTCCTAACACTAAACACAGATGGTGGCTTCCCAGATCCAGTCATCATCCATGGATAGTCTTGTAAGGCAGTCATCATATTGGGATGTTTACTTGTTAGGGTGGATAAGAGACCGACAGAATAGTTTAGTGCCTTTTTGTCTGGAGTGAATCTGTGTAGTAACTTTTGTATCAGAGGTGCAACGCCCACCTTCTCTGTCAGAGAGGCCAACTTTGGAATACGGGAAGCAGAAGTAATCTGGGCACGGATTTTCATAAGTTCAAAGGGAGAGGTTATTAGTGATTCAGCAAAACCAGCAATGAGTCCTGCTAAGAGTGCTTCAGAAGCATGCACATGGTTATCTTCTCGACCATCTGCCACAGACGGATGCAAACCACAAAAAGTTTAGGAAGCAGTACCTCAGTATATAACAATCCGAAACCATGTACTGATATACCATTTTACCCACGAATTTATATGTTAAATCAGATGAGTACACAAACACGAGATATAATTAGTTACAGGAAACATGAAGAGAATAACCTTTATAAAAAGCTGTCAAAATTTCGTAGATTCCAAAGCGAGCTCCAACACCTAAAGTTCTTCCCGCTGCCAACCACCAAAAACCACTGTACAAGCCTGCAAATTCATGAAAGAAACAAATTTGATAATTATGAGGAAGCCCAGTTTCTTTTACTCTGCTATTGTGTTCTGATTTATTACACTATAATGGTTTAGATGCAAATTATGCAGCATGTAAATCCATACAATTCAACACTTAACTAACGGCTGCCTGACACCATGCAAATCCTATACTGGTGTAAAATCTCTCATGCCCCTTCCAGTATAGCACTAAATATGTTTCTGCCTACTCATAGATGAATTTTAGAAATTAAACATTTTTTTGAAAACTATTAGCAGACTGAAATAGTTCACTACATTAAGCAAATCTCTCCTTCTCTTGGAAAGATCACAGAAAATGAAAAGAAGTTCAGAGCAGCACCTGAGCTTCCCGAAAATGACCGAATTCTGTTGAAAACCTCAATCGTTGTCAATTGTTTATTTGAACTTGAACTCGCCTGTATTTCAATCAATGCAGAGGATCCAGGTTACAAAGCACTCTTCACGGAGCAAATAACTCATAGATTATACAAAATCAAAGATAACAGGCCTGAATAATGACTTTGACAGTATCTAGAGGGTACGTAACAGCTGTGCCTAACGCCACTGATCCTACACCAGCAAGTGCATGTGTTGCGAAAACCTTGTTCTTTAGCAACTCCTCCATCTAAAACTCCTCGAAATGTCAAAGCAAAACAAAAGAACATTTCATTTAGCAACTCTGATAGAGCTTCACAAACCACTCACATTTTACTCGGTAAAGATTCTACATACATTTCCCAAACGACACACACATAACCAAATCATATATGTCATCAAATCCAAAAGCTTTCCGACGATACTAGCAAGTAATGTGGGAAAACCGTGAACCCAAATTTAACAGAGATAGACTCAAATACAGCTTCCCCACTTCAACGGATCATCCAGCAACAAAAGACGATACCCCTAATACGAAAATAGGCAAAGTTCGGTTCTCTGAGGCATTTCATCAAACACATTATGTGCACTGTTCTACAGAGATGAAGACCCAATGTATAATCAAATCTAATTCAAATTAAGCAATGCTAGACATAAGTGCAGTTCCTGTTTCAACATTATACAGAAGAATGGCTACCGGAGCTGTAAAGTCACGTTCTTTTTGCTTACCTCTATTACTCTAACGAGCTTCGGCAGCTAGTATGAAGCTCAATGTGAGCAAAGATGAAAAACCCAGAACGAGAAATTAACAACGACGCGCCGAAAGTTCTTTTTGGGTTTTGTCGGAGCGAGTTTTGATAATAACGGTGAAGTTCCGGCGACGGAGGAGGAGGGAATGCGGCGAATTGGTTTCGGGCCAAAATTGGGCTTTTTGTTTAATTGATTTGGTCGGAAGACCCTCTAATTGTTTTTGTCGTTTTTTCTTCTTCTACAAAACAGGAGTAATAACATGAGGTCTTCCCAATAGGTCACCAATTCTCCCCGATAAAATATACTAACAAAATTAGGTTACCGAGGTATATTAATTATTTACTATTAAAGGCAAAGTTGGGGTCAAAGTTCATGTTTTCCCATTCCAAAGAGGAAACGCACTCGGCTGAGGATATGGTCATTCCCTATCATTTTCCTCATGTAGAAAAACGAACTACGAACATAATCTTGCCAAAAATACATGTCAATTGAATCCATCCTTCACAATCTTACAAATATTAGTAGTTTTTGATTTGTGGCCCTCTAGGCTTAATTTATACTCGCGATCCATTTATATATGCGTTATAAGATGAGGAGAATCACATTTGGACAACAAATTTGACGTTGAAACACTAGATGAAATTTATGCACTATATTAGGTTGCTAAACTATGAAGTATTGAGAGGGTTTTGAATGAATTTGTTAACAATTTTGACTATCTGCATCTAAATTCACACGAGTCTCGTGAGGGAAGGCAATAAATTCATTATGGATAAGGAGGAGACCTATGAGTTCCATGGCACTTGTATATCTTAAAAACAACAACAAGCACGATGGAAACAACGTGGACAAGAACAAAATCGACAAGAGCAAAACCGACGGCAGCAGGAAAACCAAGAACACCCGCAGCTCCACTTGCAGCACCAAGAAAAGCAAGGAAGCCAACGACACCTTTTTTTACTTGATTTTTTTGTTGCTCTGGCTGGTGGTAGCAGTTCTGGATGTTGTTCTTCAGATTCTTGTGCAAGCTTCAGAGAATTTTTCGTCCCATCTGTCAATCTGCGATATCAAAATAATTAACGCCCACAATTAGCAATAATTGCATGCCATATATTGCAAGAAATTTGAGATAATGTCAGATGTATATACGAGGTGTACTATATAGGTCCTCTACATGCATGCATGAGGTCTTTACACATAAAATTACGTCAACATACGTATGGTTAAATTCGATGCATATATAGTTAAGTATATACGTACAATATATATAAGAGAGTATTGCATCATTTAACAAGGTATTTAACATATCAAACTGCATGCATGCATGCCAGATTGCCAGTATGTAAACTTAAGTTGGTATCTCTATGCATATATATATATATATAGTTCTACTTACTAATTAGTTAACGTATAAATATACGTACATTGGGAAGGCAAATGAGCGGGTGCTAGCTCCACTGAATCCACTCCCATCTGAACGGTGTGATGGCGCAAGAGATGGGGCAAGACTAGGGGATTTTGAGGATGATACAGTTGGAAGTGGTACTGGCCTCCCCTCATTGTAACGTTCAGCACCTGTACATCCAATATTGTCCTTGATGTTCTCATCTGCTAATTCTTCAGCTGCAGATTCTCTTCCTTCTTCGATCTTATTAATTTCTGTTCCTATTATTGGAGGTGGAGTGTGTGGAGTGCGTGGAGTACTAATCCCGAGCAATTCACCTGATTTGGTTGGACCCAAATCACCTAACATAAGTAGATGTTCTCTGGAAAAACTATTGTTGCCTAAATGAAGACTAAACAATGACTCATTGGAAGCAACACTCCAATCCATTTCCTTGCTGGATAAGTTATTTGTATCAAACACGGAAGATGGGATCCTATATGGATCATATCCTCCATACCTATCCATCATTTGGATTCCAGGGGATTCAGTTGGTAACCCATTACTGACATTTGATCGACGAGGTGCTGATTCACGATAAGGAGAGTTTTGGCTATAATCTTTAGGGAGGGGAGGGATATGTGATGAAGTAGAGAATCTACTCGAGTCCACTTGGAACAGATCGTCCATTGATATGTTTGAACCTGAAGAAGATGTAGAGGTGAAAGACAATAGCCTATCAGATGAGGTACGTATATGGTCTCCCTTCGTAGTAGCAGCCTCTACAACTTTGGATGGGAGTGAAGGAGAGAAAGAGTGCTTACTGCCTCCACTCCCATCATTAACTTTTGGAGGTGTTCTAGACGGGGCACGCCGATGACCTCCCTTAGCAGGATCATCTACAATTTTGGAGGGCAATGGAGGAGAAGATGAATGATTTATGCCTCCACTCCCATCTTTAACTTCAGGAAGTGTTTCTGATGTGGCACGCCGATGACCACCTTCAGCATTAGCCTCTACAACTGTGGATTGGAGTGTAGGAGATGACCTCCCATCATTATCTTTTGGAAATGTTTCCAACTCCTTATTCTCCCCACTTTCAGCTGGAACTTTCGAAGGTGCCTCCGATTGCTTACTCTCCTGGATCTCATCAAGAGCTTTCATAGTTGATTCCGACTTATTAGTCTCCACATTACCATTATGAACTTTCGGAGATTTCTTACTTTCCCCGCTCACATAAGTAACTATTGGAGGTGTTTTCGATTGCTTACTCTCCCCGCTTTCATCAGGAACTATTCGGGGTGTTTCTGACTGCTCACTCTCCCCGCTTCCATCAAGAACTTTCATTAACGACTGCTTAATCTCCCGGCTCCCATCAAGAACTTTCACAGGGGTTTCCCACTGCTTGCTTTTTTCACTACCATCAAGAACGTTTACAGGTGTTTTTGACTGCTTAATCTCTTCACTCCCATCAGGATCTTTTGCAAGTGTTTTTGATTGCTTGCTCTCTCCACTCTCATCAATAACAATGCCTGGAAGCTTGCTATCTTTGCTGCCATGTTCCAAGTCCATAACTGAAACAAACCCATAAAAAAGTGGAAATAACAATGACTTTAGCTCGGTTTCAAAGTCCCGTGGATTTGCAACTTGAGAAATTAAATTTGTAGAGAGATTGATACCTAAACAAACATATATACCCAATTAAAGTGACATCTTAAATAATTTGGCTGGTTCAAATAGTGATTATCAATGTTCCTAATTCATAATCCAAGTAACCACCAAATTTTAACACCTAATCAATTACATATACAGTTTCATCTGTTGATTGTAAGCATTGAAAATAGTTATCAATTGCACATACACGTTTTAAATATATTCATAAAGGTTCATTCCCCTTAGAAATGAATTCATAAAAATCCAATTTCATATATAAAATCTCATCTTAATTCCCATGAATTCAGATTGTTATTAATATATAGCTAGAAAATAATGTAGTAAACAAACTCACTTTAGCAAAATCCAAATTATCCTAT
Source organism: Argentina anserina (assembly GCF_933775445.1). NCBI lineage: Eukaryota > Viridiplantae > Streptophyta > Magnoliopsida > Rosales > Rosaceae > Argentina > Argentina anserina. The sequence goes on from NC_065875.1 coordinate 24,102,523, forward strand.
ACGCATGGCGGCGATCAATAGCTCCTTCCTCACCTCGATTCGAATCTACTGAATGCTGCATGTATGGATAAATCGAAACCTCAGAATCCGAAAAATGAAAAGAAGCAAAAGCAAATTGTATAGGAATTGAAGGAGAAAAACCCTCATAAACCCTCCATCAAAATATATTTAATAACGAAACAGAAAGACAAAAAAACAAGGGTACCTGTAATCAAAGAGCAAAAATAGAGAGATAAAGAAGTGATGGGAGACCTGAAAGTTTGTTGGGCGTTGAGGGTTTTCTGTTAAAGAATGAAAATGAAAAAAAGACGAAGAAGATGATGATAATTGTGAAATGGAAACTAGGGTTTTTGCAATGCTGAAGATACGGAAGGCCTTACGCCATTTTCGGCAGTTCTTTCTGTCTATAACGAACCATCACTCTAGACTCCCGAGAGCCGGGTTCGGGTATTCGGGTCATGTTCTATGCTACGTCATGGAATTAACTTATTTTAAGAAAGTAATACAGATCATCACGCCCTCTTTACTTTGTCATTAGAATCATTCAATTAGTCAAAGGAACCTCATACTGTATTTGGTACAATCAGAAAGGACAAGGAATGGTGTTTTCCTATTTGTGAGTGGCAAATTTGGGGAGCTTCCATGTGTTACGCGCTGTATGTACGTGTATGGTTTGAATAGATCAAATATGGTACTAATAATAAAACATACAAATAATAACAAAAAATAATTATAGAGAATTTGAATTTTCTCATCCCTTTAAGTATGTTAATTTGTCGGGTTTCATATCTTTCATTGTTATACTTAATCTATAACGCACTTTTTCAGTCCTTAAATACTATAATATGTATGGTCAAAATTAATAATGTATAAACGTGACACAATCTTTGTATAAAGATTATATAAATTAGGAAATTGATACACACATCTATTTTACGAACAATAATTTTCTTTCATTCTCTAGTAAATTTTACCTCCTATAAGATTTTAACAACAATAAAAAATTAAGTGAGTGTTGATTGTATTGACGGAGCGTGGATTTCACAACTTGTTATTTGTTCTTATTGAGTTAGAAGTAATTTTGAAAGTCTTTCTCAAAAATAAAAAAAGAAGTAATTTGAAAGTGAAATACTAAAAAGAAAAGCACATTTATATTTCTAATTTTCAATTGTTATATATATAGGAAACCATTCTTTCATTCTTTGGTTTGTTTTCTTCTGAGCCAGATATTCTTCTTCTCCTTCTCTGTTTAGCCCGAAGCGTACAGAGACAAAGAGCCCAGTCTCCACTCTCCACCGTCTGCTTCTCCCCACCTTTCAGCTATCCACCATTTTCCGATTACAGGTCAGACAATCATGAGCTCTTTTCCCTAGGTAAGTTTTTTTCTTTGGTTCTGAGATTTTCCTGTCGAAATTGGCCTGGTTCTGAATAACATGGAATTCGTTGCCTTCCTCTTTGAGACTAAATCAATGCCTTCTATCGATAAAGATCGTTCCTTTAATTTCTGGGTATTGTAAAGTACTGATCTTTATTTATTTTCAGCTTATAATTTGTACCTGCTCCTGTTGATCATAGTTTGGTGTTGGAGTTTGCTTGTAGAACTGAATTAGGCCAATGAAATAATTTCTGATTTACCTGCAGTCAATTCCATTAGGTAAATTACATTGGAAATTCATGCGGGTAGAGTATGTGTTAGGTTGACATGTAGTTCCTGTTCAACTCAACTGAGTTGTCGTACAGTCTTATCTTGAGAGTTGAGACTGAAGACTTTGAGGTTTCAGTTCATCTTTTTTCTGTTCATATGTAATCTTCACATTGCGATACATTCAATGACGCCCCTTCAATGACAGTAAAATTGAGAGTGTCTCACATTGTCTATGTTCAATTTTTTCGATATCATGGTCGCGCTTTTATACATATATAAACACTAATAACTAGGTTTCTCAAGTACGGTTGTGGTTGCTTGGTGTTGCAGTTTGGTATTGTTTAGTCTTCACCCAGATGGAAGTCTTTTTTATCTGCGTTCTGGATTAGCATCCACAGAAACTAAATCCAATGGAGGGATCACAAAGTCCATTGATTAATTTTGATAATCCAGAATCCACCTACTCTAATAATACTGGAAACGTTCAGTTTTATGTGAATGGAATTCGTGGTTTGGCTGGTGGTGTCCAGGGACTGAAGAAGAGAGGTGAGGGAATTCGTGGTTGGCCTGGTGGTATCGAGGGTCTGAAGAAGAGAGGTCATGGAAATCGGTCTTGGATAAAGATTGATACAATAGGGGACTCAAAGATTTTGGAGCTTGACAAGGCTACTATTATGAGACATTGTTCTTTGCCTGCCAGAGATCTCCGACTTTTGGACCCTTTGTTCATTTATCCTTCTACAATTTTAGGAAGGGAGAAAGCTATTGTTGTTAGTCTTGAACAGATAAGGTGTATAATCACAGCTGAAGAAGTTATCCTCATGAACTCCCTGGATCGATGTGTTCTTCAGTACAATTCTGAATTATGCAAACGTCTTGATCAGGCAAACAAGGATCAATCTGGTGAGGAAACTAATTCCACACATTAATTGATGGTTTTTATTGCTTATAGCTTCTCATAATTTTCTTATGCATGTCAACGATATTATTTTTTTCTTTTTCTACCCCTCAAAATATCATATCCAACAGTAGAAGAGGTTTCCACAAAAAATTAGTTACAACTCCTCATGGACAGATTTATATTAATATATATCTTTATTCTCTTAGTGATCAATGTAAATCAAATGTTTTATGCATTTCTGAGGATGTGTGCATATGATTTAGATGACTTGCCCTTCGAATTCAGAGCACTGGAGCTGGCGTTGGAACTAACTTGCATTTCTCTGGAAGCTCAGGTACGGATATCTCCATTTACTTTGTAACATGCTGCATTTGAGTTGATGATACCAATTTTGTAAAGTCCTTACTAACTCGGTATATGCATCATTATAATAGGTAAAAGAACTGGAACTGGAGATATACCCTGTACTGGATGAACTAGCAACATCCATTAACACTCTAAATCTAGAACGTGTCCGTAGACTCAAAGGTCACCTCCTTGCCTTGACACAACGAGTGCAGAAGGTAAAAGAAGAATACTTATTTTTATGTTCCCATAATTTAAATGTATAAATGTTTTTAAGATGTCAGCCTCAGGTTGCTGACTGAAGACTTGGGGGGGGGGGGGGGGGGGGGGCAATAGAGCATCTGGTTTATAATATATGTATGCCTTATATGTCCTCAATATAATTGCTTTCATCATTATAGGTCCGTGATGAAATAGAACAACTCATGGATGACGATGGTGACATGGCTGAGATGTACCTGACTGAGAAGAAACAAAGGTCGGCGTGTTTTCCCTCAAGTGACCTTGGTTCTCTAACTAACTCCTCGGGTGACGAAAAAGTGGTTTCCAAGTCTGCTCCAATTTCACCAGTAGGGTCTATCAGTGGATCACAAAATTTGCAAAGGGCTCTTAGCACTGTGAATTCAAGCAGGACTGGAAGCTTAATTAGTTCATCTTACAGTGAAAACATTGATCAACTAGAAATGCTGCTTGAAGCATACTTTGTTGTCATTGACCATACTCTCAGCAAATTATTATCGGTATGGCACTTTGATGTCCGTGATGTCTAATTTCTATATAAAATAGTTTCTTGAGGTTCTTAGATATTGTTATGTTAAACATAAATTGGTTCCTGTTTGTTTGCATATACCTATATATCATCTTATCTATGGCATTTCTCATTATGCTGGGTACTGGTGATGCAGCTGAAAGAATACATTGACGATACTGAAGATTTTATTAACATCAAGCTGGCAAGTTTTCTTATTCCTAGTTTCAACTGTTTGTATATTTCTTTGAATTTCTCTATATTTACAATAGTCATTCTAAATTCACTTTTCTATGCACAGGGCAATGTTCAGAACCATCTGATAAAATTTGAGTTGCTTCTTACAGCAGCAACCTTCGTGGCTACAATGTTTGCTTCTGTTACAGCAGTATTTGGAATGAACTTTGCAGCCTCTGTTTTTGAGAATCCATCTACGTTCAGTTGGGTTTTGATTATATGTGGTCTTGTCTGTGGGTTCTTGTACTTCGCTTTCCTGATTTATTGTAGGCGCAAAAGGATCTTCCCATTGTAACAGAGCAAATTGCTTCATTGAAATGAAGACTCAGATTCTGTACAGCGAAATTGGTTTTTGCATTGAGTTCAGTTATATTTTTCCTTGAGTCTATAAATAACCAGATTTTCCTGTCATAATCAGCTCACCAATCAATATACTAGAAGACTTGGTTAGTACAACTCGAAGACCTTGCAAGTGTGTTCGGAAAAAAAACAGAATAATCCAGATATTATTCTCGTACTGTTATTGCTGAAGATAACCTTCAAGATACAATATACAAGTGTCATGCTTGAACAACTACGCTAACGTCATGCTTGAACAGCTATCAAGTATCAACTGTGCCGGCCAGGACACAATTATAATCTCAGGTCAATTTGGAAGTCAGAAACCTCTTCATCCCTGCTCTTCTTTGTACTTCAAATGATCTAACGCAGTGAGCTAGCAGAAAGCCAGAAACCATGACCATTTCGTTTGAAGGGACATTGAAGTGGATAGGCTCGCCCCTGCACCACCAGCAACCACATGAATTCTACCCTTATAATAGTGCTCCTCTTGATATGTGCAAATTATGTTCCACAAAGACATTAACACTTCCATCAAAAGATGATTATAAAACATCTCTACTTGCTTGTAAAAATGCGTAAACTTATGTATTTCTTTGAGTGTTTTCTGTTTAATTTTGATAACAAAGTTACATCGATTATTAGTGTATAATTGGGAACAAACAGTAGGTGGGAAAGAAGACAATCTTTGGACATCATTCTCAATCTCTACAAGGGCTCGGACGTTCAGTCTTTACTGAGGAGGCTGATGCAGCAGACGTCAACAATGCAGTTCACTACATGACTCAGATTTACAGCGACTCTTTCAACCACTGCTACAACCATCATGTTTCCCTTTCTTCTTATTCAAACTTCTGAATTTAAGATGCCAGTGATGTACTTGGGCAACTATCAACACTGCAGGCCAAGATGTCTCTGTAATTCTTGGATATTCTGAAAGAGTCGTAAACCTTTCCATTGCTGCTCTTCTTGTACTCAAACAAAAGGTTTGAGTGATCAAATGCAGTCATTTTGACAAATCCATAATCATGATCCTTGAAGATACTCCATGTAGTATTAATAGGAGCAAAAGTTGCGAGGCTCGCTCCTCCACTACCGGCAACCACGTGGATTGTCCCATTTAGATTACCTGCATAATTCTGCTTCTCCTTACTAGTGCAGATATTCTGCAAAAGGAAATGATGTGGGATCAAACTGAAGTTAAAAGATATAAGGACCGAGTATTTGGTGCAAACGAAGTTAGTCGAGCAGTACTGTAAGTTTCCAAAGTAATCATGTAAAAGTAGGTAGCACTAAAACTAATGTCCAAAGAATGCATATAAATTGTCGTACCTCGTAAATGGGACACGTCCTTTCATAATTGTGCACATGGCCATATACGGCAATGTCAACCTTGTACTTCTGCCATAGTTTCTGAAGGCTCTCCCTTCCCATTGGTTCCTCAAATGATCCTTCAGCTACATAAAAGCTCGCAGAAGAGTAACCCAGTACCCGATGTGCAAGAAATATCAACCATGGTTGCTTTTGTCTATCAACTGTTGCAAAGCAGTTTTCAATGAACTTGTACTGCTCTGTTCCTTCTCTCCAATCATGTTCTGTGTCGGCTATGCAGAAGCGGAACATGCCATAGTCAGTTGAATACCTGGGAGTAGAAGTTAAAAAAGGTTTAAGACAATATATATCATGAGTGGGACTACCAAAGTTCGCATCCACAGTAAAATGAAGCGCACTGTAAGCAAACCCGTGTCACAAAAGTAATAATTGATACGTATTACTTGATATTCCTAAATAATTGTTGTTAAAGGCCAAGATTTCCTAAAGTACACACTACACTTCAAAGGGGTCTCAACATCAGAAGGAAATTGTTGCATTACATAAAGGTAAGATGGTATCCCAAAGTGAGATATGATAGGATTGGTGAAATGTTCCATACCAGAATTTTTCCCTATTCTCAGCAGGAACATAAAACATGGTCTGGGCTAAGACGCCACATTCCCCACCTGAATCTGTAGTTCCATAGAAGGAACCTGAATTCGGCCAGTCACGCTCGTGATTTCCACTGGAAGAATAAATAAATAAATAACAAATCAGCATACGCTACTACAGGGAGAAGAAAACAGTTATAAACCAGGTGCACAAACTGTTGTAAAATTGACAAACCTTGCAACCATGTACGGAACAGAAGATGCTATTGGCTCAACCTGTGCAGTAAATTGGTCCCATTGTGATAAGTAACCATTTGCATAACATAGATCTCCAATATGGAACACAATATCAATGTTCTTCAGGTCTTGAATAAGCTGCTTAGTAGTATTGAGAGACCCCTTCTGAAAATTGTTGTATTCATTGGAACCATCCTCTTCATCCTGCACAGTTGAACATTTATCAAATAACTTGAGAAACTGCACGAAAGTTTGTATAGACCTGATCAAAGTAAAAAATTCGTAGCAATGTCATATGCACATTAAATTTGACATAAAGAAGCAAAGCTTGGAAGTGAGCTCAGTTGAATCAGTGCAAAATCAGCCTTCCTCATAAGACTTGAGACTTGTGAAGACTAATTACTAGTTTACTTCATAGATCAGTAAACTAGTTTTAAATATTTTCCAAGTACCAAAATATCATCAACTGGAATACGGTAGAAACGATACAGCAATATGTTATTGATACAGTATACGAAGAGAGTTTAAACCTTTCCCATGTCACCAAATATAACAACACTTTGAGGAGAATTTTGGCCAGGATAAGGAGAGGCTCTGAACCGGTATTCTTTACTGAAAATATATGAACCATCTACCAATTTGTGTCCAAGCTTGTAGGTATACCTACATAATCATCAAGAATCGTTAACTTTCAAAATAGCAGATAGGACTTGGTGATAATCCTATGAAACCCCACCAACACTTAAGAAGCGAGAGCTTTCTGTAATTATTAAATCACAATGTATCCTACACTGTATTGGGCCACAATTCCTTCAGAAAAGCAGTGTGTATATATCCAGGATCTCGCCATCCTACTGTTCTTGCGGGTGCACCTGTGTATGTAGTATGAACATGGTTAATGTGAATCATGTAATAGAAAATTAATATATATATATATATATATGCAATGACGAAGAAGCCTTATCAGTAGAAGAAGACAAAATAGGAATGAAATACTCGCAACCAGTTTCAGCATTACATGTCACTACTTCATAATGCATAATGATAATAAAGCTTAGATCATGCACCTACAGAACGGAAATTATCCATTTTTCCTCTTTATTTTGTGCAAAAGAAGTTTCACATGTGAAGAAAATATTCACACACCACACATTGTGCTGCGATCGAAGGTCAAAGTCCCGGCTGGGGATCTCCCAAGGTCTCCTCCTTTCTGACCCCATTCAACAAAAGGTGCAGCTTCCCCTAGAGCATATCCACTGGTCCATGTTACAGTCATCTAATATCAAGTTAAAACGGATATCATTTCGTAAGAAATAACAGGTCACATTCTTGTGGGACAAATAGACTTGATTGAATAATTCAGTATGCCAAATATTGATGAGTACCTCATTCCACATTTTCCCTTGTGCTAAACGTGGATAAAGTGGAGCTTTCGGATTAGCGAATATTACTGTACTTGAGACTCCCACCAGCTTTGGCTGTTTTGAAAATCGGCAGATAAGAGTTGAACCAGACAGATCCGAACAATTCAATCTTTTACCAAATTTAAATGCAAGAATTCGTACTAAAGTAATGACTAATGAACCAGAAGAATCCATTACGCAAAAGATAACATACATTTTTCAATCCACCGGAGAATAGTGCAAAAGAGAAGTCTGATCTCTGGTTAATCAACTGTAACTTCAAAGAGCCTATCCCTGTATCTTGGTACCTTGGACTAGAGTAATTCGCATACTGGAACTGCACAAAGTAAAAGGAAGTCAGAATGAAAACATATTTAATATGCGCTTCTGTAACTCTAATCCACTTCACAGCTTACTACACTGAAAGCCAGGCAAAAATAGCCATGGAAAGGCAGCATTGTGCTAACCTTAATTGGTGCAGTACATAAAAGTGGAACAGTCATCCAAGAATTTTCTGCCGGGCAGGTTGAAGCACTGCAAATCCAATCAAGTCATAAATAAGTATTTTACCATTTATATAATAAAGATCAAAATCATAAAAAATGCTGGTGCTTTCAATAGTTGACCTGAAATTTGCAGGAGAAAATACACCAATCCAATCATCATTTGAAGGGTGAGGAGAAAAGAACAGCAGATTCACCCACACTGAAGTTTCACCCTAAATTAGCAAAAAACTCCATCAGCACTATAAATTCAAGTTCTAACTTTAACTAATACCAATGAACCACATTCCCATTTGTACATCACCTTCACTCCAAGAACCTCAGAGGAAACTTTAACATAAGCATCGTCATGAAGAGCAGACACTGCCCTGTGAATTGCGATTTTCGACAGGGGCTGATCTCCATCAGACTTCACCTCTTGAACTGCTGCAAGCACCAATGTGATTGCAACCACAATCAAAACTTTCATCTTTCTCAACCTGCCCATTATGTGAAACAAGAAAACCAAGAATTGAAATTTATAGGAAAAACAGAAACTTCATTTGCTTTGATTAACAAACTTCCAAAAGATAAGATCAAACACCAAGTGGGTATTAAGAAGTTGACCTGTGGGGAAGTAACTGAAGTATGAAGCTAAAGAAACCAAGTGACGGAGAATGATTAGTGGACTGACAGAAGGCAAAGATTCCAAGTCTTGGTGTTTACACGGAGCTATCTTCAAGGAAAGAAAATCGCCCGGGATTTACTGCCGAATATGGAGACACCGCGAAGAGCACGTTTCTGATGTTTTTGAGCTTTCTAGTTTGGGAGTTTGAGTGATGAAGCTTATGAAAGCAACTTGCTTCTGTTTTGCTAATGACAAGCCGCCTAATATCCGCATAGGCGTTTTCTTTGCAACCGTTTTGCCCGCCTATCCCGTCTAGGCACTTGCAATCGTTTCACTCGCCTAAACGCGCGAGTGCTTAGACGATTTTTATAACATTGCTTCAATATTTTCACATGACTGCTTAAAATCGTAAAAACCACGCACTTAACATAGTTTTTGGAACAACTATCAAAGGTTATGTCTCTATGTTATGTGTTCGCTTAAAAATTGATTACGATTATTATTGAAAGTGATATGAGTTAGAAAATACAATCCTCATACCCGTACATGTATATGTTACTCGTGAACTCACAAAAACTGTAGAATTGTTCTTATCACCTTACTTCTTTCATTTTGTTTTATGTATGCATCCTATAAGAAAACACTTCAAGCAATTATTGTTTAGCATGAGGAGTAATTTAGAAAGTTCACAATGGTACTTTTTTGCTTGACATTCTGATAGGAGAGTGTAGAGATCAGTAGGTCATCTAGAAAAAGAAAACAAGGAATGGAATCCAAGTATTGGTTCCAGGTTTTGGAAGTGGAAATCGTCACCTTTTTTGGGATGTTCTGGTCAGTGACTTTGTAGGTTTATAATTTTGTAGAAACATCAAAAGATATCAAAAACTATTTTCGATTGACGTCTGATCTCGATTGACGTCTGATCTATGACCATACCATACAAACTCCTGTAAATTACAAAGTCAATATATCCGTGATCTTGATGTAACTCGAATGTTGTGATGATGATAGATGGGCTCAAATCTGGGTCACTGGGTGGGACTTATTGGGCTCGAAATAGGCTGATGACAGCCCAGAAAGGGATGCCTTGGACATAGAGCGCACCCTGTATAAACGCACTCAGAGGTCGAAATTTGGTCAAGACCTATTCGCTCATCAAACCCTAGTTTGTCATTCTTGCAAAAGAAGTCAATCCAGTTTCTAGCGGCTGGGTAGGTTGTTCTTCCCTCTGCGACTTTAGGTTGATCGGAGCAAGCAAATCTTACTAATACTATTTCTTGTTGTATCAATATTGTACACCATGCAGTACTAAAGAAGAAGCAATTGAAAACATGGCTACGGCGGCGTATCAGGTACCAGTGAAGCCTGCAAAGCATGGTTTGGAGGAGCATCAAAAAGAACCGATTCGTAAGATTAGGATCACACTCTCCTCCACCAAAGTGAAGAACGTTGAGAAAGGTTGGCTATCTCATCTATATGTTACGGCTAGCTTAATTATTATTTTGCCTTTGCTTCTGCTTCATTTTGATCTTCGTCTGCAATATCAGTATGCAGTGATCTAATACAGAGAGCCAAGGAACAAAAGGATTCTATCAAGACTAAGGGTCCAGTGCGCATGCCCACAAAGACTCTTCGCATCACTACTAGGAAGGCCCCTTGTGGAGAAGGTATAATTTTTCTTATGATTACATGAATATGGATCTGTTTTGCTATAGTTGGATGAGATTGATTATTGTAACTCCTGTAAGTAACCAATTAAGTCAACAATCTAAGTGTTTATAAGATTTGGTTTCAGAATTATTTTTGAATATCTAAGTTTTGCGGTCGTCCCAAAACTTCCTCCTACATAGGGGCCGGGTCCGGTTTTACTTTGTTTTCTGCTTCTAATTACAAAAGATCACTTGACTATGTATTGTTATGTATCGAGCTATTTGAATTGATGTAATTTTGATTTCAGAGTCCTGTCTAACTTTTAAGTCAAAGCGTTAACATGAGGCACTATGTATACGTACAGGAACCAACACCTGGGATAGGTTCGAGATGCGTATTCATAAAAGAGTGATCGACATCTTCACCACTCCTGGGACAGTCAGGAAGATTACTAAAATTGACATGTTACCAGGCGTGGAAGTTGAAGTTACCATTGGCGACATCTGATCGACCATTTGAGTGTTCGAGTTGGTATTGCACGTGTTGGCATATGCATGCTTATACGGCTTCAGTTTCTTGATATATTTTTTTTCTCTTCATTTTGGTACTGTGTTCCCATGGATAATACGTATTATTAGCATGGGAGCGTCATTTTAGTTTGAGCTAGTGGTGTTGCTTAACCCTAAGTACTTTATCTTTGCGATTTGGGTTTTTTTTATATATATGAGGAATTAAAGAACATCTTCTACTGGACGACGAAGGATGAAACATTTTAGAAAATTGATTTGCGTCATTGTTGATACTTTATTACTTGTTGATCTTTCGGTCAAGTTCTTTTATTGAACGTTGTAGCTAGTCTGTAATTACTGGACATAATGATTGTCAAAATTAGTGCCGCATAGGAAAGGATGGGAGATCAACATATTTGTTACATTGCATATGAAATGAGAGATTGATATAGTAGAGCTGCCTTCGACACGAAATTGATAACTAATGCTTCCAACAGCTCAGGAAACCTGAATCTTCTTTTCCAGTTTACGTACCCAAAATGTTAGAAGCAAGCTTCCTATCTCCTCCTTACAGATGGTAAGACCCATGAGAGCAAAAGTCCTATAAATTATAGAGAATTATAAATTAATTATAGCTTAATCACTAAAGATTAGATAGTTCAATCGAAAATGCCATAATACTATTCGACAAACATGTTTCATCCATGTGAACTAAACCACAACTCAACAAGTATGAAATCTTTGGCCACAAAAATAGATTCCTGCAAGAAATTTACCTCAATGAAAGAAAGTCAAGAAAGCATTGGCAAGTTGGCAGAGTATGAGTACGTACCTCCAATAATGGTTTTAATTTGAACTTTGAGCTCCATTGTCCCACTCCAAGCAGACCCTAATCATATCAAAACCATATATCAAAAACAATAATTTTACCGTAAGTTTTCATCAGCACTACTGCAACCATTACTATTCACTAACCTTGACCAAAGCAATTTGTGGTGGTATTCATTCCACTCCGGCAAATACAAGCAAAAGACTGATCCATAGAAGCAAAGCCACACAACCCTGCACTCGCCTCACAATCTTTGCAGGGCCTAGTATAGTAAGAATCGTTATACTGCAAAGAAATCCCAAATTTCCATTTCGTCGGATCCCCTTCGTCTCCAAACTCGTAAACCGATGTATAAGACGAGCATTGCAGCTTGGGAAGATCCAAAGCATAACCTGACCCAAACCCTGCACCAGAATCATCATAAACACAACAAGTAGATATCGGCGCATTCCGCTGCAACCCTATACCGGACACCCCTTTGCAGGAGTACAACCCTCTACAAACCCGAGAACCCGAGCCGGTGTCACACAGATCTTCACTAGAATCAAAAACAGGAGAGGTGGTGGAGCAGCCGAGAAGAACAAAGATGTTTTCATCTCTTATAGTGAAAGGGCTGGCTTTGTCCAAGCTGAAGCTACCCGAGTTTTGCATGGAGGAGCATGTTGACATTAGCGGGTCGGCGACTATGATAGTGTTGCTAGTGTAGTCTATAGAGGAAATGGTGTAAATGCCGGTTCCAGTGGTGAACTGAAGAGTGTCCAAGTTGGTGCATTTGATATACCTAGTGAAGTCCGGGTGGCCGCAGCCGAATCCGGTTCCGAATGGGAACTTCACCGGGATTGTGCCGCATGTGTCACGGCATGTCTTGTTGATGATGGAAGGGGCTGCGTGAATGAGAGGAGTTAGCAAGAGGAGGACGGTGGAGAGGAGCAAGGTTTCTGAGGTAGACGGCATCGGTGACTAGGCTAGGGTTTAACTTGAGTGAGCTGGGGGAGAGGTTTATGTTCCTTTACATAATTGAGGAGCTCTTTGCGGAGGTGATTGATTACTTTTTCTTCATAAAAAGAAGAGCCTGTGTTCTTGTGGGTTCTAGCTATAAGCCATTGTGGATTTTTCAAAAGGGTTTAGTGTGAAAAGGAGGGAAATATTCAACTACAGCAGTATGATCGGAAGAAGGTGCTCAAAGTGACAAAAGAACAAGGTGAATTAATAATGCAAATGGTAATTGAAAGTCTCACTGACAAAATATTACTCGAGCTAACATTATGAAAGTATGCATGCATTTGGTTGAAACTTGAAAACATCGAGTGATTGGCTTTGCTCATAGCAGCTGGCCTGATCCATATTTGCACGAAGGGGAAGAGGAAGTTAAACAACTGATCGAGAGGAGGCTGATAGTATATTGTAACTGTTTCATGCAGTTCAAAACTTCAAACCTTTCCCACGTCACCGAAAATGACTACTCGTTGTAAAGAATTTTGACCGGGATAAGGAATCTCCTTAAAACTGATACTCTTGACTCCATATGCATATAACATTAGACTATCTAGCTACGTCCCAGCTTGTATGGTTACCTGCATAAAACTCAATAACTCATGTAGTTAGTTGAACAACTCACTCCTCTTTCAAGAGACCATATCTTCAGCCTACACTCTACTTGGCCAAAGCTCCTTTCAAACTTGTAAGTATGAAACCAGGGCCACGCCATCCCATTGTTCTAGCAGGTGCACCTGCATAGACAATGAACCTACAGTTTACATAAGAGGAGCTAACCATATGCATATTAAGGCATTACGCGTCGAGAATTTAAAAAATTTTGAAATCGTAAGAGCTGGTATCAATATCCAGACATGTTTGGCTGCATAGATAATAGACAAGCAACTGTAGTTATACCAGAATGAGATACTAAATTACCTCCCTTTAGAAGGGTTTAATCTGAAAAGGAGTGGATATTGCGACTCCAAAGAGAAGGAAGAAGGTTCGTAAAGTGACAAAAGACAGGATCAATAATACAGGTGCTTGATTGAAAGTCTCACTGGCAAAATACTGCAAGAGCTATATATATATATATATTATGAAAAGACATGCATTCGCTTGAAAACAACTAGATATTAAACTAAACCAGAGTTCTGTTAGTGCAAAATATGAGTTGGGAATTGAAAGCTTTGTTGAACATGGAATGTAGAAATCAAAGTGAAGACTAGTCTTGAACAAAGGAACAAGCTAAGCTAGCAGAGTCCATTAAATAGAGTGGTTGTCCAAAACGGTGGCCGGACATTCCTCTTGGAATAATTTAGAGAAGAACAAAGTGGTCTGATGCTTTTATCTGCTAGATTGAAGATTCCCATGTCATATGGTATTCGTTCATTAAGTTTATGCACTCCACATTTCATTGAATCATCTGTGTAGTATATAGAATTGGGTTGACAACCAGGATAATCCGAAGCCAAAACTGAGAACGAATAGTTGTCACCTACAAACAAAACTTCATCTCCAATGTTTTCTACCTCTAACAGAGAAACCCACTCTGAACGATCTCCATCACCTGTGTAATACGGGGACCCATCCTCCAAGATTGGAGTACTTCTGTCTAGTTTTTTGTCTCTATCAATGAACACCACCTTGTGAATAAGGAAACTGCTGGTCCAAAGTATCTGATGCAAATCGTTCTTCACATCCTTCTTAGGTTCCATAAATCTCTGAACAAGCAACAGGTCTCCCTGTGTTGATTTACAAGATAGACCTTGTCTGGTGGACGATATGGTGTCTGAACCGGAAAAAAATTGTTTTGTTATTGCCTTATCAACATCTAACAACTGAAGCCATCTCTCATAAGTAACTGAGTATATCTGACTATTATAAACTATAGCATCAGAAATCTCCGATGCAAACTGCCAATAAACCCAATCACTGTTTAGTCCCTTAATGGCATACACCCTCTTTCCAATTCTTTCATGTCTGGTGATTGCTAAAACCACGAAACAGTCTGGATTCAAAGTGGGATCACCGCATAATATAACCTTGGAGATCTGATGATCTTTTGCAGATCGAATTCTGGATTGCAAAAGAGGAAGATGAATGGGTGGCATTTCTTCTCTGAAAGGGTTCATGAGAGTTATGTCTAGAGATGGCAGCTCACCCTCGACTAGATCAACTATGGTCAACCAACCACCACTGTCGTGGTTGGAGCCAAAACACCTCCTGGACTTCCTAAGAGGCAATGGTAACTCAATGTTCTTGTAGACTTTCTTTTCAGGAATGCTGTAAAGTTCCAACTTTTCTTCAGATTCAGTAGATGAGATTACGAGCATTGGAAGTAGCCTTTTTTGACACCAGCGCTGCTTTGCTTTATTATATTCTTTTGAAATTGCACGCCACTCCTCGCAAACTGCGGCAAAACGAACATGGTCAATGGATTCCAACAACTTGTCCAGCAACAGAGAAACAAGGGTTCCGTGAAGATTTGCCCAGTCTAGGCAATCTATATGACAGCGGTTCTTGTTAAACGTATCTGAACACATGATGGAGTTAAGAATCAAAGAAATCAAAAACCACAAAGCAGATAATCAAAAACCTTATCAAGAAAAGTATTATAATCCTGTAAGAATAAGGAAATAATATCCTATAATAATTAGGAAAACTGTTGAGATCAAACTAAGCAACCTGGATATCTATAATCGAAACATTCTGTCTCTTGAAATTAACAATCCTCCGAATGTCGGTGCATAATAGAAGTAAAAAAAAGAAGTAGCTCGTCTCAGTTCAGCTCAATAGTTGGTGCATAGGACGCACCTTAGGTCATACTAAACTGTTTTCATATATAAAGCTAGCGACCATAATAAATAACACAGAAAGCTAAACTAAGTTAAAAAGTAATATTGTTGCTGAATAGATGTAGATATACCAAGGGAATTCATCATTCCACTGCATCGAGCTGTAACATGGGTGAAATCCAAATTTCAGGTTCCTATTCCTCCTCCATCATTTTGAATGGGTGAAATGCAGTTAAAGCTGGAAGCAGATGTTCGAAAAAGAAATTTGGTCCCAGATCTGCCTGTATTCATGCATTGAGACCTGCCCAATTCTTAAAAGCAACTAGTGCTTCCATTTTCCTGAAACTCCTCTTTCTTAATTTCGACACTTTAAGCTTCTTATGGGTTTCCATGAATGCCTGCTTGTACCTCCATTTATCCACAAAGATTTTCATTTCTTGAGATTTCTCGACAACTTGCATTACTGCATCAAAAAAGCCTCCCTTAACAAGAGCATAGAGGAATGCATCAACCAAGTTGTGATCAAATTTAAGCCCCTTCTCTCCATCAACTGAAATGCTTCTCTTCACCTCATGCCACAACATCAAAACACAAAAATATTTCTCCATAGAAACATACCCACTAATCAATGACAAATATGTCTGGTCATTAGGCTTGTACTGCAAGAATACCATCCTTCTGAAAGTCCTCCTTGCATCTTCCAATCGACCCACTTTACAAAAGGCATGAATAATTGAATTCCAGTCGTGGGTACCCACCTCAATTCGGGGGTCCTCCACAACCTCATCTAAGAAGGCTGCCATCAACTCTGGCCGGTGATTTTCCATTAAGCCTGTCATCATGGTCATGTAACTACCCTTTAAGTCAGGTGTTCTTGCTTCTCTCATGTCCCTAAACAAAGAGAAAGCCGATTGAAAATCTTGACTAGACATAGATGCTTCAATAAGAGCATCGTACGTTTCCATGTCCAACTTCAGCCCCGAGTTACTAATATCCATGACCAGCTGAGTGGCTTCAGCAGTCCTTTGCTCTTTGCAATAAGCCTTCAAAATAGGCACATGCACACCGAGCCCCAAAGTACCTCCCTGAGCATTCATTTCATCAAGAATGCTGTGTGCTTTATCTGATAATCCAATACCAACACAAGCATTTACAATACCGTAACCAACTGATCTATCAACCACAACTGTTGAACACTCTAGCTTCTGAGCATCAATAATCAAAGTTGCCAACTCTTTCAAATTTCCATTATCAAGAAACCCTTTAACAACTTGACAGTACGTTTCTCCATCCAAATCCAAACATTCCCCATCACATTCTCTTAAACCCTGCAGAATAGTTTCTGAAACAAATTGCAATTTGCTAGACTTAACATAACCATTGATCAAATTATTCCGAAACACCCTCTTATCTGAAAAACCAAACCCACCCATCAAACTCTCCAACTCACTTATCTTCTCCCTTAAACCCTTCAATGCATACAAATAACCAAGAAAACCAAAACTACATTCATCAGGCCTCACACCCAAAGCCACCATTGTCTCCACAACTCTCTCGGCGCCACTCACCGATTCAAGCTCACAACAACACCCCTCCAAAGCTGCATTACAAGCCCCCAAATCAGGCTTCATAATCTCCATCTTCTCCTCCAAAGCAACCCTACAATTCTCCTCGAAAACCCTTAAAAACGCATTAAAGTTACAATTTTTCCTACTAATTTCAACCACAACACTCCCCCAAACACTAAAAGGCAAGAAAAACCTGTTTTTGAACATGCATTGAATCAAAGCAAAAACAGGGGCAACTGTATTGGCACATTTCATGGCACCCAAAACAGACCCAACAGTCTCAAACTCCAAAAGCTCAGGGCTTTTCTCCACCACATAAACCACAGAAGCAAAAGCCCTCTTCAGATTATGAATGTCACCCAATGAAGCCAAGTGGTTTATCATTGAATTAGTGAGAGACTTACTAGGGAAGACAGAGCTGCCTGTGAGGGACTTGAAGGACTTCCACGCCTCATCAGTGTTGCGGGTCAATAGGGACTTGTGGAGGGTGGTCTCTAGAGTGGTGACGTGGTCTGGGGAAAGGGTTCTGGGAGGTGGGGTTGGGAGGTCAGAGTGGGATGAGGAAGATGGTGATGGGTTTCTGAGGGCGAAGATTGAAGGTTGGAGAAAGGAGTAGAGGGTTGGGATTTCAGAAGATGAAGAATAGGGTCTGCGTTGAAGCAAAGTTAAAGCTTTTCTCCACATTCTATACTCAAAAGACTCGATCTTTGTCTTCCTCCTCTGTTCTATGCTCTGTTTTTTATAGCTCAGAATCCTAGTCTCTCAATAACTTGAAGCATTGATAATATTTTGGTTAAGCAGATTAGCATCATTAGCTGGAATAGCTCAGTTGGTTAGAGCGTGTGGCTGTTAACCACAAGGTCGGAGGTTCGAACCCTCCTTCTAGCGTTTTAACTTCTCTTTTTTGCTCAAGGTGATTGTTGTTTTGAGTAAAGGGTCTTCATTTTTGATCAGGAAGCAAAAAAAGGGGGTCAACTTTATTGTGAGGAGGTCAGGAGGACTGTGTCTGTGGCTGTGTCAGTGAAGCAAATCGGCGATGGAAGTGTCGTCGGCAATATCGGAGATAATATTGGAGGAATGGAGTGGTTCATCTTCAACTAAACTCTCCAGAACTGCTACTATAACTTCGTCTCCTTCACTCTGCATCCAAAGGTTACACCTTTTCTCTTGTGCTTTATGTTTTTGCTCTTCACCCACTTTGTTTCTGATTAAAGTTCCGATTTTTATGGTGATTTCGAAGATCCGGGAACAGGTTCGACCATGTTTGGCGGCGGGTTCTTCAGGCATTTGTACCTGAGGTAAGACCCTTTATTGTTTATCACTCTAATTTTTGGGTTAGAATCTGGTTGTTTTGATTTTGGTGTTGTTGGTGTAAATGCAGGGGTTTCCTAGTAGTGTTACTCCAGATTATGCCCCCTTTCAAATGTGGGATTCACTTCAGGTACTAGTTGAGGCTACTAATGCTTTTCTGTTTCTGTGATGGGTAAAACTAGGTGTTTGATAGTGTGGTAATAATGCCAGTATGGTTGATTTGTTGGTTTTTTTTTTTTTGCTATAGGGTCTTTCTACTTACATACGGATGATGCTTTCCACCCAAGTAAGTAGCTAGTGTACTATGAAGTCATGTTGAAGGTGCATTGCGGATTAGTGAATGAATGAGTTGTGTTTTGTGTTGACTGTAAGGCTCTGCTGGGTGCAATTGGGGTTGGTGAGAAATCCGCCACCGTGATTGGTGCCACCTTTCAGGTAAAGAGTTTGTACATCTAGCATCAGTGTTGGGATTTTCGATGAAAATGAAAGCTGTATTAACTGAGCTGGCTATACATAGTAAATTCTTCTTTCAACATGTGAATGCTGCAGTGGTTCTTGAGGGACTTAACCGGAATGCTGGGAGGTATCTTATTCACATTTTATCAGGTGTCATATTCTTGTTCCTTTATTCAAGGCTTACATTGTAACCTTCCATACCCTAATATGTCTTTTTGGCCTTGGGTGCTTGTCTATAAACTATTATGTGTCTTAGGCTACAGATTTTGTGAGTAAAGTTTTTCTTTACCAATTATTCTCCATTCTGTTCTCTATGCTACTTTGGAAGTTCTTGCTTAGCATCATCTCTTTATCTTCAGGGCTCAAATCTGGATAGCAATGCTAAAATGTGGCGCTTAGTTGCAGATTTTATGAATGATCTTGGTATGAACTAACTGTCATTTTACCTTATACTCTTAGTTTGGACTTTGGTGATCAATAGTCAGAATCTTATACCGTCATTTAAAAGAAGAACCTTACCAAAAGTAGGAAATAACCAAAAAGAAGCTGTTATTTACAGATAGCCTGGACAGTTTTGAATGTGAAACGATACATGTTATCTGCTGTTTGAGGTTGTTCATTTCTCCTATACATTATGGTATGACGACAAATATGTTATTTGGTTGCAGGAATGTTGATGGACCTTGTTTCGCCTTTGTTTCCATCTGCTTTTGTGTTTGTTGTCTGTCTAGGAAGCCTGTCGAGATCATTCAGTAAGTTTTCTTGTATACCCTTTGGATCCTCATACTGTGATATAATATCATGTTGTTATATTCTAGTTTTCCCTCATATTTAAAGCTGTCAATGAGAATGCAATCTATTCAATGTACTGCTCTTCTCCTTAGTCTTACTATGGTAGTTACTATTGTGGTCCCCCCACAAGTTCTTTTTTCAGAAAGAGAAGAAAAAAATTTGAAATATTGACGTGATCATAATTGAATTTCAACATTCTCATCTAGCTGGTGTTGCAAGTGGAGCAACTAGAGCTGCCTTGACACAACATTTTGCTCTTCAGAGTAATGCTGCAGATATATCTGCCAAGGTACAGCACAGTGTTTCTGTCCATATTACTTGTCTCGTCAATTAACCTTCACTGTACACTAATAGGAAGGAAGTCAAGAAACAATGGCAACAATGATTGGTATGGCACTGGGCATGCTTCTTGCTCGTGTGACTATGGAGCACCCCTTAGCTATTTGGTTTTCTTTTTTGTCTCTCACCATGTTCCATTTGTATGGTAAGTGCACCCGCTAGCCCTCTGTTCCTGTAGTCTTTTTCAATGGTTCTTGTGGTGCCTCTGTGCTAAATTTAACCTCTTGACTGAATACTTGTTTTGCTCCTTAGCAAACTACAAGGCTGTCCGGTGCCTTGCATTAAATTCTTTGAACCCTGAGAGGTGCTCAATACTTTTGCAGCATTTTATGAAAATTGGCAAAGGTATGCAGTTAACTGTTTCTTGTAATTCCCTAGATCAGTACCAGAGTTTATAATAATATGAAGGTCATCAAAAAGTCTCCTGACAAGCAATGTCTTGGCAGCTCCATATGATTGAAACTATTTCATTCCAAATGACTAACCAAAATGTACTCTTGCAAACAATTGACTTGAATATTTCCGGTAACTCCCCTAAATATGTAAGAACTCAAGTTTTATGTTGATTCTCATGTAGCTTTAACTGCTCACGCAATCCACATTCTATTTTGACAGTTCATCTGTGCTTTATTTTACTTTGAGTCTCGATTTCTACTAAGCTAGACCTTTATTGTTGCTTTCTTTTAGTTAGATCCTGCATCTGAATTCTTTGCAGTTCTCTCTCCTGAACAGGTCTCTAAGATAGAGCATGTTTTACCCATATGGGCATCTTCATGGAGCTCAAAGAAGTCAGAGTTCATGAATGTAAATATATCCTTAGGTGTCAGGGTCTCCTCATTAAATCACCTAGAACTGTGAGTTTCTATTCTCACCTTCAGAACTCATAGATTTTAGCTCTTAGGTATGAAGAATCTATTGCTATGTTTTACCAAATCTTTAAAGATTTTGGCACTGGATTAATAGCAGCTCTGTGCTGGCTCATAGCATTGCTGCTACCAAGGTATTTGATTTATTGTATATATGACTGACAAATATGAGTATCATATCAAACAGGAGGGAGATATTGCATTCTGTGGCCTCTCATTACAAGAAAGGTTGGTATCTGCTTTGTACTTCCGAGTTCCGACAAATGAATTCCGGCAATGAACTTTCCTGTTTATATATGTTGGTTCCATGCTGGTCTTTGTAGCCAAGTACTTGCTGGTGGAACGGAAAGGAATTGTCTGCATTGTTATGCATAAAGAGTCTACTGCTGCAGATGTCTTACAGTCATTTTTTCATGCACATGCAATGGCAAATTTAATGGATAATCACCGAAATCTCCATTCTGAAAGCCAATCATGGATGGATAAACACTATGAAGCTTTCATTCAGAAGGTACTTTATAAGCAACTTGAGAGTATACATTATACCTATGTAAATTTGGATGAGATGAGCAGGACATAATTCAGAGCGGTGATACCCCTCTAACATCTTTTTTTTTTTTCGAACAAACCTCTTGCATCTTATCCTTTGATATCTATTGCAGTTAAAGTTATCTGGATGGAAAACAGAACGTCTTTTATCTCCAATGATCATTTGGAAGGCAAACTGGATATGTGGGTCTTCCGATGGGAAGATTGACTAGGTACTCTCTGCAACTTCCGGTGAAATATTGAAAACAGTTTATGTTAGATGACATAAAAGTTGTTCTGACAGATTAGTTGCCCTTAATAGCCTTGATCAATCTGTTGAGATCGCCAGACAGCAATTTCACTGATGCTCTCCCATTGGAGGAAATAATTGGGGCTAACAGAATGTTTAGATTCTTGTTTATTTTATGAGCAGTGTAAACCTTGTAATTTGTAACTTACATATATCAACCTCAGCGATCCATAATTAGATTGTGCAAATAGAATCACCATGTATTAGTAATCTGTTTGAGCAAGTTATTTCCTGTCGATCTGATCATAAAGTTAGGAGTTGGGCAAGTTATTTCCGCCAAATTTATTGCGTCCTTCGGTTAACTGCTACTTGCGATATAAGATATCTTATTGCTCAGGTATTTAGCATTTATTTATTTATTTATTATTTTTGAATAAGGGGCTTAGCATAATAGCATTTATCTTCTTTGGCTAGGGGAAAGTTCTCCAATGTCAAATAGGAAATTGCCAAAAAGAAATATAGAAATAAATTAATATATAAATAGGGAATCCCAATTCAGATAGGATACTGACAAATCCCAATTCTGATAGGATACTAATCACCAGCTATTTATAGGTTTTATCATTCTTTCATCCTTGCACTAGTACACATACCTCATCCTCGATATTCGATCAATAATCATTCATGGTCACATCAAACCAGCCATGAAAACCAAAATGAGGAGGCTTTCGATAAAAAACGATTGCAAGTGAATTTTGCAACGCTAGTGAAAGGAGGCTTTTAGACAATTATACGAATTCAAGCAAGTCATTGCAACACAAGGAAAAGGAAGATGCTTTCAAAAGAAACTATGACCTCAAGTGAGATATGCAACACAACTAAAAGAAGGAAGCTCTCAGATAGGTAGAAAGTTTGATGGGGCGCGCTCTATTTCTTAGTGAGAACCCATCAACAATGATATCATTTTCTACTCGTAATTTTCCAACAGTTGAAGGCAACTCGATTTACGTTGTAGAAATACACACGAAGTCCAATCATCGTAAGGTTACGTTCAAAGTTCTACAACACAACTTGGGAGATAAAGGCTTCCAGACTTGTAAAGAGTTCAAAGTGAAAACACGAAACTATTATCCACCATGCATTTGGTTTTCACCTAATATAGTACTGCATAGTGAGAAGATGCACAAGTCAAGTAAGAGTGCTGTTGATTAGAACATGAACCGGCCAGCAGCGTCCAAAGTCTTTACCATTTTCACTTTGTAATGCAAGCTTTGTACATATGATCGATCATCTTTTTAGTTTTTAGATTATGTTCTTGTTTAGATGGATCTGACTAATTGAACAGAAGTGAAATGAAAGAGACATTACTTTTTCTTGCATTGATTGACCAATAGCTGCAATTGTATATGAGAAAACATGGAACAAATATAAATGACATGGAATTGCTCAACAAAACAGATACTGCATAGAGTATATAATCTTTAACTGACATTTTTTTTTCTATACTATGAAAAGCTACATGTTGTACGTACTAACCAACTGCAGCATTTTGCTGATAATAATATAATGTAGAGCTACTCATTTTCGATGCCCTGATGATGCCATGAGGATTCCAACAGCTGCAATAAACATAAACAACATGCTGATGAGCAACACATATGTTCTTCGTGACGATTTTCGATACTCTCCAAACAGAAGTATTCCCCAAAATGTGCTCACTAGAGGAAGTACTTGAATTAGGTAATTATACTGCTTGATATTGATATATTTAATCTGATACAAGTCTAGCTATTTATAGGAATTGATTTGAACATTAGCACTATCACTAATGATGAATCCTAGCTATTCTAGCACCATGAGTAACATGTTTGTTGCTTTACACAACTCACACACAGCTCACTTATGTTAACACTCCCCCTCAAGTTGGCGCATACACATCAACCATGCTCAACTTGCAAAGTGAGTCATAAAAAACATTCTTGGACACTCCTTTGGTGAGTATATCTGCAAGTTGCTCTTCTGTAGGAACAAACGGAAAACAAATGATCTTAGCGTCTAACTTCTCTTTTATAAAGTGACGATCAACCTCTACATGTTTTGTACGATCATGCTGCACAAGATTATGTGAAATATTAATAGCCGCCTTGTTGTCATAGTACAGTTGTATAGCACACTTAGGTTTAACACTCAAATCTTATAGCAAATTCCTAATCCACAACAACTCGCACACTCCCTGAGCCATACCTCTGTATTCTGCTTCAGCACTAGATCGAGCTACCACATTTTGTTTCTTACTCCTCCACGTAACAAGGTTACCTCCAACAAAGGTAAAATACCCTGATGTGGACCTCCGATCTGTAATATTTCCAGCCCAGTCTGCATCTGTGAAGCCACAAACATCAAAGATATTGTTGTGATTAGAAAACATTACTCCTCTCCCCGGAGCTGACTTCAAGTACCTCAAGATCCTTACAACAGCATTCATGTGGTCCTCACTGGGTTATGCATGAAATGACTTACTACACTTACTGCATACGCAACATCTGGTCTGGTATGTGATAGATAAATCAGGCGCCCGACGAGCCTCTGATAACGAGGTTTGTCAGTAGGGACTTGATCTGGATACTCTGATAACCGATGATTCTGCTCAATTGGAGTATCAATGGGAGTGCAGTCCAACATACCTGTCTCTGTTAGTAGATCAAGGATGTACTTCTTTTGACACAGATAGATACCATTGCTTCCCCGGGCTACTTCAATGCCTAAGAAGTACTTGAGTGTACCTAGGTCCTTCATCTCAAACTCTGTGGCAAACTGTTTCTATAATCTATCCACCTCAACAATATCATTCTCAGTAACTACCATATCATCAACATATATAATTAGGGTTGTTACCTTCCTTTGTTGATGTTTGAGAAATAACGTGTGGTCTGAATTACTTTGTATGTAACCAAGTTTCCTCATGAATTGTGAGAATCTTCCAAACCAAGCACGAGGTGACTGTTTAAGACCATACAAAGACTTTCTCAATCTGCATACAGAGTTACTTGGGGAAGCGGCCACATATCCAGGCGGAAGATCCATGTATACTTCCTCTGTTAGTTATCCATGAAAGAATGCATTCTTGACATCAAACTGCCTAAGTGGCCAGTTCAAGTTAGCAGCGACAGAGAGTAATACCCAGATAGTGTTCATCTTTGCAACAAGTGCAAATGTCTCATCATAGTCTATGTCATATGTCTGGGTGAACCCCTTTGCTACTAGACGTGCTTTATACCGGCTTACTGACCCATCTGGATTATGTTTCACTGTAAACACCCAACGACATCCTACAGTCTTCTTGCCATATGATGGAGATACAATCTCCCAAGTATTGTTCTTTTGTAATGCTTTCATCTCTTCCTCCATTGCTTTCCTCCATTTTGGATCTCCCAATGCATCCTGCACTTTGTTAGGTACTGATACAATAGATATTTGATTCACAAATGACTCATATGACTTAGATAATCTTTTGGTAGATATAAAATTGGCTACTGGATACTTGGCTTTAGTATGAAGGGTAGGTTCATATTTTTTGTTGGTTGTCCCCGAGTAGACCTATTTGGCAAAACATATTGTCTGCTATTAGCCCTAATAGAATGACTAACCTCATATGAGTGATCTTCTGTACCAGGAAAGCATTGGTCAGAGGTATAAACAGTGGTATGGGAGACATGAGGGGCAGTTGTGTTGTCAGCTTCTGGTGCCTCAATCTCTTGAGTGACGACCTTCGGTGGTGCCTGTGTGGCTGACACATTGGTAATTTCAACAGAACCTGTTACCATATCAACTGGCTCACTTATCTCCCCCTCTCCATGATACAGCTCTTCAAAATATGATTTCTCCCCCTGAAGAGCAGTATCAGAAAAGGAAAAATAACTCATGTCTTCAAAAAAGGTAACATCCATAGTGACATAGTACTTCCGAGTAGGGGGATGATAGCACCGGTACCCTTTCTGATGTCCTCCGTACCCAACAAACACACACTTAACTGCCCGGGCATCCAACTTAGAACGCTGATGTTGTGGAAGATGTACAAAAGCAACACAACTGAAAACACGGACAGAAAGATTATGAAAAGAGGGTAATGAGACATGAGATGCAAGCACCTCATAAGGAACTTTCCCCTGAAGGACACGAGATGGAAGACGATTAATAAGGTGGGCGGAAGTAATGACAGCATCACCCCAAAGGTATTTAGGCATGTGGGCACTAAAGAGAATACATCGAGCCATATCAAGTAAATGACGATTTTTTCTTTCAAAAACCCCATTTTGCTCAAGTGTGTAAGGGCACGTTGTTTGATGAACAATCTCGTGTGTGTTAAAGAACTCCTGAAAGACATGATTCACATATTCCCCCCCCCCCCCCATTATCAGAACGAAGAACTCGAATGGTGGCATTGTATTGTGTTTGGACAGAGGTATGGAAGGCACGAAAAGCTGGAAAAACCTCATCTTTATTTTTAAGAAGAACAATCCATGAAAGACGTGTGCAATCATCAATAAATGACACAAAATATCGCATTCCTGATACAGTAGATTCTTTAGAGGGTCCCCAAACATCAGAATGGATTAATTCAAAAGGAAGAAAACTTTTAGGAGAAGTACTAAGGGAATAAGTAGATCGATGTCTCTTGCCTAAAACACATGTCTCACAACATAAACAAGACTCGTCCACACTAATAAATAAAGTAGACATGGATTTTTTCATAACACTAAAATATGGATGCCATAAGCGACGATGCCATAACCAAACTTCACTTAGCTTGTCAGAAGTGGAGAGTAAATCGGTCCGAGACTGTCCCCCTGGTTTGTCCCCTGCGTATGTCAGATCCAGATGAAACAACCGGCCCCTTAGATACCCCCGACCAATTACCCGTCCGGTGAGAAGATCCTGAAATAACACATACATAGGAAAAAAGGTCACAGAGCACTGAGCGTCAGCGTTCAATTGGGGAACAGATATCAAATGATGAGATAAAGCAGGTACATAGAGTACATTGTGAAGCTCTATGGTGGGAGTAATAGGAACAAACCATGTCCCTAACACGAGAAATGTCTTACCATTAGCATTAGTAACATATGGTACAGGTGGAGGTGACAATACGGTAAAATAAGATTTTTCATAAGTCATATGATCAGATGCACCAGAATCAATAATCAATGTATCAAAACTAACAGAGTGAGAAATATTGAAAGCCATACCAATTTGACCACGGCCAACGAAGGAGGCTGTAGGTGCTCCTCCAGCAGTATGATGATGATCATGCCTAACCACACCATAGATATCAGGTTCCGGAACTAATTCAAGAGCTGCTTTAGCCCGGGGAAGATAATTAGGCCTAAGGTGTGGATATAATTTCCAGCAGGTTGCACGAGCATGGTTAGTATCATGGCAATAAGAACAAGGAGGACGAGGCTGATTCCCGAAGCCTGGTGATGGTCCGCGTCGGTGAAGGGGAGCAGAAGGTGCTTGTGGAAGAGGTGGTGCCGGAGTTCGAGCATGAACAGTGAGACTGGAAACGACAGCCGGCGCCTGAAGAATACTCTCCTGCTGAGACTCATCCTTTGGGATATAGTTGAAAGCGATAAGTAGACTAGATGGTTCGGTCATTCGGAGTAATTCGTCTTTCGCACTGGTATGCTTTGCATCAAGACCCTTTAGGAAATGGTGAACGCGTTCAAGCTCCTTCTCCTTGTGGTACCAAATAATATCCTCTTGATTTTTTATCATGCAAGGACGTTTCACATCAATCTCAGCCCAAATATTCTTTAGTTTGGTGAAATAGTGCGCCACCGGTTGCCCATCCTGATGTATTGTCAAAGCTGTGCACATTAACTCATGAACCTGTATGAAATCAGAATCATTAGTATATAAGCCGGCTAGTGTCTCCCATATTGTTTGCGCAGTTGTACATGCCTCTACCATATCAATTATCTCATCATTCATAGCTTTTCACAAGACAGACATAACAAGACCATCATCGTCGTCCCATTTATTGTAGGCAACAATATCCTCAGGACTAGGAGCCTTAGTGACGCCGGTGACATGTCTCATCTTATGCATGCCTCGAAGATGAGCAGTCATAAGTCGTTTCCATTTACGGAAATTGGTTCCGTTGAGTTTGGCGCCTCCAAATGAACCACTGTCAGAACCTTTGACAGATACTTCAAAGGTCGGAACATCAGGAAGCTGTGAACCCTCTGCTTCGTGTCCAGAACCCATTAAAAAAGGAAACAATGTAAAAATTAGGGATTAGGCCGCAAGAAAAAATACAAGAAATGGAGAACAATCTGTCGCCGGTGCACTTGCACTGTCGGTTAGCATACACTGACTGAAGATAGCCGGACCGGGTCGGGTTGCGTTGACGGGTCGGGTCGGATCCGGGTCAAATCTTTCCGGGTCGGGTCGGATATGGTCGGGCCGGGTCGGGTTGAAATTTGACCCGGGTGGTATTTTAGGGTTGAGGATCTGACAGAATCCCCAAACCTCCGAAAAAACTTCCCAAACCCGAAAAATTTGTGGAAGGGCGGGGGGCGGCGCGGTCGAATGGCGACGTCGGGGGCAGCAGCAGCGGCAGAACGGCGACGTCGGGGCAGCAGCGGCAGCGGAACGGCGACCTCGGGTTGACTGCAGATCTATGAGCGTCGGAGTGCGGAGGGCAGCGACTTCGGGCTGAGTTGTGGTGACGACTCCGGGGAGAGTGCGGAGGGCAGCGACGAACGAGAGAGACGCCGGAGTGCGGCGGTAAGCACGAGAGTGCGGCGGTGGCGATAAGGAGCAGTGGCGAGACAGCGGGTCGATGAGCTCCGGAGGTAGGTAGCGGCTACGGAGGCGACGTCGAGAGGCGAGTCAGGAGTTATGCAGCGGCTACGGAGGGTTAGTCAGCGGCTGGAAGAGCACCGGAGGACTGGAAGAGCACCGGAGTAGCGGTAACCGGCCGGAAAAGGCGAAAAGAAGAAAAAAGAGCACGAAGGCTCTGATACCAACTTGAATTAGGTAATTATACTGCTTGATATTGATATATTTGATCTGATACAAGTCTAGCTATTTATACGAATTGATTTGAACATTAGCATTATCACTAATGATGAATCCTAGATGTTCTAGCACCATGAGTAACATGTTTGTTGTTTTACACAACTCACACACAGCTCACTTATGCTAACAGCCTGCCATAACAACAAAAAGTTAAAATTCATATAACAAAGATCTCTAACAGCTTTGTCTCATGAGATTAAGTTATGTGTTGGTAATGTGTGCAGAAAAAAAGTTGTGTTTATGACATGAAATTGACCTGAACAGAATCAGCTGCCGCATATCCTGCAGCTTGACCTCCCATGAATTGGAGACCATTTCCAAATCCACATAGGACACCAGCCAAAAGGGCCCAACCCCTACCATTCCAGTCATTCAAATAAGCTTTGAATGTTGTTTTGGGTAAGCCTAGCATAGGGCGGTAAAGGAAGATGATGTTTAAAATGACAGCAAGGACGAAGCAAGATAATGAGAAGTAGAAAAACGCAGTATAGACAACCAAATTAGGAACTCATTTCTTCAAAGTATGCCACTGATCATTTGTGGCGACATTGAATGCTGGTGTGAAGAGGGAGAAGCAAAGACCGGCAAAGAAACATATGGCCAGTCCAACATAAGTATTCTTCCCAAAAACCTGCACAAACAGAATCACATAGTACATGTTCAATATCGAAAGAAAATGAGTTACATATATAAAGTGGGTTGCAGAATCACAAACTTTAATTGCTCTTCTGTTTTCTTGCTGTACAAGAAAATTTGCAGTCCCAGCCTTAGCCTTCTGAGTTGAACCATTTCCATTTTCCATATCCTTAGACAAATCTATAAAATAAACAAATATTGGAAATGAGCTTATAGGTCATGAAGAACAGCAACAGAATTAGAGGATAGAAATATTTTGAATTCATAGAATTTCTCTCTCAATTGGAATCACGCTAGAAGTCCTGTGATAACATTAAAATTGGTTTAGTAAAGATTAACCAACTACTGGAACTCGTTCAACAAACAATAATGTCACACTCATCAAAAATTTCAAAGCAATTGCAAAGAAAAGAAACATACTTTTCTCCATCCTTTTTATCACTCGGCAGACTGTCAAGTTTCGCTTTGTTATCAGCTGCATTGGATGAATGAACAGCAGAGGCAAGACAAACCGCAATCAAGAAGCAAGCAACACCAGGGAATAGAATTTCTGCTCTATTAATTCTGTCATCTAAGAAGTAATTCAATGTTGTACCTGTAGTTTCATTTGAAGGAAAGATTAGACAGTATGTTTAATATTTTTCCAAGTACCGTTCAGGGCAGAAACACTAAATAGAGACCTA
The DNA here is from genome assembly GCF_933775445.1 of Argentina anserina. Classification (NCBI taxonomy): domain Eukaryota; kingdom Viridiplantae; phylum Streptophyta; class Magnoliopsida; order Rosales; family Rosaceae; genus Argentina; species Argentina anserina. Next base: position 24,132,686 of record NC_065875.1, read on the forward strand.
TTACAACTGTGATGCTTGAAGCGATCACTTCTGTCACAGAGAGACCAACTAAGGCCCAGGCATACTGTGTAGCCAGATTTCCAAGGCTGAGTACTATCCCTCCCGCCATTGCGAATAATACACTGGTCCAATTGTCCTGCACCATATCACATAAGACTCAAACACCAGTTGAATTTTGGGACTGAAACTATGTCACTGGACATATTGCAGCCATAATGCAAAGCCTACTACCAAATACACAACAACACACGTGAAACAGAAACGAAAAGTAGAAATACAAAAAGTACACACGGCTGATGCTTCTGCACAATCCTAAAATACACTTCACAAACTTCAAGCTCACCTGTAAAAGTTGAGTTAAAAAATTGGGCATTTCAGGAGTGCTACTGCCTATCTGACCAAATGTGAAGGCAATGTACTGCAACCAACAAATTGGTGATGGAGTAATCCAGATAAGTATGCTGGGGAAGCCGGCCTCGTCTTTCAAGCATAGTCAGGACAGCAGGCCATGTGCCTAGGAAGGCCAAGGCAATCAGCATGCATGCTATAGCACCTCCTTTGCTTTCCACCACATACATGTCTAACCAACTCAAAAGAACTCCACTCAGATGGTGAAATAATCAGTCGTGGAGTACTAGAAGAAATAAAACCTGCACATAGGTATGGTTGATTCAATATCACTCACTACTGGAACTCCAGATATCTGAAGAAGTTGAAGTTAAACTTGAGTGATAAATTATGTAGAAAAAGTCACCAATATTATCCTCAGGACACAATAATAGCAACTTTGAGAACACCAAAGTTGACTTCATCATCTACAAGACTACAAGTCAGCACCGTAATCTTTTTGAAGTGATAATCCAAGATAAGGAAATACCTACTCAATTCAAAGATTGTTTAAACCACAAGTCAGCACCGTAATCTTTTCACAGCATTCGGACTCCGCATCTCTCTCTCTCTCTTTTTCGTTTTTTTTAAGAGTGATGACTCTTTTCTGGGAATCCCCTTTACTGCAGAAGCTGATTTGCTGAACATGAACACTTCTGGAGATGAATGAGAGAACACAGAGGTGGTGTATGAGAATAGGTTCAATTGTTTCAATTGTCTGAGATAACACTATAATGATTATTGTATGGTTAGAAGCTGGTTTTTCCATCTGTGATGTGATAGAAACCAATATTCAAATTGTGTGCCTAACTGGAGTCTTAAATGTGGATTCCCTGCAATATGTTTTGCTGTGAGAATCAATTGTATTGATTCCTATAATTAATATCAAAGGTCAAATAAATTGACAAGTTCAGTTTGTTAATTGGTATTATTTAGTCTAAGGAAAGAAAACATATATAGCAAATCAAAATCAACTTGGATCAGGCGTTTTCATCTTCCAAGACTTTTGCTAAGAATCAGATATATATTACAAATTTCATTTGTATCCTTTCTTAAACTGCCCCCATATCTTGTTTATTTTCTGTTGACTAAACTCCACCCACCAATACCACAGAAATAATCTTCAGTGGAATATTTCACATTCACAAACACCTGCACAACTCATAAGTCATAATCTTCCTGATTGATGAGCCTATTTTGTTCTTCAGCATTTTCTTGCTTGAATCTTGATTCATGATCTAATACAGAGGTACACAGTTTTTCTAACAAGGATTTTGCAGTTGAATTGTTATGTTCTCTCCCCTGCTGATGCCATGAGCAAAGCAACAGCAACAATAAACATGCCCAACATGCTAATAAGCAATATGTATGTTCTTTGTGATGAATTTCGGTAGTCTCCAAACAGAAGTATACCCCAGAAAGTGCTCACAAGTGGAAATGCCTGCCATTACAACCTCATATGCATATAAAATTCAAGTTACATTAATGAGACATGCTTGGATATCACTAGCCAAAAAATAAGTACAACACGCTAATTTGCCAAACTATCAATCTTGATCAGTTTGAAAAAAAAATTGTGTTCATCTCACAAAACTAACCTGAACAGCATCAGCTGCTGCATATCCTGCAGCTTGGCCTCCCATGAATTGGAGACCATTTCCGAATCCACATAGAATACCAGCCAAAAGGGCCCAACCTCTACCATCCCAGTCCTTCAAATAAGCTTTGCATGAAGTTTTTGGTGAGCCTAGGATAGGGCGGTAGAGGAAGATAATATTTAGAATAATGGCAATGGTAAAACACGATACTGAGAAGTAGAAAAACGCAGTATAGACAACCAAATCAGGAACTCCTTCCTTTAGAGTGTTCCACTGATCATTTGTGGCCAAGTTGAATGAAGGTGAGAAGAGAGAGAAGCAAACTCCAGCAAACAAAGCTATGCCCAATCCAATAAAAATGCTCTTTCCAAAAACCTGCAATATATAACAGAATCATACCCATTCTGATGAGAGCTTTATACATTGATCAAAAGGACAGAACCAATTTTAAGCGCAATTGTCGACCTTAATTGCTCTTTGGTTCTCAAGCTGTACAAGAAAATCTGCTGTCCCAGCCTTGGCTTTCACAGCATGATCATTTCCAGTCTCTAGGTCCTTCCCATCCACTGAATCCCAATATTTAGAGAAAATAATTAACTACCATCATAGATCAATTCATGTATATAGTAACATGTTATAACTTCAAAGAATTCTCACCCTTATTTGGGTTTGCACTTAATTGCCTGTGATAACATTAACTTGGTTTAGTGAAAATTAACAAAGGTTTAGTTAAAATTAACAACTAAAAGAGCTACTCATAACAAATTTCATAGCATTTCTGGCTAAAAGAAACGTACTTTCCTCCATCTTTCGGATCACTTGGAAAATTGTCAAGTTTTACTTTGTTATCAGCTGCATTGGATGAGTGAACAGCAGATCCAAGACAAACCGCAATCAAGAAGCAAGCGACACCAGGGAAAAGAATATCGGCTTTGTTTATTTTGTCATCTAAGAAGTAATTCAAGGTTGTGCCTGTTACATTTAAGAAGAGAACAAACAGAGGGTTCAATATTTGCCAAGTTCTGTAACTTATAAGTGCATTTACTACATTTAAGGTTTGTGCAGTGCCTAGACAAGGATAGAAAAGAAAGAGACCTATGACAACTGTAATGCTTGCAGTGATAACTTCTGTCACTGACAAACCAACAACAGCCAAAGCATATTGTGTTGAAAGATTCCCGAGGCTCAAGAATACCCCGCCCGCCATTGCAAATAAAACACAGGGCCAATTCGCCGGCAACTGTCATCATAAGAAGACTCAAAATCCAGTTGAATTGAAACTATATCACTGATTTACATATTGAACAGCCAAGAAGCAGCAACCTTAAATAAGAATAGCTTACTAGTAATGAACTTATTACACAACAAAATGGAAATCACAATTCAAAATACACATGATTGAAGTTTCTGCATGATCTAATATGTATCGATATGAATAGTCTGATCCCATGCCAGAAACACTTCTTACTCACCTGCGAAAGTTGGGTTATAAAATTGGACTCCTCAGCTGTACCACTCCCTATCTGACCAAGTGTCAAAGCAATAAAGATAGCAGCCGAGAAATTGGTGATTGAATAATCCAGATAGGTATGCTGAGGAAGTCGGCCTCTTCTTTCGAGCATAGCCAGGATAGCAGGCCATGTCCCCAAGAAGAACAAGGACAGAAGCATGCATGCTATGGCACCTCCTTTGCTTTCCACCAAATACATCTTTAGCCCCCTCGAAAAATTCCACTCAGAAGGCAAAAATACCAGCAGTGGAACACCAGAGAGATCCTGCATATGCATATATAGCTCACTATCACTCACTAGTTTCCCATAAATTTTTAACACAGAATAAGCTTCAACTAAATGATAGCATTCATTTCTGGAAGGACTACATTTCTAAGAACCAAAACAGAAAATCCCCAACTTTTAGGTATGACCTGAAAGCCAGCCTGCCTAAGGATTCAAAATCATGGTGGGAGATTCCAAATAGATACTACATACCATAGCATAGGAAAAACGAATTCTGAGGAACAACACAATTGCTTTATCAATCACAGCTCAACATGTTCAGATCTTATACAAAAAATAGAAAAATACAACTGAAAAAAAATGAAGGTTTTATATAGTATAAGAAGAAAGATCACCTAACAAGCAATAAGCGTTGCAGCCACCAGTTGACGAGGACCGAAAAGCTACGTCAGCAGATTCCAATAAACTTTTTAACGTCACAATCAGAATCACTATATCAGATTCTAATGCTCTAAAAATAATATGAAAAACACAAGGAACCTTATACTTTAGATTCTCAACTGTAACAGAAAGAATCCCATTAGTTGAAGAAGAAGCAGGTTTCACTAAGCGGAAACACTAACAAGGACGTGAAGTAACTTAGTGAGAGCGAGAGACCATGAAAATGAGAGAGAAGCTGGTGTCAGTTTTGATGTGATAGAAACATGGTGGTAATATAAAAGAGTTCTTGCTTGTCTGAAACCTTGAAGCTGGATTTCCCAAGATATGGTTAGCTGTGAGAAGAAACAAATGGCGAGCTGCCCAATATGGCAATATGTCACCATATATGTCAAGTCAACACATACGATAATTCATGTCACCGCCTACACAAGCTGGAGCTTGGACCATAATAAATGACGTTACAAATTCCATTATTATACACGTAGTTGATCACCAAAATGCATTTCTAAATTTAGGTTGTAGTAGAGATTTTCATTTTTTAGTCTTTTTTTTTCATACCGAAAAAGGAAGAAAGAAAAAGGTTAAAAAAAGGCTAATTGTCTTAATAAGTTCAACCCGCTAGTAGTAAAACTCTTCTTGAACCCCAGAATACTGTTACTATTTTCTTAAATACCAAGAAACCAGTACATAATCTTCATTTTGTGTTATACATAGATTTACAAATTCTAGACAAGGAGTGAATACTCATTTTCGATGCCCCGCTGATGCCATTAGGACGGCAACGGCAACAATAAACATTGTCAACATGCCGGTAAGCAATATATATGTTCTTCGTGACGATCTTCTGTATTCTCCGAACAGAAGTATGCCCCAGAAAGTGCTCACAAGTGGAAGTGCCTGCATTACAATCGCCCAATGCGTATAAATTGGCAAGTTATACTCACTAAACATGCTTGGATGTCACTCACTGAGAGATAAGTATGTTATGTTATGTTGTCAAACTATCGATTTGAGTTGCTTATTGACACAATATGATAATGTCATGAAACTAACCTGCACAGAATCAGCTGCTGCATATCCTGCAGCTTGCCCTCCCATGAATTGGAGACCATTTCCAAATCCACATAGGACTCCGGCCAAAAGGGCCCAACCCCTACCATTCCAGTCATTCAAATAAGCTTTGAATGTCGTTTTGGGTAAGCCTAGCATAGGGTGGTAGAGGAAGATGATGTTTAAAATGACAGCAAGGACGAAGCAAGATAATGAGAAGTAGAAAAACGCAGTATAGACAACCAAATTAGGAACTCCTTTCTTCAAAGTATGCCACTGATCATTTGTGGCGACATTGAATGCTGGTGTGAAGAGGGAGAAGCAAAGACCGGCAAAGAAACATATGGCCAGTCCAACATAAGTATTCTTCCCAAAAACCTGCACAAACAGAACCATTCTTTTCGTAACCAGGAATGTTCACTCACTGTGCAGAAGAGAAGCAAAACGGAAGTTGAAACACAAACCTTAATTGCTCTTTGGTCCTCAAGCTGTACAAGATAGTCTGCTGTCCCAGCCTTTGCTTTGTCATTTGCACTCTCCAGATCCTTCAACCCATCTGTGGATATTCAAGATCAAGAAAAAATGAACCACCATTTTCCATGTAACCAGATAAGCATATAATAGAATCTTAGAATTTCAGAGAATTGGTTACCCTTATTTGCAATTTGTTTTGAAGCCCTGTGATAACATTAAACTTGATTAAGTACTGATTAACCAACACTGAATCTGTTATATGAATCATTATATCCCACTGTCAACACTGTCATTATATCACAAATTTAAAAGGGAATAAAAGACGACAGAAGAACATACTTTTCTCCTTTTGACTCACTGTCAACACTGTCAAGTTTTACTTTGTTATCAGCTGCATTGGATGAGTGAACAGCAGAGCCAAGACAAACTGCAATCAAGAAGCAAGCGACACCAGGGAAAAGAATCTCGGCTCTATTAATTCTGTCATCTAAGAAGTAGTTCAAGGTTGTGCCTGTTACATTTAAGACGAAAGAGTAAAACGTAAGTTCACTATGTAACAAATTGCTGATCAGTGAAACATGAAAATATATCATATGATTGTGCTGCGACACACTGATAGATAGAGAAAAGACCTATGATAGTTGTGATGCTTGCAGTTATCACCTCTGTCACTGATAAACCTACTAAAGCCCATGCATACTGTGTAGAAAGATTTCCAAGGCTCAGGACTATCCCACCCACCATTGCGAATAACACACTGGGCAAATTATCCTGCACATGTCATCAGACAATACTCATAAACAGAAGATGCTGCATCACTCATCATGGGCAACAACTTGTTAGAGCTCAAGTCTAACAGGTTAAAGGAGCAGAAGTCACTGAGTGGTTTGTAAAAGATCTATATCTCCAATCGCATTACATCAGTACTGTTTTAGAATCTTACAGGTACCTCCTGAGTCTTACCGGTGGTTGTGTTTTTCAGCTTTAATAGGCTTAGAAGCACATATTTTGCTTTTCGCTTCTTGCATATGTAGCGAGAATTGGCTTGTGGCCTTGTAGGCAGTATAAAAGCTTATATATAACCAAAATATCAGCAACAAGAATGGAAAAGTGATAGTGGAGAAGTACACATGACTGAAGTTTCTCCATATCAAAGTACGAATAATCATTAGGAAGTACGGAGTTGAATCTGACCTGTGAAAGTTGAGTTATAAAATTGGGCTTGTCGGGTGTGCTACTGCCTATCTGACCAAATGTCAAAGCAATCAGAATAGCAGCCAAGAAATTGGTGATAGAGTAATCCAGATAAGTATGCTGAGGAAGCCGGCCTCTTCTCTCGAGCATAGCCAGGACAGCAGGCCATGTCCCCAATAAGATCAAGGCCAGCAGCATACATGCTATGGCCCCTCCTTTGCTTTCCACCACATACATCTTTAACCTCACTCAAAATTTTCCACTCAGATGGTAAAAGAATCAGCAGAGGAACACCAAATATCCTGCATTTGCATACTTCAATGTCACTCATTGTTTTCCTTTCGGTTTCCAACAAAGAACAAGTTTTGTATACATGAATCAAATGAACAGGAATTCACACCAAGAGAAAGCAAACATTACTGAAAAAACTATCACACGAAATTTGATACAAGTTAATGCCTGCCAAAACTTTCTACGAGTCAAAATCATCTGTACCATACCTAAACTGGAAGACTTTTGTTGTCAAAAAAAAAAACTGGAAGACTTTATATATTCCTTCAAACAAATAACCCTTTAAACCAAACAAAAGAATCCATTTCTGAGGAACAACAGATATAAGAAAAATACAAAATGCAGGTATTATATACAAAAGGAATACAACACGAGACATTAGGCTATATATGGAAGAATATAGAAAGAAAGAAGAGATCCCCTACCGATCAGAAAACAATGTTGCACCCAAAAGTTGAGAAAGACGCAGAACCCTATAGCAATTCCAGGTCCAATCAGATTCTCATATTCTAGTTACAGCATGAAAAAGCCAAGAATCTCACATATTCTTCTTCACAAAGAAAAACTTGGGTTTGTTTCAGTGAACCCCAATGAAAAAGTAGATCTTCAAGAACATTTTCTGGAATCTGTCCTCTATTTCAGTTTTGGTGTGGTAAAAATTTGGGATATTCTAAGAGTCCTGCTTAATTGGAATCTTTAAGCTGGATTCCCCAAGATGTGTTTCGCTGTTATAAGAATCAAATTGATTGCTACCCATGCCTATAATGGCTTATTTTAACCCATAACGTTGATTCCAAATCTCACCCTATATTACAAGTCCAGATATTTGATGCGACTAAGTTGACATATTATCACAAGTCTTGTACCAAATAAACAAAATGAACCTTCCTTTCGATTTTCTGTTGTACCGTGTATTTTTCTTATAATACAGAAGGAAAGAAACACCATGTAACATGGTAACCCATGTTACCTTGATTCCCCCAAGTGAATGATGCATGTGCCTAACTTAGGCAGCTAAGCACTCGCTGTTAATCTATTTTAGTTAATAGTATATGAACTAATTATGGTAAAATCGAAGTGATTGGTTAATGAAACAAGAAACAAAATCCCCATGAAGATAGCATCGAGGTTTGGGCATAGTTTCTCCAGAAGGTTTGTGAATTACTAAACAAACTGAAGCCTCCATACCAGAAATCGATGATAAAAACTTTCAGAGCCATTGATACAAGTAGCAAACATACCGGAGATGGACATAGAGAAAAGTTCTGGTCAGCAAAGTTCATAGACAGGGATTTACGACAGCACCCTTTAAAGTTTTAACACGAACCCAAGGGCGAAAACAGTATGCCACTCAGCTAGACTAGAAAAAGGCTGTTTTGAGGTAGCAACTTTTCAAGTAACATCCTGGAATATTAGGCTCAATGATGTTAACAGGACACTAGTCCAATCATAACCTTTTCTTCCTACTGTGTTCTCACTATGTTTATACCTACACAAGCTAAAGCATTACCCAGTGTGTTTCTTAGGCATATTCAACTTCAGAGTTACCAGCTTCTCCACCGACTGCATTAGCTTCCCCAGTCATTTCTTTGGTTACATCTTTGGCCGCCTCTCTGGAAACCTTCAAGAAGTTACCCAGCAACCTCTGATCTAGAACCATATTGGGTACCTGGAGAGCAAACCTACTGAGTGAAGTTTGTGCGAAGACGCATAACATAAAGAAGAAAGAGAGAGATTGACCTTGTCGCCAAAGAAGATTTTTGTATTTTCAGCAATGGCCTGGATAAACTTTAGCTCAAGGAACTGTGGAGTGAGCTTCAACTTGTTTGCTTCAGCTTCTTTCATAACTCTAAAATTGGGGAGTAAATACCATTAGTCACTTGCATTCTAGCAAATAATAGGTTGTCGTTTGATAACAAGAACAGATGTATTACTTGTAGAAATCAGCATCTGCAAGACTCTTCTCCCGAGCTAGATACATGGCATTTTCAATTTCTTCCTGCCTCCTGGAACTGTCCTTCTCCATCAGCTTTTGTTCCATGAGAATCTTACTGACATTAGCATTCTTCTCAGCTTCACTAATAGCCATCTTTTTCCTGGTTTCTGCTTCTTTCTCTACCACTCTCTGTCTCTCTATAGCAATCAGGACCTACACATACAGTCCCACATGATATAATAACGGATGCGCTAATCTTATAACAAAATTGTTTAGGCAACACAAGATTGTAAAAGGACAAAGAAAAATACAGGAAGTACCTAATCATCTATTCATTCTATTGTTTGCAACACAGTTCGGAATGAAAACTTAAATAAAATAAACTCATCATCATTACCTTGGTGCGCTCTTCTTCCATCTGCTCAAAATTCCTTCGGATGCTAGCAGGGATTTTAGGCTTTGTGACACGCACATTGATAATTTCGATACCTGGGGCATATCTGGTACAGTCAACCTGAAGAGCGTCTTTCATCCTCTCGTCAATCTGCAACGGAAGTGCATATGAATAAATAAAATGATCGGGCCACAATATCATAAAACAGAAGAGGTTCCGACATTTGCATAAAAAGGAAGTTAAATACCCTAATAAACTCAATAGCACTAGAACCTCAAGAAGATATGCAACATAAAATCCAATGCCAGAGCCAACGAAAACAAATTCCTTCAGATATGCAACAATACTCTAGTTTTCATTTGACAAATCAAAAGGGGAAAAAAGTACACTACTGGTATACAGAAACATACATGAATTAATTATTTGACTTTTAAAACACATTAAGAAGTTCAGCACTACAGCTTACCTGATCAAACACATCAATATAGACATCTTGAAGAGAGTTTGAGCTGCAGAACTGATTGATCTCATGATGAATTTTGTCATAGATCCATGTCTTGTCATAGTGCACACCATAATTGAGAAGTGTCTCGTACACGTATTCCTTACGCAGCCTGTTTACAACCTGAGAAAAGGCAGCCCAACAAGTGCATATCAATTGTGAATATTTACGCATCTCAATTGATCAATATCTTGAAAAGTTAACAGAGTAATCTCCTTAATGCGGTACCTCAATCTTCTCAAAGTCGATCATGACACCCCCTTTTGTACCGCATGGAATATCCCTTACCTGCAAAAAGTTACCAAATGCTAAAGCAAAAGAATGGAAAGACAAAAATCCTCAATCTTCACAAGCTAGATCAGAAAATTACTAGATCGGTCTGAAGGGTCACTTGAACAGGTTCATACTGGGTTATCAGAGGCAGCTTGAGATGGAATCCTAATTATAAAGCCCGTCAGAAACAGGCCAAGTAAAAACTCAATGCGAACGAGACACTGTCCAACCCAAATTACCTGGATCTGTAATAGTCTTTAGAAGAGCACCTCCCCTCCAATAAACTCCAACATGACCTTCCGGGACTTGATGCAAAATCGAAAAGCTATTGCTGATGGTTGATACAGATGGCAGCACTACCTGTAATCATCAGTACATCCCAAAATTCAACATTAAAAAACTGGAGCGGCTAGCATACCATAGCTGATAGCAAAATTATATCCAACATCTTACAACCATGACTCCAAACCACGCCTCACAACTCATTTCAGATACAACTGGAACTAACAAAAAAGTTCATAATATCTAGAAATGTGACTATGAAAGTATATTATTCACAGCTTATCTGTTTTAAGGATAGTGAACTGAATCAATCTTTTTTCAAACCCTGCATCAAACCTATATCATAGACACATGGGCCAATAACAGACGCAACGGTTCACTGTCTGTTTTAACTTTTTAACACATTATCCACACATCGAATTCGTGAAAGACAAACTACATAGCTCCGAACACACACACTCACACACACAGACACACACACAGAACTAAAGTCAATACAAACACACAGAAAAACCGCCAAGGTATCATTGCATTACACTAATCCGAAACACAATATATGAAGGATCAATGAATTCACCACTCACCAGGTGCATTTGACTAAGCCTACACTTTAACGAAACGAAATCAACTCGATAACTAAATTCGACTAAGCTAGAGCAATTAGTTAACAAAGTTTACACACGGCTGACAAGTGAGAGCAAATTGATGAACATTGCTATACAGTACTGCAATCCATGAGTGGATCAACCGCATAAGCAATTACCTAAAATGCGATGGAATTTTAATAAGCGAAACAAAAGTCATAAACATAAATTAAAAACAAAGATCTAAATCTTGACCTAGTTCGATGAAAGCAAAAGAAAACAAAGAGGTCAGAGAGTTGTGTAAGCGAGGAGATGAGTTTTACCATAGCGAAGATGGCGAGGAAAGCGACGAGGACGAAGAGAATGGAGGAGGAATCGCCGCCGTCGCCTTGGCCCGGAGGCGGAGGACGATACTGAGAAGCTCCTACTCTCTGCTGCTGATCCATGGCGGTTCGCTTTCTCTCTCACTGAGAGAGTGAGAGGTATTTAAAGGGAGCAATGGGTCGGGTTTCGGATTGTGAGTCGGGTTGATGAACTAACTGTACTGCGGTTACACGTGGACAAGAAGCATAGGGGTAAAATTGTCTGTTCGCAAACCTACTCGATCTTATCCGGCGACTTTCCCGGAATATTAGGCACTTATCCGACGATTCTTGAAGCGTGTCAACTCTCTGTGGCAATGGAAACGTGATATTATCGCCAGAAAGAGACAAATACGAGCTGGGAACAGTTGAATACGCTCCGAACGTTACATGGAAAGACATTTATACCCCTCAGTAAGTATCATTCATTCGGGCGTCCAAGTCCATCATCCGTAACAATTGGTTTCATGAACCAACCGTACGTCTCCTTCACCTTCCTGGAGATGGATAAACTGAACATACGCACCAGCTGCACTCCATCCTAATCTCACCCGCAGGTGACGAAATATGCTAACACTCACGGCCATCTCTCTCCCCACTCACCCCACCACCATCCGCAGAAGCCTCACCGTTCGCTCCGATGCATTATTCCCTTCTTTCCTCCCCAAACAAGTCCACGACATCAGAGACCCTTTCGCCCGAAAACTCGCCGCAAGAATCGAGCGCCTTCCGGTAACTCCACGTCACCCCATTCACTCAACTTCCTTCTTCTTTTACTCTGGTAATAATTTAATTTACTGCGCGCGCTCAGGTGAGCTTCGGAGACAACTGTGTCATGAGCAGCTGCGTCAGGCCGTCGCTTCACAGCGAGTCGGCCAGTCCGGTGGTTCTTCTACATGGTTTTGATAGGTATAAGAATTACATGCAAGAAGTTTTCGCCATTGTTTGATGTGTGTGTGTGTGTGTTTGGTTTTAATATTACTGAGTCTTGTTTACGCAGCTCCTGTTTAGAATGGAGATACACTCACCCTTTGCTTGAGGAAGCTGGACTTGAGACGTGGGCTGTCGACATTCTTGGTTGGGGCTTCTCTGATTTAGGTGGGTTTTGTCTGATTTGTTTCATTGCTTTGGTGTTGATATGTGTTTTGATTCTTCTTCTTTTTTTATTTTTGTAATGTATATGTGGAAGAGAGACTTCCCTCCTGCAATGTGGCCTCGAAGCGTGCCCATTTTTATCAGGTATAATTTTAAAATGAAACTTTAGGCCTGTTGTATGATCAGTAGACTCTAGCTTAATCGAGTTGATGAGAGACTGATGATAGTTCATGGCAGCTTTGGAAGTCCTACATTAAAAGGCCGATGATATTGGTTGGACCAAGCCTTGGTGCTGCTGTTGCAATTGACTTTGCGACCAGCTATCCAGAAGCAGTAAGTGCATTCCAGTGTCTGATGATATTGGAATTCTGCATTGTGAATTCATTAGGAATGAAATTCAATTGGTATATTGGTGAGGGTGTTATACTGTTATACTTTGTGTTTTGTAGTTTAATGGAAGTTAGAATTGGCTTTTACTTCTTCTTTTCAGGTTGAAAGGCTGGTTTTGATTGATGCAAGTGTGTATACAGAAGGCACTGAAAATCAACCAACCATGTCGAAAATGTTAGCCTATGCTGGAGTCAGTGTTTCTCAGAAGTCACTTATTTCAAATCCCTTGTTTCTGGAATTCGTCATTTGAAATGACTGCATTCACTTTTCTGACACAGGCATATATACTGAAGAGTTTCCCTTTGCGGTTCTATGTAAACTTTTTGTGCTTTACCGGCGTACCATTGAGTACCAAACTAGATTGGACAAATGTAAGGGTTTCACCTTACTGAAATAATTGAATTGCCTTTATCATATTTCTATGCAATTTCTTACTTGTATAACTGTCCAGGGGTGAGGGATCCTAAATTCGTAATGCTGTTGTTTCTCGTAATCTTATCTAGATTGGTCGCTTGCATTGCCGGTTTCCTTGGTGGGAGGATGCACTTGTGGATTTCATGATGAGTGGAGTGTATAATGTTAGTCCACAGATTGAACAGGTAGTGAAATTTTTTCTACCTTGACTTCAACAGTTGTTCGAAAATGCAATTGTGCATATAGGAAAGATGAAAAACTTCTATTCTTGCTTGGCATTCCAAGTTACTTTTTTCCCAGTGCCAAATATGAGTTTTCCTGTTATAAACATGATTCATGTCTGAGGAACAAGAGGGATGGCACTCACATGAATAACTGAATAGATTTTCAAGAGGGATCATGTTAATAATCTTTTGGACAATTTAATTGGATTATGTGTTTTTTCTCTTCTATTATGCCCATGTACCACAAAAAGTAAAGAAAAAGAAGACTAATGATGTAGTCTAGGTGCTCTTCATTTCATAGTGTCCAAAACCTGTACTTTGTTTTGTAATTCTCTCTACATTTTGGTTGGCAGGTGAAGCAGAGGACACTTATCATATGGGGCGAGGAAGACCGAATTATTAGCAACAAGCTTGGAGTGGTAATACACTAATACTTATCTCCTCTCCATAGGCATACAAAAAGAACCACCATGTATGTTCGAGTATACCTGGAAACAACCTTCCAATCACAACTAAGAGATATTTGAAAGTGGAAAGTTCTTCTTTCGAGTATTTCATTGTTCCACACTTCCACCATTTTGCAAATTTGTACTGTTGAATATTTGTCTGATTGTTTATACATTATAATGCAGAGATTGCACTCAGAACTGCCGAATGCAATCATACGGCAGATACCAGATTGCGGGCATCTTCCTCATGTAGAAAGGCCAAGCTCAGTTGCGAAAATGATTGTGGAATTTGTTCAAGAAGCTCAATACAAAGAGGTTGAATACACTTCTCAATTCTGATCAAAGGTTTCATTTTCACATTTCACGGGATTCACCCTATCCTATATTTTACAAATTTGGAAGATCTTCAATTGTTCATCCATGATACTGAAGTGACAACCATCCTATGTAGCATATTAAGGTTAATGACTCGTATATGAACGCATCCTTGTCAAAACTCATGACGAATATAAAAATTATAGTATCTGTGTCATATACTCATATTCAGATTCCTCATTAATTAGCCGATGAACCAAGCAGTAGTAGCAATCTCTAATTCTGTACTAAGAATCTTCATTAGTGTTTGAGTAAAATTGCCTGATGAGTTCCTATATTGGTTGAGATTTGTTTTTAAAGGAGCTGGGTAGATTTTCTTGGCATTATTGATACTACTTTGTCATGGACAGCTTCAGGTTCTTTCAAAATTAATTAGCTATTCAGGGACCAATGGAAATTTGCCAATATGGTAATAGCCTCTATTTTCTGGTCTTATCTAGGAGGGATCATACACTTGCATTAAGTCCATTTTTTAACTTGGGTGAAATTTAAGAGTATAGACTATAGACCAAAGAACATAGGGGATTTGGGTGTCAAGTGACAAAAGTGTCTCAAATTATGTCATTACTCCAAAGTCTGATAGCTTACGGCTGTATATGGTTGGTGGGAAGTTCAGGCGTCTTCATCTCTCAAAGGTCCAACCATCTAGTCTAAACAACATTAGTTACATACATGCATTACTTTAGTCGTCTATTATTGTCAAGATTAGTTTATATCTTTTCGGCCATGCATCCCGTCCAGTTCATCTGTTATGTTTGGATCTTTACCAAAATATATGAACTACTGTAGCTCACAATACAGGAAAACTAGAATACTAACCTCTGGAAAGTATGTTTTTATAGAGGCTTATAAGTGTTGCAAGAGAGGAATTGAGAAGAATCGGTAGATTAGTCTTGATAAGGGGTTCGATTGTCAGCAAGAAATAAGAGAAAATAATTCTCTTCTTTTAGGGATCTCATTTTCGTTTTGTTTCAGAGGTTTTGATTTTATCCCCATCTAAACTCTAAACCCTAAATTTTTTTTCTTCTTATGATTCGATAGTGTTGGCATAAATTAGTCATCTATACTCTTGGCTTCAAGTGTGGGAAGAAGAGTTACCATCTTCAAGTCTAGTAATATGGTGTACGATCCGTATAATGTTAGTCATACGTTGGTGGTCGGATTGAACCATGTAAAATGTAATACGGCGACCAACTTTGGAAGATTGATGTGACCTAGGGCCAAGTAAGAGAGATAATACATGAACCCTCAACCTCAAGTCTCTTTCTCCTTTTTGTTAATTTGGCCATTGCCCAATGTTTTGGTGCCAAGAAAGATTGGGGATAATATATAGTAAAATTCATCATGTATTAAATTAACATGGTTAGAGTGAAAGAAGAGGAAAGAATAGAGTGAAACATCATAGCACCAAAAATACCAAACACATGCATCAAGGTATAAAATTTGCAGCAATGATAGAATAGAGTGGTTCCATTAAATTAAAAAATACGGGCTCTGGCTCTCATTCATACATATACAAGATCTAAAAAGAAAGATTAGGTTCTTCTCTACCCCAACAGTGCACTAGCAGTGGTAGCAGTCATGTATCATCACCACTCAAAATGGGAATCAAATTCCCCAGCGTTTACACATGGGAGCAAAGAAAAATCAAAGAAGGAAAAGAACACCCTAATGGGAATTGCCACTGCACAGCCCAAATGTCATATCATATCACAACCCTACCCACCATAGCCATTCCAGATCCTCAAGTGGTAAACTCATCCACACATGGAATCCTCCTGACCACTTTCTCAACCCCATAGCAACAAAAATGCTGAAAAGCAAAGAGTTGCTGCTGCTGCAATGAAGTGAGGAGCCAAACCAGGGCTTGAATTATCAAAAGAACTTGATGGGCTTATTCCAAAGACTGATGAGGGAGTTGTACTGGGGGTTGTTGTCCCTGTGGTTGGAGTCGTGGTGCCGGTGGTTGGAGTTGTGGTTGGGGTTGTGCCTGTGGTTGGAGTTGTGCTTGGAGTTGTACTTGGAGTTGTGCTTGGAGTTGTGCTTGGAGTTGTGGTGCTTGAGTTTGTGGTGGAAGTACTGCACAAAATATTAGAGCAACAAAATCCATTAAAATGTGTCGAGACACACACTGATACATTTCAAATCACCTAAAGATTAACAATTTGCCTTAAGGAACAAGCAAAGGCCAAAGGTGAAAGGGGACCATATTTGGTGGAAATTAATCTCCCCTAGCTAATAGAGTGGTAACGCAGTGAACTGTGAACATATTGTGAAGCTGAGGAATTGAATATGTTGGAGAACAAAGAATTTATGAGGTATCTTCATGACAGCTCAACAAATGTCAATTAGGAAGTGCACTGTCCAAATTTTCTCATTAAACCACTTGAAAATTTACTTCAGGAAAGACCCTTAAAATCTACTAATTAAGAATCAGTAATTACTAGGATGCAAGTCCAATGTGAGAGGTTGCTCATTTGCACCTACCAGCCATCAAATCAATTGAATTGCACACAAGGAAAACAGAGGGAATTCCCACTCTTGACACAATAACATTGACAATAGAATTTCTATATGGGAGTTGCAGATAGAAATTTTCGGCAAAGGTGGATCCGTATATCTCTAATTATTATATTTTCAATACAGGAAGGTCAAGATTCAACATCAGACAAAGTGGCTAGAACACATACCTGGCACTTGCTGGATAAACACAAGTGGAACTTGTGGCTGTTAATCACCAAGAACAGAAACAAAAACAAGATCAGTAACTAAGATCAATCAAGAAATAAAAGAACTATATGAATTAACTGGTAAAGGAGCAACTAGTTACTTGGAGCAGTTTGGCTCTGAGTGGCAGATCCTGCAAAGTCACAGCTCAGAGCAGTTTGACCCTTCCTCTGAAAGTAGCTATTAACAGCCCAGTTGCAGTGGTCTTTAATTGTGTTGGGGTTGTAACACACACCGTTTTGAAGGATTGGTGAACAGTCAGCTCCAGCTCCACAAGCATAGTCCAGTGCCTTCTGAAGAGCAGCATCACCAACCCCATCTTTACATAAGCAATAAGTAGCACCTAATCAACATAACCCGGTTCAAGAACATCAGTTTCAGTGACCCTTTTTCCCATATTGAAAAAGAAAGAAACTTTCAGAATCAAATTGAAGCATAACAGAAGAAAGATTGAAACTTTGATGCAACTGAAAAGGTATGAACTAAGGTTGATTCACAGCCTTTACAACAGCAATAACCAGATCAAAGTTAATGAAAAACAGTTAAAACAAGGAGCTTGGGCGTACTTGAACGGCCAGTGAGTGCCAAGAAAAGCACTATATACAATAAAGCAGCCATGATTGAAACTCAGATTGTAGGTGAAATTTAAGAGTGAGACTTGTAAATGAAAATCCTTTAGAGCTGGTTGAATAGTTTTAGTGAGAGAAAGAAGTAGAAAGATGGTACTGTGGAGATGGAGAATGGAAGAGAATTCTAGTAGACAATCAATTATATGACTTATGAGAAGGACGGTGGGTGTGTCTGTATTGATGTGCTTTATAAACCCATTATATATTGAACTTGTTTTATACATTATGTGGCCAATTCCTATTTTATAATATGCTTTATGTTTTGTTTAGACTTTAGAGTGGCCTTGTCATCTGTACTCGACTGTAAACACTGTTGTGTTCTTTCTCACTCTTTGAACGGTCTTAAACTCATGTGGATGGTTAGAACTTAGAACTTAACCCTAAGATATGGTTTAGCGGCTAGGGTTGGAGTTCTTCTGTGGGAGAGACCCTACCATGGAGGTTCAATGGAGATCTTTTTTGGGATGTGTTGTCACAAGTCACAACATGGGTTTACTTTGATTTAAAGGCATCAGCATCATTATCTCTGTCGGATGCATGGCTTTTCCAGATTGGTCATATTTGTTTTTCTGGGTGGATTGCTTCTTTCTTCCTCCTTTTACTTGTTTCATTCCAAGTTTGTAACTACAATGGCAATATAAAAGCTTTGAGCTTTAGAGCTTGATAAAAGGTTAGGCCTTTGACCCTTTGTGGTGTTAGATCATCCCAGGTGTTAAACCAAAGATCTTTTCTATTCTTTGTTCCCATCTAAAACCTGGGCATGCAAATATTGACTTAAGAACGAAAGAGCATAGCAGAGATATATATACTTCACCTCTAATCAAACACCATGTATACTGATCCAGAATTTAATGTGTTTGAAAAAATATTATGCAAGTTGTGCTATAGTCAATCGATTCACGTATGATGACTTGTACGTATAAAATTTCTACGCAAAGAGCTATTTTTTGGAATTACTCTACAACCAAGGTCCAGGGATGATTAAGCATGCATATACACATAACTTCGTATCATCACATCAGTTTTATGATAAACCAGATGAGTTAGGCATGTGATCAATCCAATAAAATGTATATTCATCAAGGCCAACATTTTACTCATTATGTTTTCTTGGTTGAGCTTAGCGTCTTCTTGCTTGATCATTGGTGCATCAAATCACTGTACAGCTTGGCTGGTCTATTCTTATAATCTCCGCACAGAATAACAAACTATTTATATATATTAACTTTCTACAGAACAAAACACTGATGTCGGTGCCAGGCATAGGCAACCTATGCTGATTATTCAGATTGGTACTTAACATTACGTAATGTAGTCGAGAAAATGAAAATTTCCAGGGCTAATTAAGTAAATAAACCTTTGCCATGTTTTTGATGTGATCTTGCAAAACACCAATTTTAGGTGGTGCCAAAAGGAAAAAACTAGCAAGGATTCTCTGGAAGTTTGGACATTGCTTTTAGGTGGCTTTTGTTTCATAGTCTCTAAAGCGCAGCTTGATTGGGGACTTGAAATTCCTACCTAAGCTCAAAAGGAAGCGAAAGGCAAAGATGCTTCTTCTTTCTAGCTAGTTCATAATTTCATATGTAAAGCTCAAAATAAAATATCCCGAATAACTTTGTATTTGCGACCATGCAGGTCACCTACGTATTGGCTTGACACGGAGGACAGTGTTCTACTTGGTCCTGAGGTTATTGGGGAAACTTCTTCAGGAGAGGCTTAGGGTAGCCCAAAGTAGACAAAAATCTTATGCAGATGTGAGGCGGAGACCACTTGAGATTGAGGTCAGTGACTTTGTTTATTTGAAAGTTAGCCCCTAAAAGGAAGTTAATCGTTTTGGTGTTAAGGGAAAGTTAGCGCCAAGGTACATTGGTCCTTTCCAAGTAGCCCAGAGAGTTGGGGCATTGGCGTACAAGATACACTTGTTGCCACAATTACAGCATATACATGATCTCTTGCATGTGTCACAGTTGAAAAAAAAATCCACCCGGCACGCCCCATAACATAGCTTGGACAGAACTGCAGATCCAAAGTAATACAACCTACGAGGAGCAACCAGTTTGCATTCTAGACCGAGATGTTAGGAAACTACAGGACCGCGAGGTGCCCGTAATGAAGGTGCATTGGGGACGACATAGCCGCGATGAGGCCACTTGAGAGATATGCGGGAGGCATATCCGCACCTCTTTTTTTTCGAGATGTCAAAATTTTATTTTATTAACTTTGTATTAGACTACGCGTCGTCACGAGTGCGTAGATATTCGCAAAATATTTTTTCGTCGCTCGATTAATTTTCTACACCATTTTAAAGTTTACGAATTCTTAAATCGCATTTTCAGAAAATACATTTCCTACATTTTAGATCTCAGCCCTTGATTTTCATCATTCAATCTCCACCATTAGTTTTTCTTTAAAAGAGGCCCAACCCTAGCAGCAGCCCACACCCAAAACCATTGTTCACTCATCTCTCTCTCCTCTATTGCAAAAACAGAGTAACACATCGCCACCTTCTCCAGGTCGAACCACCACCGTCCGTTGTCGCCATGTCTCGAGACCACCACCAACGTTACCACCATTCTTTCATCTCTCCGATAGTGCCCACAGACTCGACATACACGCCACTTCCGACGAGTCCGAGTTTTGAAGCTAGAGAACTCCGCGACCTCGGAGAGCCCCTCTTGGTAAAAACTTTCCCCATTCTTCATGTACTATTCGATTTGCTAGTTTTTAACTAAGATTGGAACCTTGGACTCACTGATTTCTGGGTTTTGCCTCCGGCATGTTATTCAAACTCTGGCGGCGTCAATCATCGATTCCAAAGGTGAGGTTCATTTTTCTGAGGTAATTTCGGAGCTTGCAGCAGCATCATAAAAGGTCTATGAGGTGAGGAGGAGGTCGCAGCAGCTTGGACCGGAGGTGTTGGAGCTCAGAGGCGACAAGATCGACTTCGAATCTTGGTTGAGGTGTCAATCGAGCTTAAATATCTTTGTTTTTGATGTGGTTGTGTTGGAAATCTTGTTATGATGCTCGTAGTATAGTTGCATGTCGCATTTGGTTGTATGTGGGCGGTGTTATGGCCGAAGAAACCCGTCGGAGGAGAAAGGGTAATTTCCCTGGTTTTTACCGCAGTGAAATTACCTTTTTACTATTATTGCTTTACCTTAACAGTAATAAATTCAAATATTTCATTTTTATTGTTACTGTTTCAGTAATTAAACCTTTTACCTGGGCAGTTTTATTTTTTATGTTTAGGTGAAATAAATGGTAATTGTTACTAAGGTAATGAATAACCTTTATCAAATAAATTTCAGGTAAACGTTAAACTCGATTCCCGCCCGGTTCAAAATCGAGGAACTCGTAAATGTAAGAAATTAAATGCCGAAGAATAAAGTAACCTTCATCGATGATATGTTATTCGCGTCTTGAGTCTAAGATTTGAATACACATTAATCAAAACTCACACTCACCTTTAGAATAGTCAACCGATCATCCTGAGACCTCAACTCAGGTAGTCAAACTAGTCAAACCGACGTTCAATTACTAAATTGACTAAAAACGTCATAGACCTTACTTTCCCCTTTTTCGTTATAGTTTAGCTATGAGACGAGTTTGAGGGACGTGATTCTACTCGGAGCAAGACTTGGGGCGCGGACTTTGGCACTGCTATATCAGGTAGGGTGAGCCGCCCGTTAAGGTGAGCCGGTATCTTCCGGGTTAGTGGTTTTCTATATATAAAATGTATGTGTTATACGTCTTTATCGCATGTTGCATTCATTGACACTTTACTTTGGTCATATTGTCTCGAGACTGACCCTTTTATTTTATGCATGATTATAAGTTGATGATTACGTGTACTGATGTCTAGCACTGCATGTTTTATTATTATATGGTAAATTCCGCGTCCTGATGTCCGGTGATAGGAGCACTTTGTGCGACGTTCTTAACATTTTTTTACCTCAATTTGTACTTTGCTTAGCCCTTATTGTTGTACTATTGAGTCATTAAGTCGTAGTAAGAGTCTTGGGCGGTATTTGATGCATTTTTGTGCTTACATGAGTTAAAAACACATAATTGGTCTAGAGTCCTAGTTTGACTAGGAATCCTTGTTAGGTTTTGAAACTAATTATCTCTTACTTATGATTTTATTTTCTTATTTTCAGATTTGATTGAAGAGATAATTAAAGAAAAAGAGATGGAGCCAAGTCATACAACAATTAAATATAAGATGATCATTAAAGGCATAAAACATGACATGTTTTAGGGATTAAAGTATGACATGTTTTAGGGAACAAAACATGACATGATTTAAGGGATTAAAGCATTGCATTATAATATGAGGAAATATGCAACTACCCTCATTCTTTCCTCTATATATACATGGCTTCATATCTCAAATAAGAAGACTTCTCATTAGCATTCAAGAGCCAAAACTCTACCAAAACACCACCATAAATTTCTCTCACAAATTAGCCAAGCCGTCCACCCCAAAACTATCATCATCTCCACTGAGTTTCACCATTGAAGACACACCTCCAAGGTTCCTACAACGTGTGATTCTCGCAACTCATCTCCATGGCTTCGTCTATTTGTGTTAATCTACAATTCTTTGTCTATGAAGATTGTAAGTTGTTATTTATGTGGAAGTATTGGTTTTGTATTTGTTTTAGAATTTTCAGATTGTATTTTATATGTTTTTGAGACTATGCCGAATCTATGTTCTTATAATTATTGAAGTTTGTATTTCTATTGCTGTGTTCTAATAATTTTTCTCATACTTTTAGATAATTTTCAGATATGTGCATATGAATTTAGTGCTTGGATGCAGTCCCTAAGATTGAGTTTGAGTGCTAAATTCATCAACCATATTGACACAAATCGAATCATGCCCTAAGTAGGTTCGGTTTGTGTTGTTTAAAGGTGGTAAAAATTCTGGAAATTTGCATGTGAAACCATGGTGGGTGACGCCACACATGAAACATGTCTCCAACAAAGATTTGGTGCTTAAATGTAATCTTGTTTGATTTCTACTCTAAGTGTTATTGAATTTGATTACATGCAAATTTAGATTAGGCCCTAAGTCAATCCAAATGTTAATTGAAATATTGCATGATTAGATGATCCCCTAAGGCTCTAATTGTATTGGTGTCTAAAAAATATGTAATTGGTCAAATTAGAATGCATGATAGATTCTAACTTGTAATTATGTGGTGTAATAGTAAATTTGGTTTAAGTTTGTTAAAGAGAAGTCGATCATGTAAATAGTAATTTAGGTTTTATTTTAGTAGTTAATAATCAATCTCAAACCCCCCATTATTTGTTATACTAAAAGTTTAGAGTTCCCTTCAATTCTCCGGAAAGAACGATCTCTGCTTATTCTATACTAACGATGATGTTTTTACAGGGTTTATTATAGACGTTTTAACCAACGATCTATCATACGGGCACCATGATTTTACCCATGGTGATTCCGTTGTCATGATGTCCAGCACCGTGTGGCTTAATACTACAGTGATAATTGTGTCCTGATGTCTGGCACCGTAGTACATTATTGGCTCTCGGTTGGCCCGAAGGCAAACATTAGAGTCGGTCGGGTTGGATATACCTCATCGGCATATTTGATATTTCGATCCGAGTCGCATATTTTACATCTGCATGATTTTACTTTACTTGCCCTAAACCTGGTTTGACTTTCGTTACGCGTTTTTACGCTAACAACCTATATATACGATTATATATATATATATATGTATATATAAATGGTTTTCAAACCTAACTAAGGTTGGGTCGTCTCACCCGCATCGGGTTAGTGAGGACGAGTGTTCACCCCTACTTTTCAGGTACTTGGAAGCCGGTTCGCGAGGAGTTGGACTAGGTGCTAGTGGCGTCGCATCGCTCACGGTTCACTTTCGATACCGATGAGCCAACTTCTGGTGTGACTTCTTATTTACCCGATATATGTTTCTACTTAAACAATTGCACGACGCGTACTCTGTCACTTTTATTTCAGTTGTGTAATTGTTTTCTTTTACCTGTATTTATTATGATGACGCAATTTTCTCATGTCATACTTGAACTTTCATTTTATTTGCTACATTCCGCTTATTTGTATTTATTCAGTAAATTGAGTTTCCTTTGTTTTTAACCCAAATTTACTATTATTTACTTATCCTCATAGCCTTGTAGGATCCCGTATCGATTGGTACTAATTTAGGACTACGGCGATTACTGCTACATTTCGGGACCGAAAATGGTTATGGGGTGTGACAATAATTACTTGGTATGAACCTTCAAAGTTATAGTGAATTCAAAGTCTCCCTCTGCTACCTTAGCTGCTATTAGCTCATGACCATTGTTTCTATACACACCACCACTTGCAGAAGAAACACATTTTTATGAAGGAAATTAAGGCCAAGATTGAGAGGAACAAAGGAAAAACCCAAAACGGTTTTGGAAGGTTAGGACTTGGGGACCCAAAATGTGTGATAATTTGATCTTTAACCAACACCCTACCATGTGATAATGTTCTCATCTAAACATGTTTAGTAAGTTTAGTCTGTTTGACTCCACCAGGCTACCACACAATCAATCCCTCTAGGCCTCTTGTTTTTTGGGGTCTTGAACTTTAATCAGGTTTTACATCAATTACTTGAAAACTATGGATATGCTAGCTACAAACACATGTAGAGCATTCCCCTTATGGATGTACAAAGCTTGTAAAACTCTCACGCAATGCAAATGTTTCGTTATTACTTATTGCAAACGTTGTTACTATTTCAAATTCCAAACTCTTATGATGACAGATTATTCTTTAGGATCAACTTCTACTAATGAGGTGAGAGCAACATCCATTCCAAATTTCCAATTTCTTATGTGTTAAAAAATTGTAAGAGTTCGCCGAAGCCAAGAATAAAGTGGGCTTGAAAGTCGGACCCTTGCAAATGCGGATTGAAAACCGGGTCGTTAACCAGACCCATTACAACATTCGGGCGTGCGGTGGTCCACGTGACCACGTCTGCATTTCCAGATAACATCAAACCTGCCATCACACATAGGCAAAATTACCGTGAAGCCCTCCCAGGTCACCACTGAGCTTCACACACGACCTTAAAGCCCTAAAAAGTAAAAACAAACCAGAGCTCACTTCACTAACACCACTCATGGCGTCACAGATAGCGATCCTCGCCCGGACCCGGTCCCGGTCCCTCGCCAAAACCCTAAACCCAAGCCCCGCCTTCTTCAAGGCCATCACCACCTCCTCATTCCTCTCCCAAGGAGAGCCCCAACTCGCCGCCGAGCCGACTCAGCCGCCGTCCGACTCGGTCCCCCTCCCTCCAAACCCTACCTCCTACCCCGAGAACTGGCGCACGCCGCCGGTCACCGCCTCGTCGGCGGCTCACTACCTCCTCCCCCTAGGGCTCCGCGACCAGTCCCCGAGCCACCAAATCCACGCCCTCGCGCACGACCTGGACTCGCCGGGACTGCTCAACGTCTTCGCCGATTGGATGACGTCACAGCGGTGGGTGGAGATGAAGCAGCTGTTCGAGCTCTGGATAAGGTCGATGGACAAGAACACCGGCCGGCCGAACAAGCCTGATGTGAGCTCGTATAATCATTACCTCATGGCGAACCTCATGAGCGGCGCCACGGCGGCGGAGATGCTGGATCTGGTGGCGCATATGGAGGAGCACGGCGTACAGCCTAATACGGCGTCGTATAATCTCGTCCTCAAGGCAATGCTGACCGGCCAGGAGTCCGAAGCCGCCGAGAAACTGCTTGAACGGTTAGCTGCTCCACCGCTCTGTCGAATTTTCGTTGTGTAAAAAATGTGATGTATTGTGATATTGGATTGGGTGTAATTTAGAGTTTGTAAGCGTGTTTTGTATTGCTGGTAATGTATCAGGATGTTGCAGACAGGCAAGGTGTCGCCGCCTGACGACGAGTCCTTCAACATTGTGCTGAGCTTGCTGTTGCAATCGCGCCGACTTGATGCTGCTTTGAAGTATATAGAATTGACTCTCAAGTCTGGTTATACGGTGACTATGACCGTGTTCAAAGATTGCGTACAGCGATGCGTCAACACCGGGAAGCTAGATACTTTGGTTGCGATAATTGACAAGTGCAAGGTACACTGTTTTTTTTATCATATCTAAGGTATGTGGAGTGAGGGTTGAAAGTTTTAGTTCGTTTTGCTAATTGTTGTTTGCTTGTGTGATGGTGGCAGTCAATGGATCAGAACAAAGCTCTTTGTCCGCCTTGGAGCTTGTGCAACTATATTGCGGATGTCGCTTTGCAGGCGGATAATAGCAAGTTAGCAGTTCATGCCTTGCAGTTTATGGCCAAATGGATTGCTAGGGGTGAAGAAGCAAGGCCTGTTGTTTATCTTTCTGTGGATGAAGGATTGCTTGTGTCGGCACTTGCCACTGCTGGCAGGACATATAGTACTGCTTTGCTGGATGTGTCGTGGGCAATCTTGATACGCTCATTGCGGAACAAAAAGGTCCCTAATCCTGAATCTTTCGTTGCAAAGATATCTGCCCTTGCATCACTGGGGGAGCTGCAGAGAGCTTTTCGTACTCTTCATGAATTTGAGACTGTGTATGCTAATTCTGGCAAAGAAGTAGAAGAGGAACTATTTTCGCCATTCACTTCTTTATATCCATTGGTTGTGGCGTGCTCGAAGAATGGTTTTGAAACTTTGGACACGGTATGCTATTCTTCCAACTGCCACTACCAAGTTTTTAAATTATGTAGATTAATAAATTTTAGACCATTCTTGGCTTTAATTCTATGTATTCACACCGTATTTGGTTACTTGATAAATATTTGTGATGCCCCTGTACGTCTTATAGCTTTGCATACAGAACTGCTATCGATTTTATCTCCTTCATTATGGATCAGTGATAAAAGTGTTTGTCAGGCAATACTGTTGAATTAGAAAAAAAAAAGAGAAGGAGAAGGAGAAAGTGTTTCCTGTCCATTATTCTGTTATACATTGTGGGACTTCAATTTTATGCGAATAATAATTGATCCCATGAAGTTTGTCCAAGAGGAAAAGATATGTGATGTCTCAGAGGACCTTAATAAAGTATTACACACCGAATTCTTTTATATGTGTGTTTTGGTTGCATCTTTCTAACTTTACCCTTATGTATATTTCTCAGGTGTATTTTCAACTGGAGAGTTTGAGCCGTGCAGACCCTCCGTACAAGTCTGTTGCCGCTTTGAATTGTATCGTATTAGGTTGTGCAAATATCTGGGACCTTGACCGTGCTTACCAAACTTTCGAGGCAATTAGTTCCACCTTTGGATTGACCCCTGATATTCATTCGTACAATGCTCTTATGCAGGCTTTTGGAAAGCTCAAGAAGGTATGATTTCAAAGCTTTTATCTCTTCGAGACTTTGCTGACTCACTATGCCTGTCTCTTGTGTTTTAGTAATATGCATGTGAATAGCCTGTTCCCCTCCCCCAATGCCTAGTGGCATTGGGTTGATATTAAGTATATTGTACTTGAAGATAATTACTATTAGTTGCGGCATATGCTTCGGAAAATGTGTTTAGTTGGGCTATATTCGTACCCATTTTCTACCTGAGGAACTGAGGCAGAAGCATAATTTTCATTTACAGTCATGCATGTTAGACCTGCTAGCTTCTTGCTAAAATAGTTTTATGATGTTTGACAGACTTCAGAAGCTGCAAGAGTATTAGAACACTTGGTGAGTTTGGGTGTTAAACCCAATGCAATGTCATATTCGTTACTTGTTGATGCTCATCTTATCAACAGAGACCCAAAAGCTGCCCTCTCTGTAGTCAAGGAAATGGTAATTTCATCACTTCTCTAATCCATGTCTTCACAGTTTCTTTTGTATGTCTTAGTTGCCTCAGCAGAAAAGCTTATGTTCTACATCTTTGGACAGGTAAATTCTGGGTTTGAACCTTCAATAGAAACGCTAACAAAGATCAAGAGGCGATGTATGCGAGAGATGGACTACGAGAATGATGATCTTGTGCAAGATTTTGCCAAAAGGTTCAACCTTCGAATAGAAGGAGAGGCTCGCAAGAACAGATTGTTTGAACTTAAATTTAATACTGGATATGCATAATAGCATCCAGGTTCACGGAGCGAAGATGCCTCAACAAACCATTTAACATACTTCAAGTGTGCACTCGGTCAGTTGTTCACTCTAAATTAGGTCTCGTCCTCAACTGTTTCATGACCGAATGCTAGCTCCTGTAGGTTTTGCGTCGCTGTGATCTGAAAATCTGACAAAACATGAGATCCAGCTCTCTCAGTGCAACTTCCATCCGTATTTGTATATTACTGTGTGCTGCATTTTGATTCTTGGCAGGATGAATGCTGGGATAATAGTTTTGTTTTATGTGCTTTTTTTTAGGGGAACTGAAAGAGCTGTAGATTGTTAAGACGAAAGAAAGATTTTACCGTTGCTAATAATTATCGGATGGGTTTATCTCATTTTTCTTGGGACTTACTTTTCCTACTATTTTTGTTATTGTTTAGAACGATCTTATATCATTAACCGGTTTGTTGGTTGAAGAACTAGTTTATAGAAAAATTAGGGACCTTAATGGGAGAAGGCACGTCCATATATATAGAAAAATCGGCACACTGAAATTGCCCTAGTTGAAGTAATGATCAAGAAATCTATGAATCAGAGATGCACATCCCTTCAAAACTTGCTAGTCGATGAAATTGAAAGAGGACATGTTCTTCATTAACTCAATAAGAACAAAAGACAATGCTCCTCTTACTACAGTAGTGATCAAGCTCTTAGGAGATCACTTGCACAAATAGGCAGAAATAGTACAACAGTCAAAAAGTTCAATGAACAATTCAATTTTGTAATCTGTAGATGAAGCTCAACTCCATAGATATTATTTCCTCTTTCCATTCTCTACCGGAGCTTTTATTTCCCCGTCAAATCGGCGATCTTCGAAAGTTGATTCACCAATGTCAAACAGCAGCAACTTTTACTTGTGGCACCCTCATCCTATGCTAGACCCTCTTATGATGTGGAAATTGCAGCAGCCTTCTGAAAGAGAACATATGATGTGTTGTGTGTGAGTTCAATCCAAAGTGGCTACTTCAAATTCAAAGAAAGCTACAGATTGTGATATGCTTACCTTCTTTTGCTCTTCCAAGTTTGCTTTGATCAGGGAGTAGATGGCAACACCAGCAATCGCTATTGCCGTACCAATGCCAGTTTGTGTAGAGATTCTGTTGCCTGAACCAAATACATGTTTCATACATGAAGAGTTAATCAACCATGGTAAGCAACAGCATGACAGTAAAGATTTAACAAAGAACGATGAGAGCAATTACCAAACACAACAATGGAGAACCCGATCACAAAGACACGTTTCAACACATTCCCAACCGCATGCGTTAGTGGTGCAACTCGTTCCAAAGTGTTGGTAGCAAGCTGCAAATGAATCCCAAGAACCAGTTTATAATGAAAAATAGACACTCAACTGCATAGGCTGAATGCCATACATATTAAACTAATTAAAGTATCAATATCCATGCATGTTTTTACAGTTATATGCAGCAAGTGTGTCAATGATTTACCTGATTGTAGAGATGATAAAACATTCCAATCCAGAATAAATCAGATAAGAATTTGTAAAGGCCTACTTTGGCAATCGCATCCCTAAAGCCATGTTGCATCAGTTGGGGTCCTTCAATCTGACATCAAAACAAAGCATTCCAGCAGTTAGTTTTGAAAATTAATGACATACTCACAAAATCTAATTTCTGCGTAAACAAAAGAACTTACAATTAGTGCTGGTGGGATGCAAACCAAGAGAGCAATTATTGAAATGTAGGCGTATACGTTTGTACTGTCCATTCCTGTCTGTGATTGTCAAATTGTATTAATGAAAAGAAATAACAAAGAAAACCAAAAAAAAAGATAACTGGGTTGATTAAATTTAGTTGCTCCTGCTTACCATGGCTTTTTTGGAATAGATACTTCTGTATGTGAATGCAATGTTTGAAACCATTGCACTACCAAAGCCAAGCCAATTGAAAGAGAGTTCAGTCAGTGATGCCATTGACACACCTAATATACAATTTTAACATCAGTCAATGTATGTGAGAGTGATGATGTGAGAATACATGGAAGGATGGAAAAATAAAATAAAAGAGGAAAGAGTTAGTTACCAATAACAACAGGGGCTAATGAGAGCCACAGGGACAAGGGAATGTGTTGCCCCAAAACAAACTGAGAAGCAGAAGCATTGAAGAATGGCTCCAAGGCTGTACGAGGAAGAACACACATCAGTAAAATAACACTCTTTGAGACAGAAACTATCATCATAAAGATTTGCCTCTCGATTCTACTAGTAATTCAAAAGCATATATATATGATTAAACTAGCAACTGCACTACACTTGATCAACACAAACCAATCTACCAAACTAAAAAAGGACTACTGTAAGGTTCATATACAGACTGAACAATGATACTGACAGCTAGTTAGACGGTGCTAATAGAACTACTGCAAGGTTCATGTACAGACTGAACAATGACACTGTACAACTACTTGGACGGTACCGACTGCTGAGATATGTCTTTGCATTTCAATCGATCGATCATCAACAGACACATATGAAATAACAATGTCACATTTGTTATAGCATTCATACCTTTAATGGTGTGTGTAAAAGACACAGCAACAGCTGCAAAAGAGACATTAGACATGACATGTCCGAGAGCGTGACAGAATGCAACTGGAGTCAGCAGTGCCAATTGCTCCTTGTCAATCGGCTGGCGATCAATTTACATATTCTTGTTAGTAATAGCCTTATTATGACATCAGAGATTAAAGATAAAAGTCAATTGCAGGAAAATAAAACTGGTTAAGACTTACTGCACGCTTTGGCAAACCAACAGACCAAGAAACAAGACAATACACCACTCCGACGAGGAGATGTATAACCGAAACAAAACTGTATCAGGAAGCAAAAATGAAATCCCACCAATCAATCTTCTGATTAACATTTAACAGTAAAACGAGACTCACTATTGAATCCTTTAGCAAAGGTGAAGAACTTACTATGGATATGGGAAATAATTGTAGACCTTCTTGTTCAGTATATTGAAGATGACATTCAAGAAGTACCTGAAACAATCAAAAAGCCAAACCAATATAAACATCTACCTGCATTGACCTCCTCAAATTAAATAATCACCATCATTTCAAAATTTTAGTAAATAGCAATCTGACTACTTACCACATGAAGAAGAAGAAGCCGGTGATCAAGAAAGGAAATTTCTCAAGGAACCCCTTTGACCTGCACTCAGAAAATCACAAACTTCTTAGGGTTTATAAGAAAAGTTCACAAAAGCAACAAAAACCAAGGTAAAGAGCAGAAAAATTCTAACCCCTCAGTAATTTCAATCTCAGCACCATCTGAAGCAGCCTTCACCACCGGAGACTCAACAGTCCCTCGCCGTCTCAAGTGTTGACTCCAGCCGGAAAATCCCGTTGGCAACGCCGGAACTCGGAGTTTCTCCGGCAAAGGCGAAAAGGCCAAGCTTGGAGAAGACAGAGACCGAGACTTGAGGGCAACATTGGAAGGTGAAATCCTAGTGGATGATACGTAAAGCAAGGAAATTTGATTAGTCCGGATTGGGGAGCGAACTGGGGTGATCATTGAAGCCATTTTCAGAGCCCCAACAAAAGTTGTCGACGAATGTGAACAGGGTTGAGTAGCAGAGCAGAAACAGAGGAATTATATTGAAGCAAATAAGTGAACGGTGTAAACGAGGAGATGGGTTTGTTTTATATCAAAAACATGAACGGAGAAAACAGAGAGCAAAGAGAAAAGAAAAGGCGAATTCTATCTGTTTATAGAAAGAAAATTAATCAGATTCCGCAGAAACTTAAATGCTTTGCTTTGAGAGAAGCCAGTAAGTTTTGCAACACAGATTCAGTAAACTCAACGAAGTGTTTTTTAAGTATCTGATATCGTAGGGGTTGTGAAAAGGTGGAGTAAAGGTTGACAATAATGGAGAGAGAGAGACTGAGAGAGAGAGTGTTAACTAGTGCAGAAGGAGGAGAAGAAGAAGGTGAGAGGGACTGGTGAAGAGTGATAGGTGCATTGGCATGGCTGATGTTTCTTGTTTGTCTTGTAGCTCAAGTTTAATTTACCCACCAAACTTGAAATGCTCTTTTGTTTCTTCATGGTTGTCTTTGTTGCTGTAGAGGGTTTATGCATATAAAGTTGTTGGACATGAATGCTTGGTGTTCATGAAGGACTAGATCAACCAGAAACTAAAATACAGTACTCACTTCATTGTTATGTAACAATGGTGTGGGTTTAATAAGCATTAAGCATGCAGCATCTGGAGTCAAAATAATGTGTGTTCAGAAAAAAGGTGTCCATGGCGTTTGGATATAACAAACCGATATCCCTGATCACATTTTCCTTGATGAAATTATATATAGAAGAAAAATGGCTGGATTTTCTAATTGTGTGTTCTTACTTCTTTTTTACATAGGAAGTTAGGAAAGCCGAAAGTGTCTTACCAAAGTACAATTATGAAGAGTTTTTACATCTCATTTTACCTAACAAAAGTTCGTACAGCTCTCCCGTGAGCTAGAAGTGAAGAAAAGTTTTGATATACAAGTGAGGGAAAACCTCATCTTACTCTTATTTTTGTAGACGAGGATAAAGCTAGCTAATAACAAAGAAGCTAGGTTTAATAACTAGATCTGCATCCAACAAAGAAAAGGGGGTGACAAATGACGGGTGATGACCATTGACGAATTGGTAGGAACAAGTACTGCAGCGGCCGCAAAAATATAACGTTGGATTACTAAACTGAGTAACCGTGTGATGTATGAATCACGAAAGTTAGTTACTTAATTGGGATAGTTAGGTCATCAAGAACATTCTTTTTAGCTCTCTTTTTATATCACCATTATTGTTCCTTTGCAACACATAAGATTTTTCTACGAAAAAAAGGAAAGCCGAAGTGTTAGCCTCCTCCCAACCGGGACTTGACTCTCTCCATGTATGTTTTTATTCAAAACAGGATTTGAAGTGAGTTCGGACCAAAACAATTTTTAATGATGTGCTTGATTGGTAAGCCGAATTTAATAGAATTTTCAGATGAGAGAAGAAACTGAAATTTATGTTCCCCAATTTGTACCCCAGATTCAACTCTTTGCTTCTTCAAAATGTTACAGATGGTCATAAAGCCGAAAAATAACATGATCCAAAACGAGTTTACTTCGGACCAAAACTATTTTAGAGGTGCCCAATTTGTAAATCAAAGTTTTCCAAATGACAAAAACTATATATTCCCTAATTTGTAATTCACACTCCTTTATTCTTTACTCGAATTTTTCATAAGAAGATTTCAAAGTAGTACAAACAATTTTTATGATAATACTAAAGAAAACACGGAGTGAGAATTATAAAAACTAGAAACCGCCCACATTTTATAGGAAAGTGAGTAGTTATCTACGTGAAATAGTGGGTGGTTAAAATCTGAAATGATATTTTCAATTAATCAATTTAATTTTTGATAGTAATACCCTTGATAGTTTATTTGTCAGCGAAACTAATAAATTGGTATGTTCAGAAATTCACAATTTAATAAAGATTTTGAATATTTGTTTTATAATAGTAAAGACAAAAGACACGTATCAACATGAAAGTTGACGGGATTCGAAGCCGGGCGTGACCCGAAAATGCAGCACAAGAGAGAACAAAAAAGAAGGTGTAATCACTTTGGGCCTTGGCTGGAGCAGCCCAATAACAGGAAGCACATCAACTTGGGAACTGGTTTTTGGATCAAAATTGAAAAGGAAAATGCTTTGGTTTCTGTTTTTCCAATTCAGCTTTTAACCTAAAGAGAGATTTAACAGCACAAAACCACAGACCCCTTTCTCTGTAAATATATATGAATATAAAAACAAACTGAGAGAAGTAATGAAAGGTGGCGGCGGCGGTGGTGCTGGTGGTGGCGGCAAACCAAAAGAAGAAAAACAAGAACAAGAACAAGACGGCATGTCCGTACACTCTCCCTGCAAGGCTCCTCCTTCCTCTGCTTCTTCTCTCCCCAAGGTCCCCTCTTCTCTCTCTCTCTCTCTCTATATACATATACATGCGTTTGTATTTAATTGTGCTCAATTTTAATGGTCTATAGGAGCAATCACAGGTTGAATTGGAGCTGAGGTTGCTGGAGGCTCTTGAAATTTACCCTCCAGTCAAATTGCAAGGTAGATTTTTTTTCTCAGCTTATTATCCACAATTTTGAATTTTTAGTATATTATGTGTTAGTATTGCATGGAAAAGTAATATAATTTTGGGGGTTAAGCAATATCTGGGTGTAATTACAGTGCTGAATCTTGGTTTTGAGAAATTTTCACCCTGAAAATGATCAATTTAGTGGATAGATCATTTTTGGTACTGATTTTGTAGTGGGATTGATCATATTTTCTCTTGGTGGGAACACACAACATATTAGGAGTATAGTTATCACTTTTACTGAACTGAATTTGGAATGTCAAGTTTAAGTCGAGAGAATAATCATTGCACTTATTCAAATCATCTCTCGTATTTGGGGAAACTGTGGAGGAGTTAATGTAAAATGAGTAATTGATAAGAGAATCAAAGACGGAATCGATTTCCATTTTTGGTCATTGGATTCGCATATATAAGCAATTAATAGCTTAATAACCTGCAGGCATACATCGTCACTTTGTGCTTTACGGGCTAATGGAGTTCTTGAGGAGGAGGTTTGTTCTGCTTCCTATATTTTCTTACAATTTTCAAATGAACTTATGATTTCTGATTCAGATTTTCATGTGTTATTTTCAGCTTTGATCGGAACTTCTCTTCAGATGAGGTTCTGCAATTGCTGGATCGGTTCTATAACTTGGAAATGCTGGTATGCAACTTATTATGTAACTAATTTGATTTGTGCAGTTTTTCTTCATACTTCTATTTTCACTGTACTCCTTGTCTATTATTTTGTTCTCCTTTTAATTTCAAATCTCCATATCAACCATGTGCTTGTAGAGTTGTAGACTCAATAGGAGGTACATTCAGTGAGGGATTACTGTATACACCTAGAGTTCAGACTATATGTGTACCTGTCAATTTCACTCTATGTAATAGTGAATAGGTGAATACCAGGCTCTTGGGAATGTTGGATCGGAAAGGGTCATCTAACGCTGACTTCAGCTAGGTTCTTCTATCAATTACTGGCCTTTGCTTAACTCGGTCTAGAAACCAGACGCTTGGTGCAGATCAGCATGAGAACTCATTTTCTCACATTCCTCGTTCTCTCTTTCTTTCTATCATTCGATCTATTGACTGTTAAAATCAGTATTTTCTTTATCTGAGGTCGCTCTCTTGATATTTATGCTTGGATTAACTACCTTCGAGAGTTTTCCATACCTAACTAGGGATGAGCGTATTTGTCTCTAAATAGCTGGGTCCTGGGAATGTTGGAGCGTGTGAATGTAACAAAACCTAAATTTGTTTCTATAAATCATTCAAATAGTTACTAAATTATTTCTCTATATGTTACTTGTTTCATTTTAAGACATTTCCTTTTAAACAACTGTACGGTTTTAAAAAACCAACAAACATTTCCTTTGAGATCTGTATGTTATAACACTTTTCCTCACTTATTTCAGAAACCAGACGATGAGGAGCTGGACATCTTGAACCATGAGGAAGACTTTTGCTTGCCTCAAAGTTTTTTTGTTAAAGAGGAACCTTAGCTCCTTTTATATGTATAGATTGCTTATTTTGTTTAAACTTGGGAAATCTCTGTGTTCAAGATGGTAGTTTTCGATGCTTTTGTACTAGCTAGAATGCTAGATGGTCATGTTGGTTATTGCCATATAGTCTTCATGACTTCCTGTTATTAATTGATTTTATGGAGAAGTGAATTTGTTTTTGGTCATTTATGAGATATATATCAGCACAGATATTTGTTGAAGGTTATATGCATAGTGCCTGTTTCTACCATTTCAAAATAATAAGTTTATAACTCTTTGGGTTTAGACTTTAGAGTACTAACATCATGGAGATGCTCATTTATTGTTAGGTAACATGTATAACCAAGATGAACAGAGTTCAAATCCCTCTTTGCACGCATAGGTTCTGTTTGGATCACTGAATTCTGTATACATCCTTAGGTGATTTCCCTCGTAAAAACCTTGAACTTGAATCCCGCTGACAGAATTCCTCCAGGACAAGTATTACATAGAAGGATGTACCAGTGATGGATTATGAAGATCTGATCTTGTTCCTAATAAACTGGATTTCGAATAACATTATTTGTGCATCCATGGAACCATACATTGGATTCAATTTTATTGATTATAAGAAGCGACCAGTTCTCTTGGCTTTTGACATTGCAGAAGGGATTCAGAGTCATCACACTCGTCCCACTTCCTCAAGATGTTTAGGGTCGGAGGTATCGTGTTAATGTGTTACTGAAGTGAACGGTAATGGATTTCTGGATTTTGGGAAATTACCCAAGTTTGGTCCAAGGAAAAGATTGTGTTTCCTGATCCAATGTGGATTATGGGTTTATGGGATACAGGGGAGAGCTCTTGCTCACTCCGAGCAGCGGTGATGGCTTAGCGGATCTTTACAATATGAAACTCAAATCATAAAAGAAAACTGATATCGGTTTACCAGAGCGTGTTATATGCTTGGAGGTTACGAGGAAACCATATCCCCCTTGAACTAAGATCGAAGCTGTACGCATGCATGCGTGATTTCTTATGGCCAGTATAGCTAGCTCTTCAAGTCAACTTGTAAGAGTAAAGAAATGTATGCTTGTTTGTGAAGAAATCCATAGTAGCATCCATTAGTTAACATAAGGTTACATAAAAGAGAGCATATAGCAAAAGCAAGGAAACCAAACAAGTGATAATGTATCAGAAAACAAGTACAAACTGCTGATAATATCTCCTTCGGAACCTAAAAAGGCTGAATATCATAAAATGAAATCAACGTCCTCCAGGCAATCCCCTCTTGAAAACTGAGTGATAATTAGCTTGAAGGAAGGTTGCCTCTTGCGAAAGCAGACTTTCCCACGTCCTGGGCTATGTATTTCAGGTACATCAAGTCTGCATGAAAATACATATACATTGGTTTAAGCAAAGTCAATTTCAAATTAAGGTTGATGATATTGAGTATGAGCAAAACCCTTACGAGCAAAAGGTTAAGCACATACCGCAGCAGAATTGGGTTCGGTAGGTTTGGTTTCTTCGGTTTTGAAATTGTCATCACCTGTACAAAAGCATTTACAAGTCACAACTCTCTTCTATCTGGATTCTGATTTATGTTCATGCATGACTAAGATCGACAAGAACTGATCAACATAATGAAAGAGTAGTGCAGCTTGCGCGATAGTTTAAAATGGACGAGAAAGGGGAAAGGGCTAATCTTTGTTTCTAGTTACCAAATACCAACTACCCTAGACTATACCTCCATCTTCAGGCAAATCAGAGGTCCATAGAGTGAGGTTGTCTCTCAACAATTGCATGATAAGGGTGCTGTCCTTGTATGACTCCTCACTCAAGGTGTCCAACTCTGCAATCGCCTCATCAAAAGCTTGTTTAGCCAAATGACAAGCCCTAAAGGAAATAATTAACGAACATCATATCAGTAACTAACTATTCAATCAGAAGAGGAACAATCATGCCAACTGATGTAGAGTAATAATACCTCTCAGGAGAATTCATAATCTCATAGTAGAAGACAGAGAAGTTAAGAGCTAGTCCAAGACGAATTGGGTGGGTTGACGGGAGATCTGTGTTTGCAGTGGCTGAAGCAGCCTGACATATATAGGAGATCAAGGACATCAAACTAATTGAAACATGTGTTAGTTTTGATGAAGCATTTGTATGAGATTGGTTGAGTTAACATGCCTCGTATCCCTTGAGTGACTGTTCAGCTGCCTCTTTTCTGTCCTGGTCAGTCTTGAACTCAGCAAGGTATCGGTAATAGTCACCTTTCCTGAAAGATGAATGCCATAGGCCCATAACACATGAGTCCCAAACAACACTACTAATCCCACATAAGCTCAAAAGGTCAAGTAGTGTTTAGCAGATTATATGCATATTATATATTTGCGATTCTTCTGTTTGATTGAGATGCTTAGAATCAGTAACTCACATCTTGTAGTAGAAAACAGTGGCCTCTCCTGAGCTGGAAGAGGGAATGAGGTGCTTGTCAATGATAGTGAGAATGTCGCTACAAATCTTGGAGAGTTCCTCCTCCACCTTCTGGCGGTAACTCTTGATCAATTTGACATTGTGCTCATTCCCCTTAGACTCTTCCTTTTGCTCAATGGAAGACATGATCCGCCAAGAGGCCCTTCGAGCACCTATCACATTTTTGTATCCCACAGACAGAAGATTCCTCTCTTCCACTGTCAGCTCGAGATCAAGCTTCGCAACAGTCTTCATACACTCAACCATTTCTGCACCATTAATCAAATACAAACAATATTCAATGACTCGTTTCGGTCAATCTTCAGCATAGTTCTCCTTATATCAAAAATGGGGTGATCAAAGTTCTCAGGAAAACGAGACTAACTTGTCATCAAGTATATGGATTAAGTCCACCAGCTTGGTGACTTGGTTTTGGATATATCAGTTTAGACTACGAACCAATATCCACACACAAGCTTATTCAAACCCTAATTAACCCTAGGTCGTCTCTAATACAGTAATACTATATTATCAGATATAATGATGAAGCTCTCAACAACATGAACGAAGAAATGTATGGCAGTTTTGACAAACGGAAGCAGAAATCAGAAGATGAATGATACTAGATCCGAGTGTACGTGAATGACTCACCTTCGTAGCGCTCGGCCTGCTCAGCGAGCTTGGCCATGTAGACCTGGGTCTCTCTCTCCTTCTCAGGCGACGACATCGTTTCAGAGGAGAGATGCCGAGATGGTGATCAGAGAAGGAATGAGTGTGGCTGTTGGGATTAAATTGGGAGGAGGAAGACGATGAATGTGTAGAACTGAAATAGAGGAGGAGTTTGATGAGGAAAAAGGGAGGTTGGCCCTAAATAAGAAAACGACCCGGTGTTAAAGTTCGAGCAAGTCGCGGGGTGACCATGACCGGATCTGGACCGTCCCTTCCGATATGTTTGAAAGAGGAAGCGCGCAATTTGTGACTTTGTGTGATAGGAGAGCCCTCTGAATTCTTGCCCTTTGTTTCCAATACCTCAATCCTTTACAATTTTCCAAAACTTTTTGATAGGTGAAATCACGTAAATGCAATAAAATTATTAAAATCAAGCGAATTTAATTTTTTCAATTTCATACCATGTAATTAATCATCAAATAATAAAGAAATATAAATCTAAAGTCTCTTTAAACTAAGTAGTTTTAAGAGACACATGTCGTCTTATATTAATTCTCGTCCCACGATAGACATTCTCTTATAAAGAAAGCGAGTTATTTTCCAGTCAAAATATTTCATCTGCAGTGAATGCACAACTCTGAATAGAGTCTGGCTTTAAGATTAGATCATGTCATGCATTTCATGATTGGGTAAGAATTGTTACATATGTAACAATGAGTTACTTGTGTGACAAGGGACAAGAGGCCCATATGAATTTCTCTCTTCACAACTCGGAAGCAAACTTGAGAAATGAGCAAAAGACTAAAAGAAATGATAGCGAGACAAAGACCATGCCTCACAAAGCCCCTGCAAAACCTCCTCCGCTTCTTCACAACCAAGTCGACTCCGCAAACCCAACTCGCCAACCCGCCAACCCCAGTCGACTCGGCCCACCTCCTCCGTGTCTGCACCATCCTCTACCAGCAGCAGAACTCGCCCGAGTCACGCCTCCACTCCAACCTCAACTCACTCACCTTCAACCTCACCCACGAGTTCTTCCTCCAAGTCTGCAACAACTTCCCTCTCTCATGGCGCCCCGTCTATCTCTTCTACAACTACACCCAGAAAGCCAACCCCACCTTCGCCCACACCGCCGTGTCGCTCAACAAAATGCTCGACGTCGCCGGAAAGTCCCGGAACATCAACCTGTTCTGGAACCTGGTTCACGAGATGGGACGGCGTCGTTTGGTCAATCAGAGAACCTTTATTATCGCCATCAATACTCTGGCCAAGACAAGAGAGCTGAAGAAGTGCGTGGTGTTTTTTCGCGTGATGAGTGAGTATGGGATCGAGTGTAATATGGAAATTTTGAACAAGACAGTCTCGAGTCTCTGTGGCCTGAAGCTTGCGGAGGAGGCTAAATATGTGGTGTTTAAGTTGAAGGAGATGATTGGGGCTGATGGGGTTACTTTTAGGTGTTTGATTGAAGGGTTTTGTGATGTGGGGGATTTGGTTGAGGCTTCCAAGATGTGGAATGTGATGGTGGATGAGGGTTTCGATCCTTGTGTTGGTGTTGTTGAGAAGATGATGGAGGCTCTTTTTAAGGTGAATCGGGATGCCGAGGCGATGAAGCTTTTTCAGATGATGAGGGTGAATAGGATGGAGGCTTTGGGGCTTTCGAGTTATAGGCTTGTGATAGGGTGGATGTGTAAGAAGGGGAAGGTTGAGAGTGCACGCGTGGTGTTTGATGAAATGCGCGAGAGAGGGATCGAGGCGGATAACTTGACGTTAGGGGCACTGGTTTATGGTCTGATGGCGAGGAGGAGTGTGAATGAGGCTTATGGGATTGTGGAAGGGATTGAGAAGCCGGACATCAGTGTGTACCATGGCTTGATGAAGGGGCTGTTGAGGTTGAAAAGGCCGGGGGAAGCGACGCAAGTGTTTAGGGAGATGATCAAGAGGGGGTGTGAGCCTAACATGCACACATATGTGATGCTATTGCAGGGGCATATGGGTAAGAGAGGTAGGAAGGGGAAGGATCGACACCATTTTTGTTGGGGGTTTGGTTAAGGCTGGGAAGTCATTGGAAGCCACCAAGTATGTGGAGAGAGTGACTAAAAGAGGACTCGAAGTTCCTAGATTCAATTATAACCAGTTTTTGCATTACCACTCGAATGAGGAAGGAGTGGCGATGTTCGAGGAGGTGGGGAAGAAATTAAGGGAGGCCGGGATGGTTGATTTGGCAGATATTTTCCAGAGATATGGGGAGAAAATGGCGACGAGAGATAAAAGAAGAGATAGAGCTGTCGAGCCATTAGTAGAGCTTTCATAGCCTCATGTATTAGGCTGTGATATGTTTGATTTAATTTAGGGATCATTCTGAATGACATATATACTCTGGTGCATTATGTACCATTTCTCTTAATGAGCCTCAACTTGACCGAACTGTTTATTTATGAAAGTAATTCCAAAGATTATAACAAAAAGACTTCATTGTTTGCTATCTTATCTATTAGCTCACTTACAATAACACGGTGATCTGCATATAATTTCATATAACTTGGTACATTTTTGAAAAAAGAGTAGTGTAAGATATGAAAATCTAGTTGCAGAAGGAAAGCGCCGCAACAGTAGGCTTGTAAATGAACTAGCAGCTAGCGGAGGCCCTTAAACGGAGGCATAATCCAGATCCCCCTTGGGATTTGACTGCACGAAGAACGATTTGGGTAGTAAGCTACAAGCCAAATTCTCTGAATTATAGTCACAGATTGCTACAAGCCTCCAACCATCTAATTTTGCAGAGAACTACCAGGATTGGCAGATAGGATGACCTTTGAGATGTCCTTATCCAAATGAGGGAGAGAAATAGCTTCCATTTGTGCGAAAGGGGATGGAAGCTGGACATTTTTTATGTAGAGCATTCGTCCTTCAGAAACACTGAATGGTGCTGTAGAGGATTCGGCAGAAATCATGAGCATAGGAGGTACCCTGCACCAGCGCTGCGACGCAAGATTGTATACTTTCTCTTGCAAACAAAGGCACAACGAACATGATCAATGGGTTCCAACAACTTGTCCAGAACCAGAAAGAGAAGATCAGACCATGCTGATGAGTAGCTACTGAAGGTAGCTGGAGCGTGTCGTTCAAATTTTTTCTTTGGTTTGAACATGTTTCCCCAGCGTTGCTTATAGATGAGGGACTAGAAAACAAGAAGTTGATGTTTTATGATAAATAAATAACTTAAAACACAATCCTATAAGAACAAGGAACAGGCTAAATCTGGGAGAGGTATTCCCAAAAGGAGAAGACAAAGGGCTCCAAAACTTCTAACTTTTACCTGACTGTCAATAATTAGGAAACTATGTAATGGGTGGTATTTGATGGAACTGTATACCCATCAGTAATCCAAAAGAGAGACAGAAATATCAGACGCTCTGAAGAACGTGGTAAGTCATTATTTTAATTAGGTGTGATTCTGATGCATCAAATGTGCCAAATACATATATCTGACTCTGGAGTTGGAAAATGAATGATTGGTTAATTAGCTATGTTGTGGCTTATGCTTACATGAAAACATCAACTGATGCCGGTTTCTGGAAATTCAAGTAAAGAATAAAGTCAATAGACAAGAATTCCAGAGAGAATAACAGTACTCTTATACTTCCCGGACATGCCGACATTCTTTACTCCAGAGTAGTGTGCTTTGTTCTTACAAAAACGTGAAGTTCATTAACAGATTGAACAAAAAAGAAAGAGAATAAAGGATGAGAGAAAATGTAACAAAAAATATATGGATGAATGAATTGCTACAAACGCCTTAACAAAATTGAGTTGCAGCTACTTCTGTGCCAAATCTTCTAATCTACAGCTTCCACATGCTCCTAGTCCAGTCACGACCGATGAGCATCTTCAAGGTTCTTCGGATTTTGAGCATGTATATGTCTGTTGCCAAATTGATCATAATCTGATAAGGAACACAAAAGAGCATAGTTAAATTCTGAAAGACACCACCTTTGCTTTGACAGGATCTTAAACCCCTCTTTTCATGTCTGAAAAACTATTACCATCTGGTCCTTCGTCAAGTGAAAAGGGATGCGGTGGGAACTGGACCAAATTATGATTTTGAGTATCTAGATTAGCCAAGTATAGCAATCATTTATTTGACACTCACCACTAGTTAAATATAGCTTAACCAGACCCATTCCTAACACTTGAAACTGGATGAAAGCTACCTTCCTAGTGTCTAGACCTCCCATATATTAGGACTGACAACATAATACTAAATCAGATCATTCGTCATTGCACTGCATTTCATTATCTAAAAATGAAAAGAAAAAAATTCCGAATGATGAAAAAATAAATTTCTGAATGAGGAGAAAAATTACCAGAGCTAAAAGAAAAATGTACATTTCCGCAATGATGAGACCTCTTGATGTATAGCAATCATTTTTTCACAAATGGTTTTTGGCATACAAGTAGTCTCAGGTCACTGCCATTCTGAGGGTCAATCACCCTTGCTTCCCAACGTACTTGGGTAGCAAACATGCGTGCCATCTCTATAGCTCCCACGTTATCACAGAGAACAACCCAGCCCTGCATCCGGTCATAAAACATGTCTCAAAATGGCCAATTTCATCACATAATGTAAGAAAGTTACAAACTCTTAAATGATAATATATGATGAATCTATTTGTTGAGGCCTAGAGGGACATTACATGCCAAGATGGCATACAATAATGAGGAAGAAACATAGGGAATTGCTACAGTATCCAACTT
The DNA here is from genome assembly GCF_933775445.1 of Argentina anserina. Taxonomy (NCBI): domain Eukaryota; kingdom Viridiplantae; phylum Streptophyta; class Magnoliopsida; order Rosales; family Rosaceae; genus Argentina; species Argentina anserina. The sequence continues at coordinate 24,176,130 of NC_065875.1, forward strand.
ATAACTTAATTTCATCAAAATATTGATCTTAGGATCCAAAAATGGAAATGGAGAGAACCGACCTCTCCATCTACGATGTAATGTTGCAGAGGTAAAAGGAAGAAGCATACCTCAGGGCGTAGGATCCGGTCCATCTCCAAGAATAAGTCCATCATGCTGCACCGCTCCGAAGACAGGTGTGAGAGCAGCCCATTTGCATGTAGCAAATCATATGTTCGAGGATATGTAGGGAACGGTTCACACCTGGGGCAATAGATAGATCACTAGCTCAAGAAACTTGGAGTAAACAAATACTGGAATCCTAAATGGAACAAAGTGGATATCTGTAAAAAAAAAAAGGTTTCTTTTTTCTTTTCTTTTTTTGTAAAGATGGTTTTTTTTCATTTACATTAAAGTTTGTCACCTCAGTTCCAAGTGTTATTTTTGTTTGAATGCGGATTTTCAAACAGTAAGGATAAACACACAAACGACTAGATCAATTTAGCCTCAAAGAAGCTACAAATATTAAATCGGCCGGCTGTCCAAAAGACCCGACACAAATAACTTACCAGTCATGCAAAACACCAGCAAAACCTTGATCTAGTATGAGAGGAAGTGTATTAGGAGCATTTACAGGCACAACATTCATCACCCAGACTGATTTCCTTTCCTCTAGAAAAGCAGCATTTAAACCCCCATAATGAGCATTCATGTCAAGCACATTGCGTATCATGTTGAAGGGAGGTAAAGGGTCTTCATCACCTGGTCTCTTTGGGTGATCAGAGAAAATCAAGGGGGTAAGCAAAGACCAATAGTTTTTCAATGCTGATCTCCAAACCTGTAAGTCTTCAAAGAAATCATCTGGCTGAACTCCTGCAAAGAAAAAGGGTATCAATATGCTGAGATATAACAATGAAGTGGGACAGAGTTGTATGGTCTTAGCTGATCCAACAAACATAATGATACTAAGACATTCAGAAACAACCCCTTCCAGTGAAGAGAGACAGAGAAGTGAAGAGACATAAATGTACGATGCAACAATACTTTCCATGAACTTCAAGCTCAGATGAGTTCCACCGAGAAGTAGACCTATTTTGGATTGGAGTCCAGCGTTTGCTCATGGTGCCACTTATACACGATACTAGGGGCTTATAATATGACTGAACCTCGTGCTCGTCCTGACAAAGTGGAATAGCACCCTGCTTGCTAGAATAAAGAACAAGGAGAAAAGCATTAGCAAGATTGCATTCCAACAAGAAGAAAATAATTAGGCAAGCTCTTCAACAACACAAATGATAGCCAACTTGAGACCAAACCTTTAAACAGTACTGAGATTTGGAATGTGAAAATACCAATTGTTCCCTCAAAATATTAGATGCAGTCAATATCCTTACCGAGATGAATAACAATTAGAATCCACAGTTTTCTGCCAGATAAAAGTTTCATATTTTTGAGCTAAAAGTGTCCAACAGATATTCTGGGTTAATTCTTCCATTGGTGAAGAGTCTGTAGCTATACCCTCCTTCATAGTCAATGAACTTCCATATGGCTGGCTTGTGGGGGAGGTTAAGACAAAGTAACCTCCAGGCTTGAGCACCCGATCAACTTCTAGGAGAAACATCCCATCTGATGCATGAACTAAATTAGGTTACACATAGCGAATGATGGTATTAAAGAACCTCTAAGATATTAAAATGACATAGTCAGACTCGGAAAAAATACTCCATTTAAAAGGAAGCATCTACCTGCAAAAAAAACATAACTACTCCCTAAATTACCTTTTTTGTCCCAAAGAATACCACATTGAGCACAATGAACCATATCAAACGACAGTGATGGATATGGAAGTTGTCTTGTGATGAAATTGCCAATCATTGCTGGAAGACCTCTCTCAAGGGCCAACTGAACTTGACTGCCAGTTGCCTCATACGCCGCAATACAAATAGCCATTAACTTTAGGGATACTAAATGAGCGCCAAAGCTACCAAAACCACAACCAATATCTAGTACTGAGTGAACCTGCAGTTTAACATAAGAATAATTGAAATGAATAAATGAAGCATCCAGTATCATATTATAAGCACCAGTAATGAAAATCAGTGATAGGCCAGGCTTTATATTAGTCACATATACATGACAACATAAGCTTATGCCTTTTTAGTTCCAACATACAACTTATTTAGACTTATGAAAACAATATTGGTATTAGTTCAATAAAATGCAGCATCTTTTAGAATTAAATGGTTACATTAATTTGACTATATTCTTACACCAACTTGAGAAAATTCAGAGTCACTGCCCAAACCCAGCATCTCCGCAATTTGACGAGAATAATCCTTGACACCATCAATAATCGACCCATCTTCAGAGTGGAAGGAAATTTGATTTTCTTCTAGTAGCATCAACCTGCATAGTTCATTGTGAAGTTAAAAAATGACTTTGCAGAGAAGTAGAAACCAAAAGGGAAAAATTAGCCAAAATGTGCATAGATGTTTTTGAATGTCTGTATTAAAGCTTTAACTGTGAAGCACCTTTTGGTCATGCTTCCGGATGACAGAAATTGATCTTTGGTTATCTTCACGTTTCCACTCCATATCACGTCCCTACCAGCTGGCCACCTCAAAGGTATCTTATAGTCCTTAGGGGCGCGAATTAGACACTGGTCTCTGTCTCTTGATACTTCACAATGCCGATCAAACTCCTCCCCATCTTTATACCCGGCTAAAACATTTGCTGAAACATTGTAACAAGGCACAGAGTGTTCTTTATCTCTGCCACAAAGACCAAGCTCTTTTTCTTTACTACCACCCAGTGAAAGAGACCTCAGCTCCAAGTAATCAACTGCTGCTTGCTCCTTTAGCCTCCTATAGTTTGTGTAGATGTCTGGTACTGAACTTGGGTTTAAAGAATCAAATGTACTTGAAGAGGATGATCCCAACACTGCAATTAGTGCAAGTACACTCACAAGGCACAATAGTAACCAGTTGAGTGGCGGTCTAGGACCAAAAATAAGAGACAGTTTACCCAACCAGGAGCTTCTCATGTTCAAAATCGTGCAACACCAACCTATTAATTCCAAGATAACCCCACTAGGTAACCTTCAGCTTAAATCTCCAGAAAGACTGAAAATCATCACCTATCATAAGACACAAGCTTCTACATATATCACCATGAATCCGGACAATTCTTACAAGCATTGAAAAAATGATCCCCACTCCTTCCCCAACAGCATATGCAAATCTTCACTCTGATCGTTCCATCAGCTTCACGTATTCATTCATAAACTCATCTGAGCCAAACCCAGATAAGATCACAGCTAAACAGGATTTCAAACTCGATTATACGTAACCAGATTTTCAATCTTGAGCAGCACCAATACAGCTAAATTCCAAAAGAAACTGTCTTTCAACAACTGATCAACCAAGACCAACCTGCAACCGAAGCCAAAAGTCCAACCAATCAAATCCATCACAATCAATGTCCCAAATAAAAGTCCAGATTGGTTGCATAGAAAAACTACTCCACAACTAATCCAAACCAGAGTCTATCAGCACAAGATTCCAACCATTTACCATATTTCATATGTTTCCACATCAACTAGAAACAGAATTACAAGTACAAAACAAAATGTCAGCACTTTCCATTCTTACAGAAAACCAGTGAGCACCCAAAAATCCCAGATCCAACTCAGATCCAACCCAAAACCAACCAAATCACTATCAAACTCCATATACAAACAAAAAAGCAATAAAATCCAAAATGGAGTCAACTTGAGCAAACCAAACCCATCAATGGAAATGGAGGATTAGGGTTTTGGGGAATGCTTACCGGTACTGGGTTCGTTGAACAAGAGTGTGAGATTCAAAAACAGAGCAAAAGACTCAGACTTTAATGTGAGTCCAAAATTATAGGAATTCTAGTTATTTGTGTTTGTGTTTGAGTTTTTGTGTTTGTGTTCGTGTTCAGGATTTTATACGTCTCTTGTCTTTTTTTTTGTTATTCAGATCCAGAGGCTCGTAGAGTTAGAAGAAGAAGAAAAAAGACGAAAACAATCATTAATTTTTTTAATATAAACTCAATTAAAGGGAATCATTGTTATTTATTGTGTCCTGAACTTTTATTTACTTTTCGTATTTAATTTGGTTCTTTGGTTGTTTTGTGTCTACGCCATGACGTACGCCAACAACCGGCCTCACAATTTGGTTGTAAAGAAATTAATTTACGGCTGTGATTTTTCCGTCAATTATATGTGATTAGCTTAACCCAAAAAATTGTGTCGTTAAGAGGATGTCACTGTCTTCCTAGATTAGGAAAACAATAAATGTAGGATGGACCAACCCAGAATTTATAAGAAATGAAAAACAATGAATTGGGTTGGTCTCAGCTGGTAGCAGCTAGCTTTACCTTGAACATGAAGGTTGAAACTTTCACCTTCATATATTTCTTCTTTTAGTGAATAATAGACTAATCCAATTTAATGATTACTAATCAAAGTATTAGTTAACAGTTAGATTGCCAACTCTGCAGGTACAGGCCACACAGTAGGGCTGATAGAATGTGAGCTGTGCCAATCATAGCCATAGCTTAAGGCTTTATGTATGGGCTTGATTGCTGGTCAAGATTCCTGTGCTGACCATTGAGGAAAAAGATGGGTTTTTTTTCTAGAACATGGCATTAATTCCCTGGCTTTTGCAGAGAATTGATCAGAAGCAATATTAAAGTAAACAAAATCTATCTGTTCATGTACTAGGAAGAAGGATTCAAAATTCAAGACCATGCTATCAAATTGTTAAGAAAATCCAACTGCTACAAGTAAAACTGAGTAAGCGAAATGAAGAACAAGTTTTCAATAATACATGTAAGAATGGTAGTACAACAATGATGACTGATGAGCACGACTACAACATACATCTGTATAATGCTAGGAGAAACAGCAGCAATTCTTATCAATTCAGGATTGGTTTATCCATGTTTTATCAGCATAAGAATCTGGAGAAACCTAGACCTGTATCAAAACTGAATAGCATTGTACTTTTTTTCCTCGCTCATGAATTTGCCAGTTCCCTGTTCAAGTAATCAACAAACATCCTCTTTGCGCTGTCTGCATCTGAAGGTGGCGGTCGCCCACTTAAACTCGTTTGCCCTGTCAATTTTATGAAAGTTCGGCGTAAGCTTCGAAGCTCTGGAAGCCCTACTGGTCTAGAGATATTGATAGGTGGTAACCCCTGACCAACAGAAACTCCATTTAAAGGCCCTCCAAGTGCCTGTGATTGTGCTTCCACAATAGCATTGGACACCTCTTGTGTTGCTCGGTCCAGCTCATACAGAGAGTTTGCCTCTGAAAACCGTGTGTTCTGTGTTGCAATAGTTGGCTGCAATGTTTTCACATCGCGTGTCTTTGAGTCCACCTTCTTAGTCAGATACAAAATCGCATCTAAAATAGCAGCTGAAGATCCTACTATACCTTCTCTATGTGGCCATAACTCAAACAAAGGAGAATCCCACCGATTTCTTCTATCTGGTGTCTCAAATCTTCTTACCAAATCCTCAAATATCTTATCATTATAGGCATCTTCTCCCTTCTCACTACGCTCCTCATTCCACTTCTTACAATGGGTTTCATCAGCATCACAATACAACACACAATACCTTATCCCTGCAGCACGAGCCAAACACCAAAGCTCATACCTATAACCCTTGATGCTATTCAAAGAATCCACTATTATAATACTATCTCCCGACACTGATCTATCAACTTCAGACCTCAGCACCCCTCGTAAGTTCTTCTCCGCAGGCATATTGGCATAGCTCTGATTCCGGTCAAGATGAAACGAAGTTTCGTCAATAACCCTGACTGTATGACTCGACCCTGATTCTTTCAGAGCCTCAGCTAGGCAGGCGGCAGCCATTGACTTCCCACTGCAGGGCTGCCCACATATCACAACCAGTGCCATCCTAAGAACTCAACTTCTTTAATATTATGAGTCCGAAAATGTCCAACTCAAAATTAATGCCAACTTCTTCTGATTCAAAAGGGGGTATTCTAGTAGCTGATAGTTTTACATAGACAGTGAAACCTATCAGCAGCATAAAGATACAATCTTTAGTGACCAATAGTGTGTATATGAAACTTGTTACATTGAAACCCCCAATCAAATTCATAATATATGGATTCCAGTATCAAAACTACAAATCAAATCTGAATAGGATATCAATCATAATCAAAATCAAAAGGATAAACATTGTAGAGTGAAATTCAAATACAAAGGCTTTCATTCTGGACCGTAAAGATTGGTTTTTTATCAACTGGGAATCTTCCATATTACTGATTTGGTAACCCTAATTAGTGATTAGAGCGATCATATACGAATTCTGAGAAACTAAGAAGGATTAAATTTAAGAGATTCAAGCTCGGAATCAGATATGGGGTAATGAAATGTTCACGAATAAGCAGAAAACTGAAGAAAGTGATGAAGGCAGAGATTGAGGCGAACCTGCTTGGGTGATTTGAGCTGAAACTGCGAGAAGCACAGAGGTCCCAAAATTGATGCTTTGCTTTGAAATTGGGGAGACTCGGAGGTCTAGCTGAAGAAAGGAGAAGGGTTTCGGGTTGCTTGAAACGACGTCGGACCAGGACGAGGTCACGAGGGTTTTATTGGCAATTGGTGAGAGTTTAATGAACTTTTTTTTTTGGGTCTGATAATGAACTTTTTTTAGTTGTTAAAAATGACTAATAAATGGAAAACGAAACAAATTTAAGTGTAGTAGACTAGTAGTTTCTCTCGAAACTGTGCTACTAATACAAATAATCGAGATGGTAAGAATTCAGTGCATAATTTTCATGTTCATGTTCAAATGTCATCAACGATGATTGGTGTTCAATCACAACCTATGGTTAGTTGCAAGCGGGAGAAAGTATTCTGACAAGTTCTCTGAAAACTTATTAGTCTCCAGACCTAAAACGTCGAGCGTGGATGATTAATTGAATATAACATTAAAAAATAGCTTATGGGATGTAGCAACGTAATAGCAGCTAGAACCAAGACAATGATACCTCATTTTAATGCTTGTTTTAATCTTTATTGTGATCTTATAATAACATACAGAAAGAATTGTCGTGTTTTTTATTAGAATGATTTTCCATGAAAATATTTATGTGTTTACTAATACTAGGTCACACTTCTTAATTATATGTGCTCAGAAATTTAGTTACAAATAGAAAAAAGGGATGAGTTTAGGAATCAAATCATCCAAAATCAATCATAGTCTCTCAAGTTCATGATTATGTCTATTTGGGTTGGGAAAAGGGGCCTTTTATAAAGGAAATGGACTAGGAAACTCGGCGTTGGATCCAAACCAGCTTTAGAACACGTGTGTGGTTTCAGTTTGCGCCGCTGCATCTACAGTACTTACGTAAGCATCACTGCAAAGAGATTGTGTTCGGATTCGCCCGATCAAAAATGGATAACCAAACTTGTATATGAACAGACAGACCTACACAACGCTCCAGTTTCAAAGGCCCCAATACGTCTCTTCATCTCGCCGCCGGTAAGTCCTTCTCTTCATCTTCTGTGTCTCTTAGATTTCGAATTCGACCTGAACGTTTATTGATCCGAGTAACCGACCCGCGGTTCGATTTCTGACCGTGTATATATAGGTTTATGAATGTTTGAATCCAATTAGCCTGCAGCTTATAGAAACCTGGATCCGCAAAGCTCTGATATGATCATACATAGCTGTTCTGTTGTGGGTTCCTATATATATACGAATATGTAATCACACATCTAACAGGTGACTGCAGCTATGGTGAAGAAGCATTATATGACTCTCCTTTCTCTGCCTCTACTTCTATATATGCAGGCTCGAAGGAAGAAACATAGAGTTTCTCATTGATTGATCAAAGCAAGCCCCTTTACGTGACTAAATGTTGAAGGAAGATTTTGATGTGCTCAAGTGTACGGAAGTCGATAATGGGAAGACACAGGAAGAGCTGAATTTACCTAAGGGATATAGATTTTCTCCGGATGATGATGAATTAGTTCTGTTTTACTTGTTTAACAAAATTCTAGGTCGTCCAATCCCTTTAACTGATGTTATAAAAGAACTTGACCTGTATGAGCATGATCCGGATCAGATACCCCGAGGTATAGCTCAAATCTCTATTCCCAAGCATTATTTTCATGTTATTGTCTTATTGATCATCAAGTAATTAACCTCTTTGTTTGAATCAAAACTATTAGACTGAACAGTTGTAATATGACCAGGGTTTTTTCATTTTTGCTAACTGCCTAACTCTGATGCCTATTTGAATCACAGGTGATTATAGACATGGTACCAAGGGCAATGAAGCATACTATTTCACTAATGTTGAACAGATTTACAGCAGTGAAGGGAAAGGCACTAAAAGAACTACAAAGGGTGGTTACTGGAAGGTAACTACTGAGAGAGAGCAGGTTACATATGGGGATGACAAAGTAGTTGTTGGGTTTAAAACTTCTATGTTATTCAATAAAGGACATGTGCCAAGAAGGAAGCTAAGTTCATTTGTCATGCATGAGTACAGAGTTAATCCCAGCATAGTTCCTGTTGGTGTGCTTAATGACAGCATAAGGGCAAAGGTCAGTGCCACAAACTGCGTACATTTTCAATTGTGAATGTGTAGTTTGTTTGATTGGTTAGTCTGTTTTCTTTGTTACAGATTGAGCGATTTGTGGTGTGCAAAATTGTAAACAAGGATGTAGAGATTCTTGATATGCATCAGACATATAAAATGGAACCAGAGATGCTCGACAATGAAGAAGATAGTGAATCAAATTGATATGGCGAACTACAGTAGGCTGGCTATATGTTAGGACCAATTTTTGCACTGTTAGTTCTGGTTGTAAGTTTCTGAATCTTTGATGTAAGGCAAGTTGATTAGTCTTTTCTGGTTATCTATCAAAATGAATCCATGTGCGATATACTTTTATCGTCATTCAATCTAGTGTATACTTGATTTTGTACTCAGTAAATATATTCGGAATCAACACAGCGTTAATTCAATTAAGTCACCATTGATGTTTTGATAATAAACTCTAGCAGAAAGTACCCATACAGAAAGAATCGAACATCAACAAACTACACATGATCTAAACAACTCGGTGAGAACATTTTCGTTTAAATTATGCCCTGCAGGTATAAAAAAAAACAAAGAAATATATCAGTAAACTAAACCGGAGCTGTTTGTGGCAGTGTGAGCAGAGCTGTTTACCTATAAAAACTATCTTGTTCATCTGATTATCTTCCTGTTTCCAATCACGAGTTGGCACGATCTCATATATTTCCCTCACTGCCTGCCAAAACATTGGTGAAAAAGGAGGCACAGATTTATGAGATTCACACCAGGCTAGAATCCTCTAAAAGAAGACTAGAAGAGTAAACAAATAGAATTGGTGTGTGAAGTATAGATGTTTAGATACTAGATATAGCCTAGGTGTCTCCCTCCTGGTATAATGGTATATCAAAAGATTTTAACCTCAATTCCAGTGACTTGGACAGCTTGCTGTCAATTGATCTTATCACTGTTATATGCCGTATTGATACAACCTCTTAACATGCTTCTTCTCAAAGTCATTCATAGTGCAATTAGTTGCTTCTCTACGGACTACAATTACGTGGCGTATCAAAACAAGGTCAGTCAAAAACTTTGGCCATCTTTGTTTCCCCATCTTAATCAGTCAAAAACTTTGGAGGAACCCAATCAGAGCATTAATTGCTCTACTCATAGATTATAGCCAAAAAAGTAATAATAATACCTGCAAAGTATGTAATTGGTTTGAATTGTGGACGCTCAAAACCCCTTTGCAGCGATACACATCCATTCCATATTTCTTCTCCCAAAGAATCTCCTCGAGCAATAGACGGACCTTGAGAAACAAAATTAAGACAACATACGACACATATGATAAAACCAAAAGATACAGCAATCGATATTTTAGACAGCTTTTGTAATGTGCATCCACATCCCATTTGTATAAGGAAAGTGACACATTTCTTAGATTAGTTAGATATGGATGCCTAGTGTAGCCTTACTTTATAACTGTTTATTCTCTCTGCTTAGTGTAGCCTCACTTTATCGATAACTGATGTCAATAACTTATCAAATACACTTTCTCAGGTATATACAACTTCAACTACAATGATGTCTACAAATGTCATGAATGGTAACCTTTAATAGAAGCTTATGATGCTGCACCAACTACTCAAAAGCGATTTATTTTAAGCCATTCAAACTGTTTACCTTTTCAAGATCGACCTTCTGTTGCTCACGAATGCACAAGGTTCGCACACCACTATCGTGGAGATCCCGGGTAGATAAAGCACGATTTTCTTCCAATAATGATTCTAAATGAGCAGCATGCTGAAAAGGATGGAGTTTACTGCAGTTATCAAATTAAACCTCAGTGTGAACTAAACCAGTAAGAAAACACAGAGACCTATGCCTCACTAACCATAGCATCATAGGCCCGACAATCCAATATCTTAGACAAGTCGACTTGACTCCGAACAGAACGGATGATACAAGCAAGTGAATTAATACTATGTATCTCATTCTCAAGTTCCTCCAGATATTCATTAGAACCCTCTGGGGAAACCAAATCAACCTTGTTAAGAATTACAACATCCTACAACAAACAGCCAAATTCATAAATATGAAGTACAAGAACTGAACATTACAGCCTGGTTAATAAGCAAATCAAAATGGAGAGAATATGTACTAGCCAGTATAAATCAAGTGATTTCATTAAAAGTAAGCCGTGAGTCGAATAATGTGACAATACCGCAAATGCAATCTGTAGATATGCTTCAGGAAATGAGGATGAACTTTTATTCTCACTGAGTTGAAAACGAAGGTTCTTGGCATCCACAACCTGTATGACATATTGGGGTAACGTGATAATAAATTAAACAAACACCATAGCACTCTAAAGAAAAGACAGGAAAACTAGCTCAGTTCTCATGAAGCAGTAGAAACTAACAGTTCTCGTGCAAATTATGAAGGTAGAAACCAACAGTTCTTATGCAATACATGAAACAGTAGACACTTGATCATGGACATTAACACCTGATGCTGCCAAGTAAGCAATTGGCAAGAAAGATTTTTAAATCCAAATGGCACTCTAAATACTAATGTTGTAACTAAAATTCTATAAACCGAACGTGAGCACTACCATAATAACAAACACCCATCACCAGTCTAGACAAACAGCAAAATACAGCTTCAATTCAAATTGCTCAGTACTCACAGTAATAATCGAATCAAGCTTGACAGCCGCTTCCAACTGATCATCCAACCACAGAACCGAAGCAAGCGGAGCAGGGTTGGCCAAACCAGTAGTCTCCAACAATATATGATCAAGTCTACAAGCAAACCAAAACATAACAAGCCCTTATTCACCACCATCACCATAATAAAAACTTTGAGGCAAAAACTCCAAAACCCATGATAAAGCTCAAACCTTTCTTTTCTCTCCACAAGCTGCTCCAGTGCTTGGACCAAGCTGTGCTTCACAGTACAACATATACACCCATTTGCCAACTCAACCCACTCTTCCACAAGAGCACCACCATCTCCTTCATTAATCATTGCCCTCTCAACCCCAATTTCCTCACCAAACTCGTTTAATATCACAGCAATTTTCTTCCCATGTTGGGTGTTCAATATATGATTAACCAGCTGAGTTAAACCAATCAAAGTTCTCATCTTTTCTCTAGAAAGATTACAAATTTAAGTGAAAGATTTGAGCTTTACAAAGAACTAAGCTTACAGTGGATTTGCCTGAACCCAGATAGCCGGTGATGACGGTGACACCGACGGGATCGTCGACGTCGGTGGGCCCACTTGAAAAGGGTTGGTCGATTTCGACAGCGAGAGGTGGAGCTTCTTCATCGTCGTCCATCTTTGCGAGAGCCGCAAGCAATTTTCGACTCGGGGGTTTAAAAGGTTGTAGCTTTTACCTTCTTTTCTCGGTAAGTTTGCTTTCGCTCCTTCTTTTACAGCTTACGGTCATTTATTTTAATAGAAGTTTTAATTCATATTGAAAGAAATAGATCGTGATTCGTGTTAATCATCCCAAATGGATAATTTAATCTATTTAGCTCCTGGTTTGGTTTAGATAGTTGCTTAATATTTTTTTTTTTTGATACAAGAAATGAAATTACAAACTAAAACCCCTGGGACATCCATAGATAGTTGCTTAATATTGATGTTGCAGTTTTGAGATGTTTATCTGTTTCTGCTTCTTGACAAGACTTGGTCTAGAACCAAAGATGATGTAAGACGCTCATCTACCTTGTGGAACAGCCGAACAACATATCAGTCTACAATTCTACATTGGTAATGTAATGCTTCACAATTCAGATATTCTTCCTCTAAACTTGCTCACCATCACAGTTGTAAAAGATTCGAAATTGTGGAAGCTCATGCTGATGAAGTGATGAGCAATCCTGATTAAAAAAAGGAAAGGCTTCTCATAGATGGGAAAATACTAGTCACGTCATTGGGAAACAGAATGCAAAGTGAAATGAACAGAATTGAACCCCGTGACATTCTTGGGTTTTATAATAGGATCCCTATTATGTACTTATCATAAAATCACAATTCATTAACTCCCCACATAAGTACATGCTTTGAACTTAATGAAACCAATTAATAATTTGAAGGACGTGAGTAGGAGTCTTATGTTTCTTCCTTAACCAACTTTGCTACGGTTTTGATTGCTTCTTCATCAATTCTCCAGCAGTTTTCAACTTTCAAGCGTTATCATATAAGACTATAGGCTTATTACTTAATTAGAAACAAGCCACACTACACAAGCAACACATTGAACAAGTCATTTTAAGTATTTTTGAATTGAAATTCAAATTGCCAATGTAATATTGATGATCAATATACACATTCTCCAATGGTTTTCAACTTTCAAGCGTTATCATATAAATTACAAGCTTATTACTTAATCATAATCAAGCCACACTACACAAGCAACACATTGAACAAGTCATTTTCAAGCGTTTCAAATTGAAATTCAAATTGCCAATGTCATATTAATGATCAATATACACATTCTCTAGCGGTTTTCAATTTTCAAGCGTTATCATATAGACTATAGGCTTATTACTTAATCATAAACAAGCCACAATGCACAAGCAACACATTGGACAAGTCATTTCAAGCGTTTCAAAATTGAAATTCAAAATTGCCAATGTCATATTGATGATCAATATACACATTCTCTAGCGGTTTTCAACTTTCAAGCGTTATCATATAGACTACATGCTTATTACTTAATCAGAAACAAGCCATACTACACAAGCAACACATTGAACAAGTCATTTCAAGCGTTTCAAATTGAAATTGAAATTGCCAATGTCATATTGATGATCAATATACACATTCTCCAACGGTTTTCAACTTTCAAGTGTTATCATACAGACTACATGCTTATTACTTAATCAAAAACAAGCCACACTACACAAACAACACATTGAACAAGTCATTTCAAGCGTTTTCAAATTGAAATGTAAATTGCCAATGTCATATTGATGATCAATATACACATTCTCCAATAGTTTTCAACTTTCAAGCCTTATCATATAGACTACATGCTTAGTACTTAATCAAAAACAAGCCATATTGCACAAGAAAAACATTGAACAAGTCATTTCAAATTGAAAACTCAAATTGCCAATGTCATATTGATGATTACCAAATGACAAAAACCCAGTACTGTCCTAAAATGCACCACCAAATTAAAACCAGATGGCATCATAAAGGTCACCCCTCTAACATACTGATCCCAAAATCACAAAAGCATTATTCCACTTTAATTGTTGTTTGATACACCTGAACTTTCTTTTTATTGCAAAGGGGCTGTCATACTAAGTATCAAGCATGTATATTCATAAAGAAATCTATGACTACATTAGAGATGGATGCATACTCCAAAGGAAAAATAAAAATAGCGTACACATTTGTAGCACTTGATCTTATCTTATGCTTTTGAATACTAATATAAACCCTATAACTAAGGTGAATGAATGGCAATGAAATTATAGTGAGCCAATAAACAAATGATATTAAGAACATAGATTACAGCACACGATGGATTGCATTCCGAGATAAGGAAGCTAGAGAAAGACTGGAAAGCAATCCCACATTCTCTTCCAAGATGATTGATGAAAGCAAAGACAACGACCAAGAAGGCTAAAACAAAAAACTCTGAATTAAAATAACAAATAAAACCAAATCTCATAGCCTCATGAATGCAATTGCAGCACCTATATTAATGTCTCTTCTGGTATGAAAACGTGTCAACCCTGGACTAGCCAAAAACCCCATTGCTTGTTTGCCACTATCCCCATAATTAAAAAAGCCACCATTGTTCTCTCTTTGGCCATTGTGGGATTCCTTACCCACCATTTTATGCGTCTTCCTTAACTACCCCAGTTCACATTCTGGGATTTGGTTGTCAGTCTCACTATAAATCTACCATCTTCTTATAAAGCTCCAATCTTTTTCAATCTAACTTCTTATAAATCCCAAGTTGTTCATTCTAAAACCTCATAGAGAAGATATGGGGTGGCATGGATGCATTGCTTTGTTTATTGCTTTTCAGGTGATTATTGGGTGTTCATCACAGTCTCCAGAGATTAACAGGGGCAGCTTTCCAAAGGGATTTGTGTTTGGGACTGCTTCTTCTGCCTTCCAGGTTGGCCGCTCTTTAGTTTCTTCAATACTGAAAAGACTAGGACCCGTTTTCCAGTGAAGATAGAATAGGATGCTGAATAGACGAAATGAACCACTATGTTTCATGATATTTGCAACTCACCCTTTGTTGTATATGGTTGTTTTGTTTATATGCTGTTTCCTGGTTTTGTGACAGTGGCATTTTGTTTTTTAACTTTATATATCCACTGTTCTTATCAAACTAGATGAATTACCACCTTGTTTAATTTCTGGGTTATTATTTTTATTATTTGTTTCGATATGGAATGTAAGATACACCAGATATACAAATGGTTAATCTTCATTCTGGTTTTGTTAGTATGAAGGCGCAGTAAAAGAGGATGGAAGGGGGCCTTCTGTATGGGACGTTTTTTCACACACTTTTGGTAATAATTTACTATCTTATTTCTTGATTCAAACCTCTACTATGATCTGGATATTGAAGCTATAGCATTAGTAAATCCAAGCTTCTGCCAATCGGGTAAAATCCATAATGTATCTGACTATATGCAAAATACTGTTTGTTAATTGCTTACATTGTGCTGCAGGTAAAATAACTGATTTCAGTAATGCAGATGTTGCTGTGGATCAGTATCACCTATATGATGCAAGTCTTCTCCAACCAGTCTCAGCTTTCTTTAAATTTAAGAAAGTATGACATTGTTGATTAATGATAATATTTACTCTATTTGTGAGCAGGGAGATGTGCAACTTATGAAGGATATGGGATTGGATGCTTATAGGTTTTCGATATCCTGGTCTCGAATTTTCCCAAGTAAGCTCTAGCAGTTTTATGAGATATATATTATTGTGTAACATTCAAGATTTATATAGCTATTAGAAGAAGCGTATGATGGAAGTAAATACAAGATTGAAATTTCTAATATGGAGCTTTATGTATATCAGATGGAACTGGTGAAATTAATCAGGCGGGGGTTGATCACTACAACAAGCTCATTAATTCATTGCTAGCCCAAGGTAACTTCCACAATTTTTCCATCAATTACCCTCCAATGTCTCATGTATAACTCCTGATCTAGGTCCATCAAGTTTCTCGATCTGATATTCATCTGCGAATAAATGTCACTTTTAATTTTCCAAAATCTGTGTTTGAGTGTAAATGAATTCATGTGCAGGAATTGAACCATACGTAACCCTCTACCACTGGGATCTTCCTCAAGCATTGGAAGACAGATACACTGGGTGGCTTGATGCTCAAATCATGTAAGCAATGCTCACAATTTCATAACTTTACTTTCTGTAAGTTTGATCACCAATATGACCTCAATCAATTACAGAAAGGACTTTGCAGTATACGCGGAGACATGCTTTCAGAAATTCGGTGACAGAGTGAAGCACTGGATCACATTCAACGAGCCGCACACATTTGCTGTACAAGGATATGATGTAGGCCTCCAGGCACCAGGAAGATGCTCTATCCTAGGCCACCTTGTCTGTAGGGCTGGAAACTCTGCAACTGAGCCTTACATAGTTGCTCACAATGTCATCCTTTCTCATGCTACTGTTGCCAACATTTACAGGAGAAAATACAAGGTAAAAGGATGGAATTGCCTAATCTAGTTCAACATGAAAGAATTCTTAAGCCATCTTTTCATTTTAAGGGCTTGTTACACAATTGCACCCACAACAGATATCAATTTCTCACACTACTTCTTTGCAGTCAAAGCAACGAGGATCAATTGGGGCATCATTTGATGTTATTTGGTATCGATCAGCAACAAACTCTACAGCAGACATTGAAGCAACTCAAAGAGCCCAAGATTTTCAGCTTGGCTGGTATGCTCGATCATGAACTCCAATGTTGAAACTGAGGCTCACAAGTTATCCTTGCTTTTGTTACTTCCAATTTTCCAAACTCTTAATTTTACAAGAAAACGGCCTGGAATTAGGATAATCACTTTGTTGTAACACAACAGGTTTCTCGACCCGTTTATCTTTGGGGATTATCCATTCTCTATGAGAAGTAGAGTTGGAAGCAGACTGCCTACATTTTCCAAATCTGAGTCTACTTTAATCAAGGGGTCATTGGATTTTGTGGGCATTAATCACTACACTACCTTCTATGCCAGTAACGATGCTTCTGCTGTAATCGGACTATTGAATGACACCCTATCAGATTCGGGTGCCATTACCCTTCGTAAGTCACAATAAACACTAAAACTTGTGTCTGGTAGAGTCAGCTTCCATATCATTAGAGTTTAGATCATTGTATTTTGAATCTTATCCAACAGTTGGTTTCTGACTGATGTTAGTACTCTCATCCTGTTTTCAGCTTTCAAAAATGGGAAACCTATTGGAGACAAGGTATGCAGCGTAATATCTTTGTAAAACACACATTATACACACACATCATATCTAAGTTCAAATATGTCATCTACATTTATATGAGACATAAAGAAGATGATCGATCTTCTATATCGAAAGCAATGAAAGTACATGTGATGCCATAAAAAGGCTATCCTCTGATATCTAATCATTCTCTGTGGGTTATAACTTGTTTTGAGATTAATGGGATCTGATAGATTACACCATTGCAATGCTAAATGCTTGTTACTGTTTGATTCTTTTGACCTGATTATGCATTATAATTCATGTAAAAATGCAGGCAAATTCGATATGGTTATACATAGTGCCTGAGGGAATGAGGAGCTTAATGAACTACATCAAGAAAAAGTATGGCAATCCTACGGTCATTATCACTGAGAATGGTAAGTTCTGAGAGCCGAATGGAGGAATTAACATAGATGTAGCTCTACATCTTGATCATTTCATTACCTACCTGACTTGCTTGCCTTTTTTGAAAGATACTAAAACTCATACGAAATCAGAACTGATATATTCTACTTTTGACAGGCATGGATGACCCGAATAGCCCATTCATTTCCCTCAAGGATGCTCTAAAGGATGAGAAAAGGATCAATTACCACCGTGACTATTTGTCAAACTTGCTAGCTTCAATCAAGTATCTATACAGAAACATCTTTGATTTTATACATAAATCATAAATGTGAATATGTGATTACTGATCGATCTAGCAAACCATGTTCATATATATGATATGAGGTCCGGCAGCTCATGTTAACCTCTGTTCTGGTTGAAAATGTGCAGAGATGATGGGTGCAATGTGAAGGGTTATTTTGCATGGTCTCTACTGGATAATTGGGAATGGGCTGCGGGATACAGTTCAAGATTTGGTCTATATTTCATCGACTATAAGGACAAGCTCAAAAGATACCCTAAGGACTCTGTTCAATGGTTCAAGAACTTCTTAACTCCTACTTGAACAATATGCCGGGTACGATAGAATTGATGAAAGCTGCAATTACAACTCAACTCATCAAGTACAAAACAAAGTGGTGGTTGCAGTTCATGTTCTTGGTAGGAGCAAGGGAGCTGTTGTAAACCATGGTAGTTGTGTGACTTGTGTCTTTTGTAATCTGTTGATTAATTTATACATGCATACAAATTGAAGAACAACACATACAGATTAATGTGAATTCCTGAAACTTCAAATGACAAGCAGTGTTGATTTCAAATGAACACGTCTTGTACACTGTATGTCCGCAATTGTTCCTTGATCGAAGTCATCGTTGAAACTCTTTCCCGATGGTGATCGTATACTCCGGCAAACCTAAGCAGCACCACGTACGTCCGCCAAGCTGCGGGTACAAAGGCAGTGGCAGCAGCTTGGTTCCCTCTTCTGATTATGATGATATGGTTAGATGGGATTCGAGTTGCTTGTGATCCACAAAAAAGTGTGGACGCATGCGTGGTTTGTTTAAGCAGAACGTATATAAAAGATCGACCAAGTAAGATAGATTGGTAACAAGGTCATACAAGTTTTAAATCTTCGTTCGTGGAGCAGATCGATATGGACACAGTGACAAGGATTCATGGTGACCATCAATAAGAAACCAATATTTGTCACGTCGATGCCAGATTGCCAGGACTTGATATCTAGTTCCCTTTCCATACCAACCTCCGATGTATACGCCAATTGGCCAAACCATAGAGACAAACATTGAATATGGAGCTATAGTAGTCTGGAGATAATGAAATGCAAACAATGACTTGTCACCCCCATTGAATTCTATTTACATCAGTAATAACGAATCATAAATCTAGCTTAAGGCCATGGATCATTAACGTTGCCATCCACCATAAATTACTAGCTAGCTAGACCATCACATTGTACCACCTATATCTCTTCTTTCCCGTATATGTATCATAAGATATATATAAAACACACCAAAGATGGTGAAGTGTGGACGCTTGCTTTGGACTAGCTAGTTGAAATCTTGTTAGGAGAAATCAAATTGATTGTTTACTAACCATAAACATGTATCTTACTCCAATTGGACATGGAATGGTGACAAGCGTCGTGACTAATAGCAAATGATTCATATTCACTCGTCTATTTCTCTCTTCCCCACTTCTATATCCGACCAATTCGTTTGAGTTTAGTGAACACATCAAACCCGAAATTCTTAGCTCCTACTAACCTCCTTTCGTCTTTCTTGGCAATCATAGCATGATTAGTTAACTTGATTAGTACTACATGCTTCCAACAAGTTTTGGTTAGCAAAAAACACAGACATAGAGAGTGACACTGTTGGCATCCATGATCATATGAAGGAGTGGACCTTAAATAACCATGCTATGTCTGTGTCACAATTTTTTTGTCTTCCTCGTCTAGGGCACTCTCCCTTAAATAACAGCTAATTAAGTACCATTGTCTTCCACGTTTCGTATTAAACAAATGCTCTCCTCCATCAAACCCATTATAGTTATATTCGATCTTCCTATTCAGATCTGTACCTGCCAATTCTGCTGCATGATCGATCTTCCATATGCTTCCATCATATAGCTTCCACCTTACTCGATCTTTTGGGGCCACTAAAAGTTCCAATGATTTGAAGGCTTCACCTTCTCAGTTTTCTCCATGTTTCTTCTAATGATGTAAAGCTTCGCTTTCTGCTTTCTTCCTAAGGTTGTATACATTAATTTGGAGATTTAGGGCCTGTGCCATTTTTATAAGGTCAGTAGTCCTTTTCCAGCTCGGCAGAATGCATGGCTTCCTTGCATGATACTCCAAACATTATTAAGTGGGTGGCCGGAGATTCATTCGGTATACCGCTAAATTGCACTCAATCAAGTGTTCCAATATAAAAGATCTCGATGGTTGATGCTGAGTTTGGTTAAAGAAACTCTTGCTGAAATCATTCTTCTAGCTTTACTATGAGGGAGAGAGTAAAGCTAGCAATAGTACTAAATGTTCAACAAATTAAATTCTATTACCACATTGAATCAAATCACGCGTGTTGTGTATTCTATTTATGCAAAACATTTCGAATACATGTCATATATACCAAGTGAAAATAATATTAGCAATTTCAAATTATAACGCAAGGAGTTCAAACTTCTACCCCTATTATATAATCCAAACCTTAATCAAACTGAAGAATTTAATTACGTTTGATAACAGTTTAATGTGACTTCACTAGCATTTTTGGATTTCCGACACACTTAATCTTAACCTTTATTCCCATGCAATCCAATCCAAGTTGAGGATTCTACATTGTAAGTTTCTTACTCCCATATGATCAACAACAGTGAAAACAAGTTACTCCAATGTAAAAGAATCGAGAGGCCATCATATCTTATATAATTTTTACCGCTGTGAAACTTTGTAGAAATGACGGTGACGACGGTGACGACGAGTATCTGGCTGGTTGGATCTAAAAAAAAAAAGCCTATAACAACGGGGGCGTGTGTATATAAGGCCCCCCCGTCGCGTTAGATCTCCTTCATTCTCACTTCTCAACTCAACAACCAGACCAAGAAGAAGAAGAAGAAGCCTCAAGCTCTTCTCCTTTCTTCTTCTCAATCAGATCTCTCATCTTCTCCGACCACAACCTTCGCATTTCTTCATTCGCTAGGTAACAATTCTTATCCTTCTTGTTTTGCTCTTTCATATATCAATGTCTTCACTCTTCATTTTGGCTGCTCAGCTCAGCTTTGTAATTTTCTGTCGTTTCTGGGGTTGGTGTGCTTGATCATGGGTTTTCATCGTTACTGGGAATTGGGTTTGTGTGTAATTCTGGTTTGCTTGAGCCAAAATGCTTGCTTGCTTGTCATCGACTATTGTCTTTGAATGGTGTGATCGGGTTGCAAAGTTCAGATCTTTGTAGTCTCTCAGTGTCTGTTGTAGATCTGATTGACCACAATTTCTGATTGGGATGCTGAAATCCTATAATGAGATCTCTATGAAGATTGGCTCAATTTTGTAAAATTTTTGTGCTGTTTGAGAATTGTTGTTATACTTCAACATGGATCTGCAAATCTCGTTGTGCTTTTCCTCTAGTCAACTTATAGTTTCTTTGTCCCAGTTTTGCTATAATGCTTTGTTTTAAGTTGCAACTTACAAGTCAAAATGCATATCAGCTATTTAAGCTTGTGGCACCTTAGTTTATTTGCTGAGTGTATTCGAGATCATTGTTTTACTTGATCAAGATTCTTCTTTTTCCGTTTAGTACTGTATGATCAATTTATGTTCTGAGATATAATACTACTTCTCATTGGAATGCTTTGATCAGCAAGAAGCTCGTTGGAGATCATATTGTTTGTTTGTTGGTTAGTTTTCATCTTGGCTTTATTGTTATGATGATTGCTGTCTTCTACATTCTGTGGATGCATTAGAATAATTAATAAAAGATAGTGGTTTGTTGTATGTATCATGTTTTGGTCTGAATGTAGCATATATCTCTGATTAAAGGGAAAAAGTGACAGGCTGCTCAGGCATTTTGTATATTAAATTTTTCTTAGTGTGAGCAATACAATGCCATTTCTTGAAATCTAATAAAAATATCACACTTTTTTTCCTGCTATTCTTTCAGATTTTGAACAAGAGACAAAGATGGTGAAGATCTGTTGCATAGGAGCTGGATATGTCGGTGGGCCTACTATGGCTGTGATTGCCCTCAAGTGCCCAGATATTGAAGTAGCTGTTGTTGACATTTCTGTGCCACGGATCAGTGCCTGGAACAGTGATACTCTCCCCATATATGAGCCTGGCCTGGATGATGTGGTTAAACAGTGCAGAGGAAAGAACCTATTCTTCAGCACTGATGTTGAGAAACATGTTATGGAGGCAGACATTGTCTTTGTTTCAGTCAACACACCCACCAAGACCCAGGGTCTTGGTGCTGGAAAAGCAGCCGATCTTACGTACTGGGAGAGCGCTGCTCGAATGATTGCAGATGTATCAAAGTCTGACAAAATTGTTGTTGAGAAGTCAACTGTGCCGGTGAAAACAGCTGAGGCTATTGAAAAGATTCTGACTCACAACAGCAAAGGAATCAACTTCCAAATTCTCTCAAACCCCGAATTTCTTGCTGAGGGAACTGCAATCCAAGACCTTTTCAATCCTGACCGAGTCCTCATCGGAGGTAGGGAAACCCCAGCAGGTGAGAAGGCAATTCAAGAACTCAAGAAGGTTTATGCCCGTTGGGTTCCTGAAGAACAAATTATTTGCTCTAATTTGTGGTCTGCTGAGCTCTCAAAGCTTGCTGCCAATGCCTTCTTGGCACAGAGGATTTCTTCTGTCAATGCCATGTCAGCTCTATGTGAAGCAACTGGTGCAGATGTCACTCAAGTGGCACATGCTGTTGGCAAGGACACAAGAATTGGGCCGAAGTTTTTAAATGCCAGTGTTGGTTTTGGTGGATCTTGCTTCCAGAAGGATATCTTAAACTTGGTATATATCTGTGAGTGCAATGGCCTTCCTGAGGTCGCAAACTACTGGAAACAGGTCATTAAGATCAATGACTACCAGAAGTCCCGGTTTGTCAACCGAGTGGTTTCCTCAATGTTCAACACTGTCTCCAGTAAAAAGATTGCAATTCTAGGATTTGCCTTCAAGAAGGACACTGGTGACACCAGGGAGACCCCAGCCATTGATGTGTGTAATGGGCTGTTGGGTGATAAGGCCCTGTTGAGCATTTATGACCCTCAGGTAAATGAGGAGCAGATCCAGAGGGACCTTGCAATGAAGAAGTTCGATTGGGACCACCCCATTCATCTTCAACCTGTAAGCCCAACTGCTGTGAAGCAAGTTAGTGTAGTTTGGGATGCTTATGCAGCAACAAAGGATGCTCATGGCATTTGCATCCTGACCGAGTGGGATGAATTCAAAAGCCTTGACTACAAGAAAATTTATGATCAGATGCAGAAGCCTGCTTTTGTCTTTGATGGAAGAAATGTTGTCAACGCAGAGAAGCTGAGGCAAATTGGGTTCATTGTGTACTCCATTGGAAAGCCCCTCGACCACTGGCTCAAGGACATGCCTGCTGTTGCCTAAATTCTTGAGGAGCACATATTCTGAAGTTTCAGGGATGGTTGAATTATAATTGAAGTCTGGTGCTGGGATTGCATGCATTTGTTGTTTATTGTACTGTGTTCTATTTGTTGTTCCCATACTCCTATACTCTGGGGCTATGTTTTGTCTTATTCTACATAGAATGTCTGAAATTTTGTTATTCTCATAGTTTAAAGTAATAAACCAAGAAATTACAGTTTTATATATCTATCAATTCTCCTGATTATGTTTATGGTGTCCAAATCTTGTGGAGTTGTGGTCCTCTTGGGAATTTTTTTGTAACAATGATGATGATATATTGCAGAACTTTATGTCGACAGCAACCTTCAACAGCCATGAATCATTTGACAAATTTTTGGGAAAATGTGGAGGCTACAACGTGTTCAATCTCTTTTCAGAGAGAAATTCCATTTTTTATTTCTGAAATGTATGTTCACCGAATTTTATAATATGTTCATTGAATTGTGAAATTTAAATTTCTTCTATATTCTCGCAAGATATTGAAAATAATTTTCAAATCGTGTTCTTTTTGATGTTGTATAAATTCAAAGGTGGTCCGATCTCCATACATTCATAGTGATCTCGGAATTAATAAATTTATAAATAAACAAACGAATAATTTTCCGACTCCCACAAATTGTATATTGTTCACGTTATCTCAAGTATTTACACACCGTGTACTAAAATCCCCACAAGGAATACTAATATAGTCAAAAATTCAAAATACATCAACGAGTTAGGGTATTTTAGTAAATTCAAACCAGAGTCCGATTCGGACCTATAAACATATATAGGATCCAGCCCATAGATTTCACAAATCAAATCAAACCCGGTTTATTCACATCCGGCCCGCCTCGTTTTTTCAACAAAAGCACGAACCCTACCCTCCTTATCTTTCATCGTCTTCTACCTACCGCCTTCTATACACGCTCAGATCTACATAAAATTTCTTCAAATTTCCCCAAATTTCTTGTCGTAATCTCTAGATCTGGCACCGATCTGCTTAAGCCCCAATTTTTTCTAGCGATTAACCCCAAAATCAACCCAACCCATCAAGCTCGTACATTCTAGGGTTTCGGTTCCTAATCAGCCCTTTTTGTCCTCGAATCCTCCAATTTCTTACGATTTCCGAATCGGATTATCGAGATCTATCTTTCCCCTCTCAAATTTGGTCCTGATTTTGGGGAATTCTGACCCTTTGAATTTCTAGGGTTTCGTAAATTTCATGTCGTTGGGGTTTGGTCCTATTGTGTAAATTTGTATAGGGGTTTTTTTCCTTGCGCTGTTGTATAGCTTTTGCATATATTTTTTGTGAATCCTTTCATATATTCGTTCGCCAATTGCGAACCTAGGGTTAGGGTTTCTGAAAAAAAAATCAACCTTTGAATTTTGTCAAATTAGATTGGGGATACGATTCATAAGGTCGATTGATTGATTCTTGTGTATCAATTGGTGGTCAATCATATCAATTGAGCTCTCAGTCATCTCTGTTTCATCTTCCCGCCCTATTTGTATAGGTAAAGTCTTTTTTGAGCTGTTTTATGTTTATTTTATCGCATATTATTGTCTATTATTCTGTTAAATAATAGATATAATATTGAGCCTTGATATTGTTTGTTAGTTTTTCTAGTAATGAGGTATAATGTATAATGTAGCCATTGTATAAATGAAGCTGGTTGTTATTTGGTGGTTACTTACTCTTAAGAATATCTGATATCCATGTGTGTTACGTAGTAATGCTGTATGCATGCCCTTTTGGGATTGTCGAAGCTCATAAGTGTTTCTCTCTTTCAGATTGATATGGGAGTCAAGAGGCCTTTTGATGATGTGGATTTCAAGGAGCTTCCTTATAAGCATTCAAGGCAGCTTGATTGCAGTGACAAGTCTTCTCCATTGTCTAATGTTGTTTCTTTTTATAGTGCGCCCGAAAAACCATATGTTTCAGGTACAGGACATTGTGGTGTTGAATCATTTCATGTCTTGCTTCCTACAGTAATTTTAGTATGAACTTTTCACGAGTGAACATAGATATTTTGGGCAATTTGTATTGAGGTCTGATCTTATTTTGCAAATAGGTGAGGATGGGGATGGCCTTTGTAAATCTCAGTGGCTTGGGCCCATACTAGAAAAGTATAATGTTGATAAAGATTCAACAGCTCTCAGTGAAGGTTGTGTGAAGAATGCTACCTCTGCATTTGTAGCAAGTTTTCGTGGTGAAGAAGAAGCTGGTTCTTGTGGACAAGGTGCTTATCCTCCTCATGCAGAGTATTTTGAATATGAATACCCGAGGAGAGCATTTGTTCCTCTCAATGATGATTACTCTTCTTTATTGGATCGCTCTCCAAGAAAACAAGTTCCTATTGGGCCAAATTATCAAGCAAGTATTCCATCATGGAGTGGACACTCCAAAAAGTTGAATCAAGAAGATGGGGGTTATATCAACCACCACTCCTTACAGTTAACAACTGAGTATGACGTTGACGAAATGCTTTTGGGAACTACTGTTATTCCAATGTCTGACGTGCACGTGTCAGCTCTAGAGTGCAATAAGGTGGGACAGGGGCGGAAAAATTGTAAATGCATAGACTCAGGGACCTACAGGTGTGTTCAGCAGCATATCATAGAAGCGCGAAAAGAACTTAAAAGGACTCTTGGAAATGAAAAGTTTGTGAAGTTGGGTTTTCGTGACATGGGAGAGGAAGTAGTAGCACTAAGATGGAGTGATAAAGAAGAACAAGCTTTTCATGATGTTGTTTACTCCAATCCTGCATCATTGGGTAGAAAATTTTGGAAGCATTTGTCTGCGGTATTCCCTTCTCGAAGTGAAAGGGAACTAGTCAGCTATTACTTTAATGTGTTCATGCTTCGTAGGCGGGCTGTTCAAAACAGATCTATTATTTTAGAAATAGACAGTGATGATGATGAGTGGCATGGAAGCTATTGGGGTGCCAATGGTGGTACGGTTGCAGAAGATGATGAAGACTCTGTTGTTGACTCTGTTGAGGATGGTCAACCAGTGGGCCCTAGAGGGTACTCTGAAGAAGATGATAGTGATGATGATGACAGTGATGGTGATGATTATGTGGGATATGGTGAAGATGGTGGAATGGATCATATAAGAGGAGAATCATACAGGTGGAAATTGGTTAATGAGGCAAAAAGAGATACTATATCTCAGAATGGGGAGAAGATTCCTGGGTGTTATGGGGAGGAATTTGGTTATCTAGATGATTCATGTGTATCTTTTGAGTTTCAGCCCTATATGCATGATTCTTGTGGTCGAATGGATGCTGAGCCTGCTGCTGGTGGTTTACAAGGCACTGGATTCAAGGATGATCCTACCCGAAACTTGCATAGCCAAGATGATGCATCTAGTGATGTAGTGGGTCATGGATATCTGTTGGAGCCTTGTGACGCCAAAGTTTGGGATGCTAGGATCCCAACGGATCCCATGAAAGCTATTGATCTTCTACCCACATGGAGCATGATTGAGGACATATTTGATTAAGGCATTGGGACGACCAGAAGGCACCAGCTAGTGGGTAGTAATGGACAGTTGGCAATCAGGTCTAGGATTTCATTCTTTTAACTGTTACAATACGCTATGTAAGATTGTAAGCTCAGTGTCGCCTTCTGAGGGTTAAGGCTAAGTTTTGAGGTTGGCAGTTTAGTTTCTCTGCCTGGAAACATTCTTTCTTTTTTTTCCTGAAAGCACCGGTGATTTTAAAATCGGGTGCTCCTTTTGTACAAAGATTCCATAGAATGTAATGTTTATTTGTATGTCAAGTTCTCTCAATGGAATGAAAATTCACCCAGTCATTTGTATATTTATGAAATTCATGTCCTAGTCGAGGGAAGGCTTTGGGTCACCCTTCTGGTTGGTTGAAGCAGTTAAGCTGTGATGGTTTGGCCTTTCGCTCTTGCTAAGAAAACTCTGCAAAGCTTCTAGTCAATTGATGGATTTGGGTTGTTATGATTTGAAGTTTATAGCAGTTGTGCTTTGGCTTTATGGTCAGGACAAACTAATACGATGGACAACGGTATCCCATCATTTACTGCCTTGTAATTATGAAACGCGTTCCATACAATATATATGACGCATAGAAAAGGAGGATTGTCAAAGGGCCATGGCCATAGCCATGGTAGTAGGGTCAAACAGAGAAACATTGCCATTGGAAAAGTCTACAGCTTCTGCAACTGTATCAGCTATATGAAAGGTCAAGCTTATTCGATTTTTTTTCACAAGAAGGAAAACAATGAGAGTGTCAAACCAATGTATATCCTCTCTATCCTAATGAAGAAAACACATTCAATTAAATTAACACGATCAAATAGGCAGTGAAGACTCTCACAGTCTGGTGATTTCCATTCTGTAAGCCTTAACTTCAAAGCAAGAGAAAGCCTATAGCTTTTCCAGTTTTCCGGTTTCTCCACATAAATGCAAAGGTTTGTGAACTATGTAAGGTACGTATATGTGAATCGATGGAGAGTTGTGAGAAGAGAATTCAGATATATATTATGGTTAGCTATACGTATGACTTTTGCAGCCATAAGAACAAGATAGAATAATTAGGCAAGTTATTATAGTTGTGGGCCTGTGGCTGCAGACTATTACAACTCTACTGGTTCGGCAGTCGACATGGAAACTAGTACTATATCTCATGCTTTTCTATTGTGAGTTTGTGACTTCTTTTTCTTCCAAGTCAATGCTTTTAGAACTGGGTGGATTTCTGAATTAATTGGTCCACAACATTATGGTCAACTAGAAAATCATTCATCAAACAAGTCAATAATATAGGTTTGAAGAGTCATGGTATAGAAAAACTAAAGATTACTTGAGGTCATGTACTTCTGTATAATACTGATGCTTATATACACATGGAAGAGAGTTTTAGTGGATAATTTCCGACTTCATATTTAATAAGACTCGCGAAATGACGAAAAGATGATGCATTTTGCAAGATGCCAAGCAGGAAGTTTTCCAGAAACGACTTGTATCTGGATTAAGGCATACCGTACAAACAGATCTGTACAATATGGTGAGCTGACTTGATCAAACTGCAACTGTTTTGCTGGTGAAAACTAAGCAAATGTGTATTTCTTTGAAGTTTATGTTGTTTGCATCTATATCGATCACTATTGCTTCCGCTGTTTGATGGAAGGTATATATATACAATGATTTAGGTAAACAGCTTCTTTCTGCAACCAAATATCTCCCCATTACCATAATGATATGGGAAATTTCTTTTGGATCAGAGATTGCTTGAACAAGTATAATTCAAATAGGTATTACCTATCTTAACTGCATGAATATGAGGGCAAAATTTGACAGCGGCGTGTCATGACAACCACATCATTTAATATCTTCTATCATTAATTTCTTAATGCCTGCTCTTGAAATTGGGAGTACCAAATTCATTTGGTAATGGTATCATTCAAACATAGTGAACTTATGGATTAACTTCATAAGTTTGTTAAGATTTAGACTATCACAATTCGTTGGCAAGATAAATATTGTTAGAGAACAAAAACCTTATGCAATTCTCTTGTTTCTCATGAGACCAAATATTGCACCTCAGTTGCATGTAAAGAAAGACGTACACAGCATTGTATGAACTAATTCGCAAGCCAAACAACGCCTAAGAAAATAACAATAGAACAAACTCATTATCGAATCCTATGAGGTACACCACAACACAGATACCTCACAATTCGGGTACACTATGAGGTATTGTATGATATAGCCATAGCAAACATGTATATATAGTTAATAGAGGATACTTGGGATTGAATATAACCATGGCCATTGGCCACTGGCCCTATTCACATAAAATCTCCTCTTCACGGGTGGGGACATCTGACCTATTTCACAAGCAAGAGACAAAGGTGTTAAGGCCCAGTTTGGCTAGTTATACATGTTCGTTTTCTCAGTTCCAAAATCTAGAAGTAGAAGACCCCAGTAGTATTATAGTCCTAAAACCTTGGGATTCTCCAGAAAACACAACAGATCAAGACCGTCGATTCCCCCAGCGAAGGCCTCTCGCTGCTCTACACGTGCTGCACAATATATTCTTTCCCTTTTAACCCTTTGCTTCCATGCATGGAATTCTCCTCCGAACTCCAACACACACAAATACTAAGAGAGAGAGAGAGAGAAACAGAAAGGAGAAGAATCAGTCATGGTTGAGCTGTTTTTTACAGGCCTCTTCATCGCCATCATTACCGATCCATTTCTCAGATTTTTGATCTTTTCAATTAATGCCCCCATAAATTTTTTCAGCTCCAATTGAGAAAAGGCCGGGTCTTCATTTTTTGGTTTTTTATTTTATTTTGATGTATATGGAAGAAGAATTTAGAGGGTCCCTACTCTTTGTGGGTCGGATCTCGTACTTCACAAAACTGTCACATCTCTGAACTCTTCGATTCTCATCTGCTCACCAAATAAAGCTCCAAGCTTTGTGATCTGTGCTCGATCTGAGTTCTTCCTCTGATTTCTCTCTGCCATTTGGTTCTGCTTTCTGCAACACAACAACAACAACATCATGGGATGGAATGTAGCATAGAACTATAGCACATTCGAGGTAAGGCTAACGCGAGCTAGTTTTGATTTCGTTTACTTCTGTTGTGTTGTGTTGTGGTCGTTTACAAGTTGTATTGTGGTAGTTTGAGGATTGAGATAAAGAGAAAATGGAGGGGGATCAAAACCAGAACCATCACAAGAAATTCGTGTGCAAGTTTTGCAGCAGGAGATTCCAATGTGGGAAGTCACTTGGTGGTCACATCAGGACCCATTTGAACAAGAAACCAACAACACGAGAAAAAGAACACGAGTTTGAAGAAGATGAGTTTGCTAGAGTTACTAGGACTGCAAAGCTTTCGTCTTTGGATTCCGGGCCCGATGGCCAGTCCGTTTATCGTCTCAGGGAGAATCCCAAGAAGACTTGGAGGTTTGCGGATCACAAAGTTCCGAGCTTTCATCAATCCCAGCTGGAGAAAGTTTGCAAAGAATGTGGGAAAGGTTTTTCATCGCTGAAAGCTTTGTGTGGTCACATGGCTTGTCACTCGGACAAGGAGAGAAAGCTTGTAGAGATTGAAGAGTTTTCTGAGACTAGTGAGAAGCAGAAGCTGGTGATGGATAGTCAGTCTGATACTGAGACCTCATCAACTCCAACAAAGCAGAGAAGGGTGTCAAAGAGGTTGAAGGAGAGCAACTTTGAAGTTCATGGTGGTTGTTCATCTGGTTCTGGAGTTGAGCAAGAACAGCAGGAAGTGGCTATTAGTTTGATGATGTTGTCTCGTGATTCCGGTTATAAAGGGGCTTTGAATTCGTTTGGTGACTCTTCTGATAACAATTCAGTGATTCTGGAGGGTAAGTCATCTTCTATTGATATGAGAATTAGTACTAAGAGAGATCTGAGTTATGCTGCTAAAGTAAATGATGTTATAGACTTGAAGAGAGCAAGAGAGAAAATGTTGAAGTATGAGGAGGTTACTGTTTCTGACAATTCTGATTCTGGATACTATATACATGAACCCAAGAAGGTTGAATCAGATGTTTCTGTAGATGGGTTTGTGAGGAATGGTGAGTTCAAGAAGTACAGAGCTGAATTCGCATCCGGGTTTGGCGGCTATGAGTCCAATGATGTTAAGTCAGGAAGGGGTTTTGGCATCAATACTGAAATGGTGAAGGATTTACCACTAGAAGAAGCTTATGAACAAGACGATAGTGGTTCTGTAAAGTATGCACTGCGAAAATCCACCAAGAATGGTTTTCACAGACCATTTACTAGTGGCTCTTCAAGTGTTGAAGTCTACAAGAATGTTAAAATGAACAGCAAATATGAGTGCTTGACTTGTAACAAGACCTTCCATTCTCATAGAGCTCTTGGGGGTCATAGAGCAAGTCATACAAAGAGCTATGGCTACTCTGAGTCTATTATGTATGAGAGTGGAGAAAACAGCATAGACAGTGACGAGTCTCCTATTCCAACACCTCAGAGTAAGCTTGTTCTTGAGGGCAATAAGCCTTACAAAGGCAAACCCCAAGTTAACCAGGACTTGGGAGCAAAGAAGAATGCAGGCTCTAAGAGAAGCAGGGGGCATGAATGCCCATTCTGCTTCAAAGTTTTCAAGTCAGGCCAAGCTTTAGGTGGTCACAAAAGGTCCCATTTTGTTGGAGGCTGCGAAGTTAAAACTGTGGTACTTGGACAAGAGCATCAGCAGGAGGAGGACGAAGAAGAAGAAGACCTTGAACTTGAAGAACCTGAAAATGAGGCTGATATCCCTACTCTATTTGACTTGAACCTTCCAGCTCCTATGGAGGAAGAAGCAAATGGGAATTTTGAGTACATGTCATGGTAAATTTGAGCTTGGAAGAAGAAGTTAGCCACAACAAGATTGAAACTTTGGTGGGTTTTATCGTCACTCTCTATCATTCTTCTCTAATGATTCAAATGCAGATTAGTATAGACAATTGGAATTTTTGTTTCCCTTAGGCCACAAGTTCAAGGGGTGGAGGTAATGGTTCAATTTCTTGTTCATGGTCTTGAAGAATTAGTTATGCTTTTCTGTTTGTTCTACTAATTTATTTCATTCTCTCAGTTTTAGTGCACTGATTTGTTTCTTCCCAGACATAAATATATATAGATACTGAAACTTTTTTTTTTCTCTTGCTCTCTCTCTCTCTCTCTCTCTCTCTCTCTGAAGATAAATTGTATTGTGTTTTTAGTTCTCAAAGATTTAAAGGATAAGAGATATATAATGGGCAGAGTGCCTGCTCTTGAAACTAACACCTTTTTTTTAGAACATTTAGACCCCCCAAAAAACAAACATCTTTACAAGAACCACTTGCTGCTAAAGGTCTTCTTCCAATTTCCATCACCTATGACCAATTGCTACGAGTCTTTTGACCTCAAGAAAATTTAAAGACAAAAATGATATGTGCACTTCTTCATATCCATGATCAACTCCACTCCACCTATACTTCTAGCAATAGAGACTGTTTTAACACTTAGGACCAAGCTCACTATGTAGATTGTTTTTCCCTGAAGTGTCAAGGACCACATGCTTTATGGCCTTATAGGGAAATGCTTACAAAGTACCACTCTTATGCTAAGACTAGAGAGAGAAAGAAGCTTCCTTTAAAACTCATAAACTCACATGCTTAGCTAAGCCACAGTGTTTTCTGTATTCACACTCAGATTAGATCTTCAAGCCATTCTTCCTTAGTTTCTTGTATTGCTTAAGCTTGAAGGTGGGAGAAGGATGTGTATGATAAATTGGGGAATCATGAGGAATCAAAGTTCATATATTTCACCTTTTCATGATTGGGGAAGAAATGTGGTTCTGGATAGTTGCAGGACACCTAACACTAAGCCCTGAAATTCATATCAGTAATCTGAGAAATCCATATCAGATACACAGTAAGTTATTATTCACCTTTATTAATACTATGTCATTTTAACCATATAAGTTGCTTGTATAGTGTGTATTCTTTGGAAGACCTTATCATCCTCAGGACCACCTTTTTTTTTCTTTTTGGTTCCCATAAAAAGCTCTAGTTAGCTTGCAACTGCACCAACTCAGAATCAAAAACCATTTTAAAGAGTATCAATTATCAATTACTTTTTATGTAAATAGAATTATGAACTCATATGGTTATGCATCAGATGTATTAAAATACCCACTTGTGGAAAAACACCAAGCCTTTCAAAGACACACTGCATTATTGCCTTCTGTAAGGCAGCTAGTCATATATCATCACAAAGTTTACTAGCTTTATTAACCAGAAGTAGCCACATCTGACATCTTCTTTGTTTAGTATTTTGTGGATTTGCAAAACTTTAAGCCCATTGTTTTTCTTAAACCATAGGCTACAGCCCACCACTGGGGGTGCTTAACTTCCTTAATTACATAGCATCTTTGATAACTCTGTAAAGGCTTCCATGTTTTTTGTTGGGTAAATGGGCAACTGATCCCATAAGATGTGAATGGATTACCTAAGAATTAAGGTAGGGTATCTTTGTGTTTCTGGTATGTATTTTGTGTGAGCATCTCTGTCATGCCTTTTTCTGATCCTATACAGCGGAATATATCATAGAGTTAACTTGATCCCAGACTATGGAAAAAAAAAATATTTGCTCACAACTTAGATTACCTAGCCTTTTTAACAATTAGATTACCTATAATTTTTATGGCATGACAATTTGGGCTGGTCAATGGGATTGGAATGAAGCTCAAACTTGCTCACAAAAACTTGGGTCTTGCACAAACCATAAAGAATCTGTTAAACACATCAGGTGCTATTTGCTGCATGAACTTTTTCTTTAATCTGAAAATACTTTACAATTGAATGATTGATGGAGGAGTAAGAAATTTTGCCGCATAAGTTGATTTCTACCTGACATTTGGAAGCCACAAAGTAAATTGCAGTATGGGAATGGGCTTTTGGCGGGCCCGCTGCATCTTCTCCATTCTCAGTGTCCATCACAATGAAATGTGCTCAATTACATCATACTGTATGAATATATGTATATGCTAAATGTTTTCTTAACCAACTGTTGGATTTAGACCCTATGTATTTAGTTTTAGTTTTAGAAGACTAAGTACAAAGATTAAAACATTAATGATGCGACAATTACACTAGAACACTACTATCGTATATATACAGTCTTTCGACATTAAGAAAAAGCCGATGATAGTTTAGTCAGCAACGTACTAAATAGAATAAATTACTCTGGCATAATCAAGCCTCTATAGCCAACACGATATTTAAGTCACCATTTACAAGCAAAATAAGAGCATTAGGAACCAAAATAAACGATAAGAAATCCAGAATGAGTTTTCTTCTCTTTCTTCTAGCATCAGTTTTTTTATTTTCACTTGTGATTCTATTGGTCTCTTGTTCCACAAATAAATTAGTAAAATCACCACCAGAATAATGAAGGACAATGACCAGACCTACCTAACAGTATAAACTGCCACAAAATAAAGAGGGTATGAATGATTGGATATGGATGGGAAAATTGAATCGAAGGTGATCGTTTCAGTTGGCCTGTAATCTACTCCCGTACATAACGGCGGGTAAGACGGCGCTGTTTTACCAGTCTCATTCTCCAGTCACACTCACTTTGACCTCCCTATCATATTCCCATGTACAGTCCCAGTCCACATGCTCCTCATTTCCTCAATGACCCATGCGTCATGGTCCAACCATCCCACACTCCAAACCTGCAGTCAACAAGATCCTGTAATATCTCTGGTTAATTTGTTACCTAATCTTTAGTTTTCTCTTAAGATGCGTCGGAGATTAATCAGAAAGAAGACTGGAATCGGAGTCGCCGGATGCTTTGATCAAATTCCAGGTTCAGGTTCAGTGTTTAGTAGTTGATGCATGGTTGAGTTGCCTTCTATAAGTGAATCTGCGAAGAACTGGAGATTGGAAAGGCAACGTTGCTCGATCTGTAGCTTTACGACCACGTTTATTAAACAATATTGGAGAGCTAGCTTGGGTTGGTTGGATTAAACGGAGTAGTTTATGGCAGTCGGCAAGGTAAAAAGGAAGCGTAATATGTGGTCGAAGATGACCAAAAAGGGTACATAAACTAAATAATTAAGGTAAAAGGGCAGTGTCAGCATTTGTTGATTTTGTTCCTTCTAATTTAGCAAATCTAACAACTTAATTATCTGCTAGCAGCCGAGGATGAACAACCTCTACACGGGGGATAATCGATCGAGATCGAGAGTATTAGAGATGGATGACGTTGTTTAATATTGATTATATACTCAACAAACAGGCCTATATCACGATGATAAAAATGATATAGTACACAATCTGAATCAAATATCAGATCCTCGATCAGGACTCAAAGTACAGTGAAACTACTTAACTAATAAATACTGCAATTAGTTAGGTAATTAACATGTATAGACAGCATGGAGGTGATGGTGCTTGAATTGGACCACGTAGTCTAATCGATCAACCACTTGAGATGATACTGGGATTCTTCGAATCTTCAACTCTGGCTATAAGAGAAATTAAAAATTAGCTTCTACTGTGATAATTGATCGCCTACTACGGTACTACTTTACTAGCTAGTTAATTTCTGATAGTGTATCGATGTCTTCATGAAGTTCTTTGATTTTTGCATTGGACAACTTGCGCAATTGGCTAAAATGATGATTTGAACTGCAACGAGGATTCGAGGAGACAGCTGATCAAACAAAATGATATGGAAGCTTGATAATTCAAGTGGGCAAGTGCACCAGTACTGCAATACAATGATCAAAAATCAGATATGGAACAAGCACTAGATCCCAAGTACCTAGTACCAGTGTAGCAGATAGCTCTGCAACCAATCATAAATTCGCATAATGTTAGTGGTGGTGCACTGGTGCATCAATCTATAGCCACAAGGATTTAACAACTCGACCTCGATCCCAACTTAGAAGCTATATCCAATCTACCATGTGTCCATATATACGTTTCTTAATTCTCTCCATATACGGTGCAGCATATATCCCATTACTGTAGTTCATGATCGATCTAATCATTTATAAATCTACATCGTAACATTTCGTTCTAGATAATGTTGTAAATGAACGTATATGGTTATATGATTTATATCCTTTATCATGTGTGTGTGTGTGTCACTTGGGTATTGAAACAAAGAGCGTAGCATCTATAATTTAAACTTCTATATTCTAATGCACATGCAAGAAGCAAGTTGATCATATAAATGGACGTACGGTTTATCTATGTCACTATGTGATTCTGTGTGCATGCTGTGCAAGGCGGTGATTATATATTTATATATAATCTCACACAATATATTATGATCGATGTATAAATAGGTATATATATATATATATATTTCTCCGTTATCATTAATTTTCATTAAATTGTTTTGAATGATGGTCTAATTGTATAGTGTTTAATCGATTACCATCTTATCCATCAAACGGATTGCGCATTCCTGGAGGAACAATGTCCCCAAGAAGCCCTTCATCTGTACGAACTGGTTCTACTGGGAGTCGCTCGTGGTTTTGATTAATAATAGTGCTCTGGGATCCTCCGGCTGTTTCATCATGATGGTGATGATGAGTGCTACCAGCCGGGGCTAATCGGTGCGACTGCGACCGCCCTACTGTCAAATTTTGAGCCGAACTAATTTGTGATCTGGGTTGAATTGAAGTTGGATAATGCATGAACTGCGAGACTGGAGGAAGCTGCATTAACTGGCTTCCTGAGGCAAAGCCGGATTGGTCATGACTATATATATTGACTCCCCCGCTGCCGCCGCGAGGGAATGCAACCGTATGATGACAGTGCTGCCCTTCATACGTTGTAATTACTGTCGTTGGATCTTCTGAGGAACGCTCAACTCTTTTTTTCACTGTGCATTTGCTATTCGTGCAACGATAGTAGCTCCTGCGCCAAAAAATTAAGATTCAAACAAGTTAGTGCTCATAGGAATAATAGCAGAAGTACTCATTTCTAATCATTTTGAAACTAGAAAACGTAAGAATTCGAAGGTTAATTACCTTGGATAGGGACTATTCTTAACAGCCTTCTGTCCATATTTCCGCCAACGGTAGCCATCCTCGAGATGATCAACTTCACTCTTAGTCACAAACGCAAATCTTGGCTGCCGGATTCGCTTCTGCCCCTTCTTTTTATTCACCTTCGTGGTGCTACTCCTACAAAATATTTTACCTACAACTGTCACAATAAAAAACAAAACTTGAAAATCCAAAAGGAACTGAAGGAGGCATTTTTATTACGTACTATCTTCGCGAGTTTGGAAATGAACTATAAAATGAATCTTCTTTGGTTATCCTCCATTTATAATTTGATCCGATATTAAGTACGTACTATACACCGACAATAAAAGAAGAAGTTGAAAAATCTACGCTTTAGGTGCTATTTCACAATATTCGTGACAAATATAAGTAATACAACGAAGAAAGAATCCGACTACCGGCGGAAATTCCTTAGTACTTTTATGGATCTGAAGCTTATATTTAATTAAAAATTAATTAGATACACACACTGTAAACCCTAACTTGATCTAATGTATGAGCAAACAAATTGGAACCCTAAGGGGGCATAGTTATTTAAGTTCGTCAAACAGAGCATATATATGCAGGATCCATATATGCATCCCAATCTAAAACCATGGTTCTTAAGAGCATCAAAATGTACATACGAGAGAGTAATATATGTACGGAGTTCATATATGTAGTAGTATATATGGTACATGTAATTATAAGCCATCATTGATTATTAGGAAGCAATCCAAAGTATTTTGGACCACAGAACAATGAAGAATCCCATCGAAGTATTATGAACGCGCAAACACTTTCTCCTTGACAAGCATTATGTCATGCACTACGTCACATGCATGCATCTTAATTAATCGTTCACAAGAAATCTCCAGAAGTAAAATTATTGTTCCCCTTTCCAATGAGAAGAACAAAATTTCCAGGGACAAGAGCATGCCCTTATTAATTTACGATAAAATTAAAAGAGGACGCAAAATTTTTAATCCCAGAAAGCGTGAAAAGATATACTACGCCATTCCCGCCGCAAAAACAGGCAAACAGCACTAGTATTCGACTACCAAACCCAAAAACAGAATCATAATCCAGAAAAGAAAAACCCCCCTTCATTTTCCTCAATTTGCATTTTGCCCTACCCCTCTCTCTCTCTCTCTTCTCCTTCCCTACTCTGCCCTCCACTTGCATGCCAGAACAGCTTTCTCTTTAGTCTACACGTACGGACGATCAAATCTCAGAGATTTGGCTTAGAAATCTCTGAGATTAGCAGTTGCTCACTTTTGTCCGACTTTTTCCAGATATAACTTTCAATAAAATCATCTGTCACTTTTTAGCGCAAGGTAAAGCAGGTTAATTACTAATCAAGCCTCTATATGAGCATGGGGATGTATATGCTGTGTGGATCATATATATATGCATGATGATGATCACTCACGGTGTCTCGGGAGGTGGTGTACTGCCGGAGCCAGTAGACTTCTCCGTCGGGTCTTCGGTGGAGCTTGACGAGACAGATCCGACCAAGAGGGCAGGGTCGGAGCTAGTATTACTGCTTCTTTCGGGAACTTGTTCAGCAGGAGTAGTTGTACTGCTGCTTCCCGTCATATCGGACCTGTCCTCGGCCCCGATCGGGTCGTCCGGGCTGAAATTCCAGCCGAATTCGCTGAGTACGGTGGTGTCGCGATCGTTGGTGAAGAAGTAGGCGTTGGCCCAGCTCGGCTCGGTGGGGAAGCCGGTAAGTTCCGGATCGCGTGCGTCCTTGTCGCCGTCCATGGAAGCGGAGGAGGATCGGACAGAGTGGAATATTGGAAATGGGAAGGAGAAGTGAGCATGAATATGAACAGGAGATAAAGATGGAGTAATTAGTAACTAGGGTTTTGGTGTGATTGAAAGGAAGGTGTGGTAGTTTTTGAAAGGGAATGGAAAGCTTAGACGCGTCGATGAACAGTTGAAGGAAGAGAGTGGGAGGAGATAGAGAAGAGAGCAGAAGGGGAGTGGAAAAAAGAATCAAAACAGAGAAGAAGGAGAAGGAAAAAGATAAGTTAGAAAAAAATGGTGTCAACCTCGGTGAAATAGTACGGGAGGCTGATATTGAACCAAAAGAGCCAAAAGGGTTAGCGACAGAAAGCGAGACAGAGCAGGGGCAATTGGGCTACACGCGCATAAACTCTATGAAGTATGAACACTCGAACAAAGAAAACGTGACGTACTGAATACTGTGTATACTCAATTTTTTTGTATACTCGAATTTGTAGTATATGGGTACCAACTTTGTGTTAATTAGTGGGATTGTGTAAGAGATACAATTATACTATTCATTTTGATATCGATGTACTTCATTGTTTATTTTCAATTAATCATAGTACTATCGAGTCTGAGATCGAGTGTAAGAGCGAGGTTCAGTTTGGTCTGTTCACACACTGTTACAATTAACGTTGATGATGATGATTGACAACAAGCATAATAGTACCCATAGTACGTACTAAGAACTAATGTGCATGTATTTGATATATAATTTGCTAATAGTATCATCTAGCGAGTTAATATACAAAAGAATCATATCACTTGTAGGGGTAGCTAGTCGCATGAATGTGACTAATTAGTTAGTGAGTTGTTATTGTAGCATCAGCTAATTACTGTACGCGAGTAACGCGACCAATAATTGGAACTCTATTACCATTCCATTAATAATAATTGAATAAAAGAATTAATAATTTAAAGTAGATCTTAACAATTTTTATTATTTTCTTGCTGGATTGTATTTGTTTAATTTCATTGCCTAGATGCTGAAGATTATAACTAATGAATGAGTAGGACTGTAGGAGGCCATGAAGCTGTAATTTGGAGGTAGCTGGCCCAGCCTAAATTATAGTGTATGCTACATAAAATATCTTGTACAAAAAAAATCATGGTCCATATATATCAAACACTATTCTACGTACGTGGAAGTGATCTGTCCTCCCATGTAATATGAACACTTATCGATCATCTTTCGAAAAAAAAAATACTAATCATATTCTTCTACTTTCTCAAATATTCAAAAGTTGTCTATGTCTCTTGTAAACAATTGTACGTGTACAGTACAGTGAGAGAAAATGAATGTCCTCAATGGAATTCTATTTCGATTTTCAAACATATTTCATGCATGCAAATTATACAACTTCCAATATCCACATTTCAAAGTTTATTAGTTTTAAATAATAATTGGATAGGATGTTAAATGATTGCATCTTGTAATGTACGAGTGTGTTCAAAAATAATATATTCATCTTTTATTAATAAAATAAGAAGAAAACTGAGATAGTTAAATTTTTAAACTACATACATTATCTAAGTTTTTTAAACTCTAAAATCTATTTGGCTATAGTTTGAAGGATAAGATTGTAATTTTATAATATATAAAAGTAAAAAGAAAATAATATAATGAGAAAAAGAATGAGAAAACCATTATCATGAAGTTAGTATATATAACAATTGCGTGTATTCCTGGGCAAAATATCTCAGTTCAAATTAAATTGTATTCAAAAAGTGACTAATTTGTTGTCTATTTTTAAGAACAACTTACAATGATTAAGCAATACTGATCCTCATTGCGACACTTACACTTATGTAGTAATAGAACTTTACATTACGATCACACTTTTCTTTTTTAAAGTCGATTTATCCATCGATGCATGCAAAATGCTAGAGCATTTGGGAAATTGAAAGATACATGTCAAAGCTTGACAACCAAATCTATTTGTTAATTAGATATCAACTTGAGCCTCAAGCAAGAACTGGCTTCTCAGTTTAGCTGGACTGATTAATATATAGCAGATTAGGGATTACTTGATTATGCATAACTGACCGAGCTGATTACCTGCTTCGCAACTATGCTGCTTCACTGCTCCTCCTTCCGATCAAGCAGTTTGAGCACGTGAATCATGAGAAGATGAACCAGGAAACCATTGGTCATCTCAGAAGATTGTCTGACGGATAAAAAATTAGGCGAGTTGGTCCTAGATCAATGGTTGACAATCAAAGAATCATAGCGTCGGTAATTTTCTGGGTCGTCGACTTGTGAGGTTGTGGACCTGTGGTACCGACCTACTGCGTAAAAGGCCTTGAGTGGTTTCAGTCCGAACCCTAAAAAGTATGGACCTCTATGACCTCACACAGAGCTCTGTCTCAATCCTAACCCTAAAATCTGTTTATCTTCAACTCAGTCTAATTCATATTAACGAAAACTTGATATATCAAAATTAACTTCGTGATTTATCACAAGTCATGCTAAATTTTGATTCGCATAATAATTATAGGTTCACGGATTCAAGTCATCCAACCATGCGTATAATTCGTTTACTATTCATTCAAGACATTCAAGATAACGGAAAGAATATTGCAGGAAAATAATTACATTGCTTCCCAACTATATAGCTAGCTATGGCAAGCGAGCTAAGCCCTTCGACCCCTCGATCAGTCCCTCTTGCTTAAAAGGACAAAAGAATACGCAAGATGGAGCAATTGAGCTTCTAAACCGATCACTTTCAAGCATGTCATTTCAGAATAATTCAGATAGCTAGCTAGCTAGCCGATATGGTGACATATTCATCTCAAATAAGTTGAGTTTCGATCCACAGCATCGTGAGAGTGAAACTACTGAGGCCCAACTGTTCGTTGTAGGTGATCGATGAGTCCTTGTAATTTAAACTGTTCATGATCCATTATATAGTTAGCACTAATTAAGTGGGATTTGATATTTAAAAGCAGTGAACTCGATCAATCTTTTCAAAATTATAATCCGCAGATTTGTGACTCATAGCGAAAGGATAGGAAGATCAACCTTAATGCGTAATTCTGCTTCTTTGGCCATTGCTTTTGAGAGAAGACAAGCAACCTAATCCTGAATAGGTATATAATCACACACACACACACACGTATTCGTTCATCAACTTTAACCCAAGTGCAATGAAACTTGATCGAATAAAGTGTGGAATATCTACATAAATGATGAAAAATATATTTAAAGATCAAAATTGATCAAAAAAAGGTTAAGAATTCTTCCCCAACACCGACACCGACATTGACTACTACTGCATAATCTAGCTAAGGATCACATATAGATTGCCATGTCCATAAATTAAGTAACAGTTATATATGGTGGAGGTGAATGCCATGATTCCTGCTTAAATAAACTATATATCGTGTCCTCTTATGGAAACTCTAGCTAATTGAAAGTGACACGCTAAACCATCTACACCAAAAGCCAGAAATGTTCTATAAACATCGTATTGACGCAGTGGCGGATCCAAAGTTTAAAATTTAGCTGAGCGGAAAAAGATTTAGGTAAGTGGGTCACTCCCTCACTGTGTCTGTTCTTTCTAGCTAGTTATTAGGCTATTTTTTTTTCCAATGTAGACTTTTGAAACCTACCGGGTTAGAACTGAACTTGCTCCTATGTAAGTCCGCCACTGTATTGACGTACTGCTCACGTAGACCAATTGTATGCATACAAGTCTGGATGAGATATATCAAGGATATCATACTTGTGATTTATATGCATGAACAATTGAACCAATTGCAATCCGAACTACCTTTCACGCACATATAATTGTTGGTGTTTCAGCACTTCTTAACTTTAGCTTTTGATCGATCCCAGAATCTCATCTTCAGTAAGTGGGGTTGCATAGTATTGTATAATTTACATAGTTGTGAAATCCAAATTAATGGACCACCCCACGAATGAGACCGACGAGTGTCGCATTTATATTTATCTCTCTTATTCTATTTAATTAGTTTAATCGTCAATCATGATCGGAGTTTCTCCAACAAAGTTAACTAGCCAGGTTCACACTTCACACCGAGTAAGATATATATTCAAAAGATTTGTTCTTGTTAATTAATCTACAATCTAGTTGTAGTTATTTAAATTTACTCCAACAACAACCACGAAGTTGCTAATAGTCCTAATACTAGAGCATTGAATATTGATATTCGTCGAATGAACGAGGCATAGTTTCGAATTGGTATATAGTTTACAAACTTTATTTTGTCACGGTTATGTGCACAATGTAGCTATTAAATTCGTACAGAGGGTATGTTGCGTCTTACATTGATTCAAACCCGATTGTGTACGCTCAGTGCAAATGCGGGAATAGACCTACCCGAAGAGATTATAGTGGAAATCTTATCTAGACTTCCGGTCAAATCCCTACTCCGGTTCACTTGCGTCTCAAAAAAAGTGGCGCTTTCTCATAAAGTCCGATCTACAGTTTGCAAAATCCCAATTTAACCTAGCTTCTGAGCATAAAACCCTCACTCACAGGCTACTCCACTCCGCCTTCTCCCCTGAGAAGTTCGTTTGCATAGACTTGGAGGTGCCGGCATCGTCTTTTACAGAAGAATATTCCTCGTACAATGTGAAATTCCCTTTCCTCCGACCGGGTGGTATAGTAAGACTACTTGGCTCCTGCAACGGGTTGGTATTTCTAGTTGTAACTGAGGTTGACTCTGGCAAAACCTTTTATGTATGTAACCCATCAACTGGATTCTTCAAGCAATTACCATCCCTCGGCTCAGTTAAGAAGGATCCCCAAAGACATTCCTGTTGTCAGTGTTATGGTGTTGGCTATGTCGACCACTGACGACTACAAAGTTTTTGATGTACATGCATACTCTGAAGATGAAGATTGGGGGGACGAGGAGGAGGAGGTGATACTATTCTCATTGACAGCTCAGTGTTGGAAACAAATTGGAGCGCCTGGGAATACCCAAGCGGGTCGCAAATACTGTTGGGCGCTTTCCAATGAGGCGCTTCACTGGCTGAATGACGAAAATGATCAAATATCTGCTTTTGATCTTGCAAAGGAGGAGTTCCGGACAATATTACTGCCTAATTTCAGCCAGGATGGGA
The DNA here is from genome assembly GCF_933775445.1 of Argentina anserina. NCBI lineage: Eukaryota > Viridiplantae > Streptophyta > Magnoliopsida > Rosales > Rosaceae > Argentina > Argentina anserina. The sequence continues at coordinate 24,219,717 of NC_065875.1, forward strand.
AGAATTTCAGCTGTCTTGGGCTTGTTCATGGAGGGTGCCTGTGTGTAGTGCGTCATAAGATGGCTACTTGCGACTCAATTGATTTCTGGGTGATGAGAGAGTGCGGCGTGATGACACTTGGACTAAACTGTTTAACTTGAGATTTTCCTGGTTATGAAAAGTTGCACATTTGTCTGGAATAATTTTGGGTTCGTGATAAGGGTTGATCATAAACAAGAAGAGATTGAGAAGCATGGCCTGATTGGGATCGAGGTAGATCAGATTTTTGTAACTGTTGCTCATTATGAAGAGAGTCTACTTTGGATCAATGAGTAACGATCAGACTTGCGTTCATGCTTTTGCAAACAGTATCGAGTGTTTGTTTATGTTCGTCAAATATACTGATCTCTGATATTTATTACTCGATTTTTCAATGACTTCAAAACTCAACATGTTTGTGAACCAGAAGGGCAAAACTCTAGCTCCTCTTATATTTTTATTATGCATGCCATGTATGCTAGCTCAATATGTTTCACTGGCTATTCGACCGGTGTATCTATGCTTTAGATATTTGGCTTGATAATCTGTCTACAGTACTGTGTTGGCAGTATGGATTTATGAGTGTTTCCTATTGTCATGCTGAAGAATGGAATTTATTTTCAGATGCTTTTGGAACACAAACAGGCTAGGGAATGCCAGTTCTGATTCAGAATTTCATGTTCTCCGATCAATTAGATTTAATCCATTTGTACGTTCTTGGATGAGAATAAGTATCAAATATATTCTTTATTATTGCTACTTGTTAGAGATATATATGTTGCTTTGAGTATATGGGAATTGTGAGATGTTACTGTGTAATTAATCTCTCACGATATCTGTATCATGTGAACTTGATCATAGTGTCTGGGGGATTAAATATGTGTACACTAAGGGTGTTGTTTTTTTAATAACTTAAGGGTCGGTTTAAGCGATCATGGTTAGTGATGAAGACCAGAAACTAGGGATGTGCATAGTTGACAGAATAGGTCGGTTTTTTAAGTGATCATGGTTAGTGATGAAGACCAGAAACTAGGGATGTGCATAGTTGACAGTAGTTAATTGGCTTGAGAATATAATTGCTCTTCCAAGTTCCAAGAACTGGCATGGCATGCTTAGAATGAAGATAATCACTCTAGCTGGTCACATGCTTTTATTTGGAGGCTTCATCATCAGCAGTGTCCACAATTTTTTAAAAATCTTAATATAATTTTGAGATATTAGTTTGATGCTTTGTTAATGAGCATGAATTGAATTTGTTGCTTATCTTTGCAGTCGATTAAACGCAAGCTGTATTGCCTCAAAAAACATTAATACAATACTAGAGGCGCAGCTACGTACGGGCACAGTGGCCATGGCACCCCCAAACTTTCTAATTTCATATGTAGTTCATGTTTTTCAGTAAGTGAATCAAGTTTTATCATCATATACTATATATACTTGGCACCTCTAGTGTTTATCCTTCAAAAATTGGCACCCCTCTTATACAATATCTGGCTCCGCCATTGAAGAACACAATGACTTATATGATTTTATACAACTTCTTTAAGTTTGGAAATCAGTTAACATACTAACATGATCCAAATAAGTTGTGAATCGTTTTGTGTTCACTTTTTTCTCTTTAGATTTAGGGAGAGACAAATCAAATAAGAAAATAGGGACAAACAGCATATAACTGAAAATGCCTGCAATTACCGATCCCACCCATTCCAAAGAAGTGATTCCAGCCACATCCCAACCTCTTCAGAACTTAAGAGTTACAAGTCATGCTAAAAACTGTTGATCATTTGAATAAAATGCATGATCTGAAATTTTTTATGGTTGCACTGGTTAATCATGCGATTTTCTCGCGGTTAATCTTACATGCATCCATAAATAATTTAAACTTTTCTACAAAATGAAGTCTGTGACTCTGTCTCCGTGTGGTTTTCTCTTAGGTGAAAATTTCCTTATAAAGATTAAGGAGTCATGAAATATTTCATATTAGGGCAGTACTACAGGTTCAATCCTCCATATGTCTCTTGCATATTCATGAATTGTACGATCACTGCTGAACTTGTATGAACCAGCTGTGTTCAAAATCGACATCTTGGTCCATCTCTGCACCAGACCACAAATCATGAGAACTTCAGAAGTAAGCAAAAAATGAAGGTGATGAACATGCAGTACGTCGCTAGTCACGTACCTTTTGATCTCGATATGCTTCATCGACCTTGTCTTGGCATTCTATATAACTAGGGAAGTCGTATCCAACAAGAAAATAATCAGCACGGCCATAACCTTCATTTCCTTCCAGAGATCCCATCAGTTCATCGTAGTTGTAAGGACCAAAAACACCACTTCTCACATATGCCTTCACTTCTTCAAACCGTGGATCCGCCACAAACTGTGTGATTTTGTTAAGAAAACGAAATAAGAAACCAAGTTGAAGTTCATCTTACCTGCCTTTGATTAATGCAACCTTATCATAATGCGTATACCTTTCCTTCAGATCTTTGTTTCCTTAGTCTAGAGATTTCTTCTGCTCTGGCACCAAAGAGAAAAAAGTTATCCTCTCCAACCTCTTCCCTTATTTCGACATTAGCACCATCTAGAGTACCAATTTGTATGCATCCGTTCATCGCAAACTTCATGTTACTGGTTCCACTAGCTTCCATACCAGCAGTACTGAGGGAGATCATTATGAAAATATAGGCCAGAATTAGGTTCAATTAGCTATCGGTTACTGCTGAGTAATGAAGTCAATCTAACAAGTAACCTGATATGCTGGGACAGCTCACTACCAGGAATAAGCACTTCTGCAACACTCACATTGTAATCAGGAACAAACACAACCTTCAAAAGATCGCCTACCTCTTGATCACGGTTGACAATGGCTCCTACATCAGTGATAAATTTAACAATTCTTTTGGCTTGGACATATGTCGCAAAGGCCTTCCCTCCAAAAATACATACCCTTGGAACAAACTTTGTTTTTCTTTCCTCTGGACTCATTTCCTTCATTTTCTTGTAGCGATAAACAATTCCCAAGATGTTCATTAGCTGTCGTTTATATTCGTGAATGCGCTTCACCTGATATCAAAAGTTACACATACGAGTAATATGAAGTGTCAAGCTATTCAATTGCAAAGGAAGTACTTCATCTTTAACAATCAGTTAAATAACATTCTTTCACTCAAAACTCCATAGTATTTTCATGTAAAAATTAGTTCTTTTGTGTAAGGATCTCCTTTTCTTTCTACATGATTTGATAACTAAAACAGAGGACTAGGGAAACAGAACCAAGTATTTGATAAGAGGCAGAGGATAACCTGCACATCAAACATCGCATCAGGGTTTACTAGATAACCAGTTTTTTCCTTGAGGAATGATGCAACCTTAATCTTATTTCTCCTTTTTACTTCCCTCCATTCAGACTGGAAATCTTCATTCTCAGCAAACTGTGGACAAGTGATATTACTCCTGTTAATAGATGATATGAACAACAATACTCATAACATGGGTGAAAACTTGAGGTCAGTGCTCTACGCCTCTACATGACAGTATCGGGAGAGTTGTAAAGCAAGTGATCATATAGGACAAACATCATCAGATAGTTTGAAGCTATTACAAAGATCCAAGTATAAGTGTATAACGTATAGTATACCAAAAAATAATAACTAACTTGCAAGTTTAAGTGTGATTGTGTGACATTTACCTTTTGAAGGTTCACCAACATCTCAGTATTTTTTACCCACTCTTCTGTGCCAATACACTTGGTTATAAGTCTACTAAGATCTGGATTGCAGAAATGAATCCATCTTCGCGGTGTCACACCATTGGTCTTATTTTGAAATTTCGCAGGCCACAACTGCCAGAAGAACTGTTAAGTGAAAACAAGTGCTTGAAATAAAAGATTGGCATTAACGGCATTAACGTGCTTTCATACCTTGTAGAATTCGTTAAATACTTCGTTCTTCACTATTTCACTATGAATCTCAGCTACTCCATTTACTGCATGTCCACCGGCAACACATAGATTAGCCATGCGCACCATCTTTGGCAGCTCAGGATCTGGTTCATATGCAACCTCTTTTTTCTTCTCAGTGTTCAGTACTAAAGATTGGTCTCCCTCGTCAGTGGCTTTAGTTTCATTATTAGGAACAATCGGCTCAATGTGATCAACAGAGCTTTCTTCTGATTTTGGTAGGATTTCTAGGACAGAGTCAGGCAACTCAATGTTATCTAGAATTCTCATTTCTTTCACTTTTTGTAGCAACAAGTCCAGATCCTCAGTGCCATACTCGGCAACAATAGTATGAATTAGCTGGTCAATATTATTTTCCAAAGGACAAATATTGTAAGGTGATAAACTTGAAGGTGAATGTGCACATTTGCACCACTACAAATTATCCAGTATGATCTTGAATATTACCTCCTCATCAATCATTTTTATGATCTCAACATGCCTTGGCAACAACTGCTGTATAAGCTTTAAACTCCACTTCTCCAATGCCTCGGGTAGAACTGTATGGTTTGTGTATGCAACAGTTCTGGAAAAATAGTTTATGAGTGACAGACATAAGCTTATGCTTTTTGAAGCCAACAGTATACAATGCAATGAACTGAGTAAACAAAATTATGTAATGAAGTACCTTCGAGTAATACCCCAAACTTCGTTCCAGCTCAATCCCTTCACATCCACCAATATTCTTATCAATTCTGGGATGCAGAGAGTTGGATGAGTATCGTTCATCTGAACCGCAACTTTTTCAGGGAAGTTTTCCCAATTCACAGAGTCCCCTGATCTCCTTTCAAAACGCGCGATTATGTCTTGGAGAGAAGCAGAACACAGTGTATATTGTTGCTTCAATCTAAGTGATTTTCCCTCCACAGTTTCATCCCCGGGGTACAATATGTAACAGATCTAATCATGTAGCACAGAACATTAAGGATAACCAGTTTTAACTAGTTGGTCATAATAGTTACAGCTACATAGTATATATTGTAATAACACAGTGCATGCAAACATATTTAGGAAGAAAAACCTTAATAATTATGGATTCATCCACACCTTTTCGGCATTCTTCATGGCTGCATATGCCTTGGCATGATCGCCAGTGTTGAAAGCATGCAAATCAAATTCTGCTGGTGTAACTTTTGTGGACCACAGTCGAAGATTTATGGTGGTTTTAGTTTTATATCCTGGTATGGGAACATCATATGCAACAGCAGTGACATTTTCGCCTCCAACCCATTGTTTTTTTCCATTAGGGCCTGAAATTACTTCACCGTAGAATTTTACAGGATAGGTCACATCATTCTTTGGAATTTCCCAAGGATTGCCCATCTGATAAGAGTTTAAATCAGTCAACAGATGACATATAAAGATAATGGTGACCTATATGAAACTACTCAAATGCTGGTCACCCCTAAAACAGTAGGGTTTAGTAAATCTCTTGCATAAAATGTAAAAAATGTAAATGAACCGTGATGACAACCTCAAGCCAATTTTCAGCAACTTCCTCCTGGCCATCTTTTGTAATAAGCTGCTTGAACAATCCATACTTGTATCTGAGTCCATACCCCCATGCCGAATAATTTTGGGTCGCCAGGGAATCCAAAAAGCATGAAGCAAGCCTCCCTAGTCCCCCATTTCCGAGAGCAGCATCTGGTTCCTATCAATTAACAACAAAAAGTTTGGACTTCCATAGTTAAAAGAATGTTGGATCACTCTATTCAATGGGTTAATTTAAAACTATAGGTTAAAATCATTATTTGATCAAATAATAATGGTCAGTGAAGACTCACCTGCCTAGCCACATCTTCTAGATTGTGCCCAAGCTTTTCCAAAGCCTCTGCATAAGGTCCTGAAAGCTCCAAATTGCCTATTGCATTTAACAATGCCCTACCCTGCAAGAATTTAAGGGCATAACATGTAAATTTGGATAACATATTACCATTATCAAGTAATGTATACAAAACAAAGTAGTTCTCAGAAGCAGGACAGATAGAGACCCAAGTCAAACCTGTAGAAACTCCATTGAGAGATAATATGCCTGCTTTACATTCAACTTCTCATGGTACTCATATGTAGCATTCCAGTTAGTGATAAGCATATCGCGAACACTCTTTGCGGTGGCATAGAATGCCTTAGGAAGTCCAAACAATTCCATTGAGAAGCAAGGTGTGAATTCCGCGTGATATTTGATAATCGATGCAATGGATGCAGCATCTGGAGGACATGCACCCCCCAAAGTACCTGAACCACTTGAATCAGTGTCATGTATCACATACAATGTCTCCCAATTTCACTAAATATAAACCCAGACAATTAACTTGGGTTTCATAACAATGTGAAGTCCAAGACTTGAGTGAAAAAGATAACACTTTGCACTGCAAATTAGTACAAACTGCAACTTAGAAAATGAACAAAAAGGAATCGAGAAAAATGAAGTAAGGAAGAAACCAACCTTCTCGGGTAGCAACGTCATTAGGTTCTTGCTTCTGATCAGTAGCAGCCACATTCTTCACACACAGCCTTCTCCTACCTCGGCCAGAAACAGAGCCAGAGGTTGAGATCAAGAACAACCTCGAGTGTCTTCCTATATGATTGGAGCCTGCTATGAAGCTTGAGATGAACGTGGAAGGAGTAGCTGACTTCGATGGTTTGGATGTAGCTGAGAATGGGATAGCCGCCATTGCTCTCCTCAACTCTCTAACACAGAGAGAGAGAGAGAGAGAGAGAGAGAGAGAGAGAGAGAGTCTGGAGCAGATTAATGGGAAAATGAGTGAAAGAGAGAGTGAGTGGGTCGTGCTCTTTTGTCTGCTTATCTTCTTCTGCGGGACATGGGACGCATTGCTTAATTTGCAACGTTTTACCTTTTTCCTCCTCATGTTAAAAAAGAGCGAACCAAATATGGAAACTTTTACCGTAGATTATGTTATACGTTTCATCGGTGGATATTGTTTTGTGACTTGAGATCATAAAAATAATATCCGTTGTGTTGAATGTAGGATGTATAACATATATTGATGTATAGTAAATTAACCCATTAAATATGGACTGAAACTAACAATGTGGTAATTGCGGGACCAATTTTCCACGTATGGGAAATTTGTCAATATCAAATGACAAAGGAGTTGGGATTTTGCCATAGGCGCTCCTTTGCCATAATGAACAATTCAACAATATATGATGGTGAAATTGGTATGGGCAGATAGGCTAAAATAGCGTAGCTTATATACATATGGCATGGCCAGCATGTATTCCTTAGGTTCCCCAGCCCCTGATGCTAGAATGAGAACGATACTTGGTTACTTGCAGAGAAAATTTGAGGATGATTTTGATTATTAAATTACACCGAAAGGAGAAACTATGGTTGGAAAACCCTCTGGTGACATATATATGAACAATTTTCTATATGTAGAGCTTGTTGACTAAAGATCCCAATATGCAATACTTACATGAGTTACATAAAAAAACTTGAGAAAGTTTGTCTCACACACAAAAGTGAAAGAACAGCAGAAGGAAGAGCAGCTAGCATTTCTCCCATAGATACGGCATGGAAATTGATAATCTAAGAATTTAGAAGATAGGAGAGTCGAACATTACACTGTGGGAAAAGGGTCGACTTCCCTTGATTTCTCAAACCCTAGAGCGCTGTCACCGGAATATATGCATTCGACCATTCGTATTATATGGAGAGACCTTTTATATTTTATTTTATAAGAGCAAGAAGGGATTTGATTGGGGACGCAGACCAACAAGAACATAATTGACTTCCTCATGCCCGCAGGTATCCTCCACCAAATTAGCATCTGACAATCACACCTTAATTATTTAGGTCTCTTCTAGGGAAACAATGAGTGATAAAAGAGGGCTTGCAAGGATCGTTAATGAGTAAGAACTGAATTGAGTGGATTTACCGCGGACATGGTTGATATAAAATGACTAAATAGAGTAAAATAAATACGAAATATTGATAGCCCCCTCCAATTCTGGGAAACAAGTCACTTTAAGACTTGGACTTAGAGCCGTACAGTTTCCCTCTGATTTTCCACGGCATATTTCTCCGATTTTTCTCGCAGCCACAGAGATGAAAGATAAATACTAGACTGCAGAATCGTAAACCCTTTGCTTATTTCCTTTTTTGTTGATAAATATTCAGTCTATTTTCTCTTCCCGTTTCAAGCACAAACCCAATCCAAAACCCAACTGTGGTGGTTTGTGCACGAAACCAGTTTTTCTTCCAAATTACTAGGTACATTTCCATCTTGATTGTATCCCCATATTAATGTCATTTCAATTCCGTTACTTCTTGCACAACTTTGTCATTCTTCATATGACATTTTTGATCTCTAGCCCTATATATGCTTCAATTCTTCAAGTCTATTGCATAAATGCAGTTTTTTTATTGATGATTCGCATAAAAGATTCGTACTTGGTTTAGTTATCCTTTGCATTTTGTTACGAAAAAATAGTTTAGTTAATTGGTAAAACAATCTGTGAATACCATTCTCATTGATTTTCCTTTCCTGTGCTGTCTAGGTAACAGTGGTGAATCTTTCAAGGGTTCCGTCATTTCCTTTGATCCAGTGACTTTTGCCTATAAAATATCTAGTAGAAATCAATTTTAAGCTCTGTTGGCGTTGTCATTGTTGTCAAAATGTTTGGGTTTATGAAATCCCCTGCTAAGATTGCTAAGCAAAGCTCTGTGGACCCAGGATCTCTTGATAAAGTTACTAAGTCTGATGGGGCTAAGATCACCCCGGCGAGACGAACTACTTCTGAGCCCGTGCTCATCACCCCGGACATGGGTAATGAGACACATGGTAAGCCTAGAACAAGAGGGGCTTCTCCTGCTTCATACGAGAACGATTTTCGCGACTCGGGAGGGCTAGAGAACCAGAGTGTGCAGGAGTTGGAGAACTATGCTGTGCACAAGTCTGAGGAGACAACAAAGAGTGTCAACAATTGCCTGAAGATTGCTGAGGACATCAGGGAGAGTGCTACAACCACACTTGACACATTGCACCAGCAGGGTGAACAGATTAATAGGACACACATGGCTGCTGTTGATATAGATAGGGATTTGAGCAAGGTATGAACATGGTTTTCTTGCATTCATGAACAGATTATGATCGAGGTTGTGGTATTGTATTGTTTAGGATTATGTTACCTAATTGTTCATGCATGTTTGGATCAGGGCGAGAAGCTTTTAAATGGACTTGGAGGCATTTTTTCTAAGCCTTGGAAGCCAAAGAAGACCAAGGAGATTAAAGGCCCTGATATGACATCAGGTTTGCTTCTGTTAGTAGTTTGCTTGCATCATATCCCCAAATTTGAAAGCTTCATTTTTTTTCGGGGATTGCATTCGATGTACTTGGATTTTGATGCGGTGTTGGTGTTCATCTTCAGCTGCAACCAATAAACATGCAAGTAAGGAGCAGAGGGAAAAGCTAGGTACATCTCCTGCACCCAAAGGAAGCCGGTCAGCTCCGAGAACACCCCCTCCTGAAGGAGCAAGTGCTATCCAGCAAGTCGAGGTATGTCTAAGGAGATGTGGTTATGAAGAATGTAGCTACATGTTCTCCGGAATTATTTATGTTTGCTTGATCACGAATACCAGGCTGAGAAGGCAAAGCAAGATGATGCTCTTTCAGATCTAAGTAATATTTTGGGCGATTTGAAGGGAATGGCTACGGAGATGGGGAGTGAACTCGAGAGGTCAGTACTACTTCTGTATCCCTGAATATTGTTCTTAACTTCATCTCTAGCTGTGCATTTGTGTTTTAAGTAATATGGAAAATGCAGACAAAACAAAGCTATGGATCATCTCTCTGATGATGTGGATGAGCTCAACTCTCGAATGAAAGGTGCCAATCAAAGAACTCGACGCCTGTTAGGATCGTGAAAATCAACAGAAGTGAAAAAATTGGAGGCTTATCATGAGACCAGCCTACAGAAAATCTGCACATAACTTTGGATGATGAATTTCTTTTTTCACTTTTGATTGTATATGATCATTGATTTCCCCTATCTGGGATATGCATGAAATAAAATTAGTCTTTTTGTTCATAATTTTCAGCATTGTACATGTATTTGGGGTTCAGGAGTAAGGATTAACAAAAATGACAAACATATCTAAAAGAAGAGATGATCTATGTTTTATTCTGAATAGGAATATGGTATCAAAAATTCAAAATTACAAGGTATACATGTTCTAAGGACATAAATCTGGCCATAGAGCTGATGCGTCAAGAAAGTTGTATATTTACAGAAGACTGCAGCTGTATCTCACGCATGTCGAAGCCTACCATTTTACCACAGATTCATAACTTGTGAAACAAGCAAGCAGGATGGCCCTGTGCCAATGACAATAAGCTCACGAATCGTCGTCCTCCCTCTTCACCGGAATCCAACTGTTTTGTGAGACGGCCTTTTTCCTGGCGTGCGAAACAAAACCAATAACATAGCCTATGAAAGCCCCAAGGACCAAAACACTTGCTCCCTTAACAAACATACTGAGCTTGGACTCCGATTTGCCACCAAATCCAGCAACACCATTACCATTACTTTCAAGCACAGCAGCTTTGTTCCCATTCCCAAGAGCCTCGACACCATCACCACCGGCTTCACCCCCCAGAACCTCTCCTGACGCCAGAATCTCCACCGAATCATGCACCTGTCCATCATGGTTTCCAACATAAGAAAGTTTAAGCTTCTCTTTCGAAGCAACCAATCTAGTATACCCGAATTCACCACCGCGATACATAGACCTCAGTGGCTGTGGGAATATAGGGTCAGTTGGATGATCCGCTCTAGGTTGCCATATCGGCTGCCAGTCCTGTCCTGCCATCCCAATCACAACATGAACAGGCCCTCTACTCACACAAGTAAAATTACTCAACGGACAAAACCTCTCATATCTATGAACATGTCCCCATAACGCAAGGGTCACATTGTTCTTCACAAACAAAGGCTCCAAATGCTCCATCATCTGCCTCCTCATTTCCGCATCCCTCCCCTCATTGCTCGTAGTATACATCGGCCTATGCCCACTAACCACCACGAAAGGAGTCTTCGTCCGATTCACACTCTCCAAATCCCTCTTTATAAACTCGTGCTGCTTGCTCCCCGTCACAAAATTAGTCTCCGTCGAAATGTACACAAAATGCACCGGCCCCATGTCAAACGAATAGTACAGGTTCCTAGTCGCCGGCGCACTAGTCCCTGTCACCTCAGTCGAGTTCCCCGGCATGTTGAACCTCACACTATACGGCACCCCACATTCTCCACCACCATCCTTCCCATATATCGTACTCGCCCACTCCGGCTTCCACGGCTGCCCCGGCCAGTCATACTCATGGTTCCCAATGCAGACATGATACGGCAGCTTCGTCGCAACCGGCTCAATCTGATTAAAGAAATGATCCCACAGCCACGAGTAGCCTCTAGCATAGCTAATGTCTCCGATATGCGACACGAAAGCCGGCTTGTCACCTAGGGCCTCAATGTCACGCAGAATCCACTTCACGGTGGCCACACTCTCGTCTTGCACACGAATAAACGTCGCGTACGGCGTCGTAGTGCCCATGTCGCCGAACATGAAAGCCACCGCCTCGTCGGAGTCTACATTTCTCGACACGAAGCTGTGCGTTTCACTCCAGCCTCCATCATCACTCCCAACCTGCGAATAATTAGCACAATGTAATTAACTACTACGCATGAGGATTACTGTTAATCTAATCAGCGGTTTAATTGCTGATTAACTAATTACCTTGTAGAAATATCTGACACCGCTTTTGAGATTGGTCATGACGCCATCGTGAACAAACCCGGGGTCTCTCCAGCCGACGCTGTGATTCGCCGGCCAGTCGCACATGTGCTGCAGCTCGTACCGGCTCACACGTGCGGCCGCCACGTCATCCATCTTCTCCTTGCTGAGGCCGTATTTCACGGCGCGTTCCGCGCGGTCAGCTGCGACGAACATGACGCGCATCTGGTCCGGGTGGTCCGTGTAGGACAAGTGGATCTGGTCGGGGACCCGACCCGATTCAAATTTGAGCTCCGGCGACGTGGCGAGGAGGTGTTTGACGCCGGGGAGGGGGTTGTGGTCGTGGTCGGTTTTGTTCGGGTTGACCTCGGAGTCGAACCAGCGGAAGATCCGGAAGGAGTAGTTGGATCGGAGGTTGATTAAGGGAAGCGAAATGGAGCCCGACCCGGATTGCCATGTGGGGCTGGAGGAGAGGAACTTGTACCCGAGGAAGTGGTGGTTGCGGGAGGACGGCGGCGAGTAGATACCGAGCCAGTCGAGCTTGGACGGCGAGTCAACCCCGGACCATTTGATCAGAACCGAGTCACCGGATTTGGAGAGCGTCGTCGTGTTTAGCGACACCGAAGGCTTCTGATGGGTCGGGTCGAATAATAAGCCCAGTAAAAGCAGAAAGAAGAAAACGAGACACGGCGGAGGAGCGGCCATTGTGGTGGTGGTGGCGGCGATGGATCAGCAATTATGAATTTGTATAATTTCTATATATATATATATGGGGTTGTTCCCGGTGAAAAGAAACAACCCGAGCAGTAAAATGTGAAAAAGTGAAAACAGTGGGAGGTTGATATAAGGACGAGAAATGGGCCGTCACGGAAATAGCCATAAAAGCCCAGGACCAGCCCAGTTTCCTTTTTGTTTTTTTAATTTTGTTTTCTGGTTCATCGTCTTAAATAGGAGGGTACAAATAGACGTGAGAGTCTTGTGACGAAGACTGTAGCTTACTTTGTTCTTGTTCTTCTTCTTGTTCTCTGCGGCTTTTAGCTCTCTCAGAAATTTATAGTCTTTCATGTGTCTCTTGCTTCCAAAGCATTTACTAACTCAAATACCAGCCTTTTCATCCATCACCATCACCCATCTCTCTGTTTCTCTCTGTCTTTGTTTTTATCTCAAACCTAAAACCAGAACCAGAACCAGAACCTTCCTCGCTCTCTGTTTTCCCAAAAATGAAGAGCGGTCTCTCTTCTTCATTTTCTTCAAGAAAGCTTCTGGTGGCGTTGGCGTTGGGGACTGTGGTTCTCCTACACCTCTTTCTGCCTGCATGTGCTACCGGAATTCCAACAACCACGGCGAAAGAGTCGACCCACCGGCGTCACAGTTGCGACGCGATTTCACGGTCCAGCAAGAAGCTACGTTCTATGTGCATGGAGCTGCAGAGTGTCCCGCACAGTCCGTCACCGCCGCCGTCGCCGGAGGATGATAAGATTGATCCAAGATTCGGCGTCGAGAAGAGACGGGTCCCTTCCGGGCCAAACCCTCTTCACAACTGACCATCCCTCTCTCGCATTTCAGTCCTTCCCCGCCGCCGGTATACCTCACCGTCGATCTCATCAGATTTTCAAGCCTAGCTATAGCTTTCTAATATATCTCCGTTAAATTTCTTGGGTATCTTTCATTTCTTGAACCTTCCATATATGGTGCCCAGTATTAGACTATGTTCTTGGTTAGTTGGTTAATTACTTAGTTTAGTTTATAGATTATGATTATACGCCATTATGGTTATACTTAGCTTCTTGTTGAATTACTAGTGAGGAAAGATGGGAGAGAGGGCATCATGAGAAACAAGCACGGAAATAATGGTGGGTGGTACGAGTCTCTGTTTGTGTCTGTTCTTCTTTGTTTTCAGGGGGTCAGGGAGGGAGGTCGGAATTCAAAAGAAGCCCATGAGCCTCATTAATGTGGGGGGTGAGGTCGTATGTAATGGTGTAACAGATCTTTTTTAGGGTTGAGATGAGTAGTAGAGGACCATGTGGGTCTCTGTAATTTTCATTAATATTTCCTCCTATAGTTCATGTTCAAATTGGAAGCCTAGCTACATTTTTAATGCAATTTTCCTTATTTAAGTTTCTTTCATTTCGTGAGAGCTTAATCTTGTGGCCATTAATTCTCTCATTCACATCATGAAATCATGAATCATCGCGCACTGTATCTAATGTAATCTAAATTTTTTAGATGCTAATTCGTTTCAAATGAATGAAATGTATAGAGTCTAGAATTTATATTTTAAGATCATACCAGGAGAAGTAAAACTACTTGTGTGAAAATTTTAAAAACAAAAACGCTCAACTATGATTTGTTTTTGTGTTGTTACTGAACAATGTGAACCGTGCAAATAACAACCCAATGTAAACTTGCTCATGACGTAGATTTGCTTCAAATGTGTTCTACAAGAGGAATAAACTTTAAAATTGGTCAATTAAATCATCAACACATAAACACGTTAGGTCAATTCAATCCAACCTACACTAGGAAATAGACCAGCTTTTGATACATAATACTGTATAAATTAGGCCGTACATAGTAGATTAATGTACGAAACTTATGTTTTTTGTAAAATCATCTGTGCATTAAGGTACAGTAAAACTTTAATGAAGAATGAACCGCGCGTAACTCCAAAGCCAATAAAAAAACAAGAAGCAATATGAAAATAATAAATGTAGAAATAACCAACTGTGACCGACGAACGTCACTTCCTCTCCGCGTTTAGGCCACTACCCAATAGCTCGAAGAAGAAGAAGAAGAAGAAGAAGCAGCAGCTCAGAGGGAAGCTCTATTCCCACATCAATGCCATTCACTTCACACCCCTAAATTCCCCAACTCCGAGATCCGATCAGATCTCTCCAATGGCGCTCCGTTTTCGCTTCGCCGCATTCTCTCTTATCCTTGTACTCTCTCCTCTTCTCCTCCACGCCAAGACCCTAAAGCGCGACAGTAAGTCCTCCCTCAGCTCCTCTCTCTCTCTCTCTCTCTCTCTCAGTTCAATTCAATCAGCATAAAATGACGTCGTTTTGGTGTTTGCCGCAGTGAAAGCACTGAACGAGATCAAGGCCTCTTTGGGCTGGAGAGTAGTCTACGCCTGGGTCGGAGACGATCCCTGCGGCGACGGCGACCTCCCGCCGTGGTCCGGCGTCACTTGCTCCACCCAAGGCGACTACCGAGTCGTCACTGAGCTGTAAGCAATCAATTACTCAATCAATTCAGATTTGATTTGATTAGTACTGGAGAGTGTTTTAGGGTTTGATTTAAGTTCAAATTATGCAGGGAGGTTTATGCAGTCTCGATTGTTGGGCCTTTTCCTACTGCTGTTACTAATCTCTTGGATCTCACTAGGCTGTAAGATCACTTCTTTGATCTGATCCTGTTTAATTTAATCTCATTTGTGTTACTGCCAGGTTAAATTTCCAAGTGAAAGATTGATGCCTTTATCTTTGTTATCGAGAATCTGGTGTATTTGTATGTAATTGTGTTCATTTTACAGGGATCTTCATAACAACAAGTTAACAGGGCCTATCCCTCCTCAGATTGGACGATTGAAGCGCCTAAGAATACTGTATTGTCCTTTCTTTTACTCTAATTTGTTTAGGATGTACTCAATGAACAAAATTGAGTTCCTTTAACAATGCACACATGGTTCTTGTCAAGTCCTGATGTGTTTATTGCTTTGGTCATTTACTGGTTGTTGTTACTTTCCAGTAACTTGAGATGGAATAAGCTGCAAGATGTCATTCCTCCTGAGATTGGTGAATTGAAGAGTTTAACCCATCTGTGAGTGGATTTAGATTTCCTTCCTGCCAATTTGATTTTGCTTCCTTTGGATGATTTTACTACGACTTGACTATATGCTGTTTAAAAACATCATGAATGTATACTTGTGCAGGTATCTAAGCTTCAACAGTTTCAAAGGGGAAATTCCTAGGGAGCTTGCTAATCTTCCAGCTCTTCGCTATCTCTATCTGCAAGAAAATCGTCTTATTGGGCGAATTCCAGCAGAACTAGGAACTCTGCAAAATCTTCGGCACTTGTAAGTTTCATACCTCTGCTCTTGGTGTTGCGAAAAGGATCTGTATCTGATTATTGATGCATCATTGGAATACTGTTTGTTGATAGGGATGTTGGCAACAATCATTTGGTGGGTACTATTCGAGAACTCATACGCATTGAGGGCTGCTTTCCGGCTTTGCGTAACCTGTAAGTTAATTCAAATTATGTACACTTCCATCTCCCATCTAACTGCAGTGAAAAATTATGCGGTTCTTTTTACAACTGTGATATGTAGTTACCTGAACAACAATTATCTTACTGGAGGAATTCCAGCTCAGCTTGCCAACTTGACCAACCTGGAAATCTTGTATGCATCCTTACCTATTCTCTCCTGTCTACATATTATTGCCTTTGAATTCATATGTTTAATTTACATGTAGAAACTAAATTTTCTTACGTCATGTTGGGTTGATTTTTGTTGGTTATAGGTACCTGTCTTACAACAAGATGTCTGGGATTGTACCATTAGCAATATCTCATATTCCTCGATTGACATACTTGTAAGTCTCCTGCTCTAGTCTGTTATTTATGTTTGTGCTACAGAAGTCGAGATGTTTATGGGATACTTCCATTGAGGGGTTGCCTTCACTTTTATTGCCAATGTTCAAATTGTAATCTAGGTTCTTCTAGCAATTTCAAGGAAAGAACTCATATATAAATATGCTGTTACATCCAATAACTATTGAACTGATGGAATCAACACCCTTATCAGTTGAAAGAACTGATTGCTCTATCTTTTCTTACAATATTTTGTTCATTGGTGTGTTTTAGGTACTTGGATCACAATCAGTTTTCAGGGAGAATTCCTGATGCCTTCTATAAACACCCATTCTTGAAAGACATGTGAGCTTCTTTGCCAGAACCTTTAGGAATTTGAGACTAAAGCATGTGCAATGTTTTAGTTCATGACATTATGAAGCTAATTGTGTGAAATTAATATCTGGTTTGGTTGTCTCCACAGGTATATTGAAGGTAATGCATTCAAGCCAGGTGTTAAACCAATAGGCATACACAAAGTTCTTGAGCTCACTGATACAGAATTCCTGGTCTAGTCAAGATATCAACATAGTTTTTATTTATTCATCAATTGTGTTAATGTACTTGCCCAAACAAGGGTCATATATTATCTGAGTGAAAAGGAAATGTGTCAGATGAATTTTTGCTACCACTGAAAGTATCCATGTCGTCAACTTTCCAAGGAGTTGAATCTGTGTAAATTGTAGCAGAGCTTCATATTAGTTGAAACATCCGGATTAACATAAATAACAATTTTCATTTGTTGTCACAGCAGCCAGTTTCCAATTTCTCAGTTTCCTTTTGATTCATTTTGTCAGAGGTATATTTTGGCTTCCATCAATCCTCTGTTTTCGATTGCTGGAATCAAATATGTTCAAGAAATTCAGAAGTCAACGCTTAGAGATCGATGGCTGACCGAAAGTTGAAAAGAGCTGGGATGATGGCTGACCGAAAGTTCCATTTGCTTGTTTATAGTCTGCAAAACTATCTGAATTTCTTCCATTTGAGGGTGAGTTTTCTCCCCTGCGATGAATTCATAAACTGCTCTATCAATCTCAACTGAACTGCAGCCCGGTGCCTTATCTACTCCTCTATTTCTCATCAAATTCCTAATTCTTCTGGCATCTCCATGCTTCCCAGCAGCTGCATATAAGTTTGAAAGTAAGACGTACACTCCACTATGATGCTCTAGCCGAAACAGTTTCTCAGCAGCAACCTCAGCTAGTTCAGCCTGTCCATGGTTGCAACAAGCGCTGAGAAAAGCTCTCCAAGCTACTGCTTCTTCAGATACATTACTTGAACTGGGCATTCTGTCTATTAGTTCCCTTGCTTCTTGAAAGAGACCAGCGCGACTTAGAAGGTCAACAATACATCCATAATGTTCACTTTTCGGCCTAATATTGTATACATTACACATTTTGTCCAACATCCTCAACCCTTCACACGCCATTCCTGCATAACTACAAGCAGTAAACACAGCAATGAAGGAGATATCATCTGGCCTGACGCTAGCCGCCTCCATCTCCCTGAACAGCTCCAGTGCACCTTTTCCATCCCCATGCAGTGCCAATCCTGATATCATAGCATTATAGCAAACCGTGTCCTTCTGCTGCATCTCATAAAATACTCCTCTAGCTAAACCCAACTTCCCACATTTGGCATGCATGTCAATAAGACCAGTACCGACTCTAACACTCAATGGCAGCCCAAGCCGATTCAGATACGAGTGAATCCAAATCCCAATATTTAAATCTCCCAAATGAGCACAAGCACATAGCACACTAACAAAAACAGCCTCGTCAGGCTCTAAATCACTGGCCTGCATTGACCGGAACAAGTACAAACATTCCTTGAAGCAATTGTTCTGCACATACCCAGAAAGCATGGCACCCCATATTCCTCTATCTCTCACAGGAGCCTCATCAAAGAACATTCTAGCCGTGTCCACATCACCCACTTTTGCATACCCAGAAATCATCACCGTCCACGACACAGCACTCAGGCTAGACATTTCGTCGAACACGTAACGCGCGCCTTTCACATTATCAAACGCACAGTACATAACCATCAGGGAGTTACCCACATAGATATCAGACTCAAAACCCAATTTGAAGCTGCACCCATGAAGCAGCTCCCCAAGAGAACAGCTTTGGAGTTTAACAGAGGCCTTTAGGACATAAGGGAGGGTATAGTTGTCAGGGTGAGTACCACTCTGCAACATGTGGGTGTAAACTTTTAGGGTGTGGGTGAGCTCATTTCTGAGCAAGAGGGATTTTAAGATGGTGTTGTAGATGCAAAGGGTGGGTTGGGGAATGTGGTGGAACAGTTTAAGGGCATAAGAGAGGCTGCCACTGCCATGATGTGGGTCTGAGCAGAAGGCTAGGAGTCTGCTTAAGGCAAAGGTGTTGTGGGCAAGGCCACAAGTGAAGACTTGGGCATGAGCTTGGTGGAGGTGCTTTAGGTTCTTGCACTTCTCTAACAGTTGGAGACATCTTGTACTGCTGCTAATGTATGACATGGTTGATTCACTTGATTGTGAAGGAAGGCTAGTTCAATCAAAAAAGCAAACTGGTTTGTTTCAAAAATGAGAGATAAAATTAGTAAGTGCCAAGTAATATATTAATAAAGCGCCTCTTAGCGAATAGCTCTCGTAGCTCAGTTGGTTAGAGCACCCGTTTAGTAAGCGGGAGGTCTTGAGTTCGACTCTCAACGAGAGCAATAATTTTGGACCTTTTTCATATTGTTCTATTTTTCATACTGGTCCTCGTATTAACTTCTCTCAGATTCTTTTTTTTTCTCAGGAAAAATAAGAGTTATAATTGTGGTTAGTTGGTAGATGTAGACATTCAACCATTGCCAACCAAAGAGTTGTTTTAGTGTTTAATCACCCAAAATGTATCCATTATATTTGATGCAGATGGCTGCATGTGTTCAATGGCCACGAGGATTGTCTACTCTTTGGTGAAGTCATCTAGAACTGGATATTAAAATTATCTAAATCTAGACAAGTTCTAAAAGGATTGAAATGTATAATACGTAAAACACTGATTAGTAGCATTACCAATGTTTCGAAAAGAAACACAGATATAATGCATTACCTTCTTTCTTGAGCATGGTAGGTAGCTTTTCCGAATGAAAATGGTTGGTGCGTGTTCGAAACAAACTCAGATCTAACGCATATATAGATTTGATCATATATATATATATAGTCTCTATCTAGTGTGAACTTTCACTCTGAAATTACAGAGTGAAATTCTAATTTTAACATATTTTTCGGTCATATTTTTTCATCATAATAATTCAATATTTAGGTATGTTATTCAAGATCATCTCTACAAAATTTCATCCAATTTAACAATGGTTTGAACTTTCAAAATCGAGATTTACACGAACGGTTCACGTTGAACAACTTTAATATTTAATCTAATTTCAATACCTTAGTACTCTACCAAAAGATAAGCACTAATTAGTCTTCGTTTCTCCATATAAGCTCAAGTCTTCCTGAGGTTAAAATAAGCGCATAAAGATGGGAGCTCTATGTTACGTATAAATGATAAATCAATGAGAGGTGTGTGAGTTAAATAGGGTTTAGGTAGTTCATGAGAAGAGAAAGAGGGTGTATCAAGAGAATAAATAAATTAGGAAAAATCTTATATATGGGAGGTAGACCTGTATCAGAAATTCAGAATTATCTTCTCTTCCTCAAAAAAATAGCAGAATTAGCTTCTCTTTCTGTGAAAATGGGGTTGAGAGCATTTGCATGTTTCATGCTTTTGTCAGTGTTCTCGGTGACAATAGCTGAATATGTTGATGTCAGGGTTAGAGGAGTGGTTTCAATAGCTAGCACAGATGACAATTTCATATGTGCAACCCTAGATTGGTGGCCAACTGATAAATGTGATTATGGCCAATGTCCTTGGGGAAATGCTGGAATTTTTAGTCTGGTATATGTCTCACTGTTTCATTATGTTTAATTGGTGAACTAAGTGTTGATGAATTGGTTCATTAACCTTCTTTGTCTTGGTATCTTATTTGCAGGATTTAGAGAACAAGAACTTGATCAATGCAGTAAAGGGTGAGTAGGTTCTTGTAGTTTATATGTTGTTAGTAAAAGTTATGTCACTGATATTGTTGAAGTGTTGGGCAAGAAACTGACTCTTGTGTGAATTTTCAGCATTTGGCTCAATAAGGCTTAGAATTGGAGGTTCATTGCAAGACAGTGTTACTTATGGATTTGGCTATGGAGTGAAAGACTGCAACCGGTGGAAGAAAGACAGTTCTGCGCTTTTCGGGTTCAGTGGTGCTTGCCTTGACAGGAAAAGATGGGATGAGATCCATGACTTTTTCAATAAGACACAAGCCAAACTCTGGTTTGGACTGAACGCCCTTCATGGGAAGAATCCAGACTCAAAAGACAAGGTTCTTTGGGTTGGTGATTGGGACGAAAGAAATGCTCGTGATCTCATGGAGTATACCATCTCAAAGGGTTACCCTGTTGAGTCATATGAGCTTGGTATGTAAAATCACTTATTAGTTTTGAATGGGATATGCAGATACCATAAAAACATGTGAATCTGATTATTATGTGTGATTAAACAGGAAATGAGCTATGTGGGGGTGGGGTTGCTGCAAGAATAGAAGCTCAACAATATGCCAAAGACATCAAGAAGCTCAAACAACTTGTGACAGAGTTGTTCCCAGATGGTAAACAGCCAAAGGTTTTAGGCCCCGGCGGGTTTTATGATAAACAGTGGTTCAATGACTTTCTGCTGGCCACTGGACCTGGTGTCCTGGACGGCGTGACTCATCACACTTACAATCTTGGTCCTGGTACATAACTATGTATATAATTCACTTTGTGTTGCATCATGCCATCATACATGTCAGGAATGCGCATGCTGCGGTTTTGGTGAAATATATGTCTGAGGATATCTGTTGAAATTTCAGGTGTTGATTCAACCCTTATAAACAAGGTTCAAGACCCATTTTACCTGGACAATTCAGCTCAGACATATAATGATGCTGCAAACTCAGTTAAAGAGTTTGCGCCTTGGACCGACCCTTGGGTTGGTGAGGCTGGTGGAGCTTACAACAGTGGTGGCAAAGATGTTTCACATACCTTTGCTAATGGCTTTTGGTACTTGATCATAACCCGAATTTTGTACTGTCCTTAAAACTCAGCGCGCAAGCGATTAGTTTGTGACTTATTTATGTGAGAATTGAATTAGGTATTTGGACCAACTTGGTATGACAGCAAGCTACAGTCACAAGGTTTTCTGCAGACAAGCCTTGATTGGGGGAAACTATGGGCTACTTAATACCACATCTTTCATCCCTAATCCTGACTACTATGGGTTAGAATCTCCAACTTTCATAATATCTAAACAAGGCCGGCTCTTAACGAGTGCAAGAAGAGCACATACCCAGGACCCCAAAATTTAGGGCCCATACATACACCCAGTTAAGGATCACCATTTGGCCCGTGGGCGACCCGCCCGCCTCATTGAAAAATTCATTCAAATCTGACCTTATGGGCATAAGGCTGGATAAAGGTCGAGGGTTTAAAGCCTAAGCTCAGCCTGTTAGAGCCCATGAGGCTAAAGCCCGGCTCGGCCCTATTCAAAAGTCCGCCTAAAGTCTATTTATTTTTAAAATTAATAATTTTATATGTATTTATTTGTTGTATATGTAAATTAATTAAATTATTTAGTTATATTTCTTATTTGTTTGTACTATATTTAGTTCAATAATTACCATATCCTATTCTTTTTTTATTTTTTCTTAATAAATATATATATTACACATAAATATAATAAGTCCGGACTAGAAAAACTCATAAAGCTTAATCCCCATGAGTTGCCCGTGGTTATTGATTTTATTAGAAAACTCGGCCAAGTTTGGCCCGGAAATTTTAAAAAAATAGTTGAGGCCTGGCCCGAGCTCGGTAATAATGGGTCAGACTGAGCCGGGTCTATTGTTGACCCTTACACCTAGTCATATACTAATTATGCAAAAAGGCATCTTCTTATTAAAAAGTTAAGTGGTTTACCAAGTCTTTCACTTTCTTCTACCTTCCACTAGTTCAAGAGTTCGATTTACATCACTGCATTTTTACTTCATTTATATAATTTTTTTCTTTCATTCTTTCAAGCCATATTTCATTCCTCATCTTTTTCTTTAATTTGTAGATACATTTGTCCAAATATCCCTCATCATTGTTTTTGTATTTCCTGAGTCCTTTTTCCTTGATTTGTTGGGTATATATACTAGTTATCTTGGATATTTCTTTTATATTTTTTTCCGTCTATAAGTTTGTGTTTAAGAGATATTTAGTTCGTTGTTAAATAAATGAGAGAATAAGATATGATTATACTCAAATCAAATCAAATAACAAAAAAAATTGTATCATTTGGTTGTATGTAATTGAAACTTGCACTAATATTTTACAACTAATTTCTTTAATGATATATTTATGTAAGACTTGCGAAAAGTTAGGCTGCAATTTCAATTTCGCACCGGACCTCCAAATGTTTTGAGACAGCTCTGTATCTAAACTTCTAAATAAATTTAAATTGTGTCGAAATATTCGAAACACTAACATGATATTCTCTGAACTGTTTTGCATTACACCAGTGCACTCCTGTGGCATAGACTGATGGGAAATCAAGTGCTTTCTACCGTTCATTACGGCTCTCCTTTCTTGCGTGCATATTCTCATTGTTCAAAAAATAAGGTCACCTTTAACTATATAAGCTAAGAACTGTGGCTTTATTCACATGTGTACCTACCTTCTGAGAAATACTGTTATTTGTTTCTTTTCAGCCTGGGGTCACTCTGCTTTTGATCAACATGTCCAACTCTACTACCTTTGATGTCGAAGTTTTCCCTGAGTTCAATTCGCATCCTTCGCAAGGATATGAAGAACAACTGGACACAAACTCAGCTGGTACACCAATGAGAGAAGAGTATCATTTGACACCTGAAGGAGGCAATATCCAGAGTGATGTGCTGCTACTCAATGGAATCCCATTGAAGCTCACAGAGTCATTCGACATTCCTGAAATGCAACCAAAACTAGTTGATCCTACCTCTACAGTTAGTATTGCACCAGATTCTTTCGTCTTTGTATCTATCAAGGATTTCCATGCCCCTGCATGCGCTTAGTTAGGAGGTGTACGTGTTTTTTTTTCTTTTGGTGAATACTTCAGCTTATTCTTTGAAGGAGTTGTGGTACTCAACTTGCTATGTAACTCAAACTGGGTCTTCTGAACGAGAAGATTAGGCTATCTTTTCATTATCTTAATGAGATTTAAAATATAGGTTTCATAAGGTTCCTAAAGTGTTGCCTGAGACTACTTATGCCTGCTTCTTTTTTCTGTAAATTTCTGAAGCTAAGAATCAAGGAAAGAAAGAAGGAATACTTTACTTGAGCAAAAAGGCTTTTCAGAACCAGACCAGGGCTTGCTTACATGCAAAGTTTACACAACTTTTACTTGCTGCATTTGCTCTATAAACAGTGTTATTAACTAACTTTAAACAAGGTCTCACTTTCCATAAGAAAGCTTAAGCTTCTTCTTCAAATAAACAACGCCCTAATGGATGCCAATTGCCAAATCATTGTTCAGAAACCATGGAGGCTCAGCAAATGAGGTATTCTAGTCCCTACTTTGAAGTTTATTGAGCTTATCGATCAATTGTTAATCATCAATTAACTATCATATTATTTCCATATGATCAGCAATTTTATGTAAATGACTAAGCAAAGGATTATTGGTAGGGTGAGATTTTCAGGTGTAGATCAGGTGAAAACAGGAGTCCAGCAGCGTCATTGATCGACGAATACCACCACAGAAAACTCAATCTTTCAAAGGTAATGAACTTATCTAAGAAAATATCGCCATCTAGAGAAGCTAGAATCAGAAGCACTAATGTTGCGGTCTCTTGCAGAGAAGAAGAAAACGAAGAACTGGTTCCAGAGGCAGTTTTCTGGCGAAATGAGTGAAGATTATGATTCTATCGTTGAAATAGAGCATGCAACAGCGGTGGCAGCTGCCGCATTTGCAGTTAAATCAATTGAAGAATCTGCAATCTCTGATATGAAAAGGGCAGACAATGAAACTGGTGACAAATTGGTAAAAATCAAGAGCAAAAAGGAAGATACAACAGTTTCAAAGCCAGAAGCAGGAAGAATTTCCAAACTATTCTCAGGTAAAACATGTTGCGCGCATTACATTTTCTCACAGCTAAGATCGAGTTTGCTGGTTATTCTTCAGACTAGAACCAAGATGATTGCTGTTTCAGGTGCAGGTTTAACAAAAAGTACACAAGAAGACCAAGATAGTAGGGTGCCAGTAAGTACTTCGACATATGACAAGATCCCGCAAAAGACCATCCTTCCTGCTCCCTCTATTAGACAAACTCCTACGTCTGATGCCATCCTTCCTGCCCCGTCAATGAAGAAAACTTCAACATTTCCTGATAAGCCAATTAACGGCGGCGGTATAAAAGCCGGAACTTCAGCACCAAAACTAGATTTGCCCACCACCACGAAACCTGCTGCACCTTCAAATGAAATCAAATGGCAGAGTGCAGCAAGATCTGGAGTGGTAAAGACAAAAGCAGATGAATGGGAGGAGGCTGAGATGGCTAAACTCAACAAAAGGTAGATACTCAACATTGACAATATTAATACTCAGTAACAATTAGCTAAGAACATTTCAAGGCTATCTGAGACTTTGTGGGGAAGTATTTGGATAAGATTACACGTTCTGAAATCTGAATCAGTGCTCGTAAAGTGTATTATAAATATAGATTAGATGCTGTTCTTCCTCTAACAGTCATGATTGTTAGGTATGAGCAGCAAACCTCTACGATACTTGACTGGGAAAACAAGAAGAAGAGGAAAAGCAAACTTCGACTGGAAAAAAGAGAGGTTTATCTCCCATGGTTATTTCCAATATCTTTGTTAGTCTGATCAGGGACTAATACCAACTTCTTGAAAATGCAGAGAGAAATAGAGAAAAGAAGATTGAAAGCGCTTGGAAAGTACAACAATGAGATGGAATTTATTACAAACATTGCAGAAGGAGCAAGGGCACAGGCAGAGGAGAAGCATAGGAATAAAGTACTCAAGGTGAAAGAGAAGACAAATACACTTAGAAGAACAGGGGAAGAAGCTCCTTCAACAGGTTGCTGCTGCTGCTAAGGGGAAGTACGATGAATCATAAATACTTGAAGACTGAAGAATGTAAATATCTCTTTTAAGAAACATGTATCCACCCAAAGAAAACGATGGAAGAAATTCCAAAGTGTGATTGTTCATACCATTTCATAAGAATCAAATAAAAAAATAAGTAGATGGACTACATAAAGGATAAAAACCAACACAATTGCAGTCCCACATCTATTCCTGTACATTGCAAAGGCATATAAAAGACAGACGGTACTTAAATTTGTGTGAGCGAATCAGCCACTTCGCAGTAAGGAATAATAGTTACATCAGATGTCAGTACGTACAAATTACTCGAGAGAGCTAGCCTCATCAGCTGCTGAAACTTCCAGTCCTTAATGCAGACCAAATAATTTGGAGGAGCCTCTGAATAGTGAAGAATAGAGTTAGTAGAATGTATATGAAAGACATACTGATGGAGCCACATATTTGAGATTCTCTGAAGTGGGGTATCTGATGATGCCTCACGAGGTTATCTCCCTCACCAACCTCTCCAACGTGGGATATGCAAAGTACAATACCAAGACAGATGGGATTGCAAAAACAACCGTGAGTAGCAAGTAGAGTACCAAAATTATAGCACTCCCCGGTATTACGCAAAAGACAATCAACAGCAGCAGAATAACTAATGGGAACTTGGATGTAATGTGAATGAAGCAGTCCAAAGACTTGTGAAGGGAGAAATGATGCCGGTCCACACGACCACCTCCATCAACACCATTATACCTTGATAGCAAAGGACAACTAGAATGGTTCCTCCTCAGGTTACTATAGCCAGATTGATTTCCAGGAGCCAAGTTAACTCTTGGAGAACCAATTTGTTGATTTTCCCCATTGCAGGCAGGACCAAACTTTGCCCTATCACCATTGAAGCTCTCAACCATCCATAGAAGGAAGAAATTTTTGCGAGGAAACTTTAGAATCCCCTTATAAACCAGCCGCAAAGAAAACAGGTGGCACCACGGGCAAGATATTAAAAATGGGACCTTAAATTTTTGAGTCGAAAATCTGAAGACAGCCCACTGAAGCGCTAAGACACAATTTCTGCACAGGGTATGACCACACCATAATACATGGGGTACGTTCTCGACAATGTTGAACGATTCCAAGCAAATAGGGCATTCTAGCCCTTCCTCTCGGCTTGAATTTGAGCAAACTTCATCGTCTGAGGAGTCCAAACACACCCGGCTCGGCTCTGAAGAACTTCTTCTAAGTCCAATGCTTGTAATGGCATTAGAAGCAAATCCCCACATTTTAATATCCTTTCTTCTTGTGAACAAGTACAACTAATCAAACAATTTATCAAGCACAATAAACCAACCCTGCAACAAACAGAACAAACCAAACCCAAGAGGCATTGATTACACAACTTAACAACACCCAAATTACATCTGATCTACCCTAACATATACTGCTAAATCCCAATCAAACTATACTGCTCAACTCACACTCCACCCTGGATATTGAAGAACTACAAATCCCAAGCAAAAAATTATACCCTTTTCAAAGTTCAACGTATCAAAGCTTATATCTTTCACAATGCAAAAGGTCCAAAACCCAGAAACATATCAATTAAGAAAATGAAAAAGAAACGAACTTTACATAGATTAACACATAATGAGCTGGGAATTGAACGCCCCATTGTACAATTGAATGCATTGCGATTTATTTCAACATGTAAAATCCGAGTCTAGATTTACGTAAATTTTGAAGATGATATGAACATTGGAATAGAGAAGAGGTACAGAAGTTGAAGGTGAAAAGAAAGGCCTTACCTTTACTGGGTTAATCGAAAGCAGGAGCTCCGGGGATTGAATTGGACGGAAGAACCAAGACGTTGATCAGCTCGGTTGCCTTTGTCTGTCTCCGGTGGCCGATATCCTTTGTAATTTGTTTAGTTTGGTCCGAATACTAAAACGACGCCGTAGCATATGAATATGGAAATGGCTGGATGGACAGGTGGCGAAAGCCCGCGTCGCAAGGATTCTAGTTGGGTCTTGAATGGGGAAGGGAAGAGGGAGAGTTGGCAAGTAGTTGGGGTTTTGGTATTTCTTGCATTTTTTTTAACTTCATCCTATCATTCCCATGTTTGGCAATACAAATTGGAAAACAATCAGACCATCTTGGAAATATATCTTCGAGCAACCTACCATATGATATTTGAGTCTCAACCTCAATGTTTGAGCTGATATTCAAAATGTGCACATGGATGAAAAATTTTATATTTACAAACCACTGTATATTTATATGATGTAATCTAATCTAGGTCATTCACACTGTATGAGAAGATTCAAGCCGTGCATCGAAGATTCACACTTAACACTTGTGACTATTAGTTTGATAACTTTGGTTCATGGTACTTATAAGTCTTATATTTTAGCTTGCAAATTGAAACATTTTTCAAGAGATATTTCACCAAAGTTTAGCAAGCAGTACATAAACATGAAACCCCTACGAGGTCAACGAATGAAATCGTTTCACATATATAGCACCTTAAACCTATTTTAAAACAAAAAAGAACCCACCTTTACAAGGAAGCTAGCCTTAAACTTTTATTCTAACAAGAACCCTAGCAGTTCGAAGCAGAGATTGATCAAACTCTCTCAGGCCTCAACTAAGACAGGTGCACCCCTTCGCCCAATGCAAACCTAAGTGAGAAGGCTCCCTCCTCAGCATCACCATAGCACTGTCAGCCGTCTGGCTCGGGACATCCGCAACCACGCCTCCACCGCCGCAGATCGGCCAAACCAGGAACCTAAACACCGCTACCTCTACCACTATTGCACCAACAACGCTGCCCAGCTACGCGCTCCGACAACCTACAACATTTGACAAGCATTTAAATCTAGTTATTCATTTGCTAATAAACAATGTACCTAAAAATAATATCCAATAATGAACATAGTACTAGCATTCTAGCAACAAGTTATCATGCCATCATTCATGATCATCCTACATGAACTATGTATGACCTATACAACTTTACTTCCATTTTATATAGCATGGAAGACTGGTAAAGTTTCTGCTTAAACCTAGTTCACAATATTTACGATCGAATAGAAAACCACCCCAAGGCTCATCCATATCAGGCTGTCACCCATAATTTAGCAATGCTGCTACATTTGATGTTCTAAGGTCCCTGACATTAGCCAGAAACAGATACAATTACGTGGTGTGGGTGTGACATTAGAGTACTCCCCA
The DNA here is from genome assembly GCF_933775445.1 of Argentina anserina. NCBI lineage: Eukaryota > Viridiplantae > Streptophyta > Magnoliopsida > Rosales > Rosaceae > Argentina > Argentina anserina. Next base: position 24,248,532 of record NC_065875.1, read on the forward strand.
TTATTAATTTACTCACATTAACGTATCACAACATTTGTTGTGATGTCGATATTTCGATACAGGTCGCAGCGCAGGCCCAAATTACAAAATAATAGGCAGAGCTAGCCTATAGAGAAAATTAATCACAAGCATGCAGTAGAAAATTAAGATAAAAGTGTAGTGGTCTAACCCTTCAAGAAACCTTTGGCCATCTTCATGAAATCTCCAAACCCTCCACCACCTTCTTCTTCCTCATCATCTTTGGCAGCTGGCTTCTTCCCTGATTTCTTTGGCTCGTCATCTTCGTCGTCCTTACTAGTCTTCTTCTTAGTCTTACCAGCACTAGCGTCAGACTCGGAATCAGATTTCTGACCCATCTTACGAAGCATATCCTCGGCCTTAGTCAGATACTTGCCCATCCCACTCTCCTCAAGTTTGCCATAATGGTTGGCCGCGCCGAGAAGGTTACTCGCCGCCCCGGCCAACTCGGCCTTCTCCACCTTCTCCCCCTGCGCTGCTGACGCTATTACCTTCGCGCTACTCATCAGCTCACTAGTCGACGGCACTTCATCCTTCTTCCCTGTTTTGTCCCCTCCCGATGACTTACCGGGTAATTTTCTCTCGCTGATCTCATCTTTGCCCGATTCCTTATCACCACCTTTGGGTGATGGCTTGGTCGATGACTTTGTGGACTTATCGTCTTCGGCATCGGAGCCAGTACCTTTGGATGATGACTTTGTAGACGTCTTGGTTTCACTTTTCTTATCGCCTTCAGCATCAGAACCAGCATCTTTGGATGATGGTTTTGTCGATGACTTTGTAGACGCCTTGATTTCACTTTTCTTATCACCTTCAGCATCAGAACCAGCATCTTTGGATGATGACTTTGTAGACGCCTTCGTCGTCTTGGCTTCACTTTTCTTACCACCTTTAGCATCAGAGCCAGCATCTTTGGATGATGACTTTGTAGACGTCTTGGCTTCACTTTTCTTACCACCTTCAGCATCAGAGCCAGCATCTTTGGATGATGACTTTTCCGATGGCTCTGTAGACGTCTTTGTTTCGATTTTCTTATCACCTTCAGCATCGGACGATGAAGGCTTTGTCGATGACTTTGTAGACGCCTTGGTTTCACTTTTCTTATCGTCTACATCACCGGAATCGACATCCTTAGATGACGACTTGGTCGCCGTCTTGGTTTCACTTTTCTTATCGTCTACATCACCGGAATCGACATCTTTAGACGACTTGGTCGCAGTCTTGGTTTCACTTTTCTTATCGTCTACATCACCGGAATCGACATCTTTAGATGACGACTTGGTCGCCGTCTTGGTTTCACTTTTCTTATCGTCTACATCACCGGAATCGACATCTTTAGATGACGACTTGGTCGCCGTCTTGGTTTCACTTTTCTTATCATCTTCAGCATCAGAACCAGCATCCTTGGATGATGGTTTTGTCGATGACTTTGTAGCAGTCTTGGTTTCACTTTTCTTATCGTCTTCAACACCGGAACCGGAACCTTTGGATGATGACTTTTCCGATGGCTTTGTAGACGTTTTAGTTTCAGTTTTCTTATCATCGTCATCAGGACTAGAATCTTTGGCTGACGGCTTTGTCGATGATTTCGTTGAAGTCTTGGTTTCCTTGTCATCGGAATTACCAATTTCTTTGGAAGACGACTTAGTTTTTTTGCGGTCATCGTCTTCGTTGTCCATGGGGGAAAATTTTACAGTATGTTCTGCTTGGTTCAAATTTTGGATGAGGAAATTGACTTGCGGATAGAACACTTAAATAGTAACTTATGACTTTTTCATATTAGTGAGTTCCCGCGCTATTTACGCTCCATCAACAACGAGCTTTACTTAAATTATAAATGATTGCTTTTCTGTTGGGGTAACAAACACTGTGAAGTGAAGCCAAATGGATGGGCAGAGTTTAACACTTCTATTTTCATTCACAGTCTCATTAGATTTTTGCTGTAATCAAAAAAATATTGCTATAACCGGAACTGCCACATTCATCATTCATCTCCCTTTGATTCCTTAACCACTAGGTATATCCGTATATATATATAGGGGAACCAAATGGCCGTACGTAGATCTGAAACACTGAAAGATGCTCTTGTTAGATGGTTCATTATATTGAAGATCTCGGACATGGATATCATATTTCCAAGACCGAGTGGCCTGCACTTATGCTGTAATATAGTTTGTTGCAATTTTTTTAATTATTTTTTTAATAATATTTGAAACCGGGCGGACTGAGTCTCCCAACTAGACCCAAACTCTTAAAAAATAATTGTTGTCATATGCCCAAGATAGAAGTGAAGTCAATGAGCGATTCCCCATTTTCCCTTGCTCCTGAACCACGATATAGTTTGGAGGTACAATTACATTTTGTTTTTGGCTTAAAGATCGATGACAACATTATATGGTGTCGGTAGGGTAGAGTGACCAACGTAGTAATAGATTAGATCTTATTTTCTTATATTACTAGCTAGCGAGGAGTCTACTACACACCCTTACTTGTATATATGTAAACATAGAGCTATATCAAATAATGATCGAACGATCTTAGCCCCCTAACAGATGGTTCGTCTCAAAGGAGTGACTCTAAGAACATAGGGTGGTGTTGGCCGCTTTCACATTTACGGTTAATGCACTACCTTATGTTCTCAGCACACCACTTTTAAGATACACTGTTTATATATTGGTTATACGGTTCGAAATCAAACGTGTATGCTCGTCCTGTGAAGTGTTTCAATGAAAACTATACAACATCTATATATCTTATTTGTTTTTCAATACGTATTATATACAAGAGTTTTCATTGAACCACTTCACAACCTAAACATTAGTATGCGTACGTACAAATAAGCTATAAACCAACCAAAGTTTTCATATGTAAGGCATGCACCCTCTGACCTTGCAGTGTAGGGGCATCAATATTCCACCTATATATGGCACCCGTATCTTTTCATAATCTCTGTCTCGTCTGCTATATATACTAATTTTATTTCTAGACTTGTGAATACATTTAACTTACATCTGCTAATTGTCTTTAAGTATTATCATGCAGCTGACAGTAATGTTGCCCGGAAAACTGACCGGAATAATCACGTACACGAAGGCAGGCTATGCATGGATCGAGGACGTTCTCGAGAGTCTAGATTATGTAATTTTTTTACTATATATGAAATTGGTAGTGATACATCGATTGAAATATTCCTCTCGATCACCATACTCACATCAGTCCTTGTAATTCTTGAAAATTTTCGAACAAGAAAGCACAAAACAATTGAATATATCAAACGTATGATCAAGGAGTGCGCAATTCTTGTTAACATGGTTTTCAGTGGTTACGTATATGTATACCTACTCAATCATTGTTTTTTGTTTACTAATTGCTTTTCTGATCTTCACTATGATAACATGCAATTCGCATCGTATATCTCCAACCGATTAAGCAAACAAAAAAGTTATAAATGAGAAGATATCAAAGAAATACACATTTCTAACAACACTGTGAAGTGAAGCCAAATGGATGGCCAAATTAATCACCATATCGATCGTTCGATATTAGTGATTGAATAATATAGTTGCAGACTTGCAATGTTGTCATTTTCGTTTGCGCGCGGAGATATGGACATTAACAAGATGAATAATATAGTCGCAAGGGGACATGGGGACAAATATGAGTGATTTGTCATTGTTCTGTGCCATAAGATTTTGTTTGGATGACCACATTTCGTTTTTGTCTTAGATATGACAACACTCTTTGTCTACGATGTTCACAATATGACCACATAGTGTCATTATGCTCTTATCATGTCTAGTACCACCTACTAATCTGGTACACAAACTTACTTGTATATATGTATATGTGGACATATTACATGCATGACTGAGGTATCAAATGAATATCATAACTCCTAACAAACGGTTCATCCCTAAGGAGTGATACTAAGAACACAGGGTGGTGTTTGGTCATACTTTTGTGGCTAATGCACCTTGTGTTCTCAGGTCACCCCTTTGGAATATATTGTTTATGTAACGGTTATAAATTTGGCAGATATACATGCTTTTATCTTGTGAAGTGTTTCAATGAAAAAAAAAATATATTGTTCTAATCAGCATATTCTCCACCTTCCAATATCAATTTTTTTTTCCATTTTTTCCTTCTCTTTTTTATAGTAGACATGTATGCTTTTCATTGAACCACTTCACAAGACAAGCATTAGTATATACATGCGATGATGCGAATGTGCATGCATCAAATGTGAGAATTACCGTTTGATGATTTCAAAATCCAATTGTTCCATTCACATTTCTACATTTATCTTTTTTCCATATTGAACACAAGTTTTTCAATATCCATTTTAAAGAGAACTTTTGGATAGAACCACGGTGCTATATGTTATATTCGTCCCATTTAAGGATCGTGATCCTCTCCTTGGCTGGATATTATCCTTGGCTGTGCTTTACGTCAATTGACAAAATCTAATGGTCAGTTTATATACTTTTTTTTTTGGCAAAAAAAAAAAATAGAGACCAGCCAAGGATAGTGACCAGCCAAGTAGAGAATTAGAATCCCTCGCTCAATCTTTCTTTTACCATACTCATGCCGCTCTCAGTACAATAAATATTCAATTTTTTCCGTTAGACTGGATCGCCGGATTCCGGCTAAGAGGCAAAAGTCGTAAATGGCCCTAGATTTCACACAATATTTCCAAATTAGCCTTATTCGGTATCCTATATTGACGCCGAAGTCGCCTGGAAATTGCAAGCTCACATTCAACGCCGGAGGTTCCAAACCCCAAAACCCTAAAATTCCGTTCACATGGAGATCGATCAATCGGAGCCGCAGCCCAAAAGCGAAGATCTCTTCAAAGCCGCCGAGACCGGCGATTCTTCGGCGTTCGAATCCCTCACTCCAAAGCAGCTCGCTTCAGCTTCCTCCTTCAGAAACGAGGACGGCCGCTCCCTCCTCCACGTCGCCGTCTCTTCCGGTCAATCTCAGGTCCGTCGTACTTGCTGCACTTCAAGCTTATACAGTAGTGTAAATTACACTGAATTCAGAGTTCAAGATTTTTTTTTTTTTCATGTGAATTTTTTTGTCTGCGGAATTAGGTGGTGAAGATACTAGTAGCTAGTCATGAATGGAGTGGTGTGATTAACAGTAAGGATGAAGATGGCTGGGCGCCGCTTCATTCGGCGGCGAGCAGTGGGAATACAGGACTGGTGGAGATGCTGCTAAGCAAAGGTATAGGTTTTCGTAGTTTTCGGTTTACGATTTTTCGAGCAATGTGTGTTTAATTGTGGAAGAAATGAGTTTATTATGTGTTATGGGGAAGTTAATTAGGCAATGTTGGGGTTTGGAATGGTACATTTTGGTTAGCGGTTTGATTTATGTCAATCATTTTGTAGGAGCTGATGTTAATCTGAAGAATGACGGTGGTCGCGTTGCGCTTCACTATGCTGCAAGTAAGGGGTGGATGGAGATTGCTGAAAATTTGATCTCGCACGGGGCAAAGCTTAATGTACAGGACAAGGTTTGTAGCTCTGTACAAGATGTGGGAGTATACGTAGTGTACTCATGTTCAAATGCTGCTGCAGTTTTTACGTTTGTTGATTAGTGGCGTGCGTTGTGTTCAGGTTGGAGCCACCCCATTGCACCGAGCAGCTGGTACCGGGAAGGCACAGTTGTGTGAATATTTAATTGAGGAAGGAGCTGACATTGATGTTGTTGATAAGACCGGCCAGACTCCTCTTATGAGTGCAGTCATTTGCGAGAACAAGGAGGTAAATTTGAATAGATTCCTATTGTTTTCACTTTTGTTCCATGTTTCGGACCTAAGCAAGGGTTACTGCTTTAACCTTGCATATGCTTTGCTGTTAGACCTTAACATTAAATATTCTGATTTTGATTACTGGAATGAAATAAAGTTTGGAAGTATATTCGTCTTAGTAATATGCCTATACTAGGTTTAGTAAAGTCTTGTCCGTAGTTTCTCAACAACTGAATGCTACAATGCTTTCACCGAATGGCTGTTTTGTTGCTAAGAAAGCTTAAAGATCCTTGGTATCTCTCTCAAGTGTGAGGTAGGATTGGGTTTGGCCTGATTTTTATTACTTGTTTGGAAAGACTTGATTAATACGTTTGCTCAAGCATATGTACTTGCGATGATAGTTGTTCTGTAATAATATAAAGTGTGGTAATGTTTCATCTGAAAACTTGCAATTTACAAATAGGTTGGGTAATTCAATTTGAACAAGAAATGGCTTTCCTTTCCAACCAACAAACCATTTAAAACAAGTTTAATGGAAGTACAACTTTAGAAGTGCAAAGGTTCATGTTTGGATTGAACATCATTTTCTTCTGTTTGCTATATAATTTCATGTTGCACATTGTGAATACCTTTGTATTTATTATCAACTTGTAGTCTACTTAGCAGAAATCAGAGCTGTTAGTTTCTCATATGTCTTCCATTTGCATTGTTCACAGGTTTCTCTTCTTCTAATAAGGCACGGAGCAGATGTGGATGTGGAAGACAAAGAAGGATACACAGTGCTTGGTCGAGCTTCAAATGAGTTAAGACCTTTGTTGATCGATGCTGCCAAGGCGATGCTTGAAGGGTGAGTTTCTAGGACTAATCGGTGTAAGAATGCAAAAGTCAGAAGGAACGATGTCTTCTCTGTGTTTGCATAGAGATGTTAGTCAAATTTTCTTTGTTGATGACCAATTGAAGTTTTGTATGTATGGATAAGTATGAATGGATTAAACTGTAAAGATCAGTCTCCCTGCTACGCGATTAGATAGTTTGTATTTTTTTTCCGAATCAATATGCCTGCAATGCAATTCGTGTGGTTTATAATTGAATGCCCTGAGGTTTTGATCTGAACTATGAACGCTAAGCTCTAGACAGATTCCAGCAGCTCCTCGCTTTCATTATCCCAGATGCTGGCATTGGCCGTTTGGTACCTTCCACATTGCTTCTCCGGATCAACTGCCAAATAATCCTCATAACCATTCACCCCACTCCCAAGTCTCCAACTCTCCATACGGAGTGCTATCCTTTCCAGATACCTCTCAGCTTTCCCTCAGGGCAAACGCATTTGCCATCTTCCTTTCGAGTTTCGACCCTCCACCGCGTAACTCTAATGATTCATTAGGTCCTAAGGTTCGTAAAGTGCATGAAGAATGGACTAAACAACTGAATATACGAAATCCCCTGGTTCACTACAAGAGTATGATCTTCTGAGGATTTGGGGTACATCTGGGGCTAGTGACGCTCTCTGTGCTTCAATATATAACTCACTTATACCATTAGTTTCCACACCGTGGTGAAACTGCTCAAGCATGTCATAGAGAATGAGGAACTTGCTTGAACTATATGATGCTACGAGCAAACTTCAAACATGAAAGTGAACACTTAATATGAATCGGTTTGTCCTCCCCTTTCTAACACTGGTACTCCGCAATCCGCATTACTATCCCAAAACCACCAATGCCATATCAGCCTCATCACCACCCACCCCATGGTCTCACTCGCCGATCAAGTCTTTTCTCATCTCTCGCTTCCTCTCAGCTTTCCCCCATGTCACAACATGGGGATCAGAAGCTGAATGCAGAGGCTGTTGAGAGAAGTGGGCTTCGTAACTTGGCCCTGGAACGGCGGTGATCCAGTGTGAAGGGGAAGACAGTACTGTGAAGTCTGATGATCCAGGAGCTGATGCAGAATGAAGAGCTGAGAGTGAGAGCTTTGAAGATTAAAAAAGAGGATAAAAGGGCTGCCGAGTGCCGTGAGAAAATATTGAAGGGACTTCTTGAGGAGTGGAGTAAGAATAGAAATGGATACTTGATACTTGAGGCCAAAGAAACACAACTTACTCTAAAACTCTAGAACGACAACTTCATGTGCCGTTTTGTCAAGGATATCATCTATGTTGTGGTTGATATGAACCATAAGATTATCTTTGGTTTGGTTATATCTGTTTTTGGTGAGCTTGGGCTGTGGTATAGTGAGGGGAACCGCACAATGGTTTCCTCTTCTATCACAGCTTCCCCTCTTCTTTTCTCCAATATTTCATGTACTAGTTTGGATGTGTGTGAAAAATCCAGTAACCCTCTTAAGAGACTGGTCCAAATAAAGAGACCCATTACAGTTTGCTCTTGCTCTACTGATCAAGGTTCTGCTTCTTTTCAATCTCGCAGAGGTGTTCTTCATAGCTCGGTTGCTTTAGCTGCTTCAGCAGCTGTTCTTTTATGGTCAAGTCCGGGTATATATGATCCAAATCCCCAAACTTTGCTTTATTCACTTGATTCTTTCTATAGGCTACTACTATTGAGGAAGCTCTTACCTTGTGACTTGTTATAGCTTATCCAGAGAACACTGAAACTAATTCACCAACCCCAAACTCTGTTTAATTCATTGACTTGGATATCCTAAAATGAATGATCTTCTGTGTACTACTTATCTTTTTTGTGTCTTTTTCTCTGTGTTAAAAATTATTATCCAATTGACATGAACTGTGACCACTCAATTCACAAAGCTAACCAAGGACTTCATAGACTTACAGAGTTAGAGTTCCAATTTGCATTATGTTATATTATAACCAACTTGCAAACACAACAATTTGGGTGAGTTGTGTAACTAAGGAGCTGAGGAAATTGAGTGAAAATATGAATGAACTTGAAGTGAACTTTCATGTACAGTACTTGATGTGTGAGCAGTTTTTGTGTTGCAGCTAGAGCTGGATTTCTGTCGGGATCGACCGGTTTAGAATCAATTCCAGGACCTGCGTTACCCAAAGTGGAGTTCTTTGACCGCTTCAATGGTTTGATCCTCACTCTTGTCAACTAATTGTGCTACTTTCATTAAGCTTGTTATCGTGTATAATAGTTATATGATGTTGTTTAAATTGCTATGCAGAAGAAAACCAGAAGAAGTATGCAGAAAATGATGCGAGATTCAAATCGTCTCCATTAATCCAGGGGCTACTAGAAAAATCCAAGCTCAACAAAGAGAAGTAATGTCTTGCTTCCATTTTTATCATTATGGAATAGACCAAGGCCAACAATGCACATGGTGTTGGATATCTTTTCATACCAACTATCGCTAATGTTCTCACACCAACTTGGAAATGTTCAGGAATAGTAAGGAAATTCAAGACAAGTACTGCCTGCGAGGAGCGGAATGGGGAGTCGGAGACTGCTCGACGGATGGAATGAAGCCGGACGAGAGGGACAAGTTCATTGCGATGTTGAAGGAGAGGGCTGGTGTCAAAGATTGACCACTGCTACTGATGCTGTGATTTAGGCCGCTTCACTTCCTGCAATAACACTTGTAGCGTGACTACATGAGTAAAAGATCGATAGTATTTGATTAACCTTCTGCAGCATTTCACTTTGTAATATCATTCATTCTTGTTCGGGGCACATATATTTGCTACAACAGACATTGGAGTATGGAAAGTGTGGGAATCAAAAATTGGAGTGGGTAATGGGAAAATACAAACGTGAATAGGGAACCGATTGATGAAAAAAGCTCTTTTTCACTAACCGAGAGCTGTAACGAGATTTGTGTTCAAATCTATGTTGCACTGACACGGACAAGGATACCGCGATACGACACGGCGACACAACGAATCCTAAAAACTCATCATTCGATACGGTTTCGACACGACGAATAAATAATAATTATATATATAATTTTTGTAGTAAAGCTCATCCTAAATTTAAATGCAAATCCAAAACATGTATAACTCAGTCCTACATTGGCACTCCTACACTCTAGAGTCCCAGGGAATCACTAAAAGTTTGACTATTGCCATCCATTATTAATCAACCCCTTTACACTTCCCTGCCACTACTGTAAAAAATTATACTACTATTTATATAGAATTCATGTTGTAATTGTTCAAATATATATATATATATATATATATATATCATCTACATCTCTAGATCAAGGGAAAGAGAAGCAATTAGACCAACAATCATCAAGTATTCACAGTTTTGAGGAAAATTTAAGAAGTGGGGTGTTGTTATTGCGTTAAAGGAAGAGTAGCGGCAGTAGGAGGAACAACGCAGTATGAAGAAGGAAGAGGGTGTCGGTGTCTGCATTTGGTAGAGGAGGAGGAACGACGCATTCGTCAATGCGTCAGAAAAGGAGGGGAACGACGTGTTGAGGAAGAGAGGATTAGGGAGTTCCGATCTGTTGCGGCTCTCAATCTTCAGGTCTCAGTTTTTTTTTTTCCAATTTGTTAAGGTAGCGTGTCGGACACTTAATTTTGGCGTGACATGTCATATCATATCGCCGTGTCGGGCCCTATCAGACACTCTGCCATTCCTACATTTGCCGTGTCCGTGCAATATAGGTTCAAATATAGAATAGGGTACCAACTAACATTTAGATGAACCAAATTGATTGCCACATCCAAATTCCATCCATTAAACGTACTAGAATCTTATCAAATCTATGTATTTAACTACAAGCATCATGAACAACCAAATCAAATGCTCCAAAACTGAGTTGTTGACGCCAAAACCTCAAATCTTCATTGTATGCTGAGATATTGAGATTCATTTGGTAAAGTGAATTTTTTTTTTGAGTCCGGTGAAATTTTTTGTTTTTGATAAGATCGGATAATTTTGGTATGTGAGATTTTTTTTTTGATAAATTCATATGCCTTGAGAAAGTTAATAGCAATTTGAAAAAAAAAGGAGGTCTAGCCGTTGTTAGAGGTAGATTCAGAAGCTATTATTTTGGTCAATTGTAAGCAAAATTCTCTTTCAACAGGTTTATTGACACACACAAAAAACGTGATTTTGGTTTCAAAAAGAAAATGAGATGATATTTTAACAGATTAATAGATATATAGTTATCTTAACTAATAATTAAAAAATAGTGTATATATATATATGGCAAGATTGAGCTTGCCTACACCATTTGAAATACCACAACAGAACAAATTCAGAAACATAAAAAGTACTGATTTGCTCAAATTTTATATGACATAGGACAATGAACTCGTGTACTATATTTCACAGCCATAATCTTCACCTTTCATTTTAAAGAAAATAATCTCCATTAGAAATTTCTACTCGGTAATAAGAGCATTCCAGTTAGAGCACATGCAGAGGCAGCATGAGTGAGTGAGGGTAAAACCTCCCTGACACCCTAATGACTTGATAAAGAAAAGTGAAGAGCAAGGATAGGAGGACCAAACCAGAACCTCTCTGGAAGCAAACTAACAATGAAACAATACTAAGAAACTCATAATCGAATAAGACGCATAAGGTTACTAGTATGATATTACAAATAAATGGAGGATGCTGGATGCATTTAGATCTGAGTTAATGACGCATAGTGATTAGTCAGTGCATCTGCAATTTTTTTTTCTCATCAAACTAATAATAGAAAATATTATCAAATGATATTTTTCACTACTCTCTCCCTCTTCTAAGACACTCTAATTGTTTTACTCAAATAAAGCCAATTTTGTATCAGCATAATTTATGCTATACCAAAAATGAACCTCGGCTATTTATCACAAACTCGTCTCTCTCTCTCTCCTACCCGATGAAAAGCTTTTTGATTCTTGGATTTTCAGATTGCGAAGAGTCGCGTACATCTACCCCCGTCCTCACCATTCACCTCCTCTCTCTCTCTCTCTCTCTCTCTCTCATCATCATCATCAGAATCATCGACGGCGACATTCCCTCCCTCGCGGCTCTCTCTCTCATCACCAGAATCATCGACGACGACATTCCCTCCCTCGTGGCCGACCCCAATGCCGTCGGACAGTAGATCAACTCCAGCGTCATCCCCATAGATCGGATACTGGCTCGGTGGTTGAAGGCAGTGGTTGGATGGGTGGTTCAAATCTAAAGGTAGAGGTTCCAGGTGCGGTGGTTAGGATTGGGCTTGCGGCGGCTGGTGTTGCTCTCGTTGATCAGATAGTGAGGGTCACTCGGATGGTGGGAACACGAACATACATCGCCTACTCCAACAGTGTCACGGTGGCGATTTTGCTCTCTGATCTTTCACAGGTATGGATTTTTGGCCTGATTAGGTTGTGGCTTTCAATTTTGTATTTGATTGGTGATAAAATTTGGGGATTAGAATTGATTGAAATTTGTGTTGATTTGATTAGGCTTGGCATGAGGCCTTTAAAGAAGATGTCGGGGATGCGTGAAGCTACTGAGGAAGGAGCATAAGAGAAGGAAGCTTTTGAATACTGATTATTCGGAGTGTGTGGATTTAAACAGATTGATAGTAGCTTTGATTTGCTATTGACGGTATCTTTGGCTGCTCTTGGTAATATTTTTGTTTTTGATTGATAGTATCTTTGTTTCTGATTTTGTAGTATCTTTTGTTGTTGTTAATAATATCTTTTGATGTTATCTATTGTTACGTTTGGTAGTAGCTTTTTTTACCTTGTAGTAGCTTTGTTAACTACAATAGCAGCTTTTCTGACCTTGTTGGTAGCATGGAGGCCGCTAAAAATTTCACCATTATAGCTTTTATTGGAGTATCTTGGGCTATTGTTGGTAGTATCTTTATTTTTTATTAGTTATATTTTTTGTTGTTTTTGATAGCATCTTTTGTTGTTGACAATATCTTTTGTTACGTTATGTACCATCTTTTTTTACCTAGTAATATCTTTTGTTAACTACAATAGTAACTTTTCTGACCTTGCCACAAAGGTTACCGAAAATTTCACCATTGTAGCTTTTACTATTAGTGGTGGTAGCTTTTTATGCTGTTGACGGTATCTTTGGCTACTAGTGGTATTAGTTTTTATTGTTATGTTCATAGAAGCTTTTGTTGTTGTTGACATTATATTTTGTTACGTTAACTAGTAGTAGCTTTTGTAACTGTAATATCCCACATCGGCTAACGGAGATGGGGTGATGTGCCTTATATGTACATGCTCACATCCATCTAACACGAGGCCTTTTGGGGTTAAATGGCTTCAGAAGGAATATGAACTCCGAAGTTAAGCTTGCTCGAGTTAAAGCAATCCCAGAAATGGTGACCTACTGGGAAGTTGCTCGTGAGCTCCCAGAAATAAAACTGTGAGGGCTATGGTCAAAGCGGACTATATCGTGTTACAGTAGAGCGGTCTCGAGATGTGACAATTTGGTATCAGAGCCACTCTGCCGTGTGGTGCGAGTGTGCTGATGAGGACGTCAGACTCTCAAGGGGGGTGGATTGTAATATCTCACATCGGCCAACGGAGAGGGGGTGATGTGTCTTATATGTTCATGCCCACCTCCATCTAACACGAGTCCTTTTGGGGGTTCAACGGTTTCGGAGGGGGTAGAAACTCTGAAATTAAGCTTGCTCGAGCTAGAGCAATTTCATGATGGGTGACCTACTGGGAAGTTTCTCGTGAGCTCTTAGAAACAAAACCGTGAGGGCTATGCCCAAAACGAACAATATCGTGTTACGGTAGAGCGGTCTCGAGATGTGACAGTAACCTTGCAGGAGGTCGTTAGAAATCTCATAGAAGTAGCTTTCGGTGCTTGTAACATTATATTTTTTGACGTTGCCGAAGTTTGACTGAAGACGGCCAGGACTCGCCGGACCCCACCGAATATCGCCGAAGATTTCGTTAGAGATGAGAGTGACGGTTTAGATGTTTTTTTGAAATCTAGTGGCATTTTGTAATTTAGTTCAACTTTATGTCTAGAGTGAAAGTTTTTTTTATAATAAAATAGCCTTATATAAGTAAAAATATTTAAGTGTCTTTATCTAAAAATATGAGTCATAAATCGGCTTTATATGTAATTGACCCAACTAATAATGCATGTGAGAGTTATTTTCCTTATTTTTACCCGAATTTGATAACTCTGACAAAACTGAAAATAGCAACTTAATACCGGATCTGTGGCATCTTAGTTTATAGCCACGTTAATATCCATTAGATCTAATAGCAATTGATGGCCGAGATAAGTCATAGGACATAGATCATTATCCATTATTTTAATTTTATTTTCTTCTTATTTAAACTGATTTGGAATCTCTAACCATTAAATACAAAATCAGTATTTATGATAAGTATTTATGATAATGCACGATTTTGGTGACAATTGTTATCACGAAAAAATTCCTGATAATCCATTGGAGTTGTGCAACTTTATTGAATTGATGGCCGAGATAAGTCATACGATATAGATTATTATCCATTATTTTTATTTTATTTTCTTCTTATTTAAACTGATTTGGAATCTCTAACCATTAAATACAAAATCAGTATTAATGCATGTTAATGCACGATTCTGGTGACATTAGTTATCATGAAAAAACTGTTTCCTATTACTGTAGAGGAAGGAAAAAGAAATTGATTAGAAGATCATACTCTTCTTCAAAATCGTCCTATTGAGTTTTCTTCTCTCTACGGGAGAGATTTCTTCATTAAGATGACAGAATTTAACCAAGGTGCATCACCTTCTCCATGCCCATCTCCAATACATTGCCATTTAGGCATTTACAGTATTGCTAGTTTTCCAAAAGAAAACAGTTTTTTCATGATAACTAATGTCACCAACATCGTGTATTATCATTAATACTGATTTTGTATTTAATGGTTAGCGATTCCAAATTATTTTATATTTAAAATAAAAATAATAGATATTGATCTATATCTTATGACTTATCTCGGCCGTTAATTGATATTAGATCTAATAGACATTAATGTGGTTAAAATTTTAACTATAAAACAAGATGTCACAGATCCGGTCCGAATATATAAATATAGATAAGATAATATGATATCTCTGAACAAAAAATTAGTAGCACGTACTTGGATATGTGGATACATCTCTTAGTACATATTACAAATTGTAATACTTATTTATAGTGGCGGAGCCATAAATTTAGGCTGATTGAGACACAAAATTAATAATAAAATATTTAAAAATAATTCATTGTTTGTACTAATAACCGAACATACTAGTCTCATCGTTTATACTGGTGAAAATAGTTTTAAGAGACTTTATACTTTAGAAATTGTTGCATGACAATCTTCGTCGATACTAGTGAATATGATTTTCCCGATTTATCAATTTAAGCAATCTTTCATGAGTAGTCACAAATCACCTGCATAACCGAGGGCTAGTTTTTATACAATTATTAAAATAATGTACATTAATAGATGATCATTGAGAATTTTACTATTAAACGTAGTTGGAAAGGTAAAATATATCAATAAATTAGTAATTAATAATAATAGTCAAGTCAATTGAGTGCACAATGAAAAAAAAACATTAAAGTGCTCATATTTCCCAAATCAAGCTTATATGTAATAAAGTCTACAAATTACATATATACTACTAATGGTAATTTATACTAGTCATGAACACAAACTACCAATGTGAAGAACGTGACTTATAACTTTCTTATAGAATATGAAATAATTTTTTTAATTCTAATTTTTTATATCTCTTAATTATTAAGCAGAATTTTAGATTATTATATGATAAAATGATATATGTATAATTTCATTGGCTATTTAATTGACAAATTGAGTTTAGATTATAAGAGTATAGATATGTAAAAATATTTTAACAATTTACTGAGTGGGTACTAATGTAATTTTTTTAATGAAATTTTGACCTCAAATGATAATTGGGGCACGGGCCCCACTGGCATTTCCTGTGCCTCCGCCCCTCCTTTACTTTATATAATATAGAAGATTTATCTTTCCAGAGTGATGCTATTAACCACCCTATTTTACTATCCACACATCCCTCTACTTTTCTAATCGTATAATTTAATTGTATATTGGCTTTATGATTAGCTCAATCTATGGCTTGAATAGCAAAACAACTATTTCCTTTATTACATATTTATTTAAAGAGAAAAAACGGAGATTTTGTTTAGGGGAACGGAGATTTTTCTTTAGGAACTCTAGAAGTTTCGCGATATGACACTTGAGGAATATTTTTTCTTCAAAAAGCATTCCACAATTGTCAAGCTCGGTCCCAAAACAGAAGTTTTCCATGCATTCCCAGCTTCTTCTCCGTGTTTTTCATGCACACATGTGACATCAAGTCGATGAATGTCCCATCCAAGTTCACTCTTCAGACGCTGAATCTTCTTTGTTTGGCGTTCAACGAGTTTGCAAGTGTTTTTCTTAATATCATTGATGCCACCTTCAAGCAATGACTTCAGCGTAACCTCATCCTCATCATTTCTCTCCGCCATGAAAAATGGATCCATCTCTGGAAGTCCAATTGCTCGACGGATACCACGTTCATAATCAGCCCCCGGAACAAACATTTCTCTTAGCTCATTCACAACACCTGCCTCCGCCATCTGATCAACTCTTCTGGACACACGATCATATAATACATGTAAGGAAGCATCAAGCCATATGAAACAACAATCGTATTTAGGTCGAAAGTTAATCTTTGGATCTTCAACAAGTGCTTCGATGTACGAGTTCGATCCACCGGCGATGATGGGCACCGAGTTACGGTTGATAATTTCTTTGATTACAGCTTGAACATGGTGGCAAAAATCTTCAACGGTGAAGTCTGTCTCAGTATTCTCAATGATCCCTAACAAATGGTGGCGGATTCCTTGGCGTTCGATTTCGGAGGCTTTGTTGGTGATGATATCACCACCTTTATAAACTTGTATCTTGTCACAGTTAATGATTTCACCATTAAACTGTAAGGCTAAGTCTACAGAGAGTTTAGTTTTTCCAGATCCCGTCGGTCCCAGGATGAAAATGACATGCTTTTTGTTGGTGGTAAATTCCGGAACTCTGGTAAATCCCATGGTTACTGCAATTGAAATTGTGTATTAATTGATTAGACAAACGATAAGTTCAATGAAAAATTTTGTATGCCCTATACCCCATTCCCTCACCCACTTGGAAGAGCACATATTGATAAACACACGTATATATTTTCAGATTACATAAACAAAGTACAAATCTATTTAACAAAACAACTATAAACTTCAATTCCTAACATATTCAGATGGAACGTGAGAAAACTAGAAGGGTAACATAGTGAAATCAAATTAAAAGATGAAAAATGACACTTTTCTACCTTGTGTATTGATAATTGTATATAGATATATCCATTGACCTTATGAAGCCTTAAAAATAATTAACTAGCAATGATGGCTGAAACAATGAGTCTGAACAGATGAAACTAAAGGGAAATGAGACATGAAAGAACACTTGACCTAAGACCTACAAACAGAGCATTTCATTTTTGGAGAACAGTTGGAACAAAACTTGAGAACTACAAAATTGAGTGGTCGAATCAGAGAAAAAAGAGTTGACCTTATTCTCAGACTCTTAGCGACAGTAACAAGCATATGATACTTAATTCCAGCAGACTACAAATATTTATATGCAAGTCTTGCACTGGAATTGCCTGGGAGATCTAAAGGAGAAGTTGACAACATATTTGGGAGATTCTAAAGGAGATGGTAAGATTATCCAATTTCCATAGCCACGTAAGGAAAAGCCATCAATTATATATTCAAATTTAGAAACTTTTTTTAAAATCTTTTATGACCATAAGATCTTAGCATTTATCACTAAGTATCCCTTCAAGATACTAGCTATTTCAAAAATAATGGGAAATATAGCTAGTTTTTTGCTAACTTTAATATCCAGTTGAATAACTAAATAGTACTGAAATCTAGCTAGGTTAAAAAGTCTAGCTATATTTAATTAGGGAGGAGAGGAAGTTTAAAGAGAAAATTAGAGATACACCCATTTTTCAAGCCATTTTTAAAGTTAAACCCACACCCATTTTCTTTTTTTATCTACACCCAAAACTTATATTAACATTCCTTATGGGGTTTCTTTTTATAATTAACATATTCAAATTATTTGTTTGAGTTTACATTTTTGCTCTTTTAACAGAAATGGAAAATATTTCCATAAATATAGCTATTACAATTTCTTTAATGCTATACTATAAACATTTTTTTAGTATGAAAGTCAATAAGATTTAATTTAGTAAGAGTACAAAGATAACACGTCCATAAAGACCGACAATAAGAACCATCTCATCTGATCATCCAAACCTAGAAAATTACTAAGCTTACAAAGCCAAAAACATACACATACACATACCACGAATACTGTTTTTAGCATCATTATTTCAATACTTAGCAAGACTTAGAAGATTGAATAAACGGTTACAACCAAGTCTCATAAGCATTATGAGCGACTCAAAATTAAGTCAAATTTTGGATCTTAAAGACCCAATCGAGCCAAAACCACACCGCCCAGCTAGCAGAAGCCACAAAGCTGACCCATTTAGCCTTAACACATACCCAAAGCCCAATAACATTCAACCTTAGGAGGGTCAAAATTTGTCGAGGACCAGCAGTCGTCGTCACACCTTTCGTCGCCACAATCCCGTCCCTGGAAAAGATATCGTCATAGCCAACAACCCAAGAGATACGACATCACTAAACCCAAAAACAAAGGGAAGAAACCCCTACCACCACCAAACACAAACATATATGATCAAAGACCAAAAGCCCGATCTTGATCGAAAAAACTTCCACCTGAAAAGAGAACTCATCCAGGGAAGGACAGTCGTGACTTCGTCAATCACAAGCAAACTCGCCGACTACCCGGCGTTTACAACCCCACCCAAAACCCGCTAGCGACATCCATAAATCTGATCTTACCACAACGACGAGACACCCGACCCAGATCTCCACCGGATCCTGGATCCAAACCCCATGAAGTTGATTCACGATTAGAGAAAAAGGAAACCCACTCTCTAATCGCCGTTACATGCCTTTTAGGAGGAGAGGGGAAAATTCCCCACCCCACTGTCGACCCCTTTCTCTCCAACGAGAGTGAAGAAACTCCACCATCCTGAGACACCAGTGTGGCATACCGGTCTTCACACCATACCGATCTACAGAGGAATACAAGGAAATCTAGAAACCCTAGCTACGGCGACAAGGGAAGAGGAGACGGGAGAGCGCTCCTTTTTTAGAAATGTACCTTATAAATATGTAACAGTTTTAAATATAAATGTACTTATAAATTAAAATATTCAATTTAGTAAATCTGGACAAATTTTATGTTAATAAATAGTCAATTGAAGAAGTAAATTTACATTATAGACATAATTGTATTAATCAAAGAATTTGATTCCCTTTAAGGCTATTTAATTATACAATATGATATTATATTCTTTCCACTTCAAGAATACGTATTTATTTCTTGTAGTTGTCTAATTTTCTTTTTTCTAGTGTATGTTAGAGATTACTATTATATTGTTGTAGGAAATATGGAATTAGTATACTCATTTCATTGATAATCCCCTTTATATAGGAGTCAGGATTACAATATAAGTAAACGGTAATTACAATGATAATTAAGGCTACATAATTGTTGATTGACTTGTTACGCCCGTTGATCGTAAACGTCATTAACTCGTTCTGTCATTTACTTGAACGAAGGCACACTAATTGTGTTTTTCCTTCAACATATATATATATATATATATATATATGTACTAAGCTTTTCAGGTGCGGAGGTCCGTACCTTAAGCTAAGGTACATATTTTTATTTTTTATCAACCTTTCGATCAAGTTTTCACATCTCCACCGTCTAATATCTAGATTATAACGTATAAATCATCTCCACAAAATTTCAGCCGATTTCATGATCGTTAAGGTATGGAACTAATCAAAACCAATAGACGTATTGAATTTGCCGAACCTGAACCGTTCATATTTTGAGTAGAAAAACGAAATTATGAGTACCTTAACGGTGATGTAATCGGCTGAAATTTTGTGGAGATGATCTATATGTTATAACCTAGATATGAGATGGTGGAGATGTGAAAACTCGATCGAAAAGTTGGTCAAAAATGAAAATCCGTACCTTAAGCTAAGATAAGGACCTCCTTACCTGAAATGCCTCGTATATATATATATATATATATATATATATATAACCAGTTACCATTAGTGGAGTTATGAATTTTTTGTTTTGTTTTTAGATTCTATATATGATATAGGTGTATAATCGCTTCATATTCATTTGTTATAATAACAACCCTATCACAGAGATAATTTATAGTTAAGTGTGGTATATCCCAACAATACATCATATCTATGAAACCCAAACTCCTTAACTCATAAGGTAAATCCTACCTATAGATGAGCATAATTAACAAACCAAATCCTATGGTATCAGAACCACACAACAACAAACACCACAAATATAAGCAACTCATACAATTAGAAGATCAATACCTACCAAACAGGTCTAAAGAAAACACACTGGAATAAGCAAAAACAGAAGTTGTTGACAAACCAATGCCATATTAACAAAAAAAAAACCAAAGCCATAGAGGATTGTGAAATTGAGCAATCCATTCATACCACAAAAATAAAACCAACTCATATCATGAATAAAGGTGGGAAACTGAAAATTGAAAACCTCATATATCAAGGTTTCATAAGTAGAGATTATATAATCTCAAAATCCCCTATATTTAATTATGTTGCTTTGATTATGGATGAAAATGAAATCAATATTTGATGCTACAATCAAGGACTAGATATTGAATTCAGTTAACTCAATCATGGTTATATTTTGAAACAAAGACATATGCTTCAATCAAGTGATACATGTCATTTCTGGATTGTATGGTTATGTATTAGGAGAATGGAATATTTAGTAAATACCAGCAAAATAAGGTTATATTATTTAGAACTAAGTATTTTTTTTTCAAAACTGAGATAGTGTAATAAATAGATTTGGTGTAAGTTTAAGAGGTGGGTGTAATACAAAATAGGTCTATATTTTTTGGTGTACGTCTAAATGCCCCAAGTTTAAATTGTAGCTAAATTTTCAGACATTCAAATTTGAACTTAATTTTAATTTAGATATCTATTGGAGTATAACTCAATAATAAGCTAGTTATAGCTTATTGTTAGCCAAATTTAACTATTAAAATAACTTACACTATTGGAAATAATAGGGTCTCTACCGACGATATTTTAATGTACACCATAAATGGTCATAATATTATGTTAAAGATTTTTTATAACTCTAAAAAACATTGTTTAGATGCATGAATACAAACTCGCTTACAACAATCTAACAATCTCCAATGCATAAAATCAAAACAAAACCAGCCAAGGGTTTTCTTCTCGCACTCTCCTTTTAAAGACACCGCACATCTCTCTCTCTCCCTCGTCTAGAGGCAACGACAATGGCGTCTCACCATTGTATGTTGTTGCCGGAAGGGATGTGAATATCCATATTCTAGGAGGTAAGTTGGCCGGAGGCTTTGACAGATTTTGATCGGCGTGGATCTTTTGGATCAGCTTAGAGGCATGGAAACATTACACATAGTCATCTGGATTGGTTTTGGTGTTGGGTGGGATTGGATTTAATTCCTTATCCTTTCTTGACCATGGTGATGACGTTGAATTTCCATTGCACGTTGATGGTGGACCTTCTATTTGTTGTTATCGTGTTGTGGTGTTATTGTGTTGTCATGACAGCGGTTTAGGTGTTGTGCTTGCAGGGAAGACTCACGGTGGCCGCTTCATTTTGTAGCCGTGAAGAAAGCTAGGCTATGTCAATTATTTTGGGCCTAGGGTTAGTTTTTCTCTTGGGTTTTGGGTTGTTTTTTTTATTTTAAAAGTTTTTTTCAATAATTTCTTATCAGGGTGTATCAAGCTTTTTGCCCTATATCCCTTGGTTGTGGATTGTTACGGTTCCGTTAGGATTGATTACACCATAAGGGTTTTAGGCGAATATTCTCGCGGGTTAAATTGTAACTATACACTATTGTTTAAATTGTTATGCAAAAGAAAACCAGAAAAAGTACACATAAAATGATGCGAGATCCAAATCATCTACATTAATCCAGGGCTACTAGAAAAATCCAAGCACAACATAGAGAAGTAATGTCTTGCTTTCATTTTTATCACTATAGAATAGACCAACAATGCACATGGTTTTAGATTACTTTGCATACTAGTCTTTCTAATTTTCTCACACCAACATGAAAAGTTTATAAATAATAGGGAAATCCAAGACAAGTATTGCATGCGCGGTGCAAAATGGGGAGTTGGAGATTGCTCGATGGATGGAATGAAGCCGGATGAGAGAGACAAGTTCATTGCGATGTTGAAGGAGAGGGCTGGTGTTAAAGATTGACTACTGCTACTGATGCCAGTGGCGGATCCACTTGAAAGGCTCTATGAGCTCAAGCCCAAACAAAAATTTAAAGTACTTAAAATTTTTATATGCTCCTAAACATGAATGATGAATTAGTTGAGTTGGCTTAGCTACAAAAATTTGCCTTTATAGTCTAGTACAACCCTAGTTCGAGTCCTTCCTATCCCCTAGGGGTGGACAAACTGACCCGAAAACCAAAAAAAAACCGGACCCGAACCCAAACCGAATCCGAACAAACCGAAACCCGAATCAAACCGAACCGAAAATAAAAAAACCGAACCGAACCGATTCTATTTGGGTTGGGTTTTGGGTTCAGTCCCTTAGAAACCGAACCGACCCGAACAACCCGAAGTCAATGGTCAACGTTACAAAACGACATCATTTTGTCATATTTATAATTTTACATTAATATTATTTTTTTAATAAAAAAATAGTGTGGTCGGCCTCACAGCCGCACATAATTTCTAACCTAATTGACCTAATGTATAAGAGGCGCATTATTTAGCCGTCTTGCTTCCTTCATAATGCGATAGTTTTATTTTAAACCTAATATAAATGTTATGATACATTAGTTGACACTTAGGAAATCGCCAACTCTAATTCGAAATATGATCGATCGACACCAGCAGATGTGATTGGTATATATATTTAGGGACCCCGTAAAAATTTCGTCCGTTTTGGACATGGTTTGACCGTTCGTACCTACGGTTAACTAAAAAATAGGCGTTTTCACATATTGAAACCCTATTGACCGGGGCTTTGCCAAATATATTTCTTTAGTGCGACCGCGCATGACAGATAACAAAAATTAAGTGATTTCAGATATGCAAACGGCTTTCGGCGTTCGCATATTTGTAATAGGTCATCCGTTATGGCATAATAGTGGTTTTTTCGATCTACCAAAAATTCTGACGGTTAAATGAGGTCCGAATTGGATGAAATTTTTATAGGGTCACTAAATATATATACCGATTACATCGGCTAGTGTCGATCGATCCCTAGAAGTTTCCTTCATATAGTCGCTTCATAATGCGATAGTTTTATTTTAAACCAAATATAAATGTTATGATACATTAGTTGACACTTAGGAAATCGCCAACTCTAATTCGAAATATGATCGATCGACACCAGCAAATGTGATTGATATATATATTTAGGGACCCCGTAAAAATTTTGTCCGTTTTGGACATGGTTTGACCGTTCGTACCTACGGTTAACTAAAAAATAGGCGTTTTCACATATTGAAACCCTATTGTTATGGGCTTTGCCAAATATATTTCTTTAGTGCGACCGCGCATGATAGATAACAAAAATTAGGTGATTTCAGATATGCAAACGGCTTTCGGTGTTCGCATATTTGTAATAGGTCCTCCCTTATGGCATAATAGTGGTGTTTTCGATTTACCAAAAATTCCGACGGTTAAATGAGGTCCGAATTGGATGAAATTTTTATAGGGTCACTAAATATATATACCGATTATATCGGCTGATGTCGATCGATCCCTAGAAGTTTCCTTCATATAGTCGCTTCATAATGCGATAGTTTTATTTTAAACCTAATATAAAGGTTATGATACATTAGTTGACACTTAGGTGATCGTCAACTCTAATTCGAAATATGGTCGATCGACACCAGCAGATGTGATTGGTATATATATTTAGGGACCCCGTAAAAATTTCGTCCATTTTGGACATGGTTTGACCGTTCGTACCTACGGTCAACCAAAAAAGAGGCGTTTTCACATAATAAAACCTCATTGCGACCCCGCATGATAAGTAACAAAAATTAGGTGACTTCAGATATGCAAACGGTTTTTGGCGCTCGCATCTTTGTAATGGATTCTCCTTTAGGACAAATTAGTGGTGTTTTCAGTTTACCGGAAATTCTGACGGTCAAACTAGGTCCGAATTGGATGAAATTTTTACATGGTCACTAAATATATATACTGATCACATCAGATGGTGTCGATCGATCCCTAAAAGTTTACTTCATATAGTCGCTTCATAATGCGATAGTTTTATTATAAATCTAATATAAAGGTATGATACATTAGTGGACACTTCAGCAATCGATAACTCCAGTTCGAAATATGGTCGATCGACACCAGAGATGTGATCAGTATATATATTTAGGGAACCCGTAAAAATTTCGTCTGATTTGAATATTGATTGATCGTCCATACTTATGGTCAAGAAAAAAGGCGTTTTGACAATAAAATCTTCATTGACCGGGGCTTTACCAAATGGAATTTTTTGGTGCGACCGCACACAATCGGTGACAAAAATTAGGTGATTTCATATATGCAAACGACTTTTAGTGTTCGCATATTGGTAATGGGTCTTCCCTTATGACATAATAGTGTTGTTTTCGGGTAAAAACCCATCGGGCTTGCGGGCCTCGACGAGCTTTTCAGATCCACGGGCTAAATGATGAGGCATAAATCAATTAGGTATGAAATAATCATTAGACTATTAGTTTTTCATCTTTATGTTAAATTTTGTACTTTTAAAATTAATATATAATATTACGTATTTTACATACGGGTAAAACCGAAAAAAAAAACCGAACCGAACCGAACCGTACGGGTTGGGTTGGGTTGTGGGTCACAGTCTCTAAAATAGAAAAACCGAACCGAACCGAACCGAATTTAAAATTTGGGTTGGGTTATGGGTTTTGTCCAAAACCGAACCGAATGGACCCGTGTCCACCCCTACTATCCCCATATGCTTCCTCCATTTTTCTCTTTCCTCTTTCCACATTTTCATCTTTGTTTTTTTTTTCTATTTTCTCTTAACAAATTCATTTTTTCTATTTTCTGTCACTCTATTTCTTACTTTCCTTCTATATATAGTGCTCTTTGAGTTTAAATTTATCATTATTACATCAAAAATAAAAATAAAAATCTTAGAAACAACATTGAAAATAAAATCTTATTAGTGACTTATAATTAGCCTAAATGAAATTTTCATCATAGATCCGTCACTCACTGATGATGCTTCACTTCCTGATTTGTAACATGAGTAAAAGATCAACAACTTTATTAACTTTCTGCAGCATTTTACTTTGTAATGTCATTCACTCTTGTTCCTCAGCAAGACACATATGTTTGCTACAACAAACCATTTGTAGGGAGTTGAAAAGTGGTGTGGGGTTTAACAATTGGAGTTTGTACGTGAAAATACAAATGTTATGTGAGTAGGGTATCGATAGAAAATAGCTTATTTTCACTTAATTATCTTGATAACGAAAATTAAACACACAATATGAAGTTTGACTATTATAAAGAAGAGATTCACAAAATAAGAAACAAATTCTTCAACCAACAGTGTTCGCAATTTCCAGAAATTATTCATCTCAATGAGACAATTATATTAATTAACCAAAATACAAAGAAATTAGAATGGTCTTGCACGGAATTTAAGGGAAGTTGCAAGGGTGCTTCTGATATTATAAGTCCAAACAAAGACAAAAACAATAACAAGAAAACCAAAAAGCCCCCAGTAGTAATCAGCAATCATTCTCCTACTTCGACCCAAACCCAAAAAAACGTGAAACATTATTGTATTGAGGTCCAAGCAGTTGATTCTGTTCGTGACCAGAAATACCAAATGACCTCTTGTGTTTCTGCTAGCTCATCCACCCTGCAAATATAGCTGTATCTATCTTCTATCAAAAACCCATCAAATTATTGATTGCTCTCTTATTCCCAGACTCAAAAATCTCAGGTACCTTCTCTTCAAACCCACAAAAGTTCTTATCTTTTCTTCAATTCCTAAGTCAATCGATTTCAATTCAGGGTATAGGGTTAGATTTGCAGTACTTGAATTAAATACATGTCGTTTTCTGCAGCTGAGAATTGCTGAGCAAAATTGAGTTGCTCTGGTGTTTCTGAATTTCTAGTGAATCCTAGTTTCTGGAATTGAATTCGGTAAGGGTTTTTGCTGGTTATAGAAAAGTTTGGTTTTTTATGGTTCGATTATGAATAAAGTTTTGGTCTTTATATGTGTATGAGTTGGGTTAATATGGTTGTGATATGGGTTGGTTTTGTTGTTTATAGGGGAGCTCTGTGATTAGTTCAGGTCGGCATTGTAGAATTGATGTGAGTTTTGAAGCTTGAGTTATTGAGAGTTGTGGTGTATAGTGGGGTGCATTTTGGGTTGGGAAGTGTGTGGCTGTAGCTTGGAGTCTTGAATATGTACCGGACTGTGGCTACAGCTACAACTGCAACTCGAGGTGGATCTCCTACGGATAGTGGGGATTCTGTGGTGAGTTTGGATCAAGTGCCGCGGTGGAGCAACTCGGAGCATCGGTCCTCTTTGGAATATGACAATGAAGATCCCACCTTTTCGAATTCGTACTTCCCTGATCCTTTAACTGCTCAGTCAGGGGCTGATAGTGGTCTCAATGCGATTATTTCGAGGTTTCCTGTTGATCATGAGATTAATTCGAAGATATATTTGTGGAGGGGGAACCCTTGGAATCTTGAAGTTGATGCTGTAGTGAACTCTACAAATGAGGTGAGTACTCAACAATTCTATAGTGATAAGTTCCTGATATAACCATGCTCTGGGAAAATGAGAACATCAGGGTATTTGTATGGGGTTGTGTATTGGTTTAACTAAGAACCTACTTTAAGGCTCTAAGAGGTTTTCAGTTGGTCTTGAGTCTTTGACAGTATTTGAAGATTTTACGTAAACATATTCCTGAACTGTGGGTGCTTTCTTAAAGTTAATGATTTGTCAGTAAGCTACTTAAATTTTCTCCTTGAGCCTACTGGAGGATTAGACCATGGGCCTTATCCATGTTGTTAGTCTGTTAGAAGATTCTCGTTTTCAGATCAGTCACCTTTGAGCCCTAAGTTCATCAATCACATCTGGTTTGGGCAACCAATGGACGTGTGTGGCTAATGAATGGTACTATCCTAACATGCTTTCACTTCGATCATTTGCAGAACATGGATGAAGCACACTGCAGCCCTGGCTTGCATGCTGCGGCTGGACCTGGTCTTGCAGAAGAATGTGCAGCATTGGTAGGCTACTTCTTAGTCAAATTTAGCTATAGTAGTTTACATCTGGTTGCACTGCTGTCTTCAGTCTTCAGACGTTGATCACAAGATCCTTGATGTTTGAATATAATGTAAATAGAGATTCTTGTTTAGATTGAAAATGTTGAATAGGATACAACATGTGATATTTATGACACAGACTATGTATCATTACTCTAAAGCCTTCTCGTTATATTGTGATTGTTTTATATTAAGAATCAACTAATTTCAACCTTTCTTCCTGGATAGGGTGGATGCCGAACAGGGATGGCAAAGGTTACTAAAGCATATGACCTTCCAGCTAGGTATTGGCATTTTACACGTATATGACAGAAGAAAGTTGACTTTACGTTGCATTTTAACAAAGCTCAAATCTGTTTAGTAGTATTTTAAAAATCTCATTTAGCACCTAAGCACTCTTCATGTCTGAACATTTGATTCACAAGTCATTACTGGTTTATAGGAAATGCTAACAGAGGGATAATCTTTTATTAACTTCATTACTCGAGGTTCTGTGAACTTCTATTGGCGTCCAAGTAGGCTGTTAGGATTTTTTTTTCAGGATTACTTGAGTATGTTCCCGTGACTCATGGTTACTAGTGAGCTAGCCTAATGTAGGTGTTGCATATGAGTATTCTTAGCTTTACGCTTCATATTAGCATTTTGTTCTGTACATGCAGTTTGTTTTCTTGCATTGTTGTTGCACACAAGATTCTTGGGTAATAAAATATGCTTTTTCCTTTTATAATTAGGAGGGTTATCCATACTGTTGGTCCCAAGTATGCTGTGAAGTACCACACTGCTGCAGAAAATGCTCTGAGCCACTGCTACCGTTCTTGTCTTGAACTCCTCATTGAAAATGGGTTGCAAAGGTAAGCCGCTATAGCTTACCTTAGAGTTTACATCTATTCAGCTCTTTCTTATGATTTATCAACTGTTTTCCCCTTACAAAGTCACTCTGCTTGGCAAATATATTTGCAGCATTGCAATGGGCTGTATATATACGGAGGCTAAGAACTATCCTCGTGAGCCAGCTGCTCATGTCGCTATCAGTGAGTTTGTTTCTTATATTCATCTACATTAAGTTATTCATAGTGATATTGACAAGAAGTGCCACTGGTGTTTGAGCAACTATGCTGAATTACTAAATTATCTATTCATGCATGTATAGCCATGTTTTAGTTGTTCTCGAATAACTATTTCTCAAGATTGCATTTCTTTTATTCTCTCTATCCAGCTCATCTATTGTCTGCTTTCGTTCAGGGACTGTGCGACGGTTTCTCGAGAAACAGAAGGATAAAATCGCAGCTGTTGTCTTTTGTACTACCACATCAACTGATACAGAAATCTACAAAAGGTGATTCGTCTTTCAAGGAAATTTAACTTATTTGTCATGTATAATTTTACTGTCAGAATTTGAGAGCTCATTTTCTCTCCTTCTCTTTTATAAGTGTAGATTGCTTCCGCTTTACTTTCCTCGCGATAGACTTGAAGAGGAGGTTGCCATGTCAAAACTTCCTGCAGATGTAGGCGATGAAAATGGTGAGACGATTATAGATGAGCGAAAAATCAGGATAAAGCCTTTGCCCAAAAAAGCTATTGCAAGGCCACCAAGAGCTCCGGTTGATCTTCCTGTTAGTGATGCAGGCTTGGTACGGAGGTAAGTTAATTAAAAGTAGCATACATTACAAATGAAAATGTAAAGCACTTCGTGAGTAATATAACAAACATTTACTGCAAATTACCAGTGATGAAGTCCATGCATTTTATATCAATGCTCATAGATTCTGTGAACTTGGTTCTCTGTTTTATGAATCTCAGTGGTTCATTTTGCTAGACCTTGAACTGTTGTTATACAGGAACTCATCACATTTGGATTCATTTCTGGATCCGGCTTTTATGTCTTTAATAAAAGATCCGGACCAGAGACGTAGGGAACAATGGGAAAAAACTGCTCAAGCCCAAGGTGGATGGAATTGTGCCAAAATGCTTGGGTTTGGTGAGCTTGGTGGACCTCCACTGTCTGCTGCAGAAGAATACTCGCTTCATTCAAGATACCTTGCTAAAGCAAACTCTCTCAATCTTTCAGAAATTTCAGAAATGAAAATTGTGTATGCTTTTATATCTCTGATCTTCAGTGGCAATTGTGGAGTCTTTAATTTATAGAATTTTACACCTGTCATTCTGTCAACTTACTAATTTATGAAAAAGAAGTTTGGATGTGAGTCTTCGGGGCAGTTAATATTGAATTGCCTCTCTATATGTCAGCTACCGAGGTGGAGTTGACAGCGAAGGTCGTCCTGTAATGGTAGTTGTGGGCGCACATTTTCTGCTGCGATGTCTTGATCTAGAACGATTTGTGCATTATGTTGTCAAGGTAGCAAAGCATCAAAGTTCATGTTGATCTACAGATGTCGCTAAGCAATTGTTTGAAAAAAAGAGAGTTAATAGATGCATGATTTTTTCCCTTCTCTATTGATTTACAGGAGTTTGAGCCCATAATACAGAAGCCATATACTATCGTGTACTTCCACTCTGCAGCATCTCTACAGCTGTAAGTTCCTCAATCCTCATAGTTTAGTTTCGGAAAAATGCAAAACATATATGTTTATGAAATAGCTTATATGTTTATTGTAAGCTTTTCAGTAAATGATTCAGTTTTACTTTTCTAAATGTATGCAGTCAGCCAGACTTGGGGTGGATGAGAAGATTACAACAAATACTTGGTCGTAAACACCAACGTAATCTGCATGTAGGTTCCGCTAACTTTCCATCTACTTGGGCCAATATTTATCTACCATCCACATCTCTGATCCTTGTTTCCTTTACATAGGCAATATATGTCCTCCACCCTACTTTCGGGCTTAAGGCGGCTCTGTTTGCTATGCAATTGTTTGTGGACAATGTGGTATGTCTAGTTTCATTTGTGTATGCTCGGTTACTAAAACTTCAGTGCCACTTAAAAATGCATTGTAAGTGAAATGGTATTTAACACTTGTTTCTAGGTCTGGAAGAAAGTGGTATATGTGGATAGGTTACTGCAGCTCTTCAGATATGTACCTCGTGAGCAGTTGACCATCCCCGACTTTGTTTTCCAGTTGAGTTTTCTCTTTCTTTCATCTATACAATAGGGTCTTTTAGAAGTCTTAACTATGATTCTGATGATTTATACGACCATGATAATGTAGGCACGATTTGGAAGTGAATGGTGGGAAGGGTCTAATCGTGGATCCAAGAACAAAGTATGTGTATCATCGTCCATAGTACCACAAATACAATTCCAGTAGGCAACGAAGGAAGGAAGTCCATGGATTGTGATTTCTTGATTCTATTCTCTTTTACTGTATCATATAGGTATTAGATGAGAGTTGAATTTTTTGTGTTCATTGTGTACAAAAGCTGTAATTCTTTTCTTTGTTTTATTTTATATATATTTTCGCTTAATTGTAACGACCAAATGATCCGTCTGTTTCAACATGAAATTAGAAATATTCTTTCTTGTTACATGTTATTAATAAAATGGAAGTGAATTTGAGCTTTGTGAGAGTTTATAAATCGCTGAAACTGACCTAAATTAACAAAATCTTGAATAGAATTACATGAGACACAGTAGCTTAGTTAGTAAAATTGAATTATAAGAACCAGCAAAGTTTACCACTGTAAAAGAGAACTAGCAAATTTTAACCAGGAAAAAACTTGCGTACAAACTAGTATGTACACGTGCGTCTAAACTCTTGTTTATTTGCACACTTTGCGAATATAAATACATGATTTTAACCGTTCAAAGGTTTAGTTTATTACTAAAGATCATTTATGTAAAAGATCAACATAAACAAAAATCGTCTTCATAGTCGATTGCATCAAACAAATGAACGGTTATGGTGAAAGTTAGTAGTCTCATGATCAACCGTCAATTTGTTTGATGCAATCGACTATGAAGACGATTTTTGTTTATGTTGATATTTTACAGAAATGATCTTTAGTAATAAACTAAACTTTTGAACGGTTAAAATCATGTATTTATATTCGCAAAGTGTTCAAATAAACGAGAGTTTGGACGCACGCGTACATACTAGTTTGTACGCAAGTTTTTCCTTTTAACCAAGTAAAAACGAAATGCTAGGTGCTTTGGGCCTTTGGCAAAGAAGGAATCTTCGTCGTTTCAAAGAAAAAAAAAAGTCTCAGATAAACACAGTTGATATCATACTCCACGACGCAGTCGATACGACCCCAGTTGGGCTTGGCTAGCTCCTCGAAAGCGTTCCACACAGTTTTTCATATATTTGGAATTATAGGAAGTTAATAATCTTCCAGTTGAAGACCAACGTCGGCCTCGTTGCGTCTCCCGGCCACTCTCCGGTGAGCTCACTCTTCACTTTTTAAAACAGCTATCTGCTTTTAGGATTGTTACTGGTATATTTTACAATACTATTAACTTGGGTTTTAATAAAGATTTGAACTTTTCTACACCTAGTAGTCTAGTACTGAAAGATCGGATTTTGATCAATTTTGCGTTGTATGGTATTAAGCTTTTACTGTTTAGTTGAATCTTGGTTAATTGTAATGTCTTAGCATTATCTGCTTGAGCCTTGAGCTGAAATGTGATTGGAGTTGCTGTATCCTTGTAGGGTGATTGGACTTGCTGATGTTGCTTTAGAAGAGTTCGGAGAAAAAAGAAGGGTTTTTTTTTTTGTTGAAAATGGTGCAAGGTTTGTCACTGGGCACTCTGGCTACGCCGTGTGGCGGTTGTGTTTGTGGATCAGTGCCTTCATGGAGGAAGCATTTTGGAGTAATGAGGAGAGAGCAGATAAGTAGTGAGAGGAGTTTTGTGTGGCATCAGTGTGATCATAGCGTACTTGTGAAAGGAAAGTCTGATATGTTGGGGCAAAGGAATGTAAGGGTGGAAGCTGGGTGGCTGTTTAAAGGGGGTGATAGGGGGTCGGATGCGATCACAGAGCGCAGTGAGAGTGCTAATGAGGATATATTGATATTCTTCTTCCAGCTGGACCTGGCTACTCGAGTACAGGTTTGATGCAACTCCTTCAATGATTTTAATCTTATATGAGGTTTTCCTTTTTGTCCAATTAATGTTGTTTAGGATGCAGTGGTCTGAGGTGGTATGTCTCAGTTTTGCTTACACTATCTTGATACGCTATTTGGGGTTGTAATGGCAGTGTGCATTGAATATGGAAGAGTATGACATTGCACAGCAACTGAGAACCAAACTGGCTGAGGTTAGACCGCTAATCTTTGATCATTATTAGTAAAAGGTGCTCGTAGCTTGCTTTAAACGTCTTCATCTTTTAATTAAAGACCCTATAGACTTCTTTTTTGGATGCATAATTTCACTCCTTAGCAAACTCATAAATCATTGAGAGAGCTATGGTTTCAAGCTTTAATAGGAGTCACACCAGCCAAACTCTGGAGTGGTTTTAGATGCACTACCTTGCGGATGTGAAAAGGACTGTTTGGCATGTATTATGTACTATACTTAGCTGCACTTCTGCACAAATATATTAAAACGAGATATATTTGAGCTTTCTGGTAAATGGAGAATCAAGTAATGTAGCAGCTTGCCTAATAACCGTTCTTATTGGAAGGTTGAAGCAGAAGTTGCTAAGCAGCAAGAGGGGAAAAGGGGATCATCTTCAAAGAGTGAAGCTCAAGATAAGGGTATAAGTATCATTCGTTTACGGTAGGCATTGTAATTTTTTGATTTAATTTCAGCGAGATAGGTGTATTTATATCATGCTTTAACTAAAATTTCTCAATTCTATTGGCATATGGAGTCATCTAAAAGTGTTATGAGACAGCTACATTTGTCTTTCTTACAGTGCAGACTTGCAAGGTGCAATTGAGAGTGAAAACTATGCAGTGGCAGCCAGGCTGCGGGATGAAATCTCAAAATTGGAAGCAGAATCATTGGCTATATCAGCCAAAGCTTTGGCACATGAAAATGCAAACTATGCATTTCGTTTGGGACAGAGAGTGAGGCATAAAAAATTTGGTAAGTTCTATCTGTGCCTTCTGCTGGCAGAGTTATCTTTCATTTGTTTGATTCATATTCCAAGATGGTGATGTCAAGTAGTGCATAAATGGATAATTCATACTTGGGCATATCTAGGTAGTTGAAGTTCATAATTAGGGAGTATGAAGCAATTGATTATATAAATCAAACGTTGCAGCTGGGAAAGAGGGGTAATTAAGATTCGGTTTCCCCCTAAGATGATATGTTATCTTATCTGTTCAGGTTATCGGGCTGTAGTTTGTGGAATGGATCCTGTGTGCTGTGAATCGAGTTCATGGATGGAAACTGCTCAAGTTGAAAAGTTGTCTCGGGGTGCGAACCAGCCATTTTATCAGGTTTGAACTTGGATGTGCCATCATGATTTTGGACCTTGACATATGCTTTTGATTTCTTTATAACAACTTATAAAACCAGGCGTGACTATTATGACTATTATCACTTAACAGTAATTGGCTAAGTGTTCAAATAATGTCATCAATTGGGTGATTAAGAAAACATTGCTTGAAATAGTATTCGAATCATCTCTTCTTATATCTTTGCCAGGTTTTGGTTGATGTGCATGCAGACCCCAACCTTCTGGTGGCTTATGGTAATCTGCATCTGCTTCACCCGTTTGATCCTCAAACTGGAGTTTATGTTCCTGTGAAGTGTTTTTTACCGCATTAGTGCCTGGCTTATATTCGTTTTGTCTTTTGGTTTCTTGTGCTGCAGTTGCTGAGGATAATCTATTGGCCCCTGACCAACCAGATTTGGTGAGTAGACGTCTCCCCTAATTTTGCCATCTTTTTCTGTAATTGTATTATTTTCTTTTTGCTCTTAATGTTCAATTCACTATCTCCCTTGAAGAAGATCAGATCGCCCCCCCCCCCCCCCCCCCCCCCCCCCCGAGGTTAAGATTTTCTGCATTTAATCTTGTGCAGGATCGATTTGATCATCCCTACATTTCCTTCTTATTCTATGGGATGGATGCAGCTGGTGATTTCATTCCTATCAAGCAACTACGCGAGAAGTACAACAGACCACGACATGAAATACCGCTCGATGAGGAGCCAGGAGGCGAGGCTTAGACAAATGCCAGCATTTAGCAACAGACCTTGTACAACATACTGAATAGCATAGATCATTCGAATATATACTTCATTGTTTTCCCCCTTGTACTAATCAGAAAGTGGATAAACAATTTAACAGGTTAGAAGCCTATATGTTTGTTATTTTGTTTATACCCTACTGAATGAAGACAAGAAATTGAGTATGTATTTGGATTTAGTTGCTTCTAAATTGGTTGTCCGCGTGCACTCCACTATTTGGTCTTGCCTTTGTAGTGACTAGTGAGAGGCTCAAGGAACAATTTTCAGAGCTAATCTTTTAAGACTTGAAAATATTCTGAGGGCCAATGATAAGATAGTAATTAGGACAATTTGTACACGACTGCTAGGACCACAGCTGCCGTTTGAGGCAAATCCCTCTGCCAAAGGCATCATGCGCTATGCATCCTACATTCCTACTCAGAAAATTGAGATTCATCAAGTTTGGTGGATGATTGTTCATCCTTGTGGTGTGACCATATTCCCTTTCAGTAGCTAGACAATTCTTGCGGGCACTGATAAGAAGTCGGTAAGTTTACGCAATGATTGTCTGCAGCCTCCGCTTCGTTCTCACCTGTCACAACAAGAAGTTGGATGCCGAGTTGATGTCTGGAAATGGACCATACTCGAGGCCAATCTCGTTCCGTCAACCTACTTGCACGATTATAATTCACTTCTGTCAAGTTAACGCCGATGTCCTTATGAGCATGATATCATTCTTCATCTCGTAAGCTACCAGGACATAAAGGACATGCAGCCCAGTTAGGTTCCATGAGACGGACAACACAGAAAATGCCAAGGCATAGCAGTCGGAATATCACAGGGGCTTAGAATTCCTTTATCTTGCAGGCGGCAGTAGGCTTCAGGAGAATGATGTTCAGATAATCACACTACCACCTGGGTCGCTGTTTTGAACTTTTGGGACACAGAGGATGGGAGCCTGGATTTCGCCAGGTTTGCCAAGCTGACCACAGGCCGCCATCTGATCATCGCCTCTACTCGGCCGCATGAAAACCACACGGCCTGCCCCGGCCAAATAATTTCTGAACTCCACCATTTTCTCATCACTGGTTGGTCTGAAATGGGATCCGCTATGAGGATTAAATGTGATGAGGTTGATCTTGCATGGATTGCCCTCCCTGAACCAGATCAGCAAGCCTTCTTGCATCCTCAATGCTGCAGCATGCAAGGCATACAATCACACATCAAACAAATAAAACAAGGAATCCCTAATTGAAGGTAAACTGTGTTGTAAATGTATACCATGGGGCAGCATTTCATGACATACTGCTAAAGAAACTTCATATTGACATAATCAAACTAACCAACATGCAACTACAAAAGTTATTTTTACCTATCATTTACTCCTGCCAGCATTACATATTCAAAAAGAACTCTGTAGTTATTCTTGAAGCGAAGTTCCTCTCTAAGAGTCTGAAGAAGCACAGCCCTATATTGTACTTCCGGTTTATTGGCATGATCCATTTTCTGACCTGCAATGTTCATCACTATAAGGTAATACAACTGTGTGGAAGTGTGAGTATGCACACATGTTTTGTACCAAGTTATCACACAAGTATGTAGTTTGATAGTTCAGATAATGAATTGAAATACCTCATCTGTAGTTGCATTCAAACCAACAGCTAAAGCACAATTAGATTCTCTGAGATAACGCCTCAGCTGGGGGACAAGCCCACTTGTTGAAACAGTTATCTTCTTGCGAGGACTGAAATGAAGGCCTTGATCATCCACCATAATGTCTACAGCTTTAATAACATTGTCAATGTTGTGAAGCGGCTCTCCCATTCCCTGGAAATACAAAGTTATTCCAATTAGAAATTGTCAAAAGTTAGGCAAAAATGCCGATTTGCACTCTAAATTTGGCTGAAATTGTCAATTTGCACCCCGAACTTGTATTTGAGTCAATTTACCTCCTAAACTTGGTAAAAATTACCGATTTACACCCCGAACTTGCATTTGAGTCAATTTACCTCCTAAACTTGGTAAAAATTGCTGATTTGCACCCTATCCGTTAAATTTAATGTTTTCAATCTAATTTTAAGTCGCATGTCATACATTTAAGGGGCAGTATTGTCATTATATATTTATTCATATTTAATAATGAAATAAATTAATAAAATTACTTAAGAGAAACACTTGCTACAATGTTTGTTTTTTCGAAACATGTTATTGATTTATATATTTATTATTTTATGTGATATGGTATGTTAAAAGATATTAGAAAAATATAAATAAATAAATACATTGAAAATTAAAAATAAATGTGTGTTCCGAGAGAATTATTATTCTACCATTGTATGTGTCTTAGTCTTATTAGGTTTCCTGTTAGAGATATATTCGCATCTCTGTAAGATTATGACTCCGAATCCTACGGGATTGTGGTTATGTAATGCCTATATATTGACCTCATTATCAATCAATAAACGGTTACGTTCTGTTCTATTACGTCGTTATTATTCTCGTTTTGTTCCTCCTTCAACAATGTGTATATATAAAAATATATTTATACACAACACACTATATTTGAATGGGTGGATATGTTGAATATATAATTCAAAGTAGGGTCAAGTATGTAGAAAAAAAGATGTAAATAAATAATTTGATTAACAAAATAATCCTCATTTTAAAGAATATTTTTATTTGTTTTTAAGAAAAATATATATAGAAAATGACAACATTACCCCTCATGTGCATGACATGTGACGCAAAATTGGATAGAAACAGTTAAATTTAACGGATGGGGTGCAAATCGACAATTTTTACCAAGTTTAGGAGGTAAATTGACTCAAATACAAATTCGGGTGCAAATTGATAATTTCAGCTAAATTTAGGGTGTAAATCGACATTTTTGCCCAAAATTTATGTTTTGGTGACCTATATTATAGGTTATAAAGGTTCAGTAATAGCAATATGGGTCCAGAATCCAGATACCAGAACACAATAAACGATAAGGTTCTCAAATAAACACAACTAAAGTTCCCATATACACACCATAACACTAGTTAACCTCTACACTATATAGCATAGCAGGGAGGGCAAACAATTTGATGTACCTTCCTAGTTCCATCGGCCGCGGAAATAATATCCTTCAAAGACAATGAATGCCTTAAACTCAGCATTCGCACTCAACATCTTGCTAAAATCCTCATTTAAACCTACAGCACGAGCATATTAGTAGCCATAAGTCTTTGATACGTGTCAAACCTTCCAGCTGATCACTGTGATGCGCCCACAAATCATTCCCGTAGAGACGCTTCCACAGCATCATAGCTTGTCCAAAGCATTACAATTATCATGAGTCACATAATCATAATTAACCTACTAAAAACGAATTAACCTCCAGCCAGCTCATCCCTTTAAGAAGCACCTTGGAGCTTTTGTTTGAGTTTCTAGTCAAATTTTTCAGACAAGTCAAAACCGGAGGAACCATCGTCGACGGAGGCGAGGGTCTCGGGGAGAGAGCAAGCGGTGGTGATTGCTTTAGAGATTGAGAGGAGAGAGGATAGGAGGGCGCGGGGGGCGTCTGTGTTAAGACTGTTAAACCTCTGTTTGTGTTCGAGGGGCAAAATTGTCTTTTCACTAATACATCCGACAGTCTCTACGCTTTTCCGACTATATCCAGAACTCATCCGATGGGTCTTCCGCGTCTCATATCTTTGCACCTGATTATACGTTCGGAAACGCGCCGGAAAAGGTCGAATGCGCGCCGAAAACGACTGAATACGTTCGAGGATGTTGCTGCAAAGACAGTTACACCCCTATGTATATAAAATCGGTCCATTTATTAAACCCATCGACCAGCCAAGCCCAAGGTTAAGCCAAGACTGAAGAGAGTGAAGAGAGTGCGATGGCGACGAGAGAACCGGTGCTCCTCCTAGCGTGTCTGGTGTCAATCGCAGCCGTCGATTCAAAAGTAGACAGCTCCGGCGAGTGGCACGTCCTCACGAAGCACAACTTGTTCTCTCAGTTCCGTCTCCACCCTCACATCCTCCTCCCTCGTCACAACTTCTTTGGCCGCAGTTGATTTTATACTGAGTTGTGTAGCATTGTGGTATTCGGATAGTCCTAAAAAGTATATAAGAACAAAGAAGCCAGCTCTTCTGTGTAAGAAAAGAAGGATCATAAGTGCGAAAAATAACATTACCAAAACATGTCTGAACCATAAACTGCTTAAAACAAAGATCCTTAATTGACAAAATGTCTTATTCCAAGAGAACAGCACAAAGAATTAACAAACTAATGACCTGCTTTTGTATCCATATGTAAGTCGGTTTATGCCAAACCAACATCCTGTAGCCCATTGTAGAGCTCAACACACTAAACGGATACCGGCCAGATGGGAAAACTCCGGCTTTCGCTTCCTTGTCTTCAATTTCCATATCTTCACATTCTCTGAGTCAGAAAAACAAAAATCAGAAATCTGTCATCAGAAACTTGTTCCAAATCTTCAACCCCATTATTCACATCAGTGCCACATAAATAATGTTTCATTGTTCACTGAATTGCTTAAACTCACGAAGAGAAAGCATTTCGTTGATGCATGTTCCTATTGTTATTACAGACACCTTTTGTAAGAAAAGTATAGCCATCAATAAGGAGGCAATTAGTCAATCTTTTAAAACATATAAAAACAAACAAGTAGCAACTAACCAGGGAAAAGGAAAAACATTTCTGCATTACCAGTTGGTCCTCAACCTCGTCCATATTTTATGGTAAATTTTTAAACACAACATGAGACCAGCTAATGAGCAAACATAAACCAAGAATAGACTAACAAGTGCTTCAGAAAAGAGTCACTCAATCATAAACGAAATAAAAGCAAATAATCCTTCAAAAGAACACAACATATCATGAGACCAACTAGTGAGCTAGTGCTTTATTCATAATTGGTAAACAAAATCTCCCTTGAGTGAAAATCTAATTCTCTAATATGAAGTACGTGCCACTCTAATTCTCAATTTGTACACTGACTGTTATAACCACAGCTGCCGTATGAGGTGAATCCCTCTGCCAAAGGCAACATGCGCCTACGCATCCTACATTCCTACTCAGAAAATTGAGATTCATCAAGTTTGGTGGATGATTGTTCATCCTTGTGGTGTGACCATATTCCCTTTAGTAGCTAGACAATTCTTGCAGGCACTGATAAGAAGTCGGTAAGTTTACGCAATGATTGTCTGCAGCCTCCGCTTTATTCTCACCTGTCACAACAAGAAGTTGCCGAGTTGATGTCTGGAAATGGACCATACTCAAGGCCAATCTTATTCTGTCGACCTGCTTGCACGATTATAGTTCACTTCTGTCAAGTTAATGCCGATGTCCTTATGAGCATGATATCATTCTTCATCGCGTAAGCTACAAGGACATAATTGTGAAAGTTGCATCTAGAATAATGCGCAAGCTTGCAGACAAATTGCTCTCAAGCCTTCAAACTTCAAAATATAGTCCGCTCATTTTGATCATGGACGCAGGTTCCTATGCATGAAATGGTTATCTTATTACCGTCCTAAAATGGCAATCATGGTGACTCTAGATCTAATGGCATTTGTGCAGCCCTGATCATGTATAGTCTGTATTGACAGTCTTACTGATCCATGTTAGCAAGCAGCACATGCCACTGTATCAGGTGGGCTGCCATTTCTGAAATCCATTTGCACTTGGCTATATGCCTGGGACTTGCTCAAACCCCTATGTTTCATTGACTCTAGCACCTGATTAACCTGGCTCCATCTACCATCTGAAGCATACAGGTTACGCATTAACACATAGTAGGAAGCTTCATCAGGATGCAACTCCAGCATTCTTTTTATTGCCAGTTCGCCAAGATCAAACCTTGAATAGAGTCCACATCCGTGGAGAAAAGCTCCAAACAAACTAACATCTGGTCGAAACGGCATTTTCTCAATAAAGTCTAAGGTTTCTTCAAGTTTTCCAGCACGAGCCAGGAGATCAACCATACATGCATAGTGCTTCATAGAAGGCACAAAGTTATAATCCTGGCATAGAGAATCGAAATACCTCAGACCTTCTGCAACCATTCCTGTATGGCTACAAGCTGATAATAAGGTTGTGAAAATTACTTCGTTTGGCTCGACGCGATTCTTTAACAAATCACTGAAAAGTTCTGCGGAGCCTCTACTATCACCCTGGATTCCATATCCACCAATCATCGCAGTCCATGTTATAGTGTTTCTCTCTCTCATTCCATCAAAAACTGCACGAGCAGATTCAGCATCACCACACTTGGCATAGAAATTTAGAAGTGCAGTGCCAGCATAGAGGTTTGAAGCTAATATGCCAATTTTTATCGAGTAAGCATGAAGTGATGCACCAACCTGAAGAAAACTGAGGTAAGCACAAGCTGATAGGACACTTACCAATGTGAATGCATCAGGGGAGAATGACTCTGATGTCATTTGATGAAACAGTTGGAGAGCCTCATATGCAAAGCCGTTTTGGGAATACCCACAAATAATTGAACTCCAAGTAATCACATTCCTATCCAATGTTGTATCAAAGATATATTGAGCATCACTAATCATATGGCATTTTGCATACATATCAACGAGAGCATTTCTCACAGCAGACTCTTCCAACCCAAGTCTAATCCCAAGACCATGGACTGACCTTCCCATATTCAAATTAACCGACTGTGCACAAGATGAAATCACACTTGTAATGGTTATAGAATTCGGCAACAGACCAACCCATATCTTATCCATGAACAACTTCAATGCCTCCAATGGGCACCCACTTTGCGTGTACCCAACAATCATTGCAGTCCACGAAACAATATCAGTCATGGAATGCTCCTCAAATATGGAACGAGCATCTCTTATAACCCTACACTTGACATACATGTCCAAAAGAGACGTCCCCAACACATTATTGACGCCAATACCATTCTTGATCAAGTGTCCATGGATCCACTTCCCCTGGTGTAAAGCCCTTAACTTTGTGCAAGCGGTAAGTACACTACCTAGCGTAAACTGATTCCCTTCAACCAATTCCTCCCTCATGCTATTAAACAAAACCAATCCATCTTCCGGACACTCATTCTGCACATACCCAACAATCATCGTAGTCCAACAAACCACACATCTCTCCACAATCCCATCAAACACCCCACGAGCCCACTCAATCCACCCACATTTCGCATACAAATCCATCAACCCGTTCAACACAAACCCATCGGGGCTCGTGGCCTTAACAATCTCACAATGCACCTTCCTCCCCTCATTTACATCCCTCACCTCACTACACGCCTTCAACACAATCGAATACACAACATTGTCACGCTCCCTAACCCACATTCTCACACGCCTAAACAAACCCACAACCTCATCATACTCATTGTGCATCAAGTACCACCTCAGCATCGCTTTCGCCGAATAAAAATCTGGGCTTGGCATTTCATCAAACACTAACCGGGCACATTTCAGAAGCCCAAACGAGCCGTAGAGGCTAATCAATTTGGTACGACAGAGACGATCGTTGGATAAGCCGTGGACTACAAGCAAGCTATGAACTTTCCTAAGTGAATCGATGTTTCTACAGGTGAGGAGAAGATTAAAGCATGGGTTTGAGAAGATTGAGTGGGTTGAGGCTTTGGCTTTAGACAGCTCAGGTGGGTCTGGAGGTGGTGGCTTGTATATAAAATGAGTTAGGGTTAGTGATTGAAGTAAAGGGTTTCTGGGTATTTGGTTGTGAAGGTTAGAGATGAGTCTCATCGCCGGCGTTAGTTTTCCGGTTTCAGGGTTTGAATTGCATCGGAGGATTTGAAAAGCCGTTAACTTTTGGCGGGTTGTTTTGGGTTGTTTTGGGAAATGGGCCCATAATTGGGTTTGGTAAGCTCACCCTTAATTTCTCTTCCCTTATTTTGATCAAAATTGAAAATAAAAAAAAATCTTTACCCTTACATATATGTCAAATTTCAACTCGAAACCTCAACGAGTTTAGTTAAACTAGCTAACCAACGAGACCACAGTTCACTAATGAAACTGTGTTTGAGTTTTTTGGTAATGAGCCGAGTAGTTTTATGTACCAATGTGAGTAGATTTTTGTCACTAGCCGAGTGGATTTTTATACATATATGAGTAGTTATTCATTTCATTGAGATTTCAAGTCATAGAACTATTTTTTTAGTAGAATGTCAATTCGATTTAATACTTAGTGAATAGTTATGAAAAATAACACACCCACTAGAATCGACAATAAGAGTCACTCCCTTACAGGTTTATCTGACCCTATATCCCAAATAAATAAACGTACATTCACCTTCTAAAGATTTTTTATAGAGTCTTTATTTTGATAGCCTTGAAAACTTAGAATGTAAGATAAAAAGATGCAACCAAGCTAATCAAAACTACCCTCTACTCAACCATAGACCAAACAATGGGCCATAAGGACCAAATCCAGCCAAATGGGCAATCCTACCAAAGTCACCGGACTAGTCCAAGGAAGCAAACCCACCAACCATAAGCCCACTGAGACCAAAAGAGAAAAGCCTCCGCAATTGGAGCCCAGAGCCAAACAAGCCCGAGACCCAAAAGCGCCACCCCTATCATCCTAACATTGACGCCGGTATCAGACAAGGTTAATAACCAGGTTATAGAACATTAATAACCAAGCCGGTTACACGATGCTCTGTGAATTATTTTTCTAATATTAACTCATAAACCCCAATAAACAAATATAATTCTAGAAAAGTCAAAAATTCAACATTGACTAAGAAGTCATCACTGGTTTGTAGTCTTCATGGCAACAAGTAAAGGACAGTGATTTTACAGTTATATATAAAAGAACCTTTCTATCAAGGAAACTAATGTGCAAATTAAAGGAAGCCAACATCATCATCACTCATTTTTCTTTCCATTTCCATTATTCATTGCAACAAGTACACAAGGATGATAGTTACCTTAGAATCAGGCACCTTGGAAAGCAATACACACAAAGATGAGGGGCTCACGAACAAGTGCAAGGCACCTAAACATGTATCACCATTTTCGTCTCCATATTCATTTATATATTTGCAGGAGAATATAAGTGAGAAAAGGACAGATGAGAAACTATGGGGGTAGTCGGCTGGGGGGTATGACGGGTATTCCAGATGTTGGAATAGTAAGAGGGGTGTGATTGGTGAGAAGTAGGAGGAGAATCCAAGAGAGTTGGTGTGAGAGTGACACGTGGAAGGTAAAACAGAGTCCAGAATAGATTGAGATTCTCTTCTGTAGTCGTTGTACTAGAGAATCCAAACTCAGAGAGAGACGCCGACAGCCCCCACTCTCTTTCAGTCATGTATTTCGGCGTTACTTTGCAGCAAGATCTTCCTCCTTCGGCACCTCATCTCCACGCTCCCCCCCCCCGCGCGTGTGTACAATGCCCTTCAGTCCTTGGCCATTTTTCTCTGTCATTTGTTAGAACAAACTAACAGATTATGCTCATAATCACACAAACAATCAGTAATATGGGTTTACTGTCTCTCCCTCTTTTTGGCGCCAACGTGTTACATTTGGATCAACTAGCAGGTCGCAGTCTTATGGTTCGGTTTTTTATCATTGTGTTCTCAATCGTTAAGAAAATAAACTTTAATATGTTATCGGATTACTTTCTCTTGGAGTTTATTTTCATTTAGAACCATTGAAAGTTTGAAAACTAGAGTTTCCCAAGGGAGGAGAAAACAAGATCGCTTTAAGTCAACATACAACAACAGTAATGGAGTACATGTATTGGTGCAATGTTGCATTTAAAAACATGCAAATTGCTAATGGAAGAATCCCTTTTGTAAAGTTTTCTTAATGCAGAAATTAACTTTACTT
Organism: Argentina anserina; assembly: GCF_933775445.1. Lineage (NCBI taxonomy): Eukaryota > Viridiplantae > Streptophyta > Magnoliopsida > Rosales > Rosaceae > Argentina > Argentina anserina. Next base: position 24,292,719 of record NC_065875.1, read on the forward strand.
AAACTTTTGTTTAAAAAGGAGAAGATGATTAGAGAAGATGGGATTGTATGATGAAGTAATGGGTTGGCAAGATTGCATCAAATGGAGGAGGAGGAATGCCAATCAAGAGCTTCTAACTTCTTTTGTCCCTTGTTTGCTTTAGTTTTGATGTCTTTAGGTCAGAATATTACTTTCTCAATCCAAATAAAAGATGGGAACCTAATAAGCTAATTGGTGGGATCTGACTTTGGACATGCTTAGCTAAAATGGCTTCTCAAATTTCTGCAAAAAGATGGACAATGAAGCTTACTTTACTTTTTCACAACCAAACAAGGCAGAATAGCACTTCATGTGGGTACCTGTTCCCTTGTTCACATCAATCACATGCTTATGTGGACATCATCATCATCCTCTTAAGCTCAAACAATTCACTCACTTCAGTTGACACCTATCTTCTCTGTTTGGTAGGATCTGTATGCAGGAACAAGGATTATACAGGCAATGGAGTTCAGTAAATTTTAGGTAAAGACTAAAGAGGATTTCCCGTTTCAGGGAAAACTCAATTTCCTTAATATTTCGCGATTGACATTGCTCTCTTTACCATTTTGATTTTTACCGATTCAATGGTGAATCTGTATGCGTCTGCAATGTGGTTTCTTCCCAGTAGAATTTTTGTTCAGTTTGAACTCAAAGTGGTTCATGTTCTACTGTAAAGTGCATCCATTGTTGGACCTTGGAATGAGACAATTCGGGGAGAAGATATAGAATTTGGAAGGTTAATGAGGAGAAGCATATTCATATCTGAAGTAATGACAAAGGCACATCTGAATTCCCAGAAGGAGTGGAAATGCATTATGCAAATGAAAAACGAACACTGGTGCTTCTATCCGAGAATAAATCATGCAACGTACATTATTTATGAGAACAATACAAAGATGGTAATCACCCCAACGAAAGAAAAATCAAGCCAACCCAAACTTTGGACTAAGATATGTACAGATAGGGCGATAATCCGAATGGCAACCTCAGCCTGAAGCCGTAGATACAACACCCTATTTTCCTCTATAGAACTCAATCAAGAAATTAAAAGACTCTTCCCATGGTTTTTAGGTTAAAGGAAGAGAGGGAGCATTGCCTGCCGCACATCTCTGCCTACGAGGCCTTCTAGTAGTTTTACCCCACCCCGTTAGGCTTCTATCTTCCAGTACCACTTTGGCATTACCAAACTGCTGTATCGGTGGAGTGCAAGCTGGGATGGTAACCACAGGGGGTGAGGGACTCACCATTGCTCGTCGCCTGCCCCTAGCACAACCATTTCTCGTTGAGTTCCTCCTTGCCAATCCTGATTGCCATGAAGGATGACCTGTTGCCCGCATCAACCCTCCAAATGTCTGAATATCTTCTGTTACCTCATGCCTTGACAAAGAAACAAGGCCGGGGAGGATATCCCTTTGGAAGTCCCGCCGCTGCCTCCCTCTCCTTGACTGGCCCCTTCGAGGCGTATTTGATAGTAAATTGGTTCCTGAGTCTTCAAACTTTATATTTTCCAGAACCAAAGGCTTTGGCATGTAATCTTCTTCCTTGGTCTCCTTCAGTTTCAAAGTGAGGAATTCAAAGTAATCAAACTCTTCTACTAAGGATTCTTCAATACCTTCACCAACGTCACTTCTGAGAACAGTGTCAAACTTGCTGTCAATATCATTCCCACAAGAAGAAACTATGTCCACAAACCACATAAGAGGGTTAACTGAAGATGTTTCTGCTAGATTGCAAGAGGATTCATCCATAGGACCAGGAGGACCGCATGAAATGGAAACAATTGCCTCTGCTGCTTCCCTTGCAAGCTCATCTTGAGAAGGCTCAGTTTTTTTCTGTGGTAATGCTAAAGACATCTTGTTCTGCTTCTCTGCAAATGTTTCCTCATGAATGATATCATCATCGTCGTCAGGCTCCAGAGAAATTGGGGCTTCCAGATCTATCTCCACTGCATTCTTCATTCTTGGAGAAGAAGGCTTCAAAGGTGCTTCATCATCATTGACACAGAAGTTCAGGTCAATGTGATGTCTGAAATTACAAAACTGTTTATCCCTTTTGTCTTCAACCACTACAACTTCCGGTACATTCTTTTGGCCCAAGTCAGGAGCTGCAGTGTCACAAGGCAAGTTAATGTCCAGCAACCTAGTTCTCCTGTTATTTTCCACGTCACTTTCCGATGGGTGAGGAATAGACATCAAAGGGGATGTGAGAGAAAAAGACTCATTCTTCAAAAGCTGCGACTTCCCAAAAATAGGAAATCCAAGAAGTTTTCTATTACTTTGGCTATCAGCTGATCTCCTCACCTCAACATCATTCCCGCATGAAAATGACTTTACACTCGGAGTAAAAATTGGATTGAAACCCTTTCCAGCTTCAATTTTATTGGATAAATTATTCACAGAAGACTGAAAGAAATTCGGCTCACCGGTCTTTGAAACACTGCCACCATTGGCAAACTCATTCTTGCCAGCAGGCTTGGCTCTTAGCCATGGCAAAGCTGCAAGAGCGTCCTCATGCTTTTGTTCTACACTCATGATTTTAAGACCTCGCTGGGGTATCTCTTCATTAGATGAATTGTTTGAAAGCATCACATTCAAGTTTACTTCCTTTGCAGACTTCACATCCAATAAATTTGAACCCTTGTAGTACATTGCTGAACCATGACTCATCAACTGTTCAGAGCCTCCATCATGATTTTTACTGCTGCTCTGATAGTCGCAGTTGAGAGAAGGAAAGCGAGCCAGTTGCTCCTTAGACCCAGAAGAAGAACCATGATTAAACCCATTTTGGTACGGCAATTCACTTACTGAACCGTGGTTGGATCTAGAACTGTTGTTAAGATGATTACTCTGAACTGATGACTGGGAACTCTTGCTCAAGGTAGCAGATGAATTAAAAGACGGGTGAGCACGAACTGGCATTGACTTCTGGCTCAAGCTTGAACTCCCTGGCTTTTCCCAAGGTGAAACCGAGTGATTCCAGGACTTGACCAAATCAGAAGAAGGAAGCATTGGATATGGACTGGGCACATTAGACGCTATAAAGGTACTTGGATGCTTATTACTACAAAACTCATTACTCCTTTCGCAACTCTCAACACCAGAAACTGTCCTTTCTCTCCACAAATTCACCTTGCTTTTATCCAGATAAAAATTTTGATCATGAACATTGTTAGCAGAAACTTGGACTGGCTGCAGACACTGTGAACCAGCTTTGAGGTTGCTTTTATTTTGCCCTGTGATACAATAGCAGCTAGCTAAAGTTAAAAGTGAAACGGAACAGCTAACTAATAAAAGATTCTGCAAGCCTAATGTAAACTTCTGCAGACCCTTAGAAACGCAGCCAACAGGCAACATAGCCCATAGCAGGCTGGCAGTATATCCATTAAATTCAATTCCTATATCCTAATATGTTTCTTTCTTAATTTCATATTTTTGATAGAATTTTTGTTTCTAAAGGGAAGAAATAGTTAAATCCAAATCTTCCAGAGAAGAATTGGAGATAGCAATTTCATATTAAAGCAAAAGGAAAGTAGGGTAACTTGAAGTTCAATTGGACTAGAGTAAAAGAAAATACCTGATTCAAGAACATGGGAAAACCACCCATTTCTTGCTCCATCACCCTGAAGCAGTGACCTTGACTTGGCAGAAAGATCAGGGCCTTCAATCTTCCCCCGAAAAGAGTCATGACCCAGAGGTTCAGCATAACCTGAAGCACTTGCTTCTTCAGGTTGAATGGGCTCATTCAAGTCAGCAAAACCATTTGCGCTCCTTGTACATATATCTGATCTCAAAGCATCTCCGGCACGGTCCGTCTTCCTGCTATCACTGGAAAAGGCCTTCCCACCATCTTCAGGTGCGATTTTACAATTTTTAGTTGACTGACAACTAGGCTTGCCAGAAACTTTCGCATCACTGTACTCTTCCCCTTCTTCAGAATCTTCAGAATCTATGTACACATCAGCTGGAAGTTGAAGGTCAAACATTTTTTTCCTCACTTTAGTAGGTCTGGAATCCGACACCTCAGCATCCTTTAAATTAATCCCATTTTGACACGGATATAGACCATTTTTCGGGGCACTGCCTTTAATGGCACTAGATTGAGAATGAATGCCTTCAACACCTGAACTTGAATGTCCTGCATAAACAGAATTCACCAAAGGAAAGCCGGAATCGGGCCATTTTCGAGCATGTTCAGAAGTAATTTGAGATGCTATGGGACTTGATGATAGTGATGTTTCCACAGGCATATGGTTTCTGTGTAGTTCTTTTCTTTTGATTTCATCCATCAAGTCCCTTTGTATTCTATACAGGCGGTGAAGTTCATACACCTGGATCACATAAAATTTAAACCGTTCAAGTTTCTTATGTAGTAGAAATAACACGAGCACAGGCTGATATCAATCTGCCTATGACGATCAAGGTCCTTAAATATTGACCTGAATTTTCTTATGCTACAAGCATCATGAACAAACATAGAAATTTATACGCACATCAGCACATGAAATAATTCTGAGATTGAAATGTACCTGATTCTTAAATATGGCCTCATGCTCAAGCATTTTCTGCTTTACTGCGTCTTTACCATACCCTTGATAAGCATCAACAGGGGCCCTTGGCAAGAACCCATTGTAATATTGAGTGTTTGACAAGGTTTTCTCTCCATAGTACATGGGCCAGGTACAATTGTTTGGATCCTCATTAAGATCCCTAACTGAGTAATACCCCGGCAAATAGCTTTTGCACTGCATTTTTGTTCCCATTCCTGGAAAACATGGGGGAACATACCAGTGCCAACTCAGAACATATTAAATAGGAAAATGCACAACATCACTAGCATGTAACAAAATTCTATGTTCAAGCAGAAGTACCCCACTCAGCACTTAATACGACTTATCAGAGCATTGAACAAAGATTGAGCACTAAGCTATGTGGAAATATAAAATCAAGAAAGACTATATCATGGAAAGTAGGCAAAGCTGAGGAAATGCTACCGGTGCTAGGTCCTTTAACTCTGAACTACATCCCAAAATGAGGAGGTTATCAATACCCTACAACCCTGACTTTTTTTACTTCCACTGCACAAAAATTGATTCCTAATGATTCTTTAATTAAATTACATATATTGCATGATCTCCAAGAACTGTCAAACAAAGTAGCAGTTACTCAATCAGACAATCGTCCAAGTGATGCAAGTGATTCCTAAAAGGCTCGTAGCATTCTCAACTTCTATACTCTAATTGAAAACGTGGCAGTGGAAATGTCCATACTTGATATATATATATATATATATATATATATATATATATATATATCTGAGCTATACTCAACAATGTCTTTTTAACATCAGCAAACTAATTAATGCTTCCCGCTTCCTCCCATTCCTGCTGACTTTGATAGTTTTCTTGCACCAAATTACAACATACTACTGCTAAAAAGAGCAGAAACTCAATTCCTGATTGATTGAGGAAGTAAGTAACAAATGAAGGAACCAAGCACAACCTCAAGTAGAAAAGTTTATAGCTCTATTGGAAACATACAACAAACCCTTCAATTGAGAAAAGATACACAAATGAAGACTTAATATAATTACCAAATCTGTGGATGTTAACTAGAATCTTAATAATGAGCGGTAATAATGTGCAACAATATAATTAGCTAAAGGCAATCCAGGTTCATGGATCCAATCAAGCTGCCATAGAACCATCAATAGAAACCTTTGTGTATCAGCAACAATAGAAACTCAATCAACCAAACCTGCTAAATGTGAGCCTAATGTAAGCTCTAAGAATACTAATAAAGTCAATTTATTTTATTCCCTAGTACGAAAACCCTCAGTTGTGAATGATGCAACTGGAAGCATATATGCAATAAATAGAGACTAGTAACCTGTTGCCTCAATACCAGACACCATTTTCATACTGGAAGTATTAGAAACTTCATGATCAAGCACGAATTTTTTTTGTGAAACCAAACTATAGAGTAACAAAAGCTAAAAGAACAGATCTAAACAGTTCTAACTCAACCAACAGGAACTATGATTATCCAGAACCTACAGTTACAACATCTAATTTCAATCGAGACAAAAATTTAGCACCCAACAAAGCAATCAATCGAATTATTACAATTTACCAAGTCCACAACTTGCAATGAGGAAACATATGCATAAAACCCAGCAAAAAATCCAAACTTGGTAACAAATTGGAAACCTCAGCTAATCAAATCACCCAAAAAAGTTATCAAAGAATCAAACTAAGCACATAAAGAATTTTACCTCAGACCCACATCCTCTAATCACCTCCTCTCCTCCTCCTCAAGATTTAATTATTTCCAGCACAAGCATCACATGATGGAAAATTCAGAAGTCTTATTGACTCAACAGTCAGAAATAAATACCAGCAAGCATAGCAAAGCAGCTGAAGACTCCTAATTGTAACAACCCAAATTATACAAGAAACAACAAAGTAGGTGCCTTTGCAACACCACTCAACAAGCTCAGATCGTCATCAGGTTGAAGAAGAATAGAGGAAGCTAAAAAAAATGAGAAAGGAAGAAGATTTTCGATCTGCTGGGCCAGTACTCTCTCTCTAAGAAAAGAAAGAATTGAGCTTTAGAGAGAGAAAGAGTTTTTATGTTTTCTGTTTTTTCTTTTTAGAGAGAGATATCCCAGATAAGAAATCTTCACACAAACAAACGACCTTCTTAGAAGTAAGAACAGTGACATGAAATTTGTCAACATCCGGTCTCTTTTTATTCTCTGCTTTTTCTTCACTTCTCTCTCTCTCTCTCTCTCTCTCTCTCTCTTATACAGTTATACTCATTTCTTTCATCCTCAATATCATAAAAACAATTTCTTTTTTTATGGAATTAATATCTTTATTTTGAGGAGATGAAAAGAAATGGGCATTTCTAGATTCTCTCCACCTTCCTTGCTTTTGGTACAGATATTAAAAAATAACCATTTCACCGTTTTAGCTTCAGAAACAAATGCATATATTATTACAAACCCTCACGTATATACAAAGCCTGCATTACTGCAACAACAGGCAAAAGCTTAGCTTGACAACAATACAATCTTCCTTCTTCTTTTTTTAACCTTCTTTTCTTTCTGGGTTTAAGTTGTTAAAATTTTAGAAAAAGACCTAATGATCTAGTACAAAGCAAAGCACGGAAGTTTTTTTTTTTTTTCCATTTTAAGGAGTGCTTAAATGGTTTAACACAGCAGGAGGTGGGTCCCCCCAAAGAAGGGGATGACTGGATGAGGTTTGGTTCTACTTTTTTTTTTTTTTTGGGTCAATAGGTTTGGTTCTACTTGAGATTTAGAAACAGTTAGAAATGACCTCTTGGTGGGATTTATTTACGAAAATGGGATTTGATTCTTCTGTTGGACTTTGATCGGAGGATCCTCTGTTTTCTTGTAAACACAGACCAACTGGGTTGTTATCGTTAAAGAAATCAAGCCTAAATCACACGTGGCGCTTTTTCAAGGACGCCTTTAGATCACGGCAGGTCAATCAGAATGTTAGATCACAATTTAATAAAAGAAAATAATTTATGCATCATGTTCTCAATTACAGTCGCAAAATCAATTTAGTACTTAGATTTAAAAAAATATTAGTGTAGTACCTAACTTAGATTTCGTTATTAACGTAACCACCTGGAACCATTTTCCGTTACGGCGCCGACATTTTAGTTACGTGACGTGTCTTTAAAAAAATATTACTAAAATTATTTTAATAAAAAGTTTTAACATCAATTTCCAAACTTTTGTGGTAATATTTTAATAGTACCCAAACTCACAATTTCCTATCAATGTGACGCTAAAAACCATTTTCTATTACAAAGCCCTTTAATTTTTCATGTGTTGTTTTCGTGCTTCTAGAAAAAGTAATTATTGAAATGACTTTAATGTTAATGAAGGCAGAAGTTCCGTTGCAATTTAAGTTAGGTTTTTTCACATCTCAAAAATCTTTCTTCCTTTCTAATTTTGAGATTCAAATCCAAATCGTGGCTCCCAAACTTTGAGAGAAATATTTTAGAAGATCCAATTTTGATTAGAACTTAAAATTGGAATCAATAATAGTGGTGATTAATACCTTCGTCTGGAAACCGACCCCGACGCTCTACATTTTCATCTTCTTTGCTTGTCTCGATCTTCTCCATTCTCTTCTTCACGTATGCCTCACTTATTGCTAACAACACCATCTTCATCATCAAACTCTGATGTTGTTCGATCTCGTCGTTGGTGATAATCACGTACTACTAGAAGAGCAAGAGAGGTCGGCGCCAGACCGTCTCCCCTAGAAGAGCTCGAATTTAAGATTGATGCTGGCTAGTCTTGACAAAAAATAGAAGATTCAAGGATGAGACAACATCTTGAGGAAAATTGTCTTCGATGACACTTTGATACATAATTCTAAGTTTAGATACTACACTGGTAAATTTTCAAGTTTTGGTACTACTTTGACCGTGCCGTACCACAAGAGTTTTGGGACTGATACTGAAACTTTTTGTTAAATAAATTTCAGTATTTACTTTTTTTTTAAAGCACGTTGGCGACACATGACCAACATGATGGCGCCATGAAGAAAAATGGTCTCTACGTTGATAGCGAAATTTGAGTTTGGATACTACATTAATAGTTTTCTAAATATGGGTACTACATTGACCTTACTATCATAGTTTGAAGACCTGATGCATAATATATTTTTTTCTTAATACATCCAATTAATACTTTCTCTACACAATAAAAAGTTAAAACCCTCTAGATAATCTTTGCATTTTTCTTTATCATAAAGTCACAAAGTATCTCAATTTTGATCTAATGGCATAAGTATCCGAAATAAACAAACAATGAGCGAATACAATCTCATACAATTAACTAAAATTATCAGTATTCCTTGCTGATTATGGGAGCAAACATTATGTCCGTTAAGATGTGGATGCTCCAAAATTGCAAGTGAGTGTCACTTTACCTTGCTCGTTCACCAAACATACGAAAAAACAAAAGCCTTCAACAACAATATAGTATAGTTGTTTTGTAATCATTTATTGAGCAATAAGTATTTTGCATTAATGGTGTATTATTTGCAAGTTGCATAATTACACTTATTAGAGTTACATGATAAACACCGGTCAAATCTATGGAAATCAAGTTGTCTATCTTAATTTAAATAGCATTAGTTAAAGAAAATATTCACAACCTAAAACATGATAATTCACAATAAAAGATTGCAATATTCACAACCTAAAGCTTATTGTATCATTTCACAATAAGACCGACATTGCGTTTAATCAAACGATTACGCAATAAAATGATTTCTTAGTTATGCGAGCAATGCTAAGTTAGCCATTAACCACCTTTTATCAACTCATCTATAGCCTACTGTTTATGTCAGCTTCTGTGGCACAACTACGTCATTTAATAAAACATTAAGATTCACATGCAACCTGCCAGAAAACTATTTACCGAGCATTATCCTTAGCTACTCAAACATGATTACCCACAATCAAAAGGTTGATTGTTGTGGCTATTTAGTGTTTACACATGGTTTAGCTATGTTGCTTTTTACATTACGGTGATCAATGAAGTCACTGTTTATGTTTAAAAAAAATACAATAATCAAACGGATAAAAAATGAGATGATGTCTTTAGCTACTCATCCTAAGCGTACATTTACCTTATGTAAATAAGAAACACAACAAATATTTCAACTGTCAAAAATTGAAAATATAGAACGTACAATTTGAAACATAAATATAAATCCAACAAGCAAAGAATGCATACAAGTTGTCCTGGACCATAGGATGGATGTATTTGCAGAATTGAAGTCAATCATGTTCACTTGAATTACCAAACTGTCCCTCCTAAATTCAGACAAAAACTCACATGGTACCCAGCCACTTCAAGTAACCCAGATATACATTGAAGATTTGAAGTTCATGGTTCCAATCATATCCCAAATTTCGCCCCACAGGAAAAAAAAAACCATTTTGCAGTCTTCTCAATTTCATGAGTTTTATATCTGTTGTATCGGTATACAATTTTGTGGATTTTTGAATTATGATTTATTATTGTGTGAAAACAAGTGTGTCACTAGATTAAACTTTTATACCATGTAATGTATTTGAAAATTTTATGAATTTGAAAGAAAGACACTGACAATTATAAACCATATAAGATAATGTGTATTGATAAGTAATTGATCACTTAATTTCTACATAAATACACACATAATTTCAATAATGTTTAAGCAAACTATCATTCACATGTTTAAGTTCAAAGGAGACACCCCTAATCCATCCAACCTAACATGTCCACAACTCCACATGTGATTAAGTTGGTCAAGTAAGCATACAATCAGTCTAGATATTTGTGAGAAATCATATTTATTTTTCAGTATTTTTCCAAACCTTAGACCTAAGAAAATGTGGTCATATATTCATCATATGGTCACTTTCATCGAAAATGTGTGAAGCTTTCTAACTGGTGGAAGTCCGGAAGATTTGGGTTTGATTAGATGTGATGGGCCCCCGTATGATTTATTATGCAGTGATCAGTGATGCCCCACTATTTGAAGACTCAAGTTCTTATTCAAATTTTCATTTAGTGTTAATTAATGCAAATCTTTTGGCAACCTTTTCTTTGGACTTTGGTTTGGAGGGACTAGAGAGGGGTAAATGTAATTTTATAAAACTGTAAGAGCATTTCCAATAATTTCTTCATATTTTTTCTAAAATAGAGAAGTAAATTTCAAAATCTCTAAAAACTTTATGCTCAAATTCTACAAGTTTCTTTATTTTGCAGATTTTTACATTGATTATAACCATTAAATATTTCATTTTCTTATTTATTATAACCATAAAATTAATGCAAATCTTTTGGCAACCTTTTCTTTGGACTTTGGAGGGACTAGGGAGGGGTAAATGTAATTTTATAAAACTGTAAGAGCATTTCCAACAATTTCTTCATATTTTTTCTAAAATAGAGAAGTAAACTTCAAAATCTCCAAAAATTTTATGCTCAAACTTCACAAGTTTCTTTATTTTGCAAATTTTTGCATTGATTATAACCATTAAATATTCTATTTTCTTATTTATTATAACCATAAAATATCTCATAATTTCATATTGTTGACTTTAAATATTTATTGCATATTTCTATTAGTTGTGATCTAAGTTTGAGTTGTTGAAAAAAGTGCAAGTATTTAATATTTGATTATGCAAATTTTTGCCAAATTTTGTAAATTTGGAAAATCAACTCTTCTCTTTCATCAATTTCTCTATTTTGAGAATTGGATGGAGAAGCCGTATGAGTGAAAAATGAGTATTTTTTCTCCAAATTCTTATTTTTCTCTAAAATGCATAATCTGTTAAAGATGCTCTAAAGGGAGTACAATAATGATTACTTAAACAAGTTTACTCACAGTGGGCTGGATTTTAACTAAAGGGCTTATGTGGCTACTCTTAAGTCTTAATTAATAAAACTGTCGAATATAAGGAGTGACATGACGTCTAAACCCTTAAATACTGGACTAGATTTAGACTATGTATGATCAGCCAAAAAACTGTAGAGCATCTTCAGTACACAACGTATATTTAGTATACTCATGTGAATTTTCTATATTAGATAAAATATATAGCGTTTTTTGTATAAAGATGTGTGTGTGATAATTTTTGAAAACAAGTTGGATTTGGATTATAACACCAAACGTTGGTTCAAACATATTTGAATTTATCAGTTTACTGGATAAGGATCAGTTGGGTGTTACTTTAAATTTTTGGTAAGATGATTTGATGATGATCAACACATAAAAATAAGTTGTTTGATTTGGGCATTTTCATCCTTGTTGAACCAGGCATTCAAACATTACGGACAATAAATCCAGATCTCATCAGTTAATAGTGTAGTTAATTTTTTTTCCGACAAAAGTGTAGTGAATTCTTCTTCTTTTTTTTGTTACAAAAGTGTAAAGAATTCTTTGAGATCTACTCTTTCACTTGGTTTCTGAGCAGAGCAACAGTTGCAAAGCCAACTCAGTAATTTACTTTATTCCCTTCAATAGGGTAACCCCACCTTACATCGGCTGTTTTCATCTGCAAGAATTAAAAGCAACATTGAATTGGGTTCCCACATTTTATAATTAATGTATAGAAATAACATTGCCTAAAATAAATGGAATCCTATAACAGTTTCAGGTTTCGTTGTCTACCATGAAAACATGTGAGAACATTTTTATTGTTACCGTAACACTACGTGACAATATTTAATGATTTACAATTTTAATTATAATTTGACATGTACAATTTAATTATTATTTTTGTTTTAAAACTATTTTGTCAAATATTATTTTGAGTTTTTTTTCTAAAATCCTAAATTTTAAATTCTAAACTCTACACCCTAAACACTAAATTCTAAATCCGAAATTCTAGTTCAAAATCATCAATACCCATAAAGGTCATTTAACAAATAATAAAAATATGTTAAATTATAATTTTAGTGTAATAAATCAACGTGTTTAAATATAACAGGTAAGGTGAACTATTATACATTGTCACATAGTACTACGCTAGTATATAAAAATTGCTCAAAACATGTAGCCACTATTTACTCTTTCGAAAGTAACAAGATATAGACATATCGTCACATACAGAGTAATTACATCTACCATATATGGCAAAATGTTAGTTTTTTTTTCTTTTATTCATGACTTATCTTTTTAGGTACGTTACAAGCCAATAACTCATCCATCTCCATTTTACTAGTCAATCATATTACTAGATAGATTTTGCTCTAGCAATTATTTTCAAACACTACAACTCCCTTTACACCCCAGCACATTAACACAAAATGGTTCCAAAATAACTCATCAAATCATAATTCATATTGTAGTTATCAAATGAAAATTAACCCGTTCTAATTCAAAATCCTACCTCTATTCCTGTCCAACACAGTAACGTATGTACGTACGTTAGTACGTGATAAAGGCCTTAAAATATTGAGATTAGAATGGTATTGGACTATTAGTAAATCGGTATAGTTAATACTTAATACCAAAGTAGATCTTACATATCCATCATTTTGTTTGTTTGAAGGACTTACACATCCATTATTTGTTATGTCAGCACTAATTTTAATTTGCATGAGGAAAGAAAAAGGCAGCATATCTTAGATAAACACTGCTTTAAAGTTGAAAACAATATGACGTAACTAATCAAATTCTAGATTGAATTGACAAAACATCATATGTGATTTGACTGAAACAGGGATGAAGTTAAGCCTTGTTATCATGGAGAGCAGAACCTCTTTGAATAGGGCTCCTAAAATTCCTCCGATTTATATATTTTTCCAAGTTGATTTCATTTCCATATTTGTCAATACCGGCATTTTCGACATTTTGCGATTGGTCGCAGCATGTGATTCATAATAAGAACCCAAATGCATTCGGAACAAAATAAATCACTGTAAGAATAAGTGAAATTTAAACGAGTTGGTGATAGATTACTTAATGGTCATCATCAACAGAATTAAGCAATGACAATTATTGTAAAGTCCATAGCTTTCATGAGAATAAGAGTGCCACATTAGTGCATGTCACAAAGATAAAATAAGGTCGTGGCCAAAATAGGAATGGACTTGAGAGAAATTTTAATGCTTCCATTATAGTTTTCTAGATTTATAAGGGATGATATAAAACTCTTGAAGCGTCACCATACACACGTATAAGAAAGAAAATGAATCCCCACCAATTTGATCATTACACGAACAATAGTAGTACGACAATTAGATTGAGACTATTGTACATGGCATCGGTATTTTCTATAGTGAATCACATTAGCTACTTGATAAATATCTAAATTCGCGGGAATATCTCGATCTTATGTTCGTTCTTACTTCTTACTTGTTACTAGACTTGATTTTTCTCACATTACCAATCCTTTATCAAGCCGTCGACAAATAGAAACTTGGGTATCTGAAATATATTTGATTGCTCCAACTATGTAAGACATGGAAATCCAACATACTGTTGAATATGAAAATGAAACCTCACCGGACAACCATGAGAGGCTGATATTCCGGTGGATGTCCGTACATTTATTGAAATTCCTATTTATCTAAAAACAAAGTGAAAATAAAATAAAATAACTTGCGGCGAGAATTGGACACTCAACCTCAAACACTCTCTCTCTCTCTCTTCTGTCTCAAATCCCCATGTCGATCTGTGTCCACGATTCTTGGGCTTCTAAACTGAATCCGCTTGCCAACGCAGAAACCACCCCTCGTTTTTTTTAAAACAAATATAACGAAACTGCCACTGTATATGCAGACTGACGAAAACGGCCCTGGTGGAGTGGGGGTGGGTCCCCACATTGATGGCATCTCGTGTCCTCTGTGTCTCCTCCCAACACCCAGAATATCCGACAGCAGAGCATCATCTACTTTCCCTCCGGCTTTCTCGAGAAAAAGTCCGGTTAAAACTCATTTACCATCACTGTCCTTTTTCATCCTTCTACACCCTGTTTCTTTTCCCTGGTTCAATTTGTTTTTCTTCAATTTTTCTGTCTTCAATCTCTGAAAATGTAAATGATGCTAGTAGCATTATGTATTTCAGAAAGCAAAATGTACTTATCTGAGGACCATCTCCTAAGTCATGCAACGCATCATTCAATTTATAGTTGAAATAGATACTCTCATTAGTGGAGGACAACTTAATTAGTCTACTGGAACTATGTCGTTCTCGATTTAACTACCCATCTTCCTTAGACTGCATACACTTCTACGCAGGAGTGTAGAAAATGCCTTGTGTAAATTATGAGTAGACCAAGTCCTTATTCCGCCGGAGTTTACATGCATTGCAAGAAATGTGGTTATATTATTATGTCACAATGCTATAAAAGGGGGTTAGGAGTCCATGTCCAAGATTTGAGTGGTTTGGTGTATATATTCAAAATAAGTAATTTGGTTGGTGGCTTATTTTATTCCTCTGATTGGTGAGTTAAGGTTCCCACGGACAACAACTGTTTAGAAGCAGGCATATGATGTTGAAGTGTGCTTGTTGGCCACACGAGTCTCAATTATTAAGATCAAACACACATTTACTGTGGTCTTGTGTATATTATTGCAATTTGCAAATCATTATACATTTATACCAGTTAAAATAATTGAGTTATATTTGACCCATTTTTTTCGAGAACTTGGAGGGTGGTCCAGGTGATTGGTTGGCCTACACACCCAAGAGTATTCGAGAGATTTGATTAGGGGAAGTATAAGAATTATAGAGGCCTTAAATTAGGGCAGGCCCAAACTATTTCAACGCATACTGTGTGCATTTAATCGACAGGTAGCCTTGTAAAATGAAAGTTAAACCTTAGATCGAACACATATATTGCAGGAGCATTTCCTAGCTACTAGTACATAAGAGTTGAAGTTAGGAAGACGGTAAATGATAGGTGCAAACTTAGAAGGTTGAAAGAATTGAAAAGCAAATTGAAATACAAGTGCTGGAATTGAAATGATGCAGAGAGACGGAAAGATGTAAATAGAAAACATAAAGCAAACTGGTTGTATATTTCATTCATACCCAAACTGGGAAAATACAACTATATATAGGTAGAAGAAAAGTCCATACAAAATGTCACTAACACGTGGCCATTTCTGAAGTTACTAGATAGAGAGGTAACAAAAGAGGATATATCCTATCAATCCTGCCCCCTTGAGTAGCGACTGTCCTCAGTTGCCAAATGCTGGGTAAGTGGACACGATATCTTGAGCATTCTCCCAGGTTGCATCTTCCAGAGGTAAGCCACTCCATTTGATAAGCCACTGAGTAATGTTCTTCTTCTTATGGCACACCACTTGCATATCCAACACTGATTCAGGTTCACACAATAGTATTCCTTTGCTATCAAATGGAGGCAGAGTAGAGATGATGTTGCTCGTGTCACCAGTTCGTTTCTTCAACAGAGAAACATGGAATACTGGGTGGATCCGAGAAGAAGAAGGGAGGTCTAGCTTGTAAGCCACCTTGTCGATTCTGTCTACCACCTGAAAATGGCCATAGTATCGTGGTGCGAGCTTGTGACTTGGGCATTTGAGCACTGATTGCTGACAATATGGGTGGAGTTTGAGGTAAACCCAATCTCTGATCTCAAACTCTATGTCAGAGCGATGTGAATCAGCTTGTTGCTTCATCTTGTTTTGTGCCATGTGCATATTCTCCCGGAGTAGCTTAAGGAAAGAGTCTCGGTCTCTTAGGGCCTCATCAACAGCTTGTACTGAGGTAGAGCCGGGGTGATATGAAGTGATTGACGGTGGAGGAGCACCATACAATGCCTCAAACTGAGTCATATTTATTGTAGAGTGGTATGTGGTATTGAACCACCATTCAGCCCAGTGCAACAATTCACTCCAATTCTCCGCTTGTTAGCAATAAAGCAGCGTATGTAATGCTCTAAGGATCTATTCACAACCTCAGTTTGCCCATCAGACTATGGGTGGTACGCCGAAGTATGACAACATTGAGTACCCTGCAGCTTAAAAAATTGATAGGAGCACTTTGTGCGACGTTCTTAACATGTTTTTACCTCTATCTGTACTTTACTAGCCCTTAATATTGTAGTATTGAGTCATTGAGTCGAATTAGGAGTCTAGAGTGGCGTTAGTTGCATTTTGGTGCTAAAACGGGTGTAAAACGCAGAAATTGTCGAGAATACATAGAGTAGTATTCCTTATCAAACTAGGAAACCTAGTTGGGTTAGGATTTTTATTATTCGACATTTCTGTAACATTTGTGATTTATATTTATTATTTTATTTCTTTATTTCAGAATTAAATGAGAGATAATGGCTTGGAAATTAAGGAAAGAAAGAGGAGAAGAAGGAAACAAAATGAGAAAAATGAAAGAAATAATTTAGTTTCTGAATAAGATGAAAAGAAAGAAGTATGCAGCCTCAAAGGAGGGAAGGTTCATCCGGCAATTAAAAGGAAAGAAGAAGAAAAGAAGGAAACAAAAGAAGAAAAAGGAAGGAGAGAACAAAAAGAAAATTCTGAAGAATGCATGTGGCCTAGAAGAAGGGAGAATGCATGTGACCAACAAAGATGATCATCATTCAATCGAGAAGGAAAGAAAGAAGAAAAAGGAAATAGAGAATCAGCACATTACCATGTAGCCCCTATCACCTATTCCTCTATAAATAGCATGTCATTCCTACACATTGGGATCTCCATTCTCTCACAAAGCAAGCTGAAATTCTGCCCAAAAATATCCAGAAAATTCAAGCCAAAAACCTTCATCCATCATCACCAAACCGTGCTCATCTTCCTCATCTTCCAATTCGAATTCATCCTTGCTTCATCCTAGAAGGTTTCTAATGCGTGATTCATCCATGGTTTGTAATTTTTATTTAGGTTTTCTGCAATTTTCGAATTTATTATATGAATTCTTGAATGTTATTTTCGGTTTTATATAAGAAGAACATAAATTCAGACTTCTTTGGTTTTATGTTTTGATTGTATGAACTCTTGAATATGTGTTTATGCCGTGTGTAGCATCTATGGGCATTAGGATTTTCGGTAATTTAGGTTTTATTTCAATTAATTCCTTGAATTCGTACATCTAAATCAATGCTTGAGGAAGCCAAGGCCATGGTTCTCCTAGGGTTGCGATTTAATTCACCAAAGTGTTCATTGATTGAATATGCGCTTCGTGTTTCAATTATTGATACTTGTTTAGGGTTGTGATAGTTCTAGGAATTTGCATGCTTAATCAAGATGAGTGACGCCATGCTTGCTTACATGTCTCCAATTCGACTTAATGTGCTTATGTGCTACTTTGTTGTTTAAATAGAACGCTTCGTTATGTTGAACTCTTTTTAGCATATGTTTAGGATTGAACGCTTCGTTGATTCTAAATAATTAAGAAGTCTTAACGATTAGATCAACCACTTCAGACTCTAATTAGAATTGAAATTGAAATGGACTAAGAAGAATCGAAAATACTTGATGCCTATACGTTGTTCTATATGTGTTATACATGTTTCTTGAGTAGAATTCGTGTTTTGGTTATGTGATGAATGGTTGATCAATTGTATATAAGTAATTTAGGATTTATTTTAAGTTGTAGTTTTATAATCCAAATCAAATCCCCCAATAACATGATAAGTGTTGAGGCCCTTTTGATTCCCCGAACTGAACGATCACTGCTTATTCTATATTAACGATGATGTTTTTCAGGGTATTTTATAGACGTTCTAACCGAACGCTCTATCAAGAATGACTTCCAAAATTTGTTGATGAAGATGGGGTCTTGTTCGATACTATTGTGCGAGGCATGCCATGGAGATGAAATATCTCTGTAGTAAACACTTCTGCAATGCCTGAAGCTGTGTAGGGGTGAGTAATGGCTACAAAGTGGATATACTTGGACAAACGGTCAACCACTACCATGATTGCATTTTTGCCATTAGAGTGGGACAAGCCATCAATGAAGTCTAGCGAGATGTCAACCCAAACACGCTCTGGAATAGGTAAAGGATTGAGTAAGCCTGGAGGTTTTGATGTCTCATATGATTGGCGTTGGCAATGATCACATTGAGCCACAAATTAACTTCTTTGCGAATACCTGGCCAACAAATATTCTTGGACAAACGCATATAAGTTCTGAGATAGCCTGAGTGTCCAGCAACCAAGGAGGAATGGAACTTAGTCAGTAACTTAGAGCCCCATTCGAAGGTAGGAGGAGCATACACTTTGTTCTTGTAAAATAAACGATCATGTTGCCAAGTAAAATGTTTCTTTGTTGGGAAACATTGCTGCAGGGCTGAGATAATTGTGGAGGTGTCGTTGTCACGATGACAAGCCTTGTCAATGTGCTTGAGACAGTAAAAAATAGGAGCAGTGAAATTTTGAATGGCACACAACTCATGTCTTCTGGATAAGAGATTAGGGATAGTATTCAGCTGCCCTGGCCGATACTCAATGCTAAAGTCATATCCAAGCAATTTAGTAATCCACTTCTCTTGTGCCGGAGTTGTAATTCTCTGTGTGAGGATATTCTTGAGAGTTTGATGATCAGTTAAGATAGTAAAGTGATGACCAAGTATGTATGATCTCCATTTCTCAATTGCAAACATAATAGCAATCATTTCCTTCTCATAAATTGACAATAATTGATTTCGGGCAGAGAGTGTCTTATTGAGAAAAGCTATTGGATGTTGCTGCTAGGACAACATCGTGCCACTGCCAATACCACTTGCGTCCGTAGTAATGGTGAAAGGTTGAGAGAAATCTGGTAATGCCAAAACTAGAGCAGAGGTCATGACGTGCTTAAGGTGTAGGAAAACTTCCTCTGCTTGAGTTGTGCAGTAAAAATTATCCTTTTTCAGCATCTCTGTCAAAGGTTTAGTGATGGTGCCAAAGTGACGTATAAATCGTTGGTAGTAGCCCGCTAACCCCAAGTATCGCAAGGCTTTGATATTCCGAGGTTTGGGCCAGTCAAGAATGCATTGCACCTTAGATTGATCTATAGACACCCCTTTCTCTTAACTAGTGTGGCCTAAATAGCTGACTGAGTTTTGATTGAAATCACACTTGAAGAGTTTGAGTTTAAGCTCATTGACTTGCAAAATCTCAAAAACTGCTCTCAAATGTGCCACATGAGACTCAATGTCTCGGCTATATACCAAGATGTCATCAAAGAATACCAATACACATTTGCGAAAACAAAACACCCAAAATTGAATTCATTAGAGCTTGGAATGTGGAGGGGGCGTTAGACAAACCGAATGGCATGACTACGAATTCATAGTGGCCTTCATGAGTACGGAATGCTGTTTTGAGGATGTCGTTGGGGTGCATACGAATTTGGTGGTAACCCGAGCGCAAGTCCAATTTGAAAAAATATCTCGCTCCATGCAACTCATCCAATAGTTCATCCACAATAGGAATAGGAAAATGGTCCTTGATCGTCGCAGCATTGAGTTCACGATAATCAACACAAAATTACCAAGTGCCCTATTTTTTCATGACTAGTAGCACCGGGGAAGAAAAAAGACTTGTGCTTGGGCGGATTAACCCTTGCTCAAGCATGTCACGCACTTGGCTCTCTATTTCTATTTTTTTAGAGTGTGCATATCTATATGGATGAACATAAATCAGATTTGTACCTTCTTTCAACACAATTCTGTGATCAGTAGACCTCTGCGGTGGTAGACCCGTCAGTGGCTCAAACAGGGTTTCAAATTCCCTTAAAAGGTCATGGATGGGTTGTAACTGAGTGGTGGGCTGAGGTGGGTTGGGTTGGGTGTGTTGGTCCCACTGATCAGGGGGAAAGAGGCCCAAAATTGCAGCATGATCTGTAGTTGACTGAGAAAACTCATTGTTGACCATTCCTCGCAAAATATGCAGCTGATCTGTATGATGAAACATCATAAGCTTATCTTGAAAGTGACAACCTATGAACCCGAGTGAATCTAGCCATGGAATGCCAAGTAACAAGTCACAATCCTCCACTGGCAACATAAGAAAGGAGTATGTGAATGGGTAGCTTTGAATATCAACTTTGGCATCAGTAGCCATGCCGGAGTGATTTAGGCGGTGGCCGGAGGCGGAACAGAATTGCACTGTCGGACCTGGGGTTATGTTGAGGTGTAGTCTCTTGGCCACGTCAGGGCTGAGTAAATTCGTGGCTGACCCACAGTCAACAAAGACAGAGATGGTATGACCGTTAATTTCCCCTTGAAAACGCATCATCTCCGGTAACTTTGGGTAAGTAACCGTTGGGTCCAGGGCTATGGGAGATGGTGGGTTGGTCTTGTCTTCTTCTTCCTATGTTTGGGTGAGACACTCCAACACAGCTAAAATTAGTTTTTTTACACACATGATTTTCACCGTAGGGGCTATGGCAATGAAAACAAAGACCTTGGCACGATATTCTCGCTGCTCTACAGTGGTCCATTGACGGAAAGGTGGCCGTATTGGTGGGCGTTGGCCAGTGTTGGTCTGGGGCAGGGGTGTGACATTTTGAATTGAGGTAGCTTGGTTGGTTTAGCTTGTTGCAGTAGCTGTATGTTGTGGACCACTAGTGATACGCGTGTGGTGAAACCAATTGTATAGTTTGTACGCATGCGCCGCCTTGTGATCAGTGTTTTTACTCTCAAAACGCCGGGCTAGGCGCTGGGCCATGGAGAGAGACAACGGCTCAAAGGCCGAAACCATTTGTCTAATCTCTGGTTTTAAGCCACCGATGAACATCGGGAAGAGTTGACTGTCCGGCCAATCTGGAGCTCGGCACGACAACTTGGTGAACTCAATGACAAATTCATCCACTGAGCTGCTCTATTGAAGGTGAGACAAAACAACCTTGAAATCATTGTTGTTATCCCCACCAAAATGCTCTAAGAACGCTGAGAAAAAAATGTTCCCAAGAAGTAGTAGGATTGCGCTGTTCATATGCGTTCATCCAAATAGAGGCATATGGGCCAAAGTTACAAGTTACCATGTTGACTCGTTCATTCGATGGAACTCGCTGGACCTTAACATAACGGTCCGCCATGGCCAACCATCCGACCGGATTGTCATCGTTGAATCGCGGCAAAATGACTTTCGGCGGGTGATAAGGATTGGGATCTAGCAGAGGGGGTGTGAAAGGTTGTGAGCGAATGAGGTTGTAGTGAGATGGGTAAGCATAAGAACCGTGGTGGTGGTCTGTGTGAGGTTGGGTTGTGGTAATAATGGAATGGTTTGAGCCCGGAGAGGAAAAAGTAAGGTGATACGAAGAGGAGGGGTGGTGGGTTTGTGAGAAGTTGAGGTGATGTTTGAAGCCCAGAGGTGGTCGGAGTAAAACCACGGATAGGGTGGGGCGAGGAAAACCCTGGAGGTGATAGGTGAGAAAACCCAGAAGAAGGAATAATGGATGGTGTTGTTTGACCAGTGAGAGAAACAGAGGAGGAGGTGGTAGCGTTGGCGGCGGAGGGGGAGATGGGAATATGGTTTGCAAGACACTGGATAACTGTGTTCTGCAATGCCTCAAAATTGGCACTCATGTGATGTTGGTAATCTGTTTGGGCTTGTTTGAGATTTGTAATGGTGCGGTGGAGGTCAATGTTTTGAGCTTGGAGTTGTTCCATTCAGAGCTCAGGGGGAGGAGAGGAGAGTGGGCTTAACGATGGAGGAATTGGGGGAACACCAGAGTGACTCATGGGAATGGATGGGTTTGGGTTTTGCAATTCGCGCAAGACCATATGCTCTGATTACCAACTGATAGGTGCAAACTTAGAAGGTTGAAAGAATTGAAAAGCAAATTGAAATACAAGTGCTGGAATTGAAATGATGCAGAGAGACAGAAAGATGTAAATAGAAAACATAAAGCAAACTGGTTGTATATTTCATTCATACCCCAAATTGGGAAAATACAACCATATATAGCTAGAAGAAAAGTCCATACAAAGGGTCACTGACACATGGCCATAGCTGAAGTTACTAGATAGAAAGGTAACAGAAGATGATATATCCTATCAGAAAACCACATTTATTGATATATATGGAAAGGAGAAACTAGGATTTACTATATTTTCTTAGGACACAAGCCATCAATAAAATAAGACTCTTGTTTGATGCTCGATCATACACTACACCCCAATTTAGTGTTGAAATCAAAATCCCAAAGCTGGAAACCACCGTTAACGAAATCGTAGTATCCACCTTTGAGAGAAAGAGTCTTGTTTGCCACGACCTTTCTAACAAACAGGTATGTTAATAAGTTCCCCACTGACATATTCACAGCCTCCTCCTCCAAAACTCTGCACTGCTCTACATAACGTAGGTCACTGCTAGCTGACTTAACCTTAGCCTTTGTCGATGCACAAATTTGACCCAACTCTCAATAAACTTGTTGTCGCTGTCACTTGTGCCGTCGTATGGGATCGACATTAGCCTCTTTATCCCACTGCAGAGGCTATGTCTCATCACCACAATGTTTCCACTCTCAAGTGTAGCACGACGTATTCAACTGCAGTCCCAACTGAGGAGTAGTGTGTTTTGTTGAATAAAGGGACCATGTTGGCGATGTTTAAGACCACGAATACCTCCCCCCGTTGGAAGTTGAGAATGTGGGAGGGGCAAACTCTAGAATCCGAGCATGAAAGTCTACAGGTGTTTCTCAAAATTCTTCCAATTCTTGAAGTGAACGAACCCAGTTTTGATTCTTTCTGCAGGGTCCAACTACTTTGAACCAGCCTTCTCCAACTAGGGGGTTATCTGCTTGATCTTTGCGGTGGCCACGCCTTTTGAGGTCAGGCTTCTCACTCAGGAGCTTTGAAAGTCCGGAAATGGCCTCCTCATACGTACGCCAAGTCTACTAGTTATATATCGTTCAATCTTGCCGGTTTTTGAACGTGAATTTTAGCCAAGTAGATTTCTAAAATGTATGTTAACTCATATAGCGAGAATATACCTCAAGTTATGAAGTAAAGTCCTGGTGCAAACAACACCCAATTAATTAAGGATGAGTCTCAAATGAATATTTATAGATTTTAAAGACGCGTTTATATATTGGATAAATTTTGGTCAAAGCCAAACTCCCGGTAGACGCATTAACTTGTACACAAAGATTGAAATTTGTATAGATCTTTTAGGAAAAAAGAAGAAGAAGAAAAAGAGTTCAAAATACAAAAGCTAGGTTGGATTGATGTTATTTTGCAAAACGCTAGAAGGAGTGTTCGAACCTCCGACCTTGTGGTTAACAGCCACACGCTCTAACCAACTGAGCTATTCCAGCTTCATGTTTGATTTTGAAGAAACCTATATGTACCACAGTTTAGACTTCACACATGATCTCACATTCTCTTATGCTTCCCAAGTGTTGCTTTCAATTTAGTTTTTCTTTTTGTCACAATGAATTTAATGAAACATTACACCAAAATCCCTAACAGGTTTCTACCGACTAATGAAATGAGCGCCTTACATTACTTTTTTTTTCGATAAACACTCGCATTATATTTTAATAACCTAACTTGTATAACTCAATGAATTTGATGCACTTGTTTATGACAAGATTAATATCATTTTTTTTATCAATATAGTCAAGCAGTTAAGCCATTTAGAAAACTAAAACTACGTACAATGAGCGAACAGCTATAAATGTATTTGTATGCCAATCTTAACTTACGAATTTTAATGTTTTATCATCCCAGATACTGTAGTAGCATCACTCCACCAGTCCAACCTACACAGGTACACAACTCAAACCCAAGTTCTCTCATACAGTTTTTACTTTTTAATTTTTACTTGTTACTGGGAAGTGGGAAATGGTATCGGTACAAGACAAAATAATATGGGTAACAATGTGACGTCAAACAAAATTGAAGGATGTGTGTAGGTGGACCCTATCCAGATCTATAACCTTCCAATCAGTGCCCTACGCCTCAGAGATATCATTCCAGGTCTTCGTCCTAGCTAGACTTGGGCTCCACCGTATCTATGGATCAGGCGACTATTATCCTCTGCGGACGGGTCCAGTGGCAGCACATGATTTTGTATTTAGGGGTACGCCTCAACGGCGATAAACTCACCACCTCCGTTTATAAGAGAGACCCATGCCACTAAACCTAACGGTTTTAAGCTAATAATGTTGTTTTTGATGACGGAAGTTAGTTTTGCTGTAAACAACGACTGTTAATGACGGAAGTTAGTTATTTGGGAATCTTTGTTATTTTGAGGCAAAAATTTCAACTCGAAGCTAGATAGATTATTGTAGACAATCTATTTTCTAAAATGTATTACGAAATATATTTGAAATTTTTATCATTACAAGGCTTTGATCTATGTATGTAATTTATAAAGGGGGCTGATATTGACACACCACTTTTTACCAAACCACCCCTCTATTGATCTCAACCTGAAATTAAAACTTCATCTCTCACTCTCGGTCAACATGCATTTTGCTGGGATGAACACTGAAACTATGAAAGTACCCTTTCACCCTCTGGAAGCAAGGTCATGGAGCACACCATTAGCTAGAATAATAAAAACTCAAAAGTTTATCATAGTACCAAACCCACCCCGAAAAATTGAACACTCATGTTTTGAGTACCAAAAGTAAATCCAATTCTCTCCTCTAATCTTTACCCGTAATTGAAAATTAAACCACCTATAGCCTGGATTATGAGCTGCTGCTGTGGTTGGTGAATGGTGAACGACAAGTTTTGCAAAAAGAGGATGAGGAAATTGGGAAGATGATGACATTGCTGTCGCCTCGAGTCATGGTTATATTTGGTTTCTCTTTCTTTGAACTGAAGTTGGTGGAGACTGGAGATCTGCACGCATCGGTTTCAGTTTTGGAGGGTGGCAAAAGAAGAGATGAACCAGAAAGAGAGAGGGGCAATATGGGAATAGAACAATGTCAAAGGGTAAAGAAATATTTAAAAAAAAACCAAGGGGTGTGCATAATGTAAAAAAAGGTGTGTTAAAATCAGCCCCCTTTATAAATGATCAACTCGAAATCATATAACATATATAGCTTTTAATATCAAACTTAAGAATATAAATTATTTTGATCGGGAATAAGTGTGAATAGTTATATGTCTATATCACAAGGCAAGCGGGATGAGACTTGTATTGAGGCATTGTAATATATTCGTATAGTAATCATTTGTCAAATGCGGAAAGTACTTGATCTGTGATATAAATATCATTTGTGCACTATATTACCAACATGCTGAGGAAAATTCGTGTACTTAATTCGATGTATATACAGCCAAACGCTATTTTCATATAAATTTCTTTATCAATTCTTACTAGAATTATGTTGTGATTTTCATTCCATTCAACGTTTCAAACCGTTCGCATGTTTGTTGACTTCTATAATCCACAATACAGTATGCATCAAACTTGATTTGGTAGCTTAATTACTTTGTGACAAAGTACGTGGTTGTAGAATATAGAAATAACGCTGGTACATTATCTTCGCATAGAGAAACTCACCCACAACTGTTAATTTGTTGCTTAAATCTTACATTACCCCCATAGAATCCCACAAAGCCTTAAAATCAGAGCCTAAAAACCCAAGCCTAATGAATCTGCAGTGAGTCGCAGCAGTTTAATTTGCAGCTATCAGATGCCTCCCACACCATCTCATTCTTTCTCTGCCTAGCTCGCTCCTTCTCCAAGCATAAGCCACCTGAATAGCTTATCATAAATATTTTTTGTTTCTGTACTCATAATTTTAGTTAGAACCACATTTTGGTTTCACAAACCAATCGGCAAGGAGGTATCGTGTTGCATAGAACGATTCTTAGGAATAGAAGGAGGAAGAAACTCGATCATATTGGTTCGAGCTAGCTAGCAATGAAGAAGATAGAGTCAAAAACGGCGATTATGGGTGTATCCCTCCTGGTGATGTTGTTTGTTTGGCACATCAATCTCTCGGAAAATTTGAGGCTGGACTTCGAACTCATTCGTTCACTAGCAGCTACTCCAAAACCAGGTATGAAGACTGAGACTTGGATCAATTGGATATCTTGCATACTGCATTCCATTGTTCTTGCTTTTCTTCTTTCTCCTTTTTGCATACTTGTCTGGTTAAACATGTGCTAGTTGTCCGAATATATTACAAAGTTTTAACAACATTACAAGGCAGGAATCAAAATCAATTATATAACAATGCCAAAGCACACAAGTATCTATGTAACCGGTCAACTTCGTTCAATACTAAACGAAAGTGAGAGTGAGAGATTAAGATTTAATCTAAATGTCTTATGATGTATGGAACTCTTAAAATCGAGATAACTTTTTTCGTTAATATGTAAGATAATTAGATATAAACTCAATATTACCAAGTCTATTTCAAAGTAAACCTATACATATTTTTATTTCATTTTACACTTATTGAGAGTTTGTCTATAATTAAAGTCGATCGGCACTATAACAGTATACCACGCTAAGAAGTAAGAACATATTCCTCACTATAGAGTAGGACAACAGTAACACATACTGTCACATTCCGAAATAGCAAAAACTCATTCCTTAGCCACATTTGCAATGCCAAAACATAGTAGCACATTTGCAATATCTAAACATAGTAGTAATTGCTCTATACATGTTATTTCTTCATGATTGCAGATAACTTCAAACGATTATCACCGAGATCGAATACTAGCGGGGGGAACCCTATCGATTCAACAAGTTTGCAATCTCAGTCATCAACAAAGATCATATGTAACCGTTCTGACAAATTCTACGATTTCTGTTTCATCAACGGCCCAACAGTTCTGAACCCAACGACCTCGACGTTATTTGTAACGGACTCCACAGAACCAACCGTGGTGGAAAAAATCAGGCCCTACCCAAGGAAACACGAGAATTCGACGATGTCACGGATCCAAGAATTCACCCTCACCTCAGGCCCACCAGGCCCAAAATGCCAGGTGCAACACAATGCCCCGGCGATCGTATTCAGTGCCGGCGGGTACACCGGGAACTTCTTCCATGATTTCAATGATGGGTTCATCCCACTCTACATCATCGTCAATTCGATTCTCTACGATCAAGTTCCCGTCCTAGTGATTTCCAAAGCACGTGATTGGTGGCTTCAAAGGTACTCAGATTTACTACAAGTTTTTAGTGAGAACCCAATCATAAACCTTGAGAATGATACTGCCACCCATTGTTTTCGTTCTGCCACCGTGGGTCTAATTTCTCATGGATTTTTGACCATAAACCATAAAATGTTAAAGACACCCAAAACACTGCCTCATTTCCATGCCATCCTAGGAAAAGCCTTTGGCCAACGCCAATCCGCCCAACGGTTGTACCGTCTGCGCCACCAAAATGAGCGGCCGCGCATGGTGCTAATTAGTCGAACCGTAGGCGTCGGCCGGGCAATATTGAATCAAGAGGAAGTAATAGAAGTGGCAGAAAGAATAGGGTTCGAGGTGGTTGTTTATGAGCCAAGTTCAAGGACTGATTTGCATGCAGCATATGACTTGCTTAATAATAGCCATGCAGTTGTTGGTGTTCATGGTGCCGCCCTTACTCACTTGTTGTTCATGCGGCCGGGGACTGTGTTTATGCAAATTGTACCGCTAGGGACGAAGTGGCCGGCAAAAGTGTGCTATGAAGATCCCAGTAGAGCAATGGGGCTGCAGTACATTGACTATAGGATTACGGCGGAGGAGAGCAGCTTGGTAGAAACATACAGCAAGGATGACATTGTGGTTAAGGATCCGGCTGCTAAGATTGGTTCGGATTGGTCTGTGGAGATTATGAAGATTTATCTCAAGGAACAGAACGTGAGGTTGGATTTGGATAGGTTTTCTTGGTTTTTGAAGGCCGCTTATGACAAGGCCAAAAAGTTTATGGAGATGGAAGGATAGGTAGTGCATTTCATGTTTCAATTGCTCTTAGTACTGAATTAACGGTTTCATTATAAGTAGCTAGATATATTCTTCCTTTCAAATTTATTTGGTTACACAATTATATCAAATAAACCAAAAGATCGAAGTGATACGCTTGTGTTTCGTTGTACGGATTCATGTGTGTGTAGATAGGAAAATAAATATGATTTGTTTTTTGAAAGAAAATATAGTGGCGTTGGAACCCCTTACCATAAGACAAGGACAGTTAAAAAAGCCTAAGGGATTGCCAACTGTTCTAAGGAGCTATTTGTAATAAATATGATTGTTTGAAGACAGTTTAAGGGAGTGTCGAAAATGCTCATTCAGGTAAAGATCCAATCAAGTACTATGAAAGAAAGTTCACAATTTGGAGAAGATGAGCTAGCTACACTAAATATGACTATTGTAAGGTGAACTATATAGGCAGATAGTATAGGCACTCAGTATAGCTTTGATCGATCTACTGATATGATTTATGTGGTGGGATCAAGGACTAAAATATCGATTATCGCGATATTTTCATTTTTTTGAATTATGAAAACTTTCCTCACATACTAAGTAAATATCGATATTCTCACGATATTCTAGATATTTTGCCGATAACTTGCCTTAAACTCATCTCAAATGTTGAAAATTGAGATAAAATAATGGTGTTGGTGGGGTGAATCGAACTTGCACTCCTAAGATATATCAAATCATCTCGGCCATCCCCACTAGAATGGGTTTTGTGTTATATTTGTACATAATTATATACAAGTGATTTATAATAATATCAAAATATTTTAATTATTTTGATCGATATTTTTACAAAAATCGATATTTTCCGATATTTCTTTCGAAATATCCATTTTTTCAGAATGTCGATATTTCCAATTTCTCTGATATTTTAGTCCTTGGGTGGGATAGTCCAGATATGTTCCTCTGTTCATGTCAAAGATTTAGATTCATGCATGTAATATAAGAAAAAAGAAATGTATTGCACAAAACATGATAGCTGCCAAAATTACTTCAGATGTTTATGCTCTCCAGCTTCAATTTGCATACATAAAAAGAAAGTTAAAGATTTTCGATACATCAACTGTAAGAATCTCTAATTGGATGGTGCCTCAAGGAAACTTTACTACACAACTAAAGTCATCTTCAAGGCCAAGTAATGAATAATATTTCATAACCATGATCCAATTGTGGTTAATGTCTTCTTCTATCAGCCTCTCTAGCTATAAGGCATTCACTTTCCTTTCTTTTAAAGGGGACAACGTGTTTACGCAGTCTTCTGATCTCCACCATCTTCTTCTGTACGCTCCAACACTTCCAGCAATCTCAGCCTCTACTCTCACTCTCAGTCTCACTTTCACTCGATCTCGATCAGGTAGTCATATACCTCAGATTAAAAGCAGATTCAAATTCTTGTTCCACGTACGTAGAATCTCTACAAGAGTCAACTTCAATCTTCATGTACGATTTTTAACTTCTGGGTGCAATGCCTGAGGCAGGCACGTACTTTACTTCATTATATACATAACTAAGTTGGTGTGATCGATAGCAGGTGTGATGATACCAGATCGAAGCCGAACGATGAAGACGAAGAAGCGGGTTCTAATAACAGTGGCTTCTTTGGGCTTGTTCTTCATCGCATTTCAGATCAGTGGCTCATCAACCTCCAGATTTCTTAATAATGCAGCATTTCCAGCTAAGATTCGAGGTGCGTGTCAAGTGAAAGCTTTCCATAATTTCTCACTCCCATTTGCTGGAATTTCAAATGTTTTGGTTAATTTGATTTTAAGAGGCAACTCGTCTTTCAGTTCTAAACCTTCAATTATTTGCATGTCGCGATCGACAACTTGCATCGGTAAATAATGTCATTGATTATGCTACTAATTTCTAAGGTTAATTTCACTGAGACAGGCCAATAGTACTGCAGTACGGCCAGTACCTAACATTGATTTTTTCTAATAAATAGCCGAATCTCTTATAGCCTAGCCTGTTCTTGTTGCTGCGGGCGCCAGTTATGTAACTAGCTAGTGCTGCTTAGTTGTAATTTCAATAATTCCAAATCAATGATGAAAATGCCATTACATAGCAGGAAAACAAGATGAAGATAAGCTAGTGATGTGAAATTTGTTCACTTCAAGCAGTGATTAATACTTAACTACCTCTCCCTCATTATATTAATGATTTCTATTTACTGATTTTTTCAGAAACAACTCGTGAGGAATCCAAGTTGATCAGTGAACAAATATTTACTGATCTTCCAGAGAGTCCGATCGTCTGTGACCGAACCTCCATACGTTATGATCTCTGCTCAATCAACGGTCCAACAGTCTTGGATTCAGCCACATCAACTTTCTTCACTATGAACTCGACCGGACCTCCATTGATGGAAATAATCAGACCCTATCCTCGAAAGTTTGAAGACCTCATAATGGCGCATATCAAGAACCTTACTCTCACTGTCGGACCACGAATCCCGTCGTGTAGGGTTCAACACGATGCTCCTGCCCTAGTATTCACCGCCGGAGGATACACCGGAAACTTTTGGCATGACTTCAACGATGGATTCGTCCCTCTCTTTATCACCGCCAATACCATATTCCCCGATCAAGACTTCGTCATTGTGGTTTCCGAAGCTCCCAAGTGGTGGCCGAGTAAGTATGCCGATTTACTACGCACGTTCACCAATCATCCCATTATAAACCTAGGAAGTGATACCACCACACATTGTTTTCCTTCTGCCAAGATAGGCCTCATATCACATGGCTTCATGATCATAAACCAAACAATGATACCCAACTCAAAGACATACTTGAATTTTCGTGGCCTCCTTAGTAAAGCTTTTAGCCAACAAGCTCAAGTTCAAATTATCACCCCTAAGCTCACAAAACCTCGGCCCCTACTTGTTCTAGCGAGCCGACGTCATGCCACCGGACGCTCGATCATGAACCAAGCCCAAGTCATTCGTTTGATAAAGAAAGTAGGTTTTGATGTAGTGGTGTTTGAGCCTAAAACCAAAACCCCATTGCAAGAATCTTATGCATTACTGAACTCAAGCCATGCATTTGTTGGGGTTCATGGAGCTGCACTTACGCACTCATTGTTCCTCCGGCCGGGGGCGGTGTTCGTGCAGGTGGTGCCGATCGGAATAGGTTGGGCG
The DNA here is from genome assembly GCF_933775445.1 of Argentina anserina. Classification (NCBI taxonomy): domain Eukaryota; kingdom Viridiplantae; phylum Streptophyta; class Magnoliopsida; order Rosales; family Rosaceae; genus Argentina; species Argentina anserina. Next base: position 24,324,273 of record NC_065875.1, read on the forward strand.
GCGGAAGCGTTTTTTGGGAGGGTAGCAATGGGATTGAATTTGGAGTATTTTGAGTACAAAATTGAAGTAGAAGAGAGTACCTTGAAGGACAAGTATGGAAAGGACAGTTTGTTGGTCAGGGATCCATTTGCTCTTCTTAAAACGGGTTGGCCCCCGGAGGTTATGGACATTTACTTGAAAGAACAAAATGTGAAACTGGATTTGGTTAGGTTTAAGAGATATTTAAAGAAAACTTTTAAGAAGGCTACGAGATTTATGGAGAACAATGGTTGATTGTGTTTCTGTTTGGATTCACTGGAACAACGTATGCAGCAATAAGAATTAGAGGATACTGTTATACCAAAATAGTTTTATCATAATTATTGGACTTTCGGTCATTTTAGGTTTTTCTTTTTATCAATGTGGGGGTCAAGAGGACATAGTTCGGGTAAATTCATACTGTGCTCTAATGTTTTCTCATTTTCTGAGGTAAAGAAACGAATTCATTTGTCGATAACACGTACTATATGTGTGATTGTATAAAGCAATCGGGTGACAAAGCCACTATAAGGCCAACTTAACAACAAGAAAATAAGAGCACATGTAGCGCTTATTCAAATTAACAAAAGTTCTAGCAAAAAGGTTCAAAACAACGAACATAACTACAGTTCCAACAAAGTAAAAGCAAATTGAATAACCTAGAATTCAAAATATATTAAACATAATCGAGACGAGTCAAAGAGCTCTATGAGCCCATACGAAATTTTGGGGGAAAAACACCAAGTACATATATACTATCCAAAAAAAATAAAATTACACATGTATCAAAACAATTGAAGCCGCAACTCCCCTCAACCGCAAGAGTGAAGACGGAAGACACAAAGACTTAGCTCTCTGTTGCACGGCATGCACCCAGTTCCACAAATCAACAACCTCAATTAAGTCAATTCTACTCTTCTCTAAGGGTTGTATCAAAGAAGAATTGATAATTGATATTTGGGGTTTTGGGTGAGTTGCTATTCAATCTTCTTGTTCTTGTTTGTAATAACTAAATATGTTCTCATGAATAAGGAGTTTACATGAAATCTCAGGCGAATCAGTAAGGATAAATGACTTCATAAGAAAGTTCATAATGCTCTGCAAACAAAAATGCTGGGGGCAACAAGTAATATTCAAGAGGTATGTGTGTTATTGTTGTTTTAATTTTTATGTCTTTGTCTGCGAAGTGCCAACTTCTTGTTTGTTGCCTCTTCCCTTGTCTTGCTTTTTTCTTTCTTTCTCATACATAGGGCTGGGCAAAAAGCCCGAAAAAGAAAAAAAACCCGGACCGGACCGCCGGGCCCGTCCGGGCGGGCCGGGTTTTTTGCCGGGCTCATATGTTGTCATGTGATAAACGGGCCGAGCTTTGTTATGTCCGGGCCGGTCCCGGGCCTTCAAATCTTTAAACAAAAAAAACCCGGAAACCCGGGACATTAGGTGTTATTATGTAATTGGTTTTCGTAAGTGATCCTAAACTTATAGAATAGATACAATGACACTGGAACATAACCAAATAACCTTAAACTTAACTAATTCCAATCTCATAATTCCCATTGTCGTCGCCTCGCACTGCCGATTTGCCGCCAACTAGCCAAAAACAGAGTTAGGCCCGGAAAATCGGGCTCGGCCCGGATATTACCGGTCCGGGTTTTACCCGGGCCCTGGTTTTTTTAGAAAAAAACCAGGCCCGTCACACTAAACCTTAAACACTACAACCGGGCCGGGCCCGGGCCTTGAAAAAAATTGCCCGGGCCGGGCCCGTGCCCAGCCCTACTCATACATCCTGCAGTTCTATCTGGGTCATCTCGTGTCCGTATTAGACACAATACGATAGACGGACATGAGAAATTAATTTTTTTTGACACGGACATGTGGTGGACACGTCAATTAAATATTAATTTTAATATATATTTATTAAAAAAATAATTTATAGAGTTTGAAAATATTTACATTCATATATATATATATATATATATATTAAAATATGCATTACTGTTAATAAAAGTCATTCTGCAAGAGTGGTTAAGGAGTTGCAAGGTAAATGAGACATCCATGGTTCGAATCTTATTGCTCACAATCTGAATTTCTATATTAAATTGAGTATTTGTGTGTCCATTGAGTGTCCCATAAATGATACGCGTGTCCGAACGTATTTTCTCGTGTCCGAGCGTATTTGTGTCCGTTTCTGTGTCGGACACGCGATACAGGGGCTAAGTCACGTGTCTGTGCAACCTAAGTGTTGTGTGTTCCCTATCTTGTGTGTTATAGTGTTCCAAATATCACATACTTTTAGTTGCCTAAGGCTTATTTCTTTTCAGCTAAAGATGAGGATTAAGTTTAAGGAAATTTATTTCCTTTAATTTATGTATAAAATCTGGACAGTGGAAATGAGATTAAAAACTTGAGAACTCATAAAACTCCTGTTGTCTCAGAGTAGGGGTCAAGAGGCTTTGCCATTTAAAGGTGTGCCACTGATTACAACTAAAAGTGTGACCCCTTTAGTGCCTAGCCTTACTTAGGTCAGTTTCACATTTAATTTATTGGCATGTATTCTCATGTGGCATATGTTATGCTACATTTTGGAATTTAGTTGGTTGAATTTTCTTATGAAGTTACCCCGTATTCTTATTGTTTCCACCTTAGATTGACTGCTTTGTTAAAAGAGAAATTCCTCATGTTGTCAAGGTGATTGATGTTTCATATTTTCTTTCGTATGGCTCCCTGCTTTTCTTCAATTTCTATTATGCCTCTTGTGGTTGCATATTGCTTATTTTTGCATTGTATCATATTCATAAGGATAATTAATTCTTAAACCAGTTGCCTTGAACTCTTGCAGGCTGGTTTTCATGTTTCACTATCTTTTTGCACTATGTTATACCCCGTTATTTAATTGGCTTAGAATGGACCTCTATACCCAATATTTGTTTACTAAGTCCACCAGAATCTTGTTGTTGAGGAATTCTTGCAGGCAACACAACTTTGTCATTCATATTACCTTTTGACACAAATCTGCATACATGCATGATACATCACCGGTTGCCAAAAACAATTCTGGTCCTCAAGTACTGCTAAGCAATGGAGTGATGATTATGTTGATCATATAAATTAGCCTAGACAACTTTGAATTCCTGGATCCGCCACTGTGTACATCAATTGTAATATTGTATACTCAACTTTGAATGATCCCAAGAAGATTAGGTAAGAGGAAGATCTTTCCTAGTTTCACTAGGAGATTACTCATTCCTCAGCCTTGTTGCCAAGGATCATCGATCCACCATGAAGGCAGTCTCTAACCTTATCTCCGAGCCCGAAATCACCTCCTATGCAACAAACTTACTCCTCACCAGTTCCACCGAGGTCATTTGCATGTTAGCCTCCAGCTCCGGGTTCAAGCAGCGTTTAGGTGACTTCTTGTTCTCGCTCCTTTTTCGAACAATCAAGCTTCGCTAATAAACTGCTAGACCGATGGATGCCCAAAGCACCTGAAGCCGTCACCTACATACCAAGTTTTGTACACGAAAGATTAACAAGAGCCAAAGGGAAGAGGTGCTTACTTTTTTACCCCAATTGCTTCATGAAGTCCTCTCGATGCCGGCGACCACCTGAAACCTATGTGATGGATGGGAGAACATAATGTCACTCACTTAAACATGGCGCTTCTCCTTGGTAGGGTCGACAAAGATAGTGTTAGGGTATTTGGGGTTTGGAGAATAATAGCCCAAGAGCTATATATGGGCTATTATTCCTTTCTATATGATGCCACATGTTTACTTTTACAAAATTAGCGCATGTTTTGTCCTCTTTTTACAAAATTAATTTTCGAGAATTAAATTGCATATTGTCATCTTTATATGGCACCAAGTGTTTGGTTTTGTCATGTGTGTCTACTCTAGAGAAGTATTAATTTATACTCTTACATAATTATCTGCATTTATTGTAATTAACAACCATACTTGTTATATTTATAAGATGTCACATGTTTCGCTTTATTCTGTGCGTTTGCACTACAAAATGACACATGTTATTTCGATATGCACAAACAGAAAGAGGTAGGGAGAAGGAGTTATAAAACTATTGTACTCACTCAAAGAAAAGAATAAGGCGACACGTGTTTGGTTTTTTCATGCGTGTATACTCTAGAGAATTATTAATATATATGTTTACGTTACTGCATTTAATGTAATTGACAACTATACTTGTTATCTTTATATGATACTGTATATTTTTATTATTATGTGTGTTTGCTCTGGAAAATGATGCTTATTATTTCGTTATTTTGATATGCATGAAGAGAAATAGCTAAAGAGAGGGAGTTATAAAAAGATCGTACTCATCCAAAGGAAAGAAGAAGGCCCCAAGTGTTTGACTTTGTCATATGTGTCTACTCTAGAGAAGTATTAATTTATGCTTTTATGTTATCGACAGTTAATGTAATTGACAACTATACTTGTTATTTTTATATGATACCACATGTTTTTTTATTCTGTGTGTTTGCTTTGGAGATTGGCACAAGTTATTTCAACATACACAAAGAAAAAGAGCTAAAAAATAGAGGGAGTTATAAAATAATTGTACTCACCCAAAGAAAAGAAGAATATGCCAAGTGTTTGGTTTTGACATGCGTGTCTATTTATAGAGAATTATTAATTTATGTTTTTACATTATTTGTAGTTATTGTAATTGACAATTATACTTGTTATATTTATATGATATCGCATGTTTTTTATTCTGTGTGTTTGCTTTGAAGAAGGGCACATGTTATGTTGATATACACGAACAAAAAAAGCTTGAGAGATGGAGTTATAAAACGATTGTACTCACCCAAAAAAAAAATAGAAGGTGCCAAGAGTTTGATTTTGTCATGCGTGTTTACTCTAAAAAAATAATTTTCTTAAAAAAGTATTAATTTATGTTTTTTTACATTATTTGTAGTTATTGTAATTGACAACTATACTTGTTATGTTTATATGATATTGCTTGTTTTTTATTTTGTGTTTGCTCTGGAGAATGACACATGTTATTTTGATATACACGAATAGAAAGCGCTAGATAGAATGAGTAATAAAACGATTGTACTCACCCAAAGAAAAGAAGAATGCGCCAAATGTTTGGTTGTCATGCGTGTTTACTCTAACAAAATATTAATTTCCTTTTAAAAAATATTAATTTATGTTTTTTACGTTATTTTCAGTTATTGTAATTGACAATTATACTTGTTCTCTTTATATGATATTGTGTGTTTTTTATTCTGTGTATTTGTTATGTAGAAAGACAAATATTATTTCGATATACACGAAGAGAAAACGCTAAATAAATGGAGTTATAAAATGATTGTACTCACCCAAATATAAGAAGAATGCGCCAAGTGTTTGATTTTGTCATGTGTGTCTACTCTAAAAAATATTAATTAATTTATGTTTTAACGTTATTTGCAGTTATTGTAATAGACAACTATACTTGTTATCTTTATATGATATTACATATTTTTTATTTTGTGTGTTTGCTGTGGAGAAATATACTTGTTATTTCGATATACACGAAGAGAAAACTTTAGATAAAAGGAGTTATAAAATGATTATACTCACACAAAGAAAAAAAACACGCCAAGTGTTTGGTTTTGTCATATGTGTTTACTCTAAAAAAGTATTAATTTATATTTTTAAACGTTATTAGTAGTTATTGTAATTGACAACTATACTTTTTATCTTTATATGATATCATATGTTTTTTATTATGTGTGTTTACTCTGGAGAATGACACATGTTATTTCGATATACACGAAGAAAAAACGCTAGATAGAATGAGTTATAAAACGATTGTACTCACCTAAAGAAAAGAAGAAGACGCCAAGTGTTTGGTTGTCATGCGTGTTTACTCTAATAAAATATTAATTTCCTTTTAAAAAAGTATTAATTTATGTTTTCTAACGCTATTTGTAGTTATAGTAATTGACAACTATACTTATTATCTTTATATGATATTGTGTGTTTTTTATTATGTGTGTTTGCTCTGGAGAAAGACACATGTTATTTCGATATACACGAAGAGAAAACGCTAGATAAGGGGAGTTATAAAATGATTGTACTCACCCAAATAAAAGAAGAATGCGCCAAGTGTTTGGTTTTGTCATGCGTGTCTACTTTAAAAAATATTAATTAATTAATGTTTTTAACGTTATTTGCAGTTATTGTAATTGACAACTATACTTGTTTTATGATATTGTATATTTTTTATTTTGTGTGTTTGCTCTAGAGAGACACTTGTTATTTCGATATACACGAAGAGAAAGCGATAGATACAGAGAGTTATAAAATGATTGTACTCACCCAATGAAAAGAAAAAGGCGCCAAGTGTTTGGTTTTGTCATGCGTGTTTACTAAAACAAAATATTAATTTATGCTTTTTTACGTTATTTGTAGTTATTGTAATTGACAACTATACTTTTTATCTTTATATGATTTCGTATGTTTTTTATTATGTGTGCTTGCTCTGGAGAATGACAGTTGTTATTTCTATATACACGAAGAGAAAGCGCTAGATAGAATAAGTTATAAAACGATTGTACTCACCCAAATAAAAGAAGAATGCGCCAGGTGTTTGGTTGTCATGACTGTTTACTCTAACAAAATATTAATTTCTTTTTAAAAAAAATATTAATTTATGTTTTTTTTTACGTTATTTGCAGTTATTGTAATTGACAATTATACTTGTTATCTTTATATGATATTGTGTGTTTTTTATTCTGTGTGTTTGCTCTGGAGAAAGATACATGTTATTTCGATATACACGAAGAGAAAGTGCTAGATAAGGGGAGTTATAAAATGATTGTACTCACCCAAATAAAAGAAGTGCGCGCCAAGTGTTTGGTTTTGTCATGCGTGTCTACTCTAAAAAATATTAATTAATTTATGTTTTTAACGTTATTTGCAGTTATTGTAATTGACAACTATACTTGTTATCTTTATATGATATTGTATATTTTTTATTTTGTGTGTTTGCTCTGGAGAGAGACACTTGTTATTTCGATATACACGAAGAGAAAGCGCTAGATACAGAGAGTTATAAAATGATTGTACTCACCCAATGAAAAGAGAAAGGCGCCAAGTGTTTGGTTTTATCATCCTTGTTTACTCTAAAAAAGTATTAGTTTATGTTTTTTTAAGTTATTTGTAGTTATTGTAATTGACAACTATACTTTTTATCTTTATATGATATCGTATGTTTTTTATTATGTGTGTTTGCTCTGGAGAATGACACTTGTTATTTCGATATACACGAAGAGAAAGCACTAGATAGAAGGAGTTATAAAACGATTGTACTCACTAATACAAAAGAAGAATGTGCCAAGTGTTTGGTTGTCATGTTTGTTTACTCTAACAAAATCTTAATTTCTTTTTTTTAAAAAAGTATTAATTTATGTTTTTTACGTTATTTGCAGTTATTGTAATTGACAATTATACTTGTTATCTTTATATGATAGTGTGTATTTTTTATTATGTGTGTTTGCTCTGGAGAAAGACACATGTTATTTCGATATACACGAAGAGAAAGTGCTAGATAAGGGGAGTTATAAAATGATTGTACTCACCCAATGAAAAGAGAAAGGCGCCAAGTGTTTGGTTTTATCATCCTTGTTTACTCTAAAAAAGTATTAGTTTATGTTTTTTACGTTATTTGTAGTTATTGTAATTGACAAGTATACTTTTTATGTTTATATGATATCGTATGTTTTTTATTATGTGTGTTTGCTCTGGGGAATGACACTTGTTATTTCGATATACACGAAGAGAAAGCACTAGATAGAAGGAGTTATAAAACGATTGGACTCACCCAAAGAAAAGAAGAATGTGCCAAGTGTTTGGTTGTCATGTGTGTTTACTCTAACAAAATCTTAATTTTTTTTTAAAAAAGTATTAATTTATGTTTTTAACGTTATTTGCAGTTATTGTAATTGACAACTATACTTGTTATCTTTATATGATATTGTATATTTTTTATTTTGTGTGTTTGCTCTGGAGAGAGACACTTGTTATTTCGATATACACGAAGAGAAAGCACTAGATACAGAGAGTTATAAAATGATTGTACTCACCCAATAAAAAGAGAAAGGCGCCAAGTGTTTGGTTTTATCATCCTTGTTTACTCTAAAAAAGTATTAGTTTATGTTTTTTTAAGTTATTTGTAGTTATTGTAATTGACAACTATACTTTTTATCTTTATATGATATCGTATGTTTTTTATTATGTGTGTTTGCTCTGGAGAAAGACACTTGTTATTTCGATATACACGAAGAGAAAGCACTAGATAGAAGGAGTTATAAAACGATTGTACTCACCAATAGAAAAGAAGAATGTGCCAAGTGTTTGGTTGTCATGTTTGTTTACTCTAACAAAATCTTAATTTCTTTTTTTTAAAAAGTATTAATTTATGTTTTTAACGTTATTTGCAGTTATTGTAATTGACAACTATACTTGTTATCTTTATATGATATTGTATATTTTTTATTTTCTGTGTTTGCTCTGGAGAGAGACACTTGTTATGTCATTATATACACGAAGAGAAAGCGCTAGATACAGAGAGTTATAAAATGATTGTACTCACCCAATGAAAACAGAAAGGCGCCAAGTGTTTGGTTTTATCATCTTTGTTTACTCTAAAAAAGTATTAATTTATGTTTTTTTACGTTATTTGTAGTTATTGTAATTGACAACTATACTTTTTATCTTTATATGATATCGTATGTTTTTTATTATGTGTGTTTGATCTGTTGAATGACACTTATTATTTCGATATACAGGAAGAGAAAGCGCTAGATAGAAGGAGTTATAAAACGATTTTACTCACCTAAAGAAAAGAAGAATGTGCCAAGTGTTTGGTTGTCATGTGTGTTTACTCTAACAAAATATTAATTTCCTTTTTTAAAAAGTATTAATTTATATTTTTTACGTTATTTGCAGTTATTGTAATTGACAACTATACTTGTTATCTTTATATGATATTGTGTGTTTTTTATTCTGTGTGTTTCCTCTGGAGAAAGACACATGTTATTTTGATATACACGAAGAGAAAGTGTTAGATAAGGGGAGTTATAAAATGATTGTACTCACCCAAATAAAGGAAGAATGTGCTAAGTGTTTGGTTATGTCATGCGTGTCTACTCTAAAAAATATTAATTAATTTATGTTTTTAACGTTATTTGCAGTTATTGTAATTGACAACTATACTTGTTATCTTTATATGATATTGTCTGTTTTTTATTCTGTGTGTTTGCTCTGAAGAAAGAAACATGTTATTTCGATATACACGAAGAGAAAATGCTAGATAAGGGGAGTTATAAAATGATTGTACTCAACCAAATAAAAGAAGAATGCGCCAAATGTTTGGTTTTGTCATGCTTATCTACTCTAAAAAATTAATTAATTTATGTTTTTAACGTTATTTGCAGTTATTGTAATTGACAACTATACTTGTTATCTTTATATGATATTGTATATTTATTATTTTGTGTGTTTGCTCTGGAGAGAGACACTTGTTATGTCAATATACACGAAGAGAAAGCGCTAGATACAGAGAGTTATAAAATGATTGTACTCACCCAATAAAAAGAGAAAGGCGCCAAGTGTTTGGTTTTATCATCTTTGTTTACTCTAAAAAAGTATTAATTTATGTTTTTTTACGTTATTTGTAGTTATTGTAATTGACAACTATATTTTTTATCTTTATATGATATCGTATGTTTTTTATTATGTGTGTTTGCTCTGGAGAATGACACTTGTTATTTCGATATACACGAAGAGAAAGCACTAGATAGAAGGAGTTATAAAACGATTGTACTCACCCAAAGAAAAGAAGAATGTGCCAAGTGTTTGTTTGTCATGTGTGTTTAATCTAACAAAATATTAATTTCCTTTTTTAAAAAGTATTAATTTATATTTTTTACGTTATTTGCAGTTATTGTAATTGATAACTATACTTGTTATCTTTATATGATATTGTGTGTTTTTTATTCTGTGTGTTTCCTCTGGAGAAAGACACATGTTATTTTGATATACACGAAGAGAAAGTGTTAGATAAGGAGAGTTATAAAATGATTGTACTCACCCAAATAAAGGAAGAATGTGCCAAGTGTTTGGTTATGTCACGCGTGTCTACTCTAAAAAATATTAATTAATTTATGTTTTTAACGTTATTTGTAGTTATTGTAATTGACAACTATACTTGTTATCTTTATATGATATTGTGTATTTTTTATTTTGTGTGTTTGCTCTGGAGAGAGACACTTGTTATTTCGATATACACGAAGAGAAAGCGCTAGATACAGAGAGTTATAAAATGATTGTACTCACCCAATGAAAAGAGAAAGGCGCCAAGTGTTTGGTTTTATCATCCTTGTTTACTCTAAAAAAGTATTAATTTATGTTTTTTTACGTTATTTGTAGTTATTGTAATTGACAACTATACTTTTTATCTTTATATGATATCGTATGTTTTTTAATATGTGTGTTTGCTCTAGAGAATGACACTTGTTATTTCGATATACACGAAGAGAAAGCACTAGATAGAAGGAGTTATAAAACGATTGTACTCACCCATAGAAAAGAAGAATGTGCCAAGTGTTTGGTTGTCATGTGTGTTTACTCTAACAAAATCTTAATTTCCTTTTTAAAAAAGTATTAATTTATGTTTTTTTACGTTATTTGCAGTTATTGTAATTGACAAATATACTTGTTATCTTTATATGATATTGTGTGTTTTTTATTCTGTGTGTTTGCTCTGGAGAAAGACACATGTTATTTCGATATACACGAAGAGAAAATGCTAGATAAGGGGAGTTATAAAATGATTGTACTCACCCAAATAAAAGAAGAATGTGCCAAGTGTTTGGTTTTGTCATGCGTGTCTACTCTAAAAAATATTAATTAATTTATGTTTTTAACGTTATTTGCAGTTATTGTAATTGACAACTATACTTGTTATCTTTATATGATATTGTATATTTTTTATTTTGTGTATTTGCTCTAGATAGAGACACTTGTTATTTCGATATACACGAAGAGAAAGCGCTAGATACAGAGAGTTATAAAATGATTGTACTCACCCAATGAAAAGAGAAAGGCGCCAAGTGTTTGGTTTTATCATCCTTGTTTACTCTAAAAAAGTATTAATTTATGTTTTCTTACGTTATTTGTAGTTATTGTAATTGACAACTATACTTTTTATCTTTATATGATATCGTATGTTTTTTATTATGTGTGTTTGCTCTGGAGAATGACACTTGTTATTTCGATATACACGAAGAGAAAGCACTAGATAGAAGGAGTTATAAAACGATCGTACTCACCCATAGAAAATAAGAATGTGCCAAGTGTTTGGTTGTCATGTGTGTTTACTCTAACAAATATTAATTAATTTATGTTTTTAACGTTATTTGCTGTTATTGTAATTGACAACTATACTTGTTATCTTTATATGATATTGTATATTTTTTATTTTGTGTGTTTGCTCTGGAGAGAGACACTTGTTATTTCGATATACACGAAGAGAAAGCGCTAGATACATAGAGTTATAAAATGATTGTACTCACCGAATGAAAAGAGAAAGGCGCCAAGTGTTTGGTTTTATCATCCTTGTTTACTCTAAAAAAGTATTAGTTTATGTTTTTTTAAGTTATTTGTAGTTATTGTAATTGACAACTATACTTTTTATCTTTATATGATATCGTATGTTTTTTATTATGTGTGTTTGCTCTGGAGAATGACACTTGTTATTTCGATATACACGAAGAGAAAGCACTAGATAGAAGGAGTTATAAAACGATTGTACTCACCCAAAGAAAAGAAGAATGTGCCAAGTGTTTGGTTGTCATGTGTGTTTACTCTAACAAAATCTTAATTTCCTTTTTTTAAAAAAGTATTGATTTATGTTTTTTACGTTATTTGCAGTTATTGTAATTGACAATTATACTTGTTATCTTTATATGATAGTGTGTGTTTTTTATTCTGTGTGTTTGCTCTGGAGAAAGACACATGTTATTTCGATATACACGAAGAGAAAGTGTTAGATAAGGGGAGTTAATAAAATGATTGTACTCACCCAAAATAAAAGAAGAATGTGCCAAGTGTTTGGTTTTGTCATGCGTGTCTACTCTAAAAAATATTAATTAATTTATGTTTTAATGTTATTTGCAGTTATTGTAATTGACAACTATACTTGTTATCTTTATATGATATTGTATATTTTTTATTTTGTGTGTTTGCTCTGGAGAGAGACACTTGTTATTTCGATATATACGAAGAGAAAGCGCTAGATACAGAGAGTTATAAAATGATTGTACTCACCCAATGAAAAGAGAAAAGCGCCAAGAGTTTGGTTTTATCATCCGTTTTACTCTAAAAAAGTATTAATTTATGTATTTTTTAAGTTATTTGTAGTTATTGTAATTGACAACTATACTTTTTATCTTTATATGATATCGTATGTTTTTTATTATTTGTGTTTGCTCTGGAGAATGACACCTGTTATTTCGATATACACGAAGAGAAAACGCTAGATAGAAGGAGTTATAAAACGATTGTACTCACCTAAAGAAAAGAAGAATGCGCCAAGTGTTTGGTTGTCATGACTGTTTACTCTAACAAAATATTAATTTCTTTTTTTAAAAAATATTAATTTATGTTTTTTACGTTGTTTGCAGTTATTGTAATTGACAATTATACTTGTTATCTTTATATGATATTGTGTGTTTTTTATTCTGTGTGTTTGCTCTGGAGAAAGATACATGTTATTTCGATATACACGAAGAGAAAATATTAGATAAGGGGAGTTATAAAATGATTGTACTCACTCAAGCAACGAGAAATAGAAAGAAGAGGAAGAAGAGAGTAACATAAACTCTTAGAAATCATGAGTCCAGATAGTTCAATACCAAGGTAAATTTATTCAATTTCTTCTAAAATCTAAGGTAATGTTAAGGTCAATTTCTTTTCTATTTAAAATGAATTATAACTAGTCTCATCTTTTACTTGATTGACAATCTCTATTAGTTCTACAATGATTGAACATCAAAACTAAGAGTTCACAACAATCTAATTATACCTTATCGCGATAGTAAATTGAGGCAAGTTATTTGTTACATGTATCAAGAAAAACACATTTTGAACTTTTCAGTTGTCTGGAAAAAACAATACTTAACGCTAATATTGCTGATGAAAGAGTTAAGTACTTTTACCCATTTACCATTTCTATACCTAAGTTATCAAAGTTGAAGATTAAGAAGGGTCATCAAACCAAAATTGATCATATCTAAGTAATTGCTATTAATTGTTATTTCCTAGTTCAAATTTCTTCCCAATTTTTTTGTTTGAATGAAGAATTTCTTCCCAAATTACCTCAACCAAAAAGCCAAGAAATTCATTCTAAAATAAAAAACAAAAAACAAGTAGTTCCTCTGAACTCAATGACGAAAATTAGGTCAGAATGCTCCAAAGATGCCTTTTGTATTTTGGGCTAGATATAAGCAACTCCGATCTTCATTTTTTGATTGAAAACAACTCTGTCTCATCACATAAAACAAATATCTGGATCCGGAAAACACCACCGCTTAACTTTCGGGCCCAAAAACCAAAACCTACTCCGACCATATTTTTTTTTTTTTTTGCGCAACTGGTAGTGTAATGGCTGTAATATATAGTATGAATTATAAAATATATACCATATACTCGTCTGAGTCGTCTCTCTCAAATTTTCAGACCCCAAATCACCACCATGGACGCCAAGTTGTTTCAACCTTCAGTCACCAACATTTCAACCTACACGACCCTGATGTCCTCAAGGCCCATTTCCCATTTGGTCATCAACACCATATCTTCAAGGTCAGGCCATGGCTTTTCATCCAATGGAGGAAGAAAACAGACTCTTTATGCTGCTGTGCGAGCTTCATCATCTCCCTCCTACTTTAATAGGTACTGAAAATTTTAGTGTAGAACTGTAGATGTTATGTGTATCAATGATTTGTTAGATCATATGACATTCATAGTTTGCGTGCTGTTATTGCTGCTTAGGCTCATCTGCAATATTGGATATACCACATTGTTGTTCTTCCTCTGATATATGGTCTGAATCGTTGAGAGATTTGAGAATGAATGTGCCTCAGATGAAGTAATAACAACAAAAGATTAGTTTATCTTCCTAGAAAATTAGTCTTGTGTGAGAGGGTGCAACTAGACTTGTATCTGTATAAATTCAAGTTATTCAACTCCTTGGTTAACCAAGGACATAACTTCAGCAAACAGAGTTGATATATGAGATAGATTGCAGCAGCGTTTTGGAGCATTATTCATTTAGGGGTTCTCCTGATTTTATTTAATTTTCAGATGGATTACCAATTTTCAGGTGAACAAGTCCATTTTCTGGTGGCAGGCCAAGTAATGTAACACTTTGCCTTATATTCGTTTTCATGTATATAGGTACTCAGGGAAAACGAGAGTTGATGAAAGTGAGAGCTTAACTCTGGACAGCATTAGACAGTCTTTGATTAGGCAAGAGGATGACATCATATTCAGCCTCTTGGAGAGGGCACAGTATAGTTACAATGATAATACATATGACCGTAATGCTTTCTCAATGGAAGGGTTTGATGGTTCTCTGGTGGAGTTCATGGTCCGGGAAACTGAGAAGCTCCATGCTCAGGTAACAAACTCACAATTCAAACTTGTCATTTTATAGTGATAAACAGCAAGCTATGTTTCTGCGGTTTTTATTTCGCTTTCGGTTAGGAACTTTAGTTCATGCCTTTCACTTGGCATGTTAGGTTGGCAGATACAAAAGCCCGGATGAGCATCCGTTCTTCCCTGCAGAGTTACCTGAACCAAAGCTTCCTCCCATGCAGTATCCACAGGTACTTACTAGTCCACTGAGCGTGATACTTGCCTATAATATATATATATATATTTTTTTTTGTAATTAAGTTTGCAAGTTGCAAGCTATCCTTTTCATTTGGTCTTTTTGTTTGCTGATGTGCAACTAGGTTCTGCATCCGTGTGCTAGTTCGATTAATATAAACAACAAAGTGTGGAATATGTACTTCAGAGATCTTCTTCCCAGAATAGTCGAACAAGGGGATGATGGTAATTGTGGATCAGCCGCTGTTTGCGACACCCTTTGCTTGCAAGTAAGTCACTGAACCACTTTTAAGGAAACCAATTTAATAGGCCTTTTGTAAAATCTTCTTATCTCTAGTGTTATTTAGTTGAGTAAGTACGTACTTAACTGCAGTTAATATGCAAGTATCTGCAACACTGTTCTGTGTTATATGACACCGGTGACCACATTATTGTTTTTAGAATTTGCCTTTCCAGTGCTACAAAGTCCTTTTTGAGCCTAGTAACTACTATTTCGCAGGCACTCTCGAAGAGAATCCACTATGGCAAATTTGTCGCAGAGGCAAAGTTCCGAGAATCACCTGCAGCCTATGAGCCTGCCATTAGAGCACAAGTAAATTCCTGCAGTGCCCTGAGTTATCATTTGGTTTGGCTTATTGTATATAAAATTTGTTTGATGATCTTGTATCTTACATTAGAAGTCCTTCTCTTGCGTCGGCATGCGTTTCTTGCAGGACAGGGCTGAACTGATGACCTTGCTGACATTTGAAGCAGTGGAAGCATCTGTCAAGGAGAGAGTAGAAATCAAAACCAGAACACTTGGCCAGGAGGTCAAAGTTAAACACGATGAAGATGATGCTCCTCCCATTTATAAGATAAAACCAAATGTAATTGCAAGTCTGTATGAATATTGGATCATGCCTCTGACTAAGGAGGTACAGGTTCAGTACCTTTTAAGAAGACTTGATTAGATTTGAGAGAGCTTGATTGAACAAGGTTGTATGGGGGCAACTGGGGCAAGTTATGATGTTATAGTTAATTGATCATTGATGTAAGTGACTTGTAACTGTAACGAGTAAACTTGTGGTGCACCTTCTTTTGCTAGTAAGATCAGCAGAAGAAGGATTATTCACCCCTTGTGGCACCCTTGAAATTTCTCTCAACAAAATCAAATAATAATGAAGGTCATTGCTTTAATATGATTGTTCTGTGTATGCTTGAAAGAACATGTCATTTATTTTTATTTTAAAAATATTGTCCTGTTTGATTTATGTGATCATAGTATAGGAATGCACATAGCGGGTGAATGAGGATCGTGTGATCACACGATAGGAATGTATATCTTAGCACGTTTCTAGCATGAACTTTAGAGCGAAATAGATGTACACACCTCCCATTGCACATAGAAATTTATTTGAACATATATCAGTTGATGAGATACTGGAAAAAATTAAACTAATATCATACAACAAGTAAAAATACATCATCAAATTATTCGGTGGAGGGGTTAATATGCCAAATTCTTAAGGCCAAATAGTTGTGGATCACATCTTGTGAGATTTTAAGTATTTTTGAGGTAGAAAAATATGAGATTTGTTACGGAATTAAATTAGAACCGAATGAGGACTAAAGAATTCAATCCGAAATATATACTCAATTTTCAGAACTCATTAGAAACTACATTAGAAATTTCATAAGCGAATCACCCACACTACATGAATTATGATGACTATAGAGAAATCAAACCGCAATATTTCCTAAATCTAATATTTTTAATTGGTTTTCAAGTAGTTTCAGCTCGAAAATAGTACCCATTACGAGTAAACTTGTTTTGTTCAATGAGAGGCTTCATTTGGCATCTTTCTTTTGAAGTGGTAGTCACTTTCAAATGGCCTGGAGATAACGCGAGCTTGAATTGCATGTGCACTTCCACCTTTGCTCGTCTAAAAGGATGCACAACATATATCACCAAAAATCTTGGGTAACAAAAAGGAGAAGACAGTAGGAAAAAATAGTGTGAAATAGATAACGAGAGCGAATAGATATACACACTTCCCATTGTACATAGAAATTTATTTAAACATATATCAATTGATGAGATACTGGAAAAAACTTATACCATACAAGAGGTAAATGTTCATCATCAAGCATTGATTAGAGAGTTAATTTGATGAAGGGGTTAATATGTCGAATTCACAAGGCTACAATCCACATCTCTCACAAAAGATTTTAAGTACTCTTGAGGTAGAAACATAGGAGATTGGTTGTTCAAAGAATTAAGAACTAAGAAAGGAATAAAGATTTCAATGTTAATTTAGGAAGACCCACCTTGAGGAACTGTTACAAGTTTCAGATGCGAATCACCCACATTACATTCATGAATTATAAATGATTACATGCTATTCTATTTTAGAGAAATCAAACCGCAATATTACCTGTATTTAATCTCAAAATTTTAATGGATTTTCAAGTAGTTTCGGTTTGAAACCAAAACCCATTACGAGTAAAGATGCTAGAAAGACTTCATTCGGTGTCTTTCTTTTGAAGAAGTCACTTTCAAATGGCTGGGAAATTACGCGAGCTTGAATCCCCCACCATGTGCACTTGCACCTTGGCTCGTCTAAAAGGATGCACTAAAGTCTTGGGTAACAAAAGGGAGAAGGCAGTAGGCAAAAATAGCGCTGAAGTTGGAAGGCAGAAATATCACTTTGGCAAAAATAGCGCTACGTTGTCATTTATCCATTTCAACCCGGAAAAAACTTGGCCGGCCTCAACTGGTCAGCTCTAGCTAACACGGACCTGTGATACAATGACACTTGTCCAAAATTTTCCCAAGGTTGTTGAAACCTTAACGGAAGAGACTTCTTTTTGAGCCCGCGAACCCATGATTCTACTTCTTGTTCAGATTGGAAAGCTATATCGTGGAGATGAAGTTCTTTTTTAGTTTAATGAGCAACGCCGTTTGTTGGTTTTAACAACCACAAAAATAACTTAATAGGTGTCATCTCACTATAGGCCCGTGTTAACTAGAGCTGACCAGCTGTGGTCAACCAAGTTTTTTTTCTTTCAATCGGTGTTGTATGTAAAATTTAGTAAAATTCTGAACTTCATTTCTATTTTTGATTTTAAAGGTTTTTTTTCCTTTTTCGTATCTATATGATTTTTCACCTTATAGTTAATTTCCGCAAGTGGTAAGCAAGTGGTGTGACCATTATTCCAATCTCATGATGTATCAAAGCGTACGTACCAGCCGTAGTTTTAAAATCAGACATTTCAGCAACAGGACATAAGTCGATGCCTTACTATATTATGGGATAACCTCGTTAGTGATTTTTATTGTACGTCATTTACATTATTTGTAATGGCGTTACATATTCTTAGCTCGGGTAATATGAGACCGAATTAATTCTGGAGATTATTAGTTGCGAGTTTCCGGGGATTTTTATATTTTCTAGTTCACCTTTGTAGAGTGTGAAACTGTGAAAGGAGCTCGTTTGTCTCTATCCGCCACCTTCCGATTTGATGAGCCACCACTTTATGTACTGGCATCTCCTTCTCCTTCTCATTCACTCATTCTCTTCTGTACTCTGGTAGTGTACTGATAACAAGACGGGGGAGAGAGGGAGAATGGAGAAAGCTCTGACCAAAGTGAGCAGCTTAAAGATTGGGAGCTCATGGATCTCCAAGAAAGCCAAGGAAGAGTTGTCTAACATCAGCGACGACATCACTGTGAGTACACATTTCTGTGTGTATTCTGCCACCCTTTTTGCTTTTCTGTTTGGCCCTGATTTTGGTTTTGCTTTTGTTGATTGTTTTTGGCCATGATTCGTAACGAGTGTACTTGGTTCATGCTAATCTTGCTTTTCTCATTTTTGATCATGGGTAGATGAGATCTGATTGAATTTGGATTAGAAATAGTGAAATGGGATGTGGGTTTTGGTTGTGAATGAGAATTGAGCACTGGGATTAAAGATCCTTAATTTGGCATATGCTTTGTGTGATTGGTTCTATTGCTGTGCGTGTGTCAGTGCATTAAAGGCTTTACATGTTCAGTTGATTGATTCGTCTCAGGGTTTTCTCTTTCGATGATTCATGATCTTGCATCTATGGAATGTATTTACTTCAAACCAAGAGTTACTCGGTAATCAGGAAGGAATGTAAAATAAAAAAATTTTGTTCGTTCTTCATTAGATCGTTTGTTGTTGGCTTGTTGCAGACTTTCTCAAGTACTGTTGAGCAGAAGGCAAAATGGATTTTTGACAAGCTAAAAGGTGTGAAGGGACAGTTCATCATCTGAGTATTTATCATTTTCTCTTGCATTGTAGTATTGTAAATCTCTTTCCTTTCCAGCAATGTTGTTTCTCTAAATAATAGTTAGCATTTACGACAAGAGTGATAATATGCTTATTGATCAAAGGTTAAACTTTCTTTCTTTGCTAATTCTCAAACAGGAAAGCCACTGAAGAGCTTACCAGAACTCCTTCGAGAGTACAACTTGCCACCAGGGCTTTTTCCGGCAAACATAACCTGTTATGAATTCACCGAGACAAACGCCAAGCTGATTGTGTATTTGCCGGCTCCATCTGAAGTTACCTTCAAGGATTCATCTGCTATAAGGTATGCAACACGGGTAAAGGCAAATCTGTTGAGGGGAAGGCTCACAGGGATAGAGGGAATGAAGACTAAGGTTGTTGTATGGGTTAAGGTTACTTGTGTAGCAATGGAGAGTACCAAGTCTGACAAGATCTGGTTTACTGCGGGCGTTAAGAAGTCACGATCCAAGGATGTCTACATCACGCCCCGAGATGCTATTAGAGTACAGGAGTTTTGAATTTGGGGTATATTGAGCATCACCATTCATACTGTCATCAGTGGGGAGATGACCTGAATTCTTGATAGTATTTTGTTCAGTGGGCATTTATTTGACTGCTTCTTTTGACAATGTCATGTGCAGCATGTTGTTAATTGGTCATCGGAAATCTACGTTTTTCTTTGGCTGTTGAACAAATATCACTTTTGGGATGTATAATGCAATTGCTTCATTTGGGCTTGATGTGAATCCAATTTTAGCAGTTACTAACAGAACTTACAGCTAACATTCTACTGCCTCTATTGACAAATGCAATTCAATTGGATTGAATATAAAACATTATGAGAGTACAATTTACAAGGATCACTTTTCCCTGTAGGACAAAATTTGGTTATAAAATTGGGTTCCTATAAATTATGCAGCTGCAAGTTTCTCATCTGCTTGCCAGATCACCCAGAAACTGCACCCGAATCACGAACAATCTCGTATAATGAAATAATATTCTCTATGGCCAACAGGAAGATTATGCACCATTCCAGAAGATCAGATTTTCTGTTTTGTAGGACTTCTTGCAAGAAATGAATGTTGTGCTGCAAAGGCGGAATTGGTTCAGTTCAAAGAAACACATGGCTAAATTCCAGATACAAAACATTTACACCACCAATACTGCCCACTTAACAAAAATAAAATAAGTCTCCATGTAGATGCACTTACCTCTACAAATTTTAACTTAAAATCCAAGTTTCCAAATCGTTGTGTAACCTCATACTCCTCCCTTAAATATTCATGTATTTTAGCATACTTTGCATCCCTCCAAGCAATTTCTGATCTGACGGATAAAGAACAAACTGAATATCAGATGCCGCAAGTTATCTTCAGGAAATGAACTACTGAGTTATATTTGCTAAGTCCTCGTACATAACTTGGTACCAGGATTTATATTTTACAGTCAATAACAGGGAAGAACTTAAAATCAATTAGCAGAAACAATTCATTTTCAAGGTCAACTATAATTTTTCATCTATTGGGTACTTGGAACTTTTTTGGCACTTCCTCAAATGTGAAAGACTGAAAGAGTACATCTTATGTCAAGATTCTAAAAATCACATAAAACAACCAATGACAGCATCAACGGCACATTACCTCTCAAACAGACCAACTTTGACAATTACGTCAGCTAGAGTTGAGTTGGCCTTTCCAACGAGTTGGAGTAGCTTCTTTTTATGCATAGTGAAAGTTCCAGTTTTTTCCATGCCACGATTTATATCTGCAAACTCTTCAACCATACCATCAACCTGGAGAGAGAGAGAGAGAGAGAGAGAGAGAGAGAGAGAGAGAGAGAGAGAACAACACACAATGTGATGATTAGACCTCATATCAAAAAATTTAATTCAAGCAAATAATTGAAGAATATGATTCTATTTCAAAAAAACATAAACATTGTTTATGTCACAGAGTCATGACAAGGTTCTGTGATGCATTGACGTCCAATACAAAAAGGAAGATACTAACACAGTGCCTATTCTACTAGATATGAGATACATAAACTGAATTATGAATAGGAATTACCTGAGAAACAAAATAATCTAAAGCAATACTTTGGCCAAGCACACTTCCAATGATGCGGATACTGTCTGTGTCCAAAGTTCTAAGAACTATGTAGTCTGGCCCACCCTGCATATCGTCAACCATCTGGGGCTTCTGTTTTACAGCATAATCTAATGCAAGCAGACAAAGTGTCAAAACGATGACAACCAATTCAAAATCTAAACAAAGATTCTTTAGCAGAATCACCAATTGCAAGTGATTTTGCAAGAATGAGTTCTAACTCAAAGAAAAGACATTATCTTAAACAAACGTACCATCTTTCACCATCTCTCGTAGCACCCCAGAAGCATGCCGTATAACTAGATTTAGGTAAGCTTGAACTTCATGCTCCTCAACATTAAACAGAACAGTAGATCCATACTGGAATACTACCATGTAACGCCACGACCTGGGATTCTCCCATACTCCAAATCTCTACAAGAGCGCAGCAAGGTATTAAAAGCACCGAATAACTAATTACCCTCAATGCTGTTATTTGTCATTACCAAACCAAATATACACTCATAACAGATTCCAAGTAATCAATAGGTCACCAACGAAACATAGTCACTTCACTCAATAAGCTCACATTAGTCCGCAAATGAGCTTCACATTAGACAGTCCAAATTTCTCATATAACTAAAATGGATGCATTCAGCTACCCTAACAATGACTGAAGGTTAATGAAACACAACAAGCTGAACCGAATCATCTTACATTAATTTCCGAAGGGAATTCGCAAAACCGGAGTGCAATGTAATTGGTCGAACGCGACGAAGGAGGAATGACATTGCTCAAATACTCAGCCTGCATGCTCTTCAAATTGATACTGCCAAAACCACCAAAATGAGACAAAGCCAAAAAAACCAATCACAAACCCCAAAAACAAAAAACCATTAAGTTATAATCTTTACAAAACCCACAAGCTAAAACACAGACCCAGCTGCTCAATCTCACTAAACTAAAGAGCTCCAGAGGCTTAACCTGGTGCAGAGGAAGTACGCCTTGATGGGTATTTTTGCGGCGTCGTCATCCTCATTGAGCTGTTCTTGGGGACAATAGACGGGTTCGAATTCGAAATCAGTCGGGTCGATTGAGTCGACCCGAGATGGGATTGCAGAGAAAGGCCTAGACTTGATGGAGAAGTAGTTGAATTGATGAGTTGGGTATTTAGATAAAAAAGAAGAAGAAGAAGTGATAGGGTTGAAGAAGAGAGTAGAGGATTTGGGTGGTGTGGTGGCTATGGCTACTTGCTTGAGGAGTAGAGAAGCTGCTCTCCATCTCCCCATTCACTGAGAATTTCAGGGTCTTGAAAGTTTCGATTTTTCTGAGAGAAGCCAAAGTTTTGTTTTTTTATTTCCTTTGGGTTTTACTGTCCTCCAAGTTTTGTGCGAGGACGACTTGTCGTTGGCAAATGAGCGATGGTAAACCCTTGGGGAACAAAAAGCCAGGTCCTTGTGTCTCAATGAAGTAAGTACCAAAAGAGCGAGAGTGACTGAGGAAAGCTGAGGAGTTGGGGAGTTTGGGGAAGGTATGGCTATTATTGGGGATCTGAGAGTCTCGGTTACACTGGCTTCTCATACGACAAACACTCTCCGGAGCTCTTTGCCGTCTTCCAAGGTCTGGAAATTCTACTGCCCTTTTGCTCCTTTCTGTTGATTTTCATAAATTTGGGTGCTTTTGGGTATAGTTTTTATGGGTTTTGACGAGGTTGTTAATAGTGTGGTTGATGGGTTGTTTGATTGTGGGGATAGAGTGAGAGATGGAGTGGGATTTTGGGTTTTGGTTTGGGGGAATTTGTTGGAAACAGCAGAAGTTTTAGAATTGGGGCTTACAATTTGCATCTGAGTCTTCAGTTCTCTGTTGCTGATCAGTTATAGAAAGATAGATATTTTGAGATTATGTATAGCGTCTGTTATGTGACAGTTACTTCAGAAGCTAAGGTCGTGAGGTTTTGTTATTTGTGGGCATTTACTGTAGAGGGTTTTGCTGTTTGGGATTGGATTGATAGCTGTAATGAAAGTGATAACTTGTGTGAGGGACCTTGACTGAGCTACTTAATCTTCATTTGGTTCAGATATCACTGTTAATTGGTTGTCGCAGTCTTGATTTGCAATTTAGATGTCTAATGTCATTTGAAGAAGTATGCAGTGAGTTATAAATTTGTTTTTTTTTTTTGGGAGGTTTGAGTTGAAATGGAGCTCGCTCATATCCCTGAAAGGAGTTTGACAGTAATTGATGCCTTGCTGTCATACTGATAATGATGGCCTGCAGTAATTTAACATTGATTTTATTTGGTTGTGTCCTTGGGATAATTGTGTCCATAGTGACTAGCGCGTATAGCCTGTATCACAAAACTAGCAAATTTAGTATCGGTATGGTTTATATCATGACTCGCTTGTTATGGTCGTTGATTGGGTTATTGCTTCTTTCTTGGCACTGTAACAAGGATAGGGGCTGTGAGCTGCCTATTGAGCAATGGTTCCATTATTGCTTATTCATACTTGACAGCTTTCCATGGTGATAAGTATTTACAAGTATTGTTTGTTATTGGCTGGTTACTTATTGTGCATTGATGTATATGGTTTAGTGATGGTGTGCTTAATTTCCATGGTGGAGAGAAATATTCACTCTCGTTTCATTCATACGATTGTCATATTTAATCCAATGAGGTTATTAAGTCATCAAATTTCATCTTTTGCTAAACTTCCATTTTTAATGCTGTGGTTTAGGTAGAATCTTTTAGCTTTCTCAGCGGAGGGTCTAACATTTCTGGAATCAAACCAAAGTGGCCCAGTATGGCTATTGATAGACGTGATATTCGTCAACACTCCAAGCGTTCTATTGGAGATTTTCAAATGTCACCGAGCTCCATTAACCAAGAAACTGAGAGCTTCCTCATTAATGCCATCAATATGAGTTTCTTTGAAAGATTCAGTTTGGCTTGGAAGATATTGTTCCCATCACCTGCCTCGAGAAGGAGCTCTAATGCAAATATAGCAAAGCAGCGCTTGAAGATGATCCTCTTCTCTGACCGATGTGCTGTTAGTGACGAGGCTAAACGGAAGATTGTCAATAACATTGTGATTACTCTGTCAGATTTTGTGGAGATTGAATCGCGTGACAAAGTTCAGCTGAGTGTGTCAACTGATACTGACCTCGGTACCATTTACTCTGTCACGGTGCCTGTAAGACGGGTTAAGCCAGAATATCAAATTGGAGATGAGACTAATACCATAACAAATATCGAATACAAAGATACTGGAGAGAATTCTGGTTCTGTTGATGTCAGATTCGATTTCTTTGTCCCTGATGAATGAAACCAAGGATTCCAAAGTTCAAGAAATAGATTGTGGTTGGCAAATAACATAAGTTTCTGTTTTAGATGTGTTTTGATCTCAGTGATTGAGACTACCTTGTTTTCCTGTATATATATGAAAAATTCTGATATGATTTAAGTTTCTTATGCTAATTCTTAGTTTTTTCTTTTTCTTTTTTATGACTGAACTGATGTATGGATCATATCTGTTTTGCTTGTTAACATAGCTATGACACTTGATAATCTTTCTTGTCTTTCAGGTTTTCAGCATACTATTGAAACAGTGAATGCTAATATAGAAACATTGAAAGGTGAGAATAAGCTCATTACATCAACCCAGAAAGTGACTCAAATTACACTCATGTAAAGAGCAATGACAAGGGAAAAAAACAGCAGAGGTAAAAATAGAAGAAGGTAATATTGGAATTGCAAATGTACCCAACAAATATCTAAGTGTAGACAACATACATATTTTTCCTCTGGCATTTTCAATTTAAACCCTATCTCTATTTCCTTTTGTTAAAACCTTCGCCTTCACCTTCCCTCCAAACTGGGCATCATCAGATCATGCATGTTGATCTTCCTCATCAATCTGTTAATACTTCTATTGATGAAAATCTTTCAAACTGAGGTTCAATCTGTTTGCTCCAAACATACATACATACATATTTCATCATGTGATAGTTTCAACAATTGATATCAATTGGCACCTTGAAGATTCTCATTGTTTGACACGTCTTTAAATTTTAGATAAACGAATTCATGTCAAGAAGATAGAGAGGAATGGCAATTAAAGCAAGTATAGTGCCAAATAGCAAAGCAATCTATTACATAAAAATGAAATCTCTTTAAACATGTTCATCTCCCGATGGAGGCATGCCATAATTGCAGCAAGCTTTAATTAACCAACATATATATGACCAACTAGTTCGATACTAATCTATACAATTAGTCTATTATGTATGGATCATATAATCAAAGGGATAATTGAAATAGAAAATGAGATTGTGAGAAAATAATTGTAAGTGGGGGAATTGAACCCGACGTGAATCGAACACGCAACCTTCTGATCTGGAGTCAGACGCCCTACCATTGCGCCACGGATCCACTTGTTGATACCTTTGTAATTTACTATATATCTTATATTATGTTTGAATATAAATATATTGAGCGGGAACATTTCAGGTGTTCCATCTTCTCTCTAGGGTTTTGAACTCAAATTGAGAAATCCCAGATTCCCAATTCGTCATTACTCCAAAAGCATCTGACTTTGGCTCCAATCCCATGCTCCCTTTCTGGGTTTCCACTCCGAGTTCCTTCTCGAACTCCACAAAATGAGCGGAGCACCTTTGAAATTCGAATCCCCAATTCAAGATGCAATTTCCAGACTCCGATTCATTCCGACCTCACACAACCTCCTCATCTCTTCTTGGGACTCTGTAAGTCCCACTCTATTCTTCTTAAGCTCTTCACCCATTTGATTTTGACCTTTTTTAAGTCATAAAAATTGAATCTTTGTTTGCAGAAGCTGAGATTGTACGACGTGGAGAGCTCGCTGCTCAGGTTAGAAGCTCCGGCCGAGGCTGCGCTACTCGATTGTTGCTTCCAGAATGAAACGGTGGCGTTTAGCGCCGGCTCCGATGGCTCCGTTAGAAGGTAGGTTGAAATTTAACTTCAGTTTGTAGTCTTTAAAAGTAGCTTTAAGAAATTGGATATAGCAAACATTTAGAAATTGGTGCTTGCAATTTGCACCCAAGTCTTCATTTTTTTTGTTGAATAACGTTTTGGGGAAAAAAAAATTGAGAGTCATTATAGTCTTTGACACTTTGTTATGTGACAGTTACTTCAGAAGCTTAGGTTGTGAAGTTATGTTATTTATGGGTATTTACTATAGAAGGTTTCGCCGTTTGGGGTTGGATTGATAGCTGATACGAAAGTGAAAACTTGTGTGAGGGACCTTGACTGTGTTACTTTTACTTCATTTGGTTTAGATTTCACTATAACTGGTTGTTGGTCTAGGGTAGGAATCTAGAAGCTTGCTCATATGGGAAAACTTGAAAGCAGTTTTGACACTGTGATTGATGACTTTCTGTATACTCATAAATGATGACCGACACGGTAATCCAGCATTGCCTTTCCTTGGTTGTGTCAAATGGGGAAATCGTTTCCATAATGAGTAGAGTGTTATCTTATATCCCAAATATAGCACTTCAATCAGTGTTGGTATGGTTTATACTTTTGATACTTTCTTGTTTTGGTCGTTGATTGGTTTTAATGATCTGTTGCTTATTGCTCGGCACCTGTAACAGGGATAGGGGGTCAGTGAGCTCTCTATTGAACAATGAATAGTCCTTAAAGTTCTGTTTAGTAGCATTGAGAAATGGGGTTCATGGAAAAATGTAGTGTAATGGATGCTTGATACAAGTTGAGGCTGTTTTTTATAAATACTAATACAAGTGGAGCTGACTGAGATTTTTTTTGAATATGTTTTTAGGTACGACTTGCATTCTGGAAATTGTGAGACGATTGGAAATCATGATGATCTAGCAACCTGCATTGGATATTCTGATGAAACAAGTATGCTTTTATTGTCTTGGTATTGGGATTGTTATTGGAGATTAAGTTACCTTCTAAGTTCAGTTATTTTCTGCTAATTTGGGGAGAAAGATCAAGTCAGGTCCTTCACTTCTTGTTAGTTACAGATTAAAGAAGGATGAGTGAAAGAAGGATAGTCAATTTTTTGTTATTTTCTGTATTGATGAGTCTTCTGCTGTAACTTTGTTTCTCGACGTAATTGTTAATATATGTTCACTTCAATTTTATACAGGCCTGGTAATTACTGCTGGTTTAGACAAGAAATTATATGCCTGGGACTCACGTATGGAGAAGAGTGAAAGATCTGTGTTCGTAAAAAGTCTTGATTTAGAGGTGACGTCCATGTCACTCGTGGGTCTCAATATGATGGTAACCATGGGAGCATCAATACATATGTGTGATTTGCGCAACCTCCAACAACCATTTGAATCAAAAGATTCAGATTTGAATACAACAATCATATGTAGTAGTGCAAGTCTGTATGCTAAAGGTATTATCACAGTAATTTGCATAGTTGTAAACCATATACAGTTTGTAGTAGCTCGGGACAACATCATGCCATATGTTGTACTCTCTTACACATTTGAATTGGATAAGCATCTCAAATTTTAAGTGAACATCTTGGGAGTTGTTTCTTCATGACAGTGACAACTATTATCTTATAAAACTCTTGGATTGGTTCTTGCAGGATTTGCCGTTGGCTCAGCAGATGGACGAGTATCATTGGAGATATGCCATTCATCTAATTCAGATAACATCAGGTCAATTTCAGAGCTATGTGCTGAAGACTTTATTAACCAGCTTATTGCCTTTATTATAAGTATTATATTAGTCAATTTGTTTTCTGATTTATATCTATTTTCTATAGCTATGACTATGATATACTTTTCCATGAAAGATGCTGAAATATGGTTTTAGCCTTTTAGGTCTGAAATATGAGACTCTAATGTGCCATATCATATCTTAGTTGCATTATCAAAAAGACAAGCATAGTGGATACTGCTTGTTTGTTGAACTCCATATAGTTAGGGAACTCTTCATCTCAGGGACCCAATTGAAGGACAATGCATCTAACGCTTGCATTTGGTATTGGTGAAAATCAGTATGTACCTCAATTTGAGCTCTTTGGGTGAGCAGTTCACCATTTCTTAAGATTCTTGGTGTTCCTGTTGACTTATAGACTAAGTTTGCCTGAAATGACATGCATATCTGTTTCCAGAATGTCATTTCATATATTTTATCTACTTTGTTTCGGTACAGACAATGTGACACAAAATATATTCTTTTGATTTCATTTTCGGCTAAGGGCACCACTTTTGCTTTCATTTTCATATATATTCTCCAACTGTTACAGATATATGTTCCGGTGTCATCCAAAGTCAACTGACAGAAGATATCATCTGGCAGCTGTGAATGAGATTGTGTTCAATCCTATGTATGATAGTTCTATCAGCTAAATAACATTAAATATCAAACCTTGCTTCCATATCAGACGTGAAAAGCTCTGACTCCAAAATTTATTTATATTTGATGCTTCCGGTGTAGCACTTACGGGGCGTTTCTTACTGGTGATGATGAGGGTCATGTTATTGCATGGGACGCTACAACCAGAAAGAGGCTATTTCAGGTAGTTTCATTGGAGTGAATAAGTTTTCCCTGCTTTTCATTTTTTTTTTAAACACGGTTTCTGTCATAGTTGAAGCATGCTCACTCAGTCACTCACACTTGCTTTTCTCCCTTGCCTTTCTCTAAAAAATTTCATGATTCCAGTTGCCTAGATGCCCAAATAGTGTGGCATCTTTATCGTATCACCACCAAGGACGACTCCTGGCAGTTGCATCGAGCTACACATATCGGAAAGCTATTGAAATGTTAGCATATTTCCACTCTCGTCCCCTTTATCTACTCCATTCCTAGCCATGTTGTTTAACTTCCTTCATGTTCAATTCCTTGTGACAGAGAAGAGCTCCCTCAGATATTCATACATGAAGCTGACGATGCTAACTTGAGATCAGCTGACATAGGAAGTTCAAGCCGCAACTAATTACACACACTGATGGTAAAAACATGTACACATACGTCATCTGTATGGTGTTTCATGTCTTCTATCATCCAACGTATTCCAATTTCGCCCAATTGTTCAAGATCATGTGAAAAAGTTTTCATGTTGGTGGCATTATATGAACAGCGTCCTTGTTCGACTAGAGAAATGAACGACCCCCAAAATTCTTTTGATATATGCAGGATGGATAGGAGTTCTGGAATTGCACTGTTGTAGATGCCACATACATTTGTCCATTGTAATCACGGTAAAATATAAAACTTACCCCTTTTGGGAGTAAATACCAGCTCTTTTTACTTATGGATAGAATATTATGTTCTTCCAAAAAGGAGGAGCTGGAAAGTAATAATAAAATGAAAAATATATGAGTTTTGATTAACATACAAACCACGTGCCAAATGCTCAGTGAAGCGTGAAATCAACGCAAAGCAAGATAATCTAATATTAGCCGTCGCTGCATAAGTCAATCAATCCAACGGCCCCCACCGTCCCTTAAAATCCAAAAGAAAATCAATAAACAAATAAGATAAACCCTAGAGGACTCTCTCTCTTACTCACTCGCTGTCCTCATTATTATTTTTTCCACCTGGTTATTAATATAAATAGCCTCTCTCTCTCTCTCCTCCCAGAATCACACCCTCCCCCACGCTTCTCTCTGATCATCAAAATCCATATCCCTCTCTCTCTCTCTCTCGGAGCTCATCAGCCATGTCGGACGAGGAGCACCACTTCGAGTCGAAGGCCGACGCCGGAGCCTCCAAGACCTATCCTCAGCAGGCCGGCACCATCCGCAAGAACGGTTACATTGTCATCAAAAACAGGCCCTGCAAGGTTGCATCTCTCCCCGATTTTGTTCCGATCCGATTGTTTTTCTGCATGGCTTTTGATCTAGTTGTTTGTTTTTTTATAGATAGTGCTGATTTGATTTGAGTATGATCGGTCTCTGGATTTTAATTGGATACTGTTTACCTGATCGATCAACTATAATGAAAATTAAAGTCATGTGGCCTATGGATTTCGTCTCTTAGCCTGGACGAGATTATGATCATATTTTTATTTTGTGAAAAAAGCAACATAAAAAATCATAATTTGGTTGCATGTGGCAATTGATCATTCTAGAAAATCTGTAGCTGTATGTGATGTGACTAGTGACCGTACATAAGTGTGTGTTTTTTCGTGTGATAAATGTTCTGTTGATTCGATCGAGTGTTTTTCATTATAGTTTGGTTTGGATTCTGTTAGTGACAAAGTTAAATTCTTTCATGTTTTGGCAAATTTTCATATATATTGTTTCAATGTTGTGCAGGTTGTGGAGGTTTCCACTTCCAAGACTGGGAAGCACGGACATGCCAAGTGCCACTTTGTTGGTATTGACATCTTCACTGCCAAGAAGCTCGAGGATATTGTTCCCTCTTCCCACAATTGTGATGTATGACCACTTACTTGCTCTATTTGGATGATGGTTGGGTATATCTCTTCTATTTGTTGTAGCTTCACAGTGTTTGTATCTTTGTTTTCGTAGGTTCCCCATGTCAACCGTACTGACTACCAGCTGATTGATATCTCTGAGGATGGATTTGTAAGAACATAGATTGCTTGCAATTCTGAAAGATATTAAATCGCTGCAGTTTCTTTTATAAAGGCACCATGTTACAGGGTTTAGTCTTATGTCACTATATTCTGTCACATGTTTCAGGTGAGTCTTCTGACTGAGAATGGCAACACCAAGGATGACCTGAGGCTTCCAACCGATGACAGTCTGCTTACGCAGGTTAGTAATCTTGAAATCTGTCCTTTTATAGTTCAGCTTCCCCCGTCTTTCTGTGACCGCACGTTAGGCTGTGGTTATTTCATATATAAATCTGTATGATACAATTTCAATTGGCTCTCATAACTCTGCTGTGTTTATTACAGTTGGATCTTACTTGGTTTTGTTTTATTGATGTATGCAGATCAAGGATGGCTTTGCTGAAGGGAAAGACCTGGTTGTGTCTGTGATGTCTGCCATGGGTGAGGAGCAGATTTGCGCTCTCAAGGACATTGGTCCAAAGTAGTTACTTTTATTCCTCCGGAATGTTTTTAGATTTAAATTTGAATTGGGATGGTTTATTAGTATCTTAAGGGTCACCATTCGGGAGCTATTCCTGATTGTACTTGGCCTCGGATTTATGAGTTGATGTCGCCATTAATTAGCTTATCATCCTTACTTTCTTTTGTTTACTGTATGGACCATATGCCCTATTTCATGGTGTTGGTAAGTCAATATGATGACTGTATAGTGTCTGTTCTGGTTACTAGCTATCAATGGTTTCTACCGAAATTGATCAATACACTGCATTGTACGGTTTAATTTGGTTTGGATGGCAATTCTTCTGTTACTGGTTGGCTTATGATATCTGAGTAGTCTGACTAGTGACTACCAATATTCATCTGTTGCTATAATCAATATTCATTATGGGGATTTCGTAGCGTCCCGGTGATCAATCATTTAGTAAAGCCATTCGGAACATAGGCTTGAATTCACTGGTAATCATTGCTCAGTCAGCTGAAAATGACGGTCGTTTATCTCTTCTTGGCAGAAGGGCATGAAAAAGGCACAATTTTTTTTAAGCATCGAGATTTGCCAACTTTGTTTTTGACGTCTCCGATGTCGCCTGAGATCTTTGTATCAGACTTTTCCGATTACATCTTTGTTCCAGAGACTTGGTTGGCGGGCAAGTCGCTTGTTGCAAATTAGAGCATACTTGCGTTTTAACATTGACCCCCTGTATAAACTTACGCTTGTGACCAAAAAGAAAAGGAAAATGTGAAATAGGTTCTAACAATGTAAACAGAAATTATGACAAAGATAAATAAATCTAATTAAAATAACAACATAAAGTGGCATTCATATGCTTGCTCTTGCTCTCCTATTGACAAATGGAACGGCGTATGATAAATATGATAACCATATTACATTTGTAATCCATGTTGGATAATTGTGATTTCCTTCTTCGTAAAGGACTTCCACTGCACTATATATTATGCCAGTTCATTTCATTCGTCTCTATATATTTTCTAAGGCTGTGTTCGGGTTTTAATTAATTATTTTTAGATGAACCTGAGATCCAACCCATGTTAATTATTCGGTTCGGGTTTTGTATTAGATGAGACCTAAGCGGATCCGAGTCCGAATTGAATCAGTTCGGTTATTGGTTCTATTCGGTTCCAAAATGAATACGTAACTCTGTAATCTCCGTAATACATTCAAGCATTTAATGCAATATATAATTATATAACTTTATCAGTAAGCAAGATAAATTAACCAAATTACAAACTATTCCACAATATAATATATAAAGTCTTAGACAATTAAATCAACATTCAATCTTAAAATAAAAACAAATGACAATCCCCAATAAAATTTTCTTAGTTCTTCAATTAAGCCTCCCGCACGAAATCAAAGACATTAGGAGATTTGTGAAAGTAGA
Source organism: Argentina anserina (assembly GCF_933775445.1). Lineage (NCBI taxonomy): Eukaryota > Viridiplantae > Streptophyta > Magnoliopsida > Rosales > Rosaceae > Argentina > Argentina anserina. The sequence continues at coordinate 24,357,013 of NC_065875.1, forward strand.
AGAGCAGGTTTGATTCTAAATAACCTATCACAAAAATTACCCTAATAATCTAACAGTTTATATAATTTTAGTATATATATAACGATAATCGGTTCATATAAATTTTTTAGAATAAGATCCGACTCATATCCGAATTTTTTTAATCGATTTGGGTTCTAAATAAAAAACATGTATTTTTTTTAAACCCGAGCCGACCCGCCCTATTTGACTCAGATCGGATCGGTTCTGTTTGGACCCGATCCAAATGCACAACCCTAATATTTTCTGCTCTAGACTTTCCAATTTATAAACTCCACCATAAGAATCAATGGCTGTTGTAACCGAAGCAAACATCCCAGAAGAGGCACTGAACAGCGAAGAGAAAGAGGGTATCACTTACTACTATTTCGCTTCCTTACCCGATAGCCGTGCATCAGAATTGCAAGTAGCTTGGCCGAAGCTGCTACCGGCGTTAAGGGAATGCGGCGTTACTTCATGGTCGTTGAACCTGACCAACTCCGCCTTGACAGCTTCAATAACAAAATACCATTCCACAGATTACCGGGCTTATAATCTTCTTGAACTTTTCGCATTGACAGATGTCCCCCCATCTCTGGCTATAAAGCTAGCTCTCAATGACGTGATCAACTACAGCCTCATCAGGATAGGATTACAAGAAGATGGGTTCGCCTGGAAATATAGGATCGGCGAGAAGCGATATGCGGAACGCCGTGAACGTTTTAAGAATGACGAACTGTTGGCACTAAATTTGCTACCGACTGTCATCTTTATCTTGGAGAACACACTCATTGTTGTGGTTACGAAATCTACTTTGTTGTCGTCCTTTGGGTTGATCAAGAACATGGTGGAAGGGTGCATACTGTCACGTCCCATTTTTGGAGTGTATATCATGGGCGTCGCTGGTTATATGAGCTTCATGTATATGTGAGATTACTCCATGATCAAGAGTGTGAGAGATATATGATTGCCCCTTCCTAGGGGTTCAGACAGGCCGATCCGGTTAAGTTTGGGGAGCTTGTCGCTAGTCAGTGACTTAACGTCAAAAAAGGGAGTAGGTCACCCTACAAACTGGTCGGGGTCTGGAGCCGATCCCCTAATGAGCCTAAGGCATGGCGAAACCAGTATATTGCCCCGTTAGATAAGGCTGACTTCATGGGGATGAAGCGCCGCATAGACCAAGTGTGGCAGCCGAATGGCTAGGTCCGTGATAATACGCTATAGACCAAAATGATAATCAAGAACTTGCTTTATTGTTAGAATTTTCGGAGCTCTTCTTTGAAGTTTTCATTATTTATATATTTTTAATTAATGATGTTTTTGTTATTTAATGTTAGTTACTGAACTTATATATCGCCCATTATCACCAGTGCACTTCATTTGGTGACTTCGTTTGTAACAAAAAAGAAGAAGATGTTTTTCTTCCCTACTTTGTTATTCTGTTTACAAATTACTAATAAGTGACATACAACATTTTGGTTAAAAAAAACTCACATTCTAATTTGATAGGACAAACTAGTCATCAACACATTATATGCGTGTGAATCACTTCCCACATTGTACGTAGTGGCTTGTAACTTCCTTATAGAATAAGAGATAATTTTTTTTATGTTTTAATTTTTCTATTTACCTTTATATCCCTTATATAATTAAACAAAATTTTTAATTAACATATGGTTAAAGGATATATGCGTAACTTCACAGGTTATTTAGTTAACAAAATGAGTTTGTGTTATAAAAATATAGATTAGAACCAAAAGTTACAAATAAGGATAATATAATACAAGCTGTCGCATGTCATAAGATATTTTATTTTTTTGCCCATATTTAGCACATCACATTTAAGAGAATTCAAAATTCATTCTCACTACCACATGTCACATCTACATAGGTACATGCTACTGTCGACTGAAAAACTAAATGCTACTGCAAACTAGAAAAATGCTACTATCGACTATAAGACTATCTGCTATTGTCAACAATAAAACTAGTTGCTACTATCAACCTGAAAACTACTTGCTACTGTTGATTATGAAGCTAGTTGTTACTGCTGACTTGAAATGTATTACCTGCCGACTTGCAATGTAGCTACTACTGTCGATTATGAATCTAGCTGCTACGGTCGATTGAGAAATTAAGTGCTACTATAATTTTTGGTGAACAAATTTCAAAATTTTAAAGTTTCTTGAAATATATGCAATATGATACTTAAATGAAAGCTCATGATGTAATATACAACTTTATATCTTGGCTCACCTCTAAATTGTCGTTGGTTTAGCCAAAAAACTTAAAATTGTAGGAAACAATTAAAAAAAAGATAAACTTGTTAGATATGGAAATGACAACTTGGTAATTTTTATGAAAATAGTGGTATTTTAGACATTTCAGCATTAATTACTTAATCAGTTTTTGGTCCACTCATTTTTTGGTATAGGCTTATGTCCTAATTTGTATAAGAAATATGAAGGATGAGGTTTGAAAAATTCAAGTATAAATTATACATGTTATACATCTTATATCCGATGGTCGACATTGTTTTGTGAGTAAGGTCAAAAATAATATTTGTTATCAACCGTCGAATGTGAGATATATAACATGCATCGTATGTATAGTAGACAAACCCGTGAGTTTTTAGTTAATTCAAATATTGTCTGGTACTAATATGTAATTTTCTATTATTCTTTTTGGTGTGGTTTCCTCGTGATAAGATCAATACATAGGAAAAAAATATAATAAGCATTCTAGAAAGCATTGGAATAATCGGAAAGGCCGACGAAATTTTAGTAAAAGAGAAGTGAAGGAGTTAACAAAATCTAAAGAGTGAATAAAATTTGATACGTGTGATCTTAGTAAAAAATCTCCTAGATTATTCTTTTGCAAGCAATGGTTAAATAGTACGTATCCAATTCGGCGTGATTTGCTTGTTCTTATCCATTTGTGATACTGTCTCCTAATCATATCGCACTTTCCCTCTATTTTTACTCCTATATATACAAGTGCATCGATCCGTACGAGTCATTAGTGTACTTACTCGGTTACTCCATCAATAGATATCGCAAAAAAGATAGGGCAAGAATACCCAGATAAAATAAGAAGGATGCCAGAGTCTGAAATTCCCGGGAGGAGGAGGCAGGCCACTTTGATCAAGAAAGCAAAAGAATTATCTATTCTTTGTTCTGCATCGCACTCATCTCTTTCACAAGCGACGGAACGCTTCATGAGTATTCAAGCAACAGTGTGGAACACACTCTTTCAAGATATAAGGACTATAAGGGCGGTCTGGTCCTCCCAACCAAGATGGAATCCGATCCGCCTGAGGAGCACCACTGCGAAACTGCGGTGAACAAAGAGGAACAAAAATCAAATGACAATGATCTTGATGCACTCGAGGGACAATATGCGGCGCTGAAATTAGACAAACTGCAGAGAACGGGAAAGGCGTTGGATGGCTTGAGTAGGAAAGAGCTGTATGCCCTAGAGCAACAACAGAAGTGGGCGTTAGTATCTGTTCTGAAAAAGAAGGAGGAACTACTTGTGAGGTTGTTGCAGAGGTCTAAGTTTCATGAACACCAAGTCATTCAAGAGAATGAGATTTTGAAAAGAGGTTCTGAGGAAAGGATGAAGGAAATACCCTATCTCGAACTGTTCCCTGAGAACAGATCGGGTTTCGGCACAAGCTCGAAACCTGTTGTCTCACTTTTGAATCATCCAACACAGCATATGGATACTGGTTTTGGCCTGGGGCTTTAGGTCATAATTACTCATAACCAGTTAGGGTAGAAATTCATTATTCTTTTGTGTAATTGTAAGGATTAAATTGATTCTTTCATTTAGTTTGAAGAAATAAATATGAACGGTATGATGTTTATTACTTATTGGTGATTACAATGAAAGTTTGGCACTTTGAGATCACGATTATCAGATAATAGCTCGTCCACGAAGGCACGAAACTTGTAATTCAACATATTAATGACAGTATTACTGATTCGAGCACCACTGGACAGAACCGAAGCTCCTCAAACCTGAAAACCAGTCTTATGACTCTTATATAAGATTAAGGCAAGCAAATATATCGAATGGAAACAGTAAAAATCCGCTTTCCAATCAAGTCAGGATTGATCTTTATTTCTCTCAGGCAACATCGAATAGGTTGACAGTGCCTCGGTGTTTCCTAGCAGTTCCTAATTCCTATAGCGATGAAATTGGTTTTATATTTGTAAACAAGTTAACAAATAATGGGTGTTGCTATCAAACTCTGCATCTCATAGGAGTTCCATATCATTATAGGACGCTGCAGTTTTAGATTGCCCCACATTATAAATAGCTACTCTTATTCTTCTTTGAGATTAAGTGTCCTTCAATTGTGTTCAGAAAGTTTTGCATTGTTGCTCCACCAAACTCATCAATTCTTTGTTGTCAATGACCTCTTTGTTACTTATTTTCACTTGTACTATTGAAGTGAAGGTGTGTGGAGCTGTGCAGGGCTCAGTGTGGTGGAGCTGTACAAGGATAGAGAGCAAGGCCGCACGCATTTCTCCTCAATTCATGTTTGCTTGTCTCTCAAATGGCCTCTCCTTCCGTTTGTTCTGGTTGTTTAAAGTTGTTTTAGCCCTAGTGATAGACTTTTTCCGGGAGCTACATTTCGGTAGGTAATGATGTAGTTAGCCTTTTTTTTATTTTTCTTGGCTATTTAGCTCTCTCGAGTTGTGTTTTTGTTCAGATTGAAGAAAACATTGGAAATCATCAATCTTCGTCTTCCTCATTCTCTATGTTTCATTACATTTCATAATTCAACATGTACTGAATCTACGATCGTCCAAATCAAAGTAAATTGATCTCCTACAACCTTATTCTTATAAGAATCTCTTTGTTTTCTTATTTGTGTGATAGATGACGTTTTCTCTTGCGAGTAATTTTAAATAGGGTTTCCACGCTTTATGTCAACTACTTGGAGCCATGAAAACACATAAGATGACAAAAGCCTCGAGCAGTAGTAGCCCAGAATGGGAGTCTCCCTCTAACGGTTGTGTTTTTTATTCTAGATAAATTGCTGGAACCTGCTGACCATGTTCGCTTTGCAAGCAAACTCTATCAGTCTTTTGTGAAATACTACAACCAGGAAAACCAACACACTCGCCAGCATAACAAGGATCTGCTTCCTCCACCCATGCTTGTGATAGCTAATAAAGAGATTATTCTGTAGCGTATCCGAAGGGAAGGTCTACGACAATGCTGACTTTATATTTTACAAGAGCCAAATCTATGAAGTAGGCTGCCGTGGAGAGATTGCATCCGTGAATCTTGATAGCAGCAACACCAACATGCCAGAAGCAAAGCCAGTCAGACCTGAAATATACCATTTGCCTGTCGTCGTTATGGCTATCTGGTCAAGTCAACTAAAGGAGACCTACAGCAAAAATTAGGATTTGTGGTTTCAAGGTTTACAAGGTGGTGTTCAACGGAGATGGCTCCGTTGCTGAGTAGCTACCTGAAACAAGAAGCATTGGAGATGAAACACTATTTGTGGATGACAAACGTGCAGTCTCTGTTTTGGCAACAAACTTCCCCAACTGCCAGCGAAATTTCATATACCACACCACTTCTTTCTTAAAACGTCCAGATGGTGCTAGTACTTTTGTGTTCAATTTAGAAGATGGAACCATCACACAATCTTATCCTCTAAAATCTTTGGATTGCCAGAGGAACAAACGACAAAGACTTTGGATTATGCTATCGTTTAACTAGTTCTGCTTTGTTCTGATTCTTATTACTTTCAAATATGCATCCCTGGCGATCTTCCGGACTACACCATTGATAGAAAAAATTTACTCAAGCCTTTACCTTATTTCAAGAGGTAGGAAGCTAGCTGTAGTCAAGTTTCACATACTGGTTTCTTGATGTTTCTGCATCTCTATGCTATATCCATGCTATTCAGTTTTTTAGAACACTATTTTAACCAAAATTAGCAATATCAAGCTCTTATGAGGCTTTTCCCTGGTAGCTTAATGGACTCTGGTAGCTTATTTTACAGTACGCATTCCAGCTGATCTTTCAGACTTCTCATCTTTATAGCCGATGTCTACTCTTCTTCCCTTTACCTATCTGTTTTATTTTATGTTCGGCGGTCGTAGTTTACAGGAGGATTTTATTTATTTATATTTCACATGTTGGAATTTTCGGCTTCTTCATCCATATTTATATATAGATGTAGTTAATACTAAACCTAGTCAAGGTCAACTATAATACAGATAGACAGGCCAGCATTCCAAATATTCAACCCTGAATTAGTGTATTTAGTGTATAATGTGGATCCTTAATCATAGATGCCAACTCTAACATAGATACAAAATATAAGGTAAGTTTTCTAGTTGTAAGAAACAATTCATATAATAAGGTTCAATGGAATCAGTACCAGAAGTTTGTCTTTCTTTGAAGCCTGGACTGTTCTAGCAACAAATGGTCATTTACTCGAAAACCGGATTAATGTTCCAAGCCAGTCATCAGTAATTTCGCCTTTCAATTCACCACTCAAGGCCCTCAATGCATGGCTTGTGGCTGCCTGTTGGAAGCACCAGCTAATTATGTGAAATTATGAGCATCGACATGGAAGAAAGAACGACGGGAAGATGAGGGATTAATATGTTACCTTCACAATATAGACATTGATTCCTAGCTTTGCAATCACTGCAGCTTCTGCAATCTTGGTCATCATTCCACCAGTAGTATCATGAACTGCTACACTTGTTTTGACTGTTGATATCACAATAAGTCTCTCCCCAAGTAAATGTATATACTAGAGACTAATAAAGAAGATAAATTACAACTGGACAAGTAAAACTTCAGCAAAAGTCCTAATACAGAAAGTGATTCATTATATTCAGGGAAAACTGGAGTTCTTCAAGCTCACCTTGATAATTCATGTCCTGAAGTGTTGGCCTCACCACAGACCAGCTCCCATCTTCAGCCACAGCTGTAAATGAACATATATGCGGACACAAATTTAAGATCGCTACTACTTAAATTAAATTTCTTTTCATTTAATATAGGGGATCATCAGTTGACCTTACCAATTTCTCTCAGCAGTACTGCATCGGGTTCTGATGGTGGGCGATCATATACCCCTGGAACATCTGTCTTAAATTCACAATCAATAGGAAAACAAGTCTAATATTGAAATGTATGAACTGTCAAGATGTGTGTTCTGTATTTCAAATTCCAAAATAATGCACAAATCTGTCTCTTTTCAGATGGCGGATACAAGGAAAACAACGTAGTCAGGCTTCAGGTGCGCTGCTAGATGACTAATAATGACATCTCCACTCAAAATGGTGCAGTCCTGGTCAGGAAAATCAGTTAACAAGCCATCAGTTCAGGTTAACCATAAGCAATAACATATCAGTTTCTATGAGATAGACAGTACCAGTAAGTCATCAAGTACAGCATCACCATGCAGAACCTTGGAAGCAGATAACAATTAACACTAGTCAGAGAGAAAAATAAGAAAGAAATCAGGAAATCAAGTATGTTTACAAACCACAAAGGACAGAAGGAAGTGTAATTTGTCACCTAAGGATAGCAAACTTACAGGTACTAAACCAGAATCAATAGCTTTGGCCACCACAGACAAATCAGCTGAGGCTATCTGCAAAGACAGGAAACTTGTCAAACAAAAGTTCAAAACCACAATAAGGAAAATAACTATAAAATAACTTCAGAGTAACAACATCTAAAACCATCATATAACTAACATTTCTTTCGTGGGTTGACCATCCACATGCAAATGGAGACATTCCAATTGAAGGAATCCCCTCTGAAAGGAAATGACATATAAGAACTCAGAAAAGTGAGCTGATACAGTTCTCAGTGACAAATTCTTGCTCTAAAGGTTGTACTATACTAGGTAGATGAATACCTCTGGCTAGGGCTCTAACAATTTCAAGATTGAGATTGGTGACCTGAATAATTGAAACAGACATGATAAGCACAGAGTTGGAGGAAAATATGTACTGTGCATACAAATACAACCAACAAGGCATGATATCTTACAGATATGCGGGTGGCAACAAAACCAGCCTTGACCAGGGGTCGATTCCATCCTCCTTTATGAACCCCAGATTTACTAGCTTGAAAATGCCCAAAAGAACCTGAATTGTAGACTATACATTAGACCACTGCACTTATCTAGACAGTTCTACTACTCTTTCAATTGTTGTACATGGACAAGATTCTATGTAACTTGAAATTCACGAATTAAGCTAAGCAATTAACCTGCTCCATGAACAACTATAAAAGGGCACGATTCTGGAACTGGCTGATCATCAAAACCATCCACAGTGGATAAAACTTCTGATTCTCCTGCTTTCCTGCTCCAATCCATCCCAAGAACCTTTCCAGAAGAAGATCCAGCAATCATTGATTGCCTCAGTTGCGAGGACACCGTCTTGAGATTCTCTTCATTTATGGTCTCTAGTTCATTCTTGCAAGTAATTGCTGCACCTCCTAAACTAGGAGTAAAAATCACATATTAACAACCTATAAGACACACCAACAAATTTTATGCAACAATTTATCCAAATTAGTTTCCCTTAGATATAAATGGCACAGCATTAGATTAGCCTAAGTTAAAAAGGAGCTGCCTTTGCTCAATTTACAATGATCCCATCGATTTCTCACATCGAAGTAGTGATTGATTTGAATAAAGGCTTGAACTTTATCGATCCCCGATTAACCAAAGGAGCTTCTAACCTTATTCTACAAAGCTATGAACAAACGGATCATGATATCAAATGAGTGTAAAGGTCAGAAGGTAACAGACCGAGTTTGACGATGCAACGAATCGATTTTGTGAGATGAACAGAACCGCTTTGTTGCCAAGTTGTGTCACTCTTCTCGTCCATTGTTGGGTTCTACAGTTTGAGTTTGAGTTGCAGTTTGACAAAGAATTCGAAAGTGGGAATGAGTGAGCAATCTACAGTAGTCACAACCCAGACCTCATCGTCTATTTTTTTTCTTCATCTTATAGGGATCATTTGCTTGTTGTATGTATTTCTTTTTAATATTTCTATTTGTATTTGATTTTACACAAAACATATATCAAATAATAATCAAATACACCTTCCAAAATATCTCAAATTCCCCAAATCTACTAAAACTCTCAAAATTTGTCAAATTCACAAAAACATAACTCTAAAAGTTGAATTTTCCCGTCACCGAGGATGGGAATTGTCATTGCCAGAAAATTCGACAACCATCGAAGTTTCGATTGCAATGGGTGCAGATTAGAATTTAACAAATACGAAAAACTAATACAAATTAGGTAGAAATTGAAACTTTTTGATGAAAAATAAGAGGAAGAAACAGTTGCGGGGGAATTACTTATCGTTATTGAGTTTAAAATATGAGTTTTAGATATTTCTTCACTTCTTTTCTCCCAATCAAAATTAATGGAACAATGAGGTATTATAGTAAACAAACGGAGGTGTATTTAGTTATTTCAAAAAGTAAAATTAATTAGGATGTTTATTTAGCAATGGATGTACAAACAACAATATAAGAGATGCAAATAGAACCCCTACTTATTTTCCCACTCTTTCTATTTTTATCTTATCTTATTCAAAACTCCAACATATCGATGTATTACTAGTCACCATCTATTTGCAGTAGCATATATAGGCATGAAATTATAGTTCACTAGCAATGTTGCTCGCGCTTTGCTGCGGGTTATGAACACAGTTTAACTGCTGCAAGTTGTGAACACAGTTTAACTCCATTTGTTCAATCAAATTATGAGATTTCAAGACTTTGTGCTTGGCCAAATACATGGTTTTATATATATGGGTTCTTATATCTATAAAGCCATGCAACAAATATCAACAACTAACTATGCCTAAATGGAAGCAGACATTGGTGCTTTGTCAACATGAGTAATTTTATAACCAACAGAATTAGGAGATGTTGGTTGCCAAGTTGAAGAAAAAAAATAAGTAGAGCACAATCACCGCATCACTTAGTTAAAGGTGGATGTTGGTAGGATGTGAAGGCAAAGAATTCTGCTAATAGCCGCATCATATCGTGATATATGATCAATGAAGCAACACAATTTAGAACTATGAACTACCAATTTGAAAGAATTGAAGAAATAAATGACACCACCTCAAAAAGTCTGACCCTAAAATCCCTTCTTGCTACTTACTAGTTTCTGCTCTCGGTATTTTTAATATTTGATCTTTGGTCTACTAAAGATACCAGAGAGAGAGGGAGAAGAGAGCTTAATTCTAATCAAGAAGAGCGAAACCTAACAGTGATCTACCAATATCTTCCAAAAACCTGATAGTGTTGTAGGATTTGTAGCAAATCCAGTGAAATCATACAAAAGAGGACAACACGTACAAACCCCACCTCTTATCTATAACTACCTAACATTTTACCACCTTCATTTCATATATCTTATGAAAAATAAAATCACCAACTCAAAAAACTTCCAAATTCAGCATACACAAAACTAAATCCATATCGATCCATCATTTGCAGAAAATTGGATGGGAGGAAAGCGAGAAAGAAAAAACTTTGCCGAACTCATTAACCAATTAACCATTGGAAAAAAAAAAACATCACGAGAGAACGAACAATTGCTCCCTTTCCTTTTGCTCTCTCCCTCTGTTAGTCCGTTTTGTGACGTTTGAAGAAGCATCCAAAGTCGTTTTGGTGTGGTACATCAGCACACTCACCACCTGGCGAAAAGGCCAAATGCGTCATTTCTCAGACCCGTGGCAGCCAAGTAAAAACGCAAAATGACGGGGACATCCTCATGAAACCCTTAACATTAGATCAATAAATAATATATAGTAAATATTCTCCGCTTACATCTAACTGTCACTTTTTTACTTTTTACTATTTACTGCCGCGGTTTGATGCCACACCCAAGCTGGGTTTTTGTCTCTCCGATATTTTTCATTTTGGTCAAAACTCAAAACGACGAGCCAGATGGTTAGCTGATTATGCAGTAAACAACAATAATGGGGTCGCATATATACGGACAGATGGAGACTCAAACATTAGAACAGTCGAGAGTTTCCTCTTATGAGTCTTATCATGGATTTATATTACCTGGCAACAACAACAACGACAACGACAAAAATAGAAAGACATCAGTGGTTATCTGATAAATATCTAACTTAATGGTTGTTGGAAAGCAAGGCAAAGTATATGTGTGCTTAATAGACCTCATTGTCTAAAAGAAATATATGTATGAACTATGAAGCAGATTACTTTGATTCAATTCGTGGATGGCAACATCCCATATATGGAAGCATATTATACCTGATCGGGATATGACGGAGTTGGTTTCTTTCAGACGCTGAGAGTGAGGGCAGCTTTAACGTCGAGCCGCCATGCAAATCCACCGGCGTCCATCCTCCACAAATCACATGGCACCAACTGCGAGTAGTAGTTCTTGTCCTTCTTCTGACTCTCCACCACGGTGTATTTCAGTTTCACTTGGCAAGTGAACGCCGAGTTCGTCGTGAGCGGCAGCTCCTCAGTCATCAACAACCACACTGTTACCTCCGGCAGCGGTTGCTGCTGCCTCGTCATCATCACCATCCTTTTAAAGGCTCCGTTCAGCCACTGCACTCTGTTCCAACCATCCGATATGAACCCCGGACAGACGTCGCTCTCCAATCTCCTCATTCTCTCCTCCTCGGCACTAACCCCGGACAAACCGAACTCAAACCCTTGTGACGAAATCGGAGCGGTCATGCATGATCCTCTCACGCACTCCACCGTCACCCACGACACCACTCCTCCCATCCGATCCATTACAGTGGACGGATCTGACACGCTCACAACCTGTTTCCTCCCCATCGCCGCGGTCAGATCACCGGCTACGCTCAGGCTCAACCAGTGGTTGTTGTCTTCAACAACCCTAGCATCAACCTCAAAGCTAGATCCGCCGCCGCGCATGGAGCTTTCGTTACCGCTGCTACCACTCTTCTCCATCAGCTGCAGCGTCTTCACGCACTGTTCACTCGTCACTTCGTGTTTCCTGCTAAGCTCTTCCCTATTCTTCCTGACGTACTTCCTCTTGGTTCTCTTAGGAAGCTTATTCGTAAGTGAGCCTCCGGTGAAGGGTTTCGGCGCGATCGGGCGGTACTTGGACATTATCCGATTCAAAACAGAAGGACCCTCGGCATTACTACTGCCGCCACTGTTGCTCTCTCCGCCTTCCATCTCTCCCCTACTCTGTTTCACTCTTGGAGTCTCACCACACACCTACGAAAAGCAAGAACACAACAACAAGAAGTTGATCTCGGTCTAAAACTCTGAACTCTAAATGGCCTTTTCTCTCTTCCCTTCTTCTTTCTAAGTAGGGCCGAGTGCGATTGTAGCCTCGCCCTTGTTGGCGTTTGTAATTGAGTTCATGGTCCCACCATGCATCCAGTGAGTTTTGGCTTGCTAGGTGTCAGTGGCTCTCTCGAATCAAAAGCTTAACGTCGTGGTGCTGCACTGCTGCCTTGGGCCTCGTTGGTCTGATAGGACGTCGTCCGGAAATCACTATACCCCTCTCCAACTTACATGCTACCGTGATCGCGTGGTAGACACTGCCTTCACGCAATGTGGTCGACGTAGGCGCGTTCGTGCTGTGTGCGAGTGGGGTGTGGTGTTATTTTTTTTGATGAAGGGTGTGGTGTTGTTGTGGTGGGTCATTGGTCCAATAAGCGAGCAAAGATATTTGACGCCATTCGAGGAGATTTTTACTATTATTAGTATTAATAAATTTCTTGTTTTGGTTTACACATGTTGATAGATTTTTCCCTTAAATGGAAATGGTAAATTTTCCATTATAGGGTATCTGACTTTATTGGGTGCCTCGTCTACCGCCATCTGTTACCTTTTACAGCCACAAGTCACGAATATAATATCTTGCGTCTGTGCGTCACTTGGCCCACTCTTAAAATATCATTTTAATTGTCACCTAATTGCGCATTATTTTTTGTTTAATAGATTATTGTCAACTTACATTAATACCCCGATGTCTATACTATATTAACGTATAGTAGGGAGCTGATATACTCTTGATTGATCTGTAATATGAATTTATGATGCAACTTACGTTTTCCCTTTACTTCCATCCCTCCCGCCTCTTGATGGGAATGATGGGGCTCAATACACGTTTAAAACATTGATGTGTAACTAGGTTTCTTCAACATATGACAGGTTTACTTAATGAGAATTGAATGAAAAAAAAAGAGGAAATGATTTAGTTATAGAGAATTTAAGTGTTTATTTATATATGGTGGAATTGTAATAAGTGTGAGTCTCACCTCTTCATTAGAAATTAAATCATTAACAACCCTGAATTGAAAATCCAAGGGGGTCATCTGATTGAGATTAAATGATTAATTGAAACAACAGGAATCGATATTTGTTCCGATAATACCTCTATTAATATATTTTCCAAAAATAAATGAGAAATATGTATACTTTTGTTGTCTAACCCTTGTGACTTCCTTAACTTAAGAAATAATACAAAATAATTTTGACAAATTTTGGCACAAGAGAGTTACATGTAGGAAGTTGATGTTAATATGTACCTCATGCTTATAATTAGAGGTGGCAAATGGGCCCAAAAGCTCGAGCCCGGTCCGGATCCGACACGTTAAAAATCGACTCGGCACGGCCCGAGTCCATTATTGTAATGGGTCGGGCCGAACCGAGATATTTTGGCCCATAGGCCCAGCACGGCCCGAGCCCGTTTTTAGCCCGGCACGACCCGAGCACAAGGTCTGAAAAAGCGAAAATATCGTCGAAATATCGGTGATATTTTCATTTTTTTCATATGAGGATATATCTTTCGCCTACCAAGTTAGTTTCGCACGAAATTGTCGACATTTTTCGAAATATCGCGATATTTTCAAATTTCTTTGAAATATCGCGATATCAGTTCTGGCGCGATATTAGTTCTGGCCCACGTGTTGCTTACCCATGTGGGTGCCCCTCCTTTCACCAAAATATAGCTCAAAATCATTTTGCAAGTGAGGAGATTCAAACCATGCTCTTTCCCTTATTTCCTTAAGGGCTCAGCCAACAAAACTAACCTCAACCTTGTGTTCATATTGGATCTTTATAATATATCCACTCAAAATGAATGTAGACTTAAAATATAAAATATCTAATTCCAATTAACTTTTCTACTTTATTTGTTTTCAACCTCTACTTATTCAACTATAAAATATTTTTAACTACTTTCAAAAATAAAATCACTATTAATAGCATCCATTTTGAAATACATTTCCTTTTATTTTCATTGGTTCATTCTTATACGAAAAAGATTATACAACACTTCATCTTCCTGCATTATATAGACTCTAGCGACCGTCACTTACCTCCTATTGTAGTGGATTAGTGATGCACTTATATAAAATATATTAGTAGTAATTTGGTTATTATAGTTAAAATAATAATTTTAATTAATTATAATTAAGAATTCTCAACGACTATTTCACCTTATATTACTATAACTAACTATGCACTAATGTTTGTACAAGGTTTCCATATGAAATATAATAGATAATTAGTCAAATAATCATCTCTAAAAGTTTCATATATAATTTCCATGTTTTTATTCAAATTTCCATCAATTTTGTCAATAATTTTACTCATATCGATATTTTCCGAAATTTTCATCGATATTTCCCGAAATTTCCATTTTTTTGAACCATCGAAATTTCCATAATCATGGAAATTTTAGACCTTGCCCGAGCACGATAAATTCATGAGCCGGCCCGTTAACACATAATTTTATATTATTTGTATCAATATTTAAACAATTATCATTAGTAAACTTGAATATTATACTTTTTAAATTAAAATCTATTGAGATAGGTAACGTTTTAAAAATAAGATTATGAAATGTGTTGTAGTATTTTATTTATTTTACTACTCTAAATAGTTATATAAAACAAATATTCAAAGTACATAATATTTGTTATTTTAATTGTGTCATATAATGCTAATGGGCCGGGCCAACCCGCTTTTCGGCCCGGCACAATAAATAAATGGGCAGGCCCGAGCACGACACGAACACGGTTTTAGCCCGTTTAAAATGGATTGGGCCGGCCCGGCCCGTTTGCCACCTCTACTTATAATGTTAGTTTCACATAACTTCTCGATCAACTAAGGTAATCAATAGGTCAAAGTAGAGAAAATTATATATATAGATATATAGGGATTTTCAGTTACGTGTCTCCGTTTCTAAACAATTCCACGGATGAACAACGTCAGCCCTTAGATCCATTTAATTGACACTCAACGGCTATGATTAGAAGCATGAACCAATGGGTCTCTCTTAAATCTGAATACAGATGGGTTTTAATGGGTACCACCCAGGTGGTCCTTCCATCCCCAGTTCTTCCATTTCCACTGTTCCCAGATATGGGTTCTTGAAGGACGTCCGAACCCCTCTAAAGTGCAGACGTTTCTATTTTTTCAATGATTCAAGCCGGCGACAGTGTTTCTGTTGTCGGAGGAACAACATATTCATCTTGCAGATTAGGTTTAGGGTTATGGGAAGGATGATGAAGGCCAAGGTGATCAAAATTCAAAGATCTAAGCATCAAGATTACCTGAGAATTGAAGTTTCGCCATAGGAGATGAGAAATTAGTAGTGGGCAGCTCCACCGTCAAGAAGAAGCTACATGTAGAGGCATAGACACCATCCAGCGAGAGAAACTTCATCGTCGGCATGTGATCGTCGAAAAAGCTGAGAACATCCTCATTTTTGGAGAGTTGCGTACGTCCATCCTTGATCGGGCCTCTACATATCTACATATCAATATATATAACAATTTGAAATGAGAGTGACTAAAATGTATAACTGTATTTTTAGGGTTATTTTAGTAATCAAACCGGAATTAGTTCAATTCCTAATTCTAATTTCATACGATAAGTAAACGCTTGATGAAATTCAAAATTTCTCTACTAATTTCATTATGTCTCTCATTCTTTTAAGCACATATTCGTGATAAAATCCATTCCAAATAAGTAAACGTGCCCATAATAATGATTAAGGAGATATGCTCTTATTACTCATCTCTCAATCGATTGATCTGAAAGTAGATGAAAGTAGTAAATTAGAAAACATTCTATGTTACAACATTGTATGCTATATATGCGACATGAGATCATACAGCCGTCATGACACCTGAGTGGGACTAGAGACTTAAATCAATATATCAATAATAGAACTCTGGATTGCATAACATGCAATTCATGGTGCACCATAAACAAACCCAAAAACTGGAGTTTACTCGTCAGTTACTTGAGACTTGTAAGGCATATCTGTATGAACAACACTTACACACAAGCCAATTACGGTGGTACATGTGACACTTCTTTTGCTCATCATAAGTCTGAAACTATTTCGACGCGAGTGGCGTAAATAAGAGTTCTATTTTTCTCGATGGAGGGATCCGATCGAGTAGATAGAGTTGATTGAGGCTTTTCAGGAGGAAGATATAGTATACATATCAACGTTTTATGTGTTTCAATTTAGCCACTGACATAAAATCGTTAGTCATTTATCATCACAATTCAAGCGTTTTTTTTTTTTGGTTCAAACAACTTGAGCCCCCTTATTTGAAACTTTCAAACAAGATTAGGTACACTTGCGTCCAAAAAAATAATATTAGGTACGTTTGTACGGACACTTTGAACATGTTATGGTGAACAAATATTTGGGTTGAAATTAGATGCCAAACCAACTTATGACGTTTGTGACAATGATATGAAATCATCAAACAGAGATTCAAACGAAACGATGTACTTCAAGGAATAAATTAAGATTTGTGCTGTTATGGAATATGTTACCTGCTGGATTTGACGAGGTGATATTTGAGACAGCAGCTGGTTTTGGTAAAACCTCAATATTCGACCAGGTGGTAGCCGGAGACGACGGCTTCTCCAAAACCCATGCGTCTGCAAAACCCTTGATCCGATCGGGAGCCGGGTCGCGTAGAGAGAGAGAGAGAGTGATGAGAACTGGGAGAGACTCCAAAAGATAAGCGAAGATCTTCATCAGTTTTATTACAATAAAACCCTGAGCTGAACAGATCGCCAAAAACCATATAATGTTTCTGGCTGTTTGATTTGGAAATAATACATAGAAGGAAAGGAACTAGGGAAGTTGGACTGGGAGGACTCTGTTTCGGAGTTTTTGGTTAAAGAAGAGGCTCTTTTTCGGAGATGCTGCCGATACCAAGTCTTACTCAAAGGAAACATATTTTCTCGAAAGAACAAGATATTTCTCTATAAATGAGTATGAGATTTAAAAACTGAAAATAAACAATGAAACAAGCTTGCACACGTACATATGACATGATCTAAAACACACAAAAAACAAAATTTGGTTGTTGAAAAGATCAAGTCATGTCCCTATGATTAATTTAACGTATGAGATAAAATATATATTTTTATTTCATTCATCTTTTTTCTAGTCTCTCTCTCTCTCTCTCTCTCTCTCTCTCTCTCTCTCGGGTTTTTTTCTAGTGGCTTTGCACCATCTCTCATTCCTCTCTTCATTCTCCATGTCTGATGTTTTGCTGCTATCTTGGCTATTCGTGACGGAGGACGGATCTCCTTCTCCTCCGTCAAGTGCTGCTGCAATTTCCCCTGACGTGTTTGTTATAGGTCGCCTCCTCTCCAACATGCGCCATTGGCCTAAGGCTAGAGCGGTGATGGGGACGTTGTCTTCTCTGTGGGAGTTAGGGAATCGTTTATAATGAGGGCGGTCGAGGATCGCTTTGTTTTGAGGTTCATGCGGGAGGCTGATCGGAAACACCTTTTCTTTGACGGTCTGGGGTTATTTGGGCGGTCTCTATTTATCATGGCATCGTATGATAAGTTGGCATATGTGCAATCAGTGGTTTGTGATTCATTTTTCGTCTCGGTGGAGATTATAGGGCTCCCCCCAAAGTTGTTTATCGTGGAGGCTGTCGAGCTAGTTACTCAACCTTGGGGGTTATAGATGATATCGACAAGATGGGCATCAAGAGGGGCTATAAGGCTTGATTGCGAATCCGACACCGTGTTGTGGATCCAGTTAAGGAAGTGTATCCGCCAATGGTCTTCGAGTTTGGTCCAGATAGGGTTCTGGCGACCCTTTCCTTCAAGTACTTGCGGGTTGTAGGGTTTTGCCGTGTCTGTGGGTTGTTGGAGCATCCAATAAAGGGTTATGGGGGAGTGCCAGATCTGTCAAAGCCTCAAGTGCTTGGTGGTGGACCGGGGCCGGTTCATGGAGTGGTAGGTGCGGCTTGATGAGGAGTAAGGGGAAGGGGAAACAAAATCCTAACCCTAACCTCTATGGTGCCGAGTTGGGGTGTTGGAAGTAGTAGGGGAGGTGGGAAGTATGCTAATCCTTTTTAGGGTGTTCATCTCTCTCTATGTTTGGTGGTGGCACTGGCAGCGCCATGGCATTGTCGTCCAAGGGGCCTCAATTATCTTTCTCTTTGCCCGGAATGTCCATTGCCGAGTTGGCAACTCAGTTGGCTCGTATGTTCCCTATACCGGAGATGGTGCAGGTTCCAGAGGTGGTGACTATTTCGAATGAGCTCGTAACCCTAGTGGAGAAGGCGGGTGCGGTGATGGTGCTAGAATTCAAAGCGAGGTGCCGGTGGGAAGATTGATGACTTTAGTAAGCAATCTCATCTGATGGAGAAGGGTATGGAGCTTGTTCCTTTTGATATTTATTTTAATGCTCACCTTTCTTTGCTAGCTGCAAATGGTAGTCTTGTGATTTCTCCAATTAAGAAGGAGGTGATGAAGAGGAAGGTTGTTCGTCATAAGGGCTCGGTAACAAGCCTAAGGTGGTTAAGGATGGTGGGTCCCAAAAGTCTGGACCACATCGGGCTAAGAAGCGTAAGTTTTTGACTGGTAAGAAGGCTTTGATCTTTGCAGATGAAGGTGTTGGTGGTGGCTCTACCACTGATGAGCTGCAAGAGGCAGAGGTGGATCCAGGAGTTCCGGTGATTGTGTCTCCCAAGAATGCCCCTTATGTGTAGTGTGGTTCTGGTTTTTTCCTAATAAGTGAGCGTAGTCTTGCAGTCATGGCATTTAGTTACTTGGTTACTTTCTGAGGTTCACACTAGGGTTGTCGACATTGTTTTTGTTGAATTTATTTGCTAGGTTTAATTTGTTTCGCATGGTTCTCTCTTCCGTACTCACAAGGTAGGTGTTCCGTGTTTATGTTGACCTCCTACAATTTAATATATTGACGACTTGATCGTTTTATTAAAAAAACAATTTTCATACATATCGAAAATTCAAAAATATGAGGCCGGTAGTTGGAGGTAAGTCAGGCAACAACCATGAGGCCAGTGGAAATGATCTATACCAGGGATGAATTCGTCATACCATAAATTCATAACCTAGAAACTTTTGCATTGTTTTTGACTTTTCGTAGACGAAGTATTCTACCACGAAAACACCCTTAATCCCACCCATCTTCCTAATTACTAGTAAACATCATAATCTTAATTAGTGCCTATATCCTCAACCTCAATACTTATTTAGGGTTTTATTTGCATCTCAAGTATTTCTATTTGTGTTTGACTTTTTCAACTCACATGAAAATGCAGATAAAAACAAAACATATATTAAACAATAATCAAAACTCACCTTCCCAAAACACCTCAAATTCCCCAAATCTACTAAAACCCCCAAAATTTGTCAAATTCACGAAAACTTAACTCTAAAAGTTGAATTTTCCCATCACTGAGGATGTAAATTGTTGTTGCCGAAAAAGTCAACGACCATCGGAGCTTTGATTGCAATGGATGCAGATTGGAATTTAACAAATATGAAGAACTAATTATTTTTTTTTAAATGAAGAACTAATACAAATTGGGGAGAAATTGAAACCCTTTGATGAATAATAAGAGGAATAAACAGTTGGGGGGAAATATATATCGTTAATGAATTTTAAAGATGAGTTTTAGATATTTCTTCGCTTCTTTTCTACCAATTTTAATTAATGGAACAAGAAGGTATTATGGTAAACAAGAGGAGATATTTAATTATTTATAAAAGCTAAAATTAATTAGGAGGTTTATTAAGCAATGGAGGTACAAACAACAATATATGAGGTGCAAATAAAACCCCCATTTCTCATATTTTGTTTTCCTTTGCACAAAAAAGAGTTCTAGTGGGAGAATATTATTACTACATTTTTATTTTTTTGCCACACAATTCCAAACTGTTTGATTATCTTCTTCCTCTCCAATTTCACAACCTAAACACTTACAATTTTGGAATTTAATTGGGACAATAGGACTTCAGGTAGGCCTGGGACCGGTTACAAAATACTGATTTTTCCTTTAACCGGAACCGGAATCGAAAAAGAAAAAACAGTCCGGATTTAACACAATTTATTTTTGGAACCGGAATCGAATCGAATCGCAAATATCGGGTCGATTTTTGGGTTTTTTACGGTTCTAAAAGTTTACTGTAATATATTTTTATCTCCAAGCCTTAAACAATAACTATATAAAATACCAACTTCAAAATGCAAATACATAATGTCAACAACCTCTTTAGTACAATTACCCAATGATCAACAATTAACATACTCAATTATTTCAAAAAGAATTGAGAGAGAGAGAGAGACTGCAAACCTAGGATAATTTAGATTATAGGAAGTAACAAAATAATAGAAGAAATCAGGGTGTAAAGCAAAGCAAAGAAGGTTTATATATATATATATATATATAGTGATTAGTAGGAGTCTAAGAAGTAAAGAAAATAAAGTGACGAGGGATGCGGCGACGAAAGATGTTTCTTTTAGGGGATTTTCTTATATAGTTGAGAATACTCGGTTCTAAAATAATTTTCAAAGATAGGAACCGGAATCGAATCGAATGAGTTGTTTCAGTGCAGTTCCTCTAGGATTAATAATTTATCTATCTTTGGAATTGAATCGAATCGACCATTTCGGTGCGGTTTTGACAGTTCTAAATGGTTTCTGGGTCTAAAGTCTCAGTCCTAACTTCATGAAGGTCATATTGACTAAATGATGCCATTTGTTGATTTTGCTCATAAAGTGTTTCATTTTACCAACTCATTGTTAGGGTTTTGACCATTTTCCCTAAAACTTGCCCATTCTAATTATTTATGACCATTTCAACACTAACAATTACCCTACTACCCCTTATTCTTAATTCTCTCTCTCTCTCTCTCTCTCTCTCTCTCTCTCTCTCTCTCTCTCTCTCTCTCTCTCTCTCTTCACACCCTTCTTTGATCTCCAAAACTGGCAACAGTCTCAGCGCCACCTCTCTCAGACCCATGAGCAGATCTAGCCCAGGTGAAGTTCAAGCCTGAAAAAAAACCAATTTCTATATAAAAAATAATAATAACAAAAGAAGAAGAATAACACAGAAGGTTGTGTTTCTTTCTTCGCATCTTCTCTTATGGAAGTCGTCTGACTAGTCTCCCCACTCATGGGTCTCTGCTTGGCTACATGTATAGCTCTTTCCCTAAAGCTTAAATCAAACTATGGATTATGGAATCTGAAATTTGGTGGATAAATTAGAGAATGGGAGGTTATTAAAACTGGGTATTCGGGTTTGTTGGTTAAGATTGTAGGGATGAATATTTTAGGTTTCTTTATTTGTAGGAATTGTTTGTGAGTTTGTCAACAGTCTTCACGAGAGATTATTTATTACAAATATTGAATACATAAGTAGATCACTTGTCAACGGTGAATGGTATGTAATTCTAACCTGTTTGATTTGCGTTGGAACTTCTTAGATACTAAACTTCTATATATCTTTATAACTTCTATGTCGATATGATCAAAAGTTGCTAGAAAATATAACTATAAAGGGGAATATATTGATGATTAGTATAACCCCTTGTAATCTGCTAGAGATAAATACCAACGAACACTAATTGCTCTTATGAGAGATAGAAAGAGATGGACTTGTGAATTCACATATTGCATTTGATTACTTGTCCAATGATTTTGAATATGTCTAATGATATAATTAAGGAGTTCGAAGATTTGGCTATTTGTAGAATTAAGTTTATTTAGTTAGTTTTTATTTACGGGTTTGAGAATAAAGGTTTCACGTCCCTCCTATGTATGTTTGTCATTATTTATAAATTGAAAATAATAATATTGTTGAGCAAAAATTTTTTATCTGTTAAAATTAGCCCATATGACATTTTAATTCTGGATCCGCCACTGCTCAAACCGGACCTACTCAAACGGCCGTCGTGGTTCTCGACACTATTAATCCCATACCTCTTCCTCTCTTGTCTAGATGCCTCTTTCTCTGATGAGGATCGCTGGCGAGATAATCAGCCAAGCTAGATCTGTCATCGGGATCGAAGAGAGCTCGGAAGGCAAAACCACGGAGATATTGTGAAATATCAACGTCGCTCGACAATAAGCTCTCCCTCTCTCTCACATTATCAATGCTGACTAGGTTTAAGCCCCCATGCCGACAAGATCAATATCTCAGAGCCGATGAGGTTTTAACCACGACTAGGTGCTGCCAAGTTCTAACATCGTGCGTCCATCCACGATAGCAGCAGCGAAGAGCCATAGGAGGAGGAAGAGTACCTCGACCAAGTCAGTGGTGGCCAGATTTTCTCATGACAATCTCACCCTCCTCGATGCCACCTCACAGCCTCAACGAAGCACAGACGCCGCCGAACAACCTCGACGTCAATGACGCCATTACTCTCTTTCTCTCTCCTCCGGCGAGGTGAGGCCAGAGTGGAGCGATGAGGCGGGTTCAATTCTTAACTTTTGTTTTTTTTTAATTATATTTTTCACAAGGTGATGGTGGTGGTGATCAGTGTTGGAAAGAGTAGCAACTTCAGTGTAAATAACACAAGGCATAGAAGGGCTATGAGCTTTTCCAATATCTCATTCAAAGCCTAATTTCTAGGTAGTTCTCATCATTTTTCTATTTCTAGTTGTCTTGTGTTCTAGCTTGTACTTCACTTGGCCAAAATTATCAAATTGATAGATAAGGCATGAAATCTACTTGGTTGTGATTCTGTGTACTGGAAGAACTTCTCAGAATTTCATTACTGGGGTAATACTTAGTTATTTGTAGGTGATGTAAACCTAGTTTCACTTTTACAGCAAACTATCTACCAAGGTTTGAAGGAAGTAGTTCCATGGAAGAGTAGGAAATCAAAGCAAGATGGGATTGTAATGTAGAACTCTGGACATCGTAGTATGTGTTCCATGTTATTAATACCTATCAACTGTTGTAGTGTTGTACATATGGTAAATGATACGACCCAAATCTTTTTACCGCGTCATTCTTTATTGTTAAGCTTAGGTACGTTTGTTACTGTATCCAATTTTAAGTTTTGGGCGTTTGATTGTCGTAAAGGAGTGTCATCGGAGAAAATGTCTGAATCAGAAAGTTACTATTCGGGGGAAAATTTATATATAAGTGTGGTAACTTGCCATTTTGGGAAAAAAAAAAAGAAAAAAAAAGAGAAAGGTGCAGCCGAGCCCAACCCTGACGCCCTTTACCCCGCCGAATTTCAAATCGCCACCGCGCCACCGTCCGGCCGACTTAGGCCGCCAAACCGGTCTTGTTTTGAAGCTTGAACAATCCACTTCGATCCTAGGTAATCATCTCACCCTCTCTTGTCGTCATATGAAATAAATCGATTGTCACCGATACAGTTATTGTTCATCGTCTTCATGGTTGATTCTCTCTCCTCATGCCGCCATCAAGCGAGTTGTTGGGAACATCTTGAAGCTCTCGTTCTGGGCAATAATCCCCGCAAACCACTTGATCCAATTCGTTCTAGGTAAGGAGAAATCAGAAATTTTAATTTCTAGGGTTTGTGAATGGTGCCGATTTGTGTTCTTCGTCGATTGGGCTGTTTAAAGTTAAAATTGGTTGTTGATATAGTAGAGAAAGTTGTTAGAAATGTTGTTTAGGTTGTTGTAGTGAAATTTGATAATCATTGGTGATGGTCGGAGTAAGGCGGTGCCGCAGTCACCATGAGGGTGACTTGTAATTTGTCATTTGAATGTATAATTGGTTAGTTTTATTGGATTTAGAAGGTGGGAGATTGGAGGATGTTATAAAAATTGATTTTTCTTCCCAAGTCTATAATTTTGAAGGTTAGGCATAATTCGATCTTGGAGTTGATAGTTAGTGCCTAAGGAAGTCTTATACTCTTCTTCGACCTTAGTGGTAGTTGAGGAGAAATTGGGGGTAATTTCCACTTATTTAGAAGGGTATAAGGATGTGAGTGCGGGTTAGGATTCCGTAATTAAATTATTTAATCACCCCTAGTTAATGTTGTTAACTAAAACTTGTTTCTTAAACAAGACATGAGGAGACTAGAGCTGAGGAAATTTCGGACTGACCCCTAATATAATTAGTTACTGTGAGTGAACTTTTATTATAAATTAAATGCATGCATGAATATTACTAATTAAATGAATTTTCCGTTATATGAATTTAATTATTTTCTTGATTATCTATAATGATTTCCATTTATATGTTTTGAAAATAAATATGAGAAATATATATAACGCCTTATGATATTTTAAGTTGGTTATTTACTTATTCGGGAATGAGATTCTCAGATATTTTATTTGGTCATATTTATTCTATTTATTTTATACGGTTAGGAACCGTATTTGATTTTTTTTTCTCAAGAAAGCTCTATCAACTCGGTCATTCCATATGAATCAACAAGGTATAGGCTTCCCTTGGCTATTATCATCTTGAGAATCAACAAGGGTTATGTTTTATCTTATTATTTTATTTGATATTATCTTGAGTTATTCTTCCTAAATATGTGGGACATTCCCTTGGTTATGTTATGAGGCCATACATTTTGAAATGATGATGCTAGCATATATATATATATATATATATATATATATATATATATTGTTTCACCTTATGGTGTCGGTGGCTACCCCAAGTAGTGCACTCAAGTCCCTTTCGCCTTGGAATCAATGTGATATTAACCGGCAATATTACGAAAACTTGTTACCCTCTCCATTAACGTGACGTGAAAGTATTAAAAGTAATAGAGTACGTATATTTTGCCCGGGGGGCACATTGTATGGCTTTGAGATATCATTTTGAGTAGCGGGGCTAGTTTAGTTTCTATTATTTGAAATATCATTTTGACTAGCGGGGCTAGTCCAGTTTTTCATTATTTGAGATATCATTTTGATTAGCATGGCTAGTCCAGATATATTATTTGAGATATCATTTGACTGGCAGGGATAATCTATTTTCTATTACTTAATATATTATTTTGACTGGGGAGCTACTCCATTTCCATTAATTGTTATATTATTTTGACTAGTGGGGCTAGTATGTTTTATATTATTCCATGTTATTTTGACTAGCGGGGTCTAGTCTATTTACATGAAAATATATATGGTTATTAAAGATTTCTAATAACTAAGGTTGGGCATTTGGTCCCGAAATCCCGGTCCCGTCCCTAAATTTGCAGAGACGAGGACATGATTCATGTTTGAAAAATGTACATCACATCCCGTCCCGGTCCCGTTTTGAAATAACGGGACGAGATCGAGATTAAGTTAATAAGGTTCGTTCAATCACATCCCGTATTAATATAAAACTAAAATAATTAGTATATATATAATGTGATTTCATTTCAACCGTTAAATTGATTAAGAAATATTAGGTTAACAACAACTACAACCCCCTAAGAGTTTATTTTACCCTTTCAAAAAAAGAGAGAGTTTATTTTGCTTCTCTAAACATTAGGCAAACCATTGTTAATTAAGATATATAGTCTTTATTGATTATCTAGTAATGGATTTAAGCAAGATATGCATCTAAAATTAATTAGCAAGTAGAATTGAATTTGTTATAGTGTATATGGTAATTGATTAAATCTTTATTTTCATTCTGATATAATTATTGCATTATTTTACAAATATCATTTTAGGCCCGTTTTAGTCCCAATCCCGAACATGACAAGGGTCCGACGGGATCATTTTTAGAAACACATAATCCCGTCATGTCCCGTCCCTTATTTTAAATTACGATACGGGACCGGGATTCACCTAATCTCGGCCCGTCCTGGCCCATGCCCTACTAATAGCACTTACATGTATTAGATTTTCATACGAAATCAAAAAGGGAAAGTATAATAAATTATTTATTTTATTCAATATTTGATTTTTATCCACTCACCTTAACGTGTTTTTCGTTTTTAAATACTTTCTCACGGGTCATTCGTTTTCAACCGCCCAGTTTGCAGGAAAAGCTTAATGAGGTCAAATGTACCAGAAGATGAGGCATAGTTAACTTTCCAGTTTCCGCTTGTTTAACTGTGAGGTTTAAGTTATTTCTCTGATAATTTTAAGTTGTAAATTAAATTTGCATTCTTGAATTGTGGTTGTGGAGTTGGTATATAGATTGGAAGCACATAAGCTCTAGGTGTTGCGGTTAGGTGCTTGATTTTATAAGTGTGTCAGGTAAGGTTAGCTCTTTTCAAATGAAACTATGCCAAAATTTTGGTATGACTCTTAAGATAGTGGTTCTTGCACAACGTACCTTAGGTATTAAAATGATATTTGAGGCGGGTCGTGTTAGTAAAAGTAGTGAAATAGTATTAAATTTTGGGAGACAGGAAAATGATTAATAAAGCTTAGTGATTTATCATTAGTTATTAATTAGCAACCAATAACGCTCTAACTCTAATATGTACTTGGTAATCAGTACTTTTTTTTGAAGAGTTATTTGAGATCAGTAAATCAACGATACACTGTTCATTGGGAAGGAGTAATATAATTATTGGGAGTCAGTAACATAATTACTATGAATTAGTAACATAATTACTGTGAATTAGTAACATAATTACTAGAGGTATTGAGAGTCAGTAATTTATTACTAATGGTATGCAATTTTGATTTCAATAGTTATATGAGATCAGTAAATCTAATAACTTGAATTTATTACGGGTTATTGGGGGTCAGTATTACCGATTATTATGGGTCAGTAATTTATAATTGTGAGTTATTGGTGGTTAGTAATTTATTGTTAGTAGTGTTAGTGACATGATTTGTAATTCCGGTCTACTGTTCTCTTTTATCAACTTTCTCTCTATAATTATTTTCATTATGTGAGGGTAAATAGTCTAAAAAATATACGAAACAATTGTTTTTGTACTAATTGGGCAAATATTTTGTTACTTCGTATCGAAATTGATACATTTTGAAATTTATCATTAAAATAGACAAAGAGAGTGCTAAATTTATAATAAATGGACATTCTTCCTTAAAAATTGAGTTATGACTGATATAGGTGAAGAATCCGATAAATATAAGTGAAGAATCTCTGATGAACCGAGTGTTTATACAAAATGTGGCCTCTTGAATCATAAATATACACTGATATTAAACGATCCACTTGTATTCAAATGCAGAATGGAGTGCCACCAAGGGCATGACATGTTATAGTTCTGCACTTTGCTATATATTCTTTCCATGATCTCATCTCGAAAATGTAAGGGTTTCAGGATTCCCTGCCAGCCTGCAACATTATGTGTCCCCACGAACTCCATTATTGGCTACATTTCATATATATCCCACGTTTCTATGGGGACTATCAAATTTATATATTTAGTTACACAGTCACACATTTCTTAATGTCATCAGCTACTGATCCACTATGCCAGTGTTGAAATTTGAAGTACTCGTTATCGTTTTCAAAACTAGCTAGCTCACCTTCGCCAGAAACACCGACAGATAATCATTTTCTAAACTCAACTTGTAACATGTTGTTTACATTGTAACGAGTTTAACTTCTGATTGCGACTGTCACTCCATTTTTTCCTACTACGATATTTATTTTGGTTCATACGATGATGCTCAGCTATGCAAGTGGCCACCATCACCAGATTTGTCACCTAATGTTAACTCGAATCAGGTTTAATTAATTCATCGTCGAAAAACTAAAAAAATTAACGCAAACTTAAAACTTAACGCAATGACAAGAAAATTAATTTTTGTACGTACTGCGAAAATTTAAATGCTTATAAAAATGCGAAGACAAAGTACCACATCAAACTATAAGACATATCTCGCCTCACGAGGAACTCAATCTTATCAATTCAAACTACTTCATTGTGGCCATTATGATCAGAGTAATTATTCTGTGTACCCGTTACATCATGTGTCATTGTTATGTGTTGTCCCAACCAATTATATTACGTCATAATATAATTAACATGTACGAGGTGAAAATAATAAAAAATTATTTACATATAAGAACCAATCAGAAACAATTACAGTAAAAAATAAACTAATAACATTAAAAAAATACGACATTAAAAGAATACGACACCTTAGATATGTGACGAATATATATAATAATTTCTCCGATGATAATTGACATCAGGATTACACGACCCTTCATCAAACCTATTAACAACGAGTCGAAATTTTTAGTTACCAGGTGAAGAAGAAGAAGACTGTGTCTCGTCACTCTCGTGTATTAAGGTATATATCGTCGGCACTGGGCAGTGCACGTCTGCGCCATAATAAGGCAAACATGGAAATTATCCAGTAAAAGTCCATAAATTTCCCTTTTTACAACTGAAGGCGGGTAGTTCCAGAAAGTCTCCGTGGGCAGGTTTGTCATTTCGGGGATGGAGATGGAGGTTGTGGGAGGGCAGTTAGCCACCAACACCAACACGGCAGCTCACCACGTCGATATCAGAAGCTTCAGAAAGTTAACTAAAATAGTTTAACACCAAAAAAATAGGACAAAAAGAGAAAGAGCAGATCAAAAAATCGCAGAGCTTTTTCGTATCTTATTATCTCTGCGGCGTGGACTTTCTGCTACGAGTTTCAGATCCACCCAAGTTCAACAAAAAACAAAAAGAGAGAGACTTTGGTACTTTGGTTGTTGTTGCTGTTGTTGTTGGGTTTTGATTCTGATCAGAAATGGCTGAGAACGAAGAAGAAGAAGAGCGGCAGCAGCAACCTCCACCACCGCCGGCCACGTCAGCTCGTCCCCCGCAGCCTTCGCGCCCCACGATCACTCTCCCGCCGAGGACTTCTTTTGAGTCGTTGTTTAACAACTCCGGCGCCGGCGGGAATACTGGGTTCAGTCCGGGGCCGATGACTCTGGTTTCTAGCTTCTTCTCTGATGGGGAAGACTGCAAGTCGTTTTCTCAGCTACTGGCCGGAGCCATGCTGCCTCCGGCGGACAGGGCCGGGTTTCCGCAGCTTGAAGATAGGAATTCCGGGGATGATAACAACTCTGGTTTC
Organism: Argentina anserina; assembly: GCF_933775445.1. NCBI lineage: Eukaryota > Viridiplantae > Streptophyta > Magnoliopsida > Rosales > Rosaceae > Argentina > Argentina anserina. The sequence goes on from NC_065875.1 coordinate 24,386,312, forward strand.
CGGTTCAAGCAGAATGAAGCTGCGGGGTTGTCGCTTGGACCGCTGTCGCCTATGTTTCCAGCGGGCTTCCTCGACTCGCCGGGAGCGCTATTCTCCCCGGGACAGGTAGGAGTCTCTTTCAGAAGTGCTAGTATCTGCTATATTTAGAAAGTCTGACGCTTTGGGTAAAAGCTCCAGTCTTTTTCTTCATTTCCTGTTCTTATTTTGGTAGTACATTTTCTTGTTTTTTGCTGCTTAAATTTAGGGGAACAGAAAGTAGTAATTTTTTGTCGTGTTTTATAATCTGAGACCTTTTTAAGTAATTGTAATGAAGGCACTTCCATATTTGGTTCATCTTCAAGTCCCAAAATTCTCAAGGAATGAGAATGACACTCCCATATATGGCAACTGATAGTTTGAGTTGGCTATCACATGGTTTCCAAAACTAACATATAACAATTGTAAGTTAGGGATTCTTGTCATTTCAAGTACTTGAATGAGGCTGCTGAGTTCTAGTGATAGCTGAAGCTCTCATTCTAGGAATAACACCTTAACAATTAAAGAATGTCGTTCACTATATGTATAGAATCAGCTTCCAAGGTGCTTGTAGAGACTTAAATGAGTAGCTTTGGTGTAGTACATTCATAAATGCGCGAGGCTTTTGGCTTTTATACTTCTACTTCTATGTAATTGGTGTAGTACATAGTCACTACCCTAATTGTGTTGGTTTCTCATTGTTGTGATTTGTGAATAATGTAGGGAGCCTTTGGAATGACGCATCAACAGGCCTTAGCTCAAGTGACAGCTCAGGCTTCACAATCCCAATCCTACAGTTTTCATATCCCAAATGAACACTCTACATCTATGACACAGCTTCCAATTTTTAGTTCGAGTACAACACCTCCCCAGGATATGCCATCTGGAATACCTGATTTTGGAGTCTCTGTGAAAGAATCGTCTGATATCTCGCATTCAGACCAGAGATCCCAACCATCTTCATTGACTGTCGACAAGCCTAATGACGATGGTTATAATTGGCGAAAATATGGGCAGAAGCAGGTGAAGGGGAGTGAGTTTCCTAGAAGTTATTACAAATGCACGCATCCTAGTTGTCCTGTCAAGAAAAAGGTTGAACGCTCAGTTGATGGCCAGATAACTGAAATCATTTACAAGGGGGAGCATAATCATCAGCATCCTGTGTCTAAGCGCCCAAAGGATTCTGGAAATCAAAATGGAAATGTTCAGGTGAATCATGACTTAGCTTCACAAGGTCATGGTGGGAACTCGAACAAATCAAAAGAAGGTACTTATTCAATGTCTAGGCAGGGTCAGGAATCTAGCCAAGCAATATCTGGGACAAGTGACAGTGAGGAAGTTGGAGATGCTGAAACAAAAGTAGAAGAAAAAGATGAAGATGAACCTGAGGCCAAGAGACGGTACAGATTCTTTACATCTACTGATAGGCACACATTAAATTGTGTACCAGTTGATGTTACTTCTTTTTCTTCTGCTTTTAATGAAATTCTATCTATTCACCAGAAATATGGAGGTCAGGCACTCGGAACCAGCTTCTTCCCATCGGACCGTGACAGAGCCTAGAATCATAGTGCAGACAACCAGTGAAGTTGATCTGTTAGATGATGGCTACAGATGGCGAAAGTATGGGCAGAAAGTTGTCAAAGGCAATCCTTATCCAAGGTAACACCGCTCCTCATTAGTTAAGAGTTTTTACGTGACCTGCATCAATCAACTCTTCAAAGTGCTAGCATAAAATCCTGATCTTATATGATAGCTAAACTTTCTAGTTCCCTTGCTGTTTTCCATTTATGTGAAGATTTCATCTATTTTAGCATCTACGGTCTAAAATTTTTCTGAGCTGCCTTACTGCATTTGCCAGGAGTTATTATAAATGCACATTCGAAGGATGTAATGTACGTAAGCATGTAGAGAGAGCAGCAACAGATCCTAAAGCCGTCATAACAACATATGAAGGTAAACATAATCATGATGTGCCTGCTTCTAAATCTGGCAGCCGCTATGCAGCCAACAACAAGGCATCAATTCCAGGAACTGAAAAGCATGCATCAGTTAGCAAGATGGAAACTCGAAACAATGACAAACAGCCAGTAGCGCGTTTACGTTTAAAAGAAGAAAAAATAACATAATATTCTGTGTGTTTCAGTCTACAAAATTTGATATGTGCACGATCAAGCAAAATATTTTAATGTGATTTTCGTCTGAATCTGTTTTGCACTTGTGGCCGTAGTTTTGATCGAGGCCAAGTACCCTGGTGCTGATGTATAAAGAGAAGGGGTAATGCAAAAAAGTCTGGGGGTTCAAATTTTTTTTGCTGTATGTAAACTAGGTTACAAGCATATGGTCTTGAGATTCATAACTTGTGTGCATTCTTTTGTATATGGAGATGCAGTAATATGGTTATTATTGTATTTATGTTTGAATATCAGGAAAATGTTTAGGCATACGGTTGATTTCTAGTACACATTAGGTTATTCTCTTCCAAGAACCTTTATTGAGCATTGTTACCATGATTACGATAAATACTGGGTAAGGATGATAAAAGACGATTGTTGGCAAATGAAATGTAAATTTGTAATAAGGCACAACGACTACAATATGTACAGGACTTTGATGCCAATTTGCAAAAATAATAATCCATTTTCTTGTAATTTCTCTGGATGCCCGCTGCACCAATTGAATAGGTAGTAACCATCTAATGTTTATCAAACAGAACCAAAAATTACACCCTCTTATCAGTTTCTCCACCGGAATTATAAACTATGGCAAACCCTCCAGGACGCTATAGTAGGGGCTTGTCCAAGTCAGTCGTCCATGGTAACAAGAGTAGGTATTTGACCATGGTTTACAAAATCAATTCTATTCAGCTGCATACAACACAAGACTTGCTCCGGTAGTTCTTCTTGTTTTTGTGCCTGAAATGTTGTATAAACAAACTTAATCTTGGTTGGTCAACTAGTACAAAATGTAACATTGAGCTAAAATTGTGAATCAATGTACCTGAATTGTTAGTCCCAAATCAACTACCCCATTCTTCAACCTGTCTCTGAATGATTCAAGCCCTTTCCTGGAGATGTAGCTGAACCTGTGTATGTCTAAGTCAATCTCAAAGTAATTAGGTCCCCTGAAGAAATTGTGTTGAGGACGGGAAAGCACTGGTTTGTCATTATAAGCATTTATAAGCTTCTTCTCAGTAGCACTCAGTTGGAGCTCGTCTGGATTCACCAATCCGGCCAAAATTTTTAGTCTTTCCCTAAAAGGAACCGATGACTCTGATGCGAACCCCTTAACCATTTCAGTGTCATCCTCAACAAATCTCTGTGACATTAAACAAAGAAAGAGAACAAAAGTTACACTATGCAGTATGCACCACTACAATCAGAAAATGTGAATACTGAAAGATAAGGGAAGATCTTTAATTACCTTGATGAATTCTTGAAACTGAGGAGATATGTCTGTGTCAAAATTTTCACTAACTTTAAAGTATAGTACAAGACTCATGCCTTCACCATCACACTCACCCCACACTGAAGTAGGATATGTAGGCAACTGCAACAACAATTATACCATTTGACATTTGTCAGCTTGAAAAACATGTCACAAATTATTGCACTAGAAACACTTGTATCATCGAACATGAGCCTGCATTGTACCTGTATATTAACAATGAGGAGGGAAGGAACTTTGTCGTGTGGTTTTACAGAAGGAAGTTCAAGATGCTGAGCAATGTGATATCTCTTCTTTGGGCAGATAAACATATCAATACCAATTGGTACATATGAGCTATAATTTGGAGCAGGGTACTTCTGTCTGTCTTTGAAATAGTTCTCTCCGCGGATTTTGAAGACTGAAGGCGATATTTCAGACCAGGATCCTGGAATTGGCTTCTCTATCGGTGAACAAGGAATGCGTAGTGCCGCTTTAGGACGGAATAAGTACTTCTGATCAGAAGCACCTGCACATTTCAGCCGATATTAATCACAAAATGATCTATCAAGTGAGTTCAAAAAAATTACAAGATCATGCTAAGCTGAGTACACACATGAAGTCCTTTCAGGGTTGTCAATGGATTGTCTCTTATAGGAAAGCATTATGACTGAAGATGGCATAGGCTGGTTCTTGTCAATATAACTGACTTGGGTTTTCTCTACTGATTGGCGTGCACCAGGTCCATCGATTTTCAGATAACTTTCATAAAACCCTTCATACTTGCCTCCATTATCTACGATACATGCTGCACTTTCATACTGGACCAATTGACTGTTTGGAATGCTTCCAATTCCATTACTTACTACCATAGGAGGAAATGTATCTGACAAACCCAATATTACAAATTAGAACTAGCAGTTTTAAGATCATGAGCTAACACTCATGAAAAAAGTACTCATAGGAAAATTAGGATTTGAGAGTATCACCTCCTTGTACACTAGCAAAGTCATCATCTGAATCAGAATCAAGTATAGTATGCGAGTCAAACCATGTCTCAGGTCCTTGGCATTTCCCTGCATTACCAAGACAATTTTTCTGATCAGAAATTACTTACTTCCAAGAAACTTTAGTAAGTGATCAAAGCTAAGTATCCTTACCACCATTAGCATCAATTTGACTGTGGTTCCATTGAAGCTGAGTTAGATGAAATGTGCCGTTGGAAACCTCAGATCTTTTACAAGTGGTTGCAGCACCCTTCTCAAAATCTAGATGCACAAACTCACTAACAGACCGTCTCGTCGGAGCAGGAATGTCCGAGTTCATAACGGTGGAGGCTACCTTCTTGCTCTTCCTTCCCCGTCGTCGGAGTCGGCCTCTGCCATGTCTCTCGACTTTTTTCGTCTGAGCTTTGATAGTTTCACTCGGCTTTGAGACACAAACACCCATCACTCAGCTTCTATTTCAGATATGTTTCTACAAAACCACACACCTCCTCCTATCTTCAAATGGTCGGAGTGCCAACTTTGCAAAAACAGAAGGCACCGTGGAAATTGAAAAGAGGCTGTATCACATTGCCATACTCAATACAACAGCTTCGAACAGAGAACCTGAAGAAACCCCATTATCGATAAAAATCCTAATTCGTTTGGTAAAAAGAGTAATAACTACCAACAAAGCTAAAATCTCAGATGAGAATGCGTTCAACATTAAAACTTGACACGATCGAGGTGCTGGGAAAATAAATTATAATTAGATTGAGGCCTGAACAAGTTTTTATCAAGTAGAGACACAATGATAGCTAGGCTGCAAGTTTAAGAACCAGAAAGTGATCTATATATATTGATATGTATGTTTTAGTCTTGAAAAAAACGAAGATAAAAGTAATGGTGGTACAATCACAAGCAGTGAGTAGTTGCGAGGTGTAATGGAAAAATTAAAGAGACAGTAAATGCATAATCACAGCAAGACTTTCAATCATTCAAACTCCCTTAATACAGTTCATCAGGAGAGTTAAACAGCAAAAAAAGGTAGAAAAGACAGAAGACAGAACAATGCATGCAGTAGATATGATCGAGTAAACCTATGAAAATTGTCATCATGATCAGCAAGGACAACATATTTAATAATGCATGCAAAATGAGAAGAGAAAACCAACCTGGTGGGGGGGGGGGGGGACTCCGGCGAGAGAAGAAAAGAGAGAGGAAAACCGTCGTTCCCGGTGAGGAACTAGGCCTCCTCCTTTCCTTAGTGTCTGCGCTCGCCTTTCTTTGCTTCTGTACGTTTCGGTGTTCGTCGAAAATGGATTTTCCGGTGAAGGGTAGTTATCAACTTATACGATGATGCAAAGAATGAATAACTAATTAGGACGGCAGGGAAGAAAATCTGAGCATCCGAAATACAAAGACAGCAGTTTTGCGATAAAGTCGGATCCTATTTTTGGGAGTGCCTCTGGATTTGTTGGAGAAGCTTATTATACACTCCCGCTTCCTACGCTTTTTCTTTGTTTTAGTTTCCTCCCTAGTCTGACGTGCCCTGATTTATTTATAGGAAGATATTCCTTTTTTGGTTTGTTTGGATTATCTTTCAGGTTTGGATTACGATCTGACTTGATTACTTGGTACAAGAAAATTGACCTGGAGAGAAACAAGAATTGACAAACAATTTTTACCAAGGGGAACCAGGATAAATGACCAGCTCAGAAATGAGCAAGGGCTGTACTTCATAGATAAATAAAAATAGTAATAGAATAACACTTAAAAAAATCTAAAACTAGGAGACAACAAAACTTCTCGATTTAATACTCATCACTAAATACAGGGGTATTGAACTATACACCCAATTTTTTAAAGCTCTTTTAAAAGAAACTCACATGATTTTTGCTTCATTATACACTGAATTATTGACATTCTCTTAAATTTAAATTACAAAATGCCACTATTAAAAGCTGATTAGTCAATTAACAAATTATGCTCTCATTTACTACCTTAATTATAGATTTTCATAGTCCCTTAATAATTGAAAATTTTATTTTACTCATCATAAATTTAGAAATAATGGAACATTCCTTAATTACATATCTAGATTTCAGAAGCTTTTCAAATTTAAATCAATTCAATATCGAAATCACTTAATGGTGACACAAACTTTCTATTTTTTTGAATAACTTAAATATTCTATTTCATAGGTAGATTTCATATGAACAACAATGCAACCTACATTTGAGGTATATATATAAGTTTTTTCCCTATCTAGTAGGTTTTTTAATTTTTAATTACAACCTAATGATTAGGTATGTATCTATATGGATGTTTACATATTTTCTAGGAATTTTTATATCAACCTGTTTATTAGGTATCTATCATTCTAAAGATTTTTTTCATAGGTTGAATTTACAATTTATACTGATATGCATGCTTTTATCTATTAGGTATCAGTAAAAAATGAAGAAAAAAAATGAAAAATTGAAACCTAGAACAAAGGTTTATTTCCATACAAAGTTCATGTACAATGATACGAAAAGAAAAGATTTGAGAAAGTATATATACATACATATTGCATGGATAACGACATACGTACCTTATTAGTAGATTCAAAAAATTGAAACGAACAAATGATACAAATACACAACAAGCTAGCTTGGAATTTTTTCATAGGATCTATAAAAGTTGGACTAGTGTTTGTGTTCTGAAACTTTAATACTAGCTATATAAAGAAGTTTTTCTCAAAGAAACTTTGATATCAGCAATTCAATGTAATGAAAAATTATTTGAGAGTTTGAATTAGACATATAAAATGAAATTTTATAACTAGATGCTAAGATTAAGCAAATTAAAATGATCAAAAGGGCAAAATAGACTTGTATAAAAAGAATTTGGGTGTAAATTGAAAAAACATTTGGGTTTGGGTTTAACTTCAAAAGGAGACTCCAATATTGGATTTATCTCTAATTTTCTACTAAATATATTATAAACTAGTTTATTTTTAAATTACAGACGACCACTTGTAATGAAGTCATATAGCCAGGTCATTGTTCAACAACATTAATAGAAAAATTTTCATTTGAATAAATGCCAACCATTACAGTATAATTAACCATCAAGTTTGGATTTACTATTCTTAAACTAGTAGCAGACCAAAACCTGAACATGTAATTTATTAATTTTCTCCAATATATTACATTATATATTTGAACGTAGTAGCATATTTACTATCTCATCACTTGAAAATCATCTATATAGACACAAATTTCATCTAATACATGTTCATTAAAGTATCATACAACAGTCATGATGATATACATTCCAAGTATATTTATATGAATTTGAGTCACACGTTTACAGCATATCTGAATATAGATATATAGCCTAAAGTTTCCATCATGATCACGTTAACCTAAATGTTCATAATTTCATTTCCAATATGTCGCTTTATATGTGACTGCATAACTGCAAATGTGATAGTATTTTGTGTGTTCTATTCATCTTCAAAGCATTGTGTCTAATGTTTTTTGGACTTTTTCCTCTTTAACTATCTTAGTCATAAGTCTCGTAACTCGTAAGTTGTTTCAATTATTATAAATAAGGGAAAAACTGGTTAATTTGTCGGCCCAGTATTACTCTGTAAGTTTGTATTTACTTGATTTCCAAATGCCTACAATGTTGATTAAGTGATCATCTAATCATACAGCAGTGTGATTCGGTCACCATCCAACAAAAGAAAAATGAAATGCAGAAGAAGGTCACCATCAATGGCAGAGTGGCAATTGCGAAGCCTCTCTATCTCTTGTTCGTTAATATAATTTCTGTGCACGTCCATCTTAATGTCCAGAAGAATCACACTGTCCACTGATGCTAGCTGCTGACAAGTGACCAATGCTGATCGCGACTATATATTTTGCTCTCTTTGCTGTATAAAACTTATACACACCACCAACCTCTCCTCCTCTTCTTTCAATTTGTAAATGCAAACCACCAGTTCCAGGGACTTGAATAGTTAAGTGAGTTTAGTCATCCCATTCAAATATTTCAATGCATGAATGACATGCATGCCTAAACTTAGGCGCGTTTTGAAGAACTTGTTGACATAAATTAAACAATGTGTTCGAAGTAGGAACTGGATGGGTGTATGCAATGGAATTTCCTAACCAAACAATAATAATTAGCTGGTTTTGTCTTTGATTAGGGAAATAAGACTAATCTATATGGTTGAAGTGGACTAACTCTCCTTCTGCGCCGTGTTCATGTGGTTGGTCTATAAATAAGGTTGCTTTCATGAACTCATTACCAACCACCGGATGAAGAAAACTTTGAGGAAAAATAGACTTTGATGTCCCATATGAACAAAGTTAGGTAATTAAGAGAATAATTGATACGTGCTGCTATACTAACAGCTTTGTAAAGTATATTATAATCATGAATATTAAGTATCACGAAGAACAAACTTTTTTTTTTCCCGATGGATATGAAGAACAAACTGTTGATCAACAAAGAAGTAGACAAAAGACACGCTTTAACGTACATATTAAAATTATAATGAAGCAATAATAGACTACATCTGAAAATTTTAACTGACTTTCATCATAGTTGGCGTATTGTTCTAATCTATTTAGGAGGTAAGAGTCTAAAGAGAATGGAAAATTTCACATAATTTCCCTCACTAAGTTTATTTTAAGTTTGAAGGCTTCTGCAGAATATATATCAGATTATAACTACCTTAAGACAATTTTCATATAGTACTAATCGGTGTAAAAGCATCATACAAAGAATATCTCAGCAAATCGATCATATCCTAGTTAGGTGCATTTACATCAATAAGGAGGAGAAAGAATATCTAACAGCTTTAATTAAAATCTTAGGGATCGATAACCTGATCATTAACAGTTCCTTAGTTTTGCTTTCAAAATACTTAGAAACCTTTCTAGCTAGTTTTATTATTTTGTTTTATCAAAGAAAGTAGTACGTGGATGGTCATCCAACTGAAGACTTATAATCCATGAGAGAGGAGAGGAAATTAAGGGCAAATTGGGTCCCGAAGTGAGTTTTTTTATAATCAGATTCAGCTGTACTACTTGAGAATAATCAGTTGCAGTTGTGATGTGAAAATAATCAGCTAGTTGTGAGTGTTGAAGTGTTTGGTGAATATTGATATAGAAGTGTAGTGAGTTTAGATAAAGACTACAAATGATGTGAAATTAAATAATATAGGGCTTTAAAAGAGATAAAACGAGGGTAATAAGGTAAAAGGTGAAAATAATCTTAGCTTCTATAATCAGAAACACAAAAAACCTAACTTCTAGATTATGCATTGGGAAATGTGAGATTCAGATATAATCAACAACAATTTTGTTCATCCTAACTCAGCGTGCCGTATTTCATAAATTAAGCCCATAATCTCTAAAAAATCTCGGGACAAAACATAGCTTAATATATAATCATCACAATACATTATCATACCCAACAAAAGAAATCAAAATATATAAGATATCATTTTGAGCAAATCCTTAGTGAACTACCAATGATTATTGTGTTGTGGTAGACAACTACAATAAACACTACCAAGACTGCTTGTTCTGCAGTTTGTTCCCTTTAGCCTAAACCCTCACCCCACTTCAACAACCTCCGGACCTAAACCAGTTCTAGCAGCAGAATTAACAATTTTTAACAAAGAAAAATTGTTAATTATGTTGCTAGAACTGGTTATCAGATTAGTGATCTCATATACCCCATGAGGTCATGAACATGTTATTTTCCATGCTCCCTAGTTTACATTTACATATTATTTTTTGACAAAGAAAAATTGGCAAATTTCAAAATTGACATAGAAAATGAATTCCATGCTGAGGTAGATGCTTTATTAGAGTTTGCCCTGTGTTTTGGGGACAAAGAAATAAGGCTGGGATTGGGGATATGTAAAATTTATGAACCAACAGATAACTAATCTCATTGATGGCCTCAAAGCATTAAAATCCCCATGTTCTAAATTTAAAGCCTTCTTGTAAAACTGTAGCTTAGCACATGGTAATATGGGAGAGAATCATTTTCAAATCAAAACTTTGTTTTGCAAAAACTATAAATTGATCAAGACTGTTCTTCATTACACCAAACATCAATAGAGAATGGTAGAAGTCATTGGGAGACTGACACAAGCCCAAACCAGCACAAAAAACTATTGGTTTCCATGGTTTTGGCCCAAAGTGATTAAATCATTGGCCTAGTTAGTAGGAGGCTGGGAGTTGAACTAGGTTAAACACTTGAACTGGCCTAGTTCTATCACTTCTGTATAGGGGTGGGCATAAAAAACGAAAATCTTGATCCCGTCTTGATTCCATCTCGAAATTCATAGGGACGGGACGAGATTGAGGTCTAAAAACGTTCGTCCCGTCCCGCTTCATAATAGTGGGATTGAACGTGAGACGAATAATTTATATCCCGCTTCGTCCCGTCCCACTTTTAATGAAAACTTAAAAATTCTTATATATTTGTATCAAAATGAAACTAATTTATGTTATTAATAACTATAAAATTATATCAACTCAAATAATAATGGTAAATTATAATTTTTGAACATAATATGCATTTTTTTTGTTAAAATTTCATTATTGAATGTTACTTTGTTATGAAAAAAAATAAAAATATAGGTTTTTATTTAACTTCATAAGAAGGTGGGATTTGTCTCGTCCCGTCCCAACCGGGATTAATCCCGAGTAAGATGCATTCTTAAAAACCCTCGTCCCGTCCCGATCTCGTCCCGATTCAAAAGAGTGGGATGAGACATGGGATGAGCCCCGTCCCGTCCCATCCCGTTCCGTGCCCACCCATACTTATGTGTATATTGTATGACCACAATATCTTACACTACAAGCAACCGTCCCGTCCCATCCCGTTCCGTGCCCACCCATACTTCTGTGTATATTGTATGACCACAATATCTTACACTACAAGCAAAATAAAAGGCATATAACCATATAAAACACATGTTCTTTACTTGTACATTGAATAGCTAGGTTGAATATTTGTTTTTTCTCTAAGCTAATCAGAATAAGATAGCTATTTACGAGTCGAGAGTTACTCAGGACCTATTGATTTATGATGACTTGACCCGTAATTAATTCTTTTTTATCTGTTGTCAGCTTTTGTTTAGCGATGCAATTTCAACATTCAAATTTCCTGCTTCACTTATTGTGTCAAAACTAAGCTCTAGATGACATGACATGGTACATAGGCCTTTTCCCTTCTTTCTTTTTTTGGTACATAGGGCTTTCCTTGTTAGCCATGATTGAAAGCTCACCACAGGTTTGTATAAAGACCTAAGAGAGTGATGATGGTAGGTTATTGGACAAAGGCAAAAGGGCATCTCACAGTCTCATGACTCTCATCCACCTGCAGTAACTATACAATTCTATAGACCTTCCTTTAATTTCCCATCAAGTATAGAGTGCATAATGAATGACACTTTCTCAAGTCCCTGAGATTTCCCCCCTTAATTTCTCATGCCCCTCCATTCCTACTGCTACTTATTACATCTTACTCGATCATGAGATTCAGCTTTGTACTTGCTCAACAAACCAGATAAAGAAGGCACCTCCTTCCATATATATGAATTCGGATTGCATGTTCCAGCTGTTATTCTGATCCATGGTAACATTTTCAAGCGAAAACGAGCAACTAGATATGATATATATTTGATTTTGAGCAAAATAAAATTATATGATATTTCTGCTTGAACTTAGTTGGTGTTCTGTGCCACCTAAATCGAAGGAGGAAAGGTGTTGGGGTCATTCCTAAGTGTATTAAGAACTAATATAATTCCTATTCGATTGAGAAATACTCTATCAAAAAGGACCATTAGGCTTCCCAAGTCCAACACTACGAATGTGTCACGGATATTATACAATCACATTTCCCTAAATTAGTACTAGACGAGTGAGATTGGTCACGGGTCAGATCATTTGGCCTTCATCTTTGACATCGAAAAATTCTAAACAACATGCGAGTATTATTATATCAATGTGGATTTTTGTTCCGTTCCCTTTGTTTTTCTATCCTTGTTCTATTGCATCACATTGATATTCTGTACTTGCTTAGTGCTTATTATATTATGGTGAAGATGTAGCTAACCAAGAAATAAGCAAGCATCAATTTCTTGGTAACAGTCAGGCTAGATTTTGACTTCTATTCCATTAAAAAAAGAACAATTCTAAGGTCTTTTCGGCCTTTTGTCTATTTTCCATTAACCGATTAATGAAAAGAAACAACTGAGTTAGTTATGTTTAGTATTTTCTTGGTTTTGTTGTTGAAGATACTTCAAATTCTCTAATGATTTCTATTGACACTTTGTTTTAGTAAATGTCATGTCTACTACCTAAATACCCGTTTTCAACTTCAAATTTGATTTATTATGCAAACTAAATATTACGTTCAAGAAGTGGGTGAAACAAAGAAGTTTTCAACTACTTCTCAACTTGAAGTTCTCAATGGAAATGCAATAGGGTTTGTAAATCAAACTATATATGGAAGACTGGAAGTTGGCATATAATTGCTCTATGATCTCAATTTCCTAAAGTGAGCAGGATCTCTATATATATTGTTTGCAATATTGTAAATGCTCATTCATGAAACTAAAATATTACTGAACATTAGTTTACCAAATGGTTCAGAGCTACTGAGTACTGAGCTAGAAGCCCTTCCCGATTATCTAGTGTGGTTAATGCAAATTAAGGCCAATGTGTTTCCCTTTTCTGGATTAGTGATCTGATGATCAATCACCATAAAATGCAAGGGTCGCTGTAATCGACGGTCCACAGAACATTTCGGGTCAAAACAACTATTTGGATAAGACCTCCTTTACAGTCTCAGGCAGATGGAGATCCAAACGAGTTAATGCAGCTCAACAACTCTGTCACGGTCCCTAATTTGTGTGCTGAAGATTTTTGCAGGTTTATAAAACACAAGATTCAAACAAGTTATTTTCAACTACCACAAACTAGATCGGGTTTGTAAGAGCTTAGACGTGAAACCTGTAACTATGTTCAAATGAACTCGGCTGAAGCTCCATGCCCGGTTTAGGAATAACAAATTACCGCAACCACTTTCATGTGCAATTTAATTAGTAAGTATTGCAGTGTACCTCGATCTATAGAACTACACCTGTAAATTACGCATCGAGGTACATTTCAAATACTTACCAATTAAATTACGGATGAAATTAGTTGCGGTAATTTGTTATTAATTTTGTTTGTGAGCAAATCTGACAAGAATATGCCAAAGGGAAATTGACAAAAGGCTTTTAAAACCCAAGAGAAGTAGCAGTCCCATGCATATATAAATATAACACACAAACACTTCGCAATCTGGACCATCCTTTTCTCACTGTCATGTCACTCTCTTCCCTGCTGGCCTCTGCAATTTGTTAGACTATCGTATCAACCCCCGCTGCAGTAAAAACACTAAGCCATTTACTTAAGGTTAATGGTAATTAGGCATGGCTTGATTAATTGTCTTTAAGAATATGACATGTTTAAGGTTGTCAATGTTTGCACCAGATTTTAGGGTAGAAATTTTAGAGTATGTCACATTCTAAAGTATCGGCGTATTTACACCCGATTTTAATGTAGAAATTTTGGAGTATGTCACGCGTTAGAGTATTGAAGAATATATCAAATTGAAAAGGGGCTTTTCTCTGAATTTTGGATCAACTGCTTGTACAAGTCCACACCCTATAACCCGTGAAGCTCTAAAATCTAAATGACTTGTAGCCTTGCGGCAGGCACATGGCACATTCAAATTTGGCTAATTGCAATTTAAAACGTCTTACCAAATTTACTAAACTGGTTTCTTTTGGCAGCAAAATTCTCTAGTTGTTTACCAAATAATTACTTGAATCCAAAAGTCTCACGATTAGGTCATTGTTTTCAGTTGATCTCAATGGTGGTTAGGTTAATAGGTTTGAGTCTTTGAGCCATTTTTTATTTGACCATCAACTCAACAAACTGAAAGTGATGGCTTTGCAATGCAGCATACTTGAAGATGAAGCATGCATCCATTCATCAAAGCAACACAGACAAGAGCAAGGTAGGGTCATTATCATCACCATCTTCATCGTCATCAGCATGGGATCTTCTTGTTGCAAATAGTAGTAGTAGGCACATATATGCTTCTATGGCCACTGGATCCAAGCTTGGTTACAAGGGCATCAAAGTGATCAAACCCAACCACCCCCCTCCCTTATAATTTAAACAACATGATGATGAACAGCATTCACTACAAGTAGGTGTTTGTCTTCACCCACAAAGAGTAACAAACCACATGAGCTATGCTTCTATTCATTTCTACATGAGGTAAGGTTGATCCATTAATACAGACAGCAAAGAACCTACCCAAAAAATCAAAACTTTATTCACAAAAAGAAAAAAGAAATTTACAGTTCTGTGTGTGTTTAGCTCACTTTAGATGCACTGGCCTGTGCTGTATGTAGAGGGTAGACACATGATTTTGCCCAGAGAAAAGGGTAACGCTAGACACAAGAAAAAAGTAAAAGGTTTTTGGGGGGTTGTGGTGGGTAATTATAAGCCAGAAAAGCAAAGAGAGGAAAACCAGTGAGGTGAGACCCCCTCTCTCTTTTTCTCATTTTCTTTGAAGACAGTGTAGTCAATTCAGTCTTAGATCTTTGCTCTAACTCTCTCAAGTGAAAAGGGGTCCTGCAAGAAGAAGAAACAGGAGAAACCCCAAAACCCAAAACCAGCAAAGCTCTCTTCTTTTTTTGATGATTGAATGAGTAGTGAAGCAGACAAAGCCTCCTCATTGAGACCCATTCAAAACCCACTACTTCCCACCTGTCATATCTTCGAAGCTCCTTTTTTGTTTTTTGTTTTTTGTTTCTTTCCATTCTGATTAGAAACACCCTCCTTGAAAAAATGTCCATGAAATCTGTTCTGGGTTGGTTTCTTAGTGAAAGCCATTAGCTTTAAGTTTCCCTGAAAATGAGGGAAAGTGGAGGTGGATTAATTAAGTAGAGACAAAGAAGCTAAAGGGATACCAAAGTCATTATCTTTTGTTTCTCACTCTCTTGTTGCTTGTCTTTGGTCTTGAGAATTCAAACCAGAAAATGCGGAAGCATGGATGGCAGCTCCCTTATCATCCTCTTCAGGTAAGAGTTTGAGAAATCTGCATTGTTTTGAAGTATATATAGCTCAGAAGATTAAAGGCTGGATTTTGAGTTTGTTTATATGTGAAGGTGGTGGCTGTAGCTGTGTTTCTGGCTCTGGCCTTTGCTTTTTATGTGTTCTTTGCTCCTTTTGTGGGGAAGAGGATTTTTCAGTATGTTGTGATCGGCCTCTACACTCCTCTTGTAAGCATTCCTCTCTTGAATTTTGTTCTAGTTTGTAAAAAATTTTACTTTTTTTTTTTGTGGGTTTAAGAACTGAGATCCGTGAGTTCTCTGCTTTGGCATGTGAATTATCTGTTTTCTTTCTCCAATCTGGGTTCTTGAACTTCAGGGTAGTTCAATTTAGGTTAGTAACTTTTATTCCTTGAGGTATGTTATGGCTGATAAGGGAAATGGATGCTGGTGTTTTTGGTCGTGTAAGAACTCCTGCTGGTCTGTGATGCATAAGTTTTATAATTTAAACTTGATGTGTGAACAGAACCGCATTATTAGTTTGTGTGGTTTAGTGATTGCTACAGAACCCTGTACATGAACAAACTAGCTCAACCGAAGTATCTGAGCACATCCATTGCTTTAATATCAAACTGTTTTTGTCCTGATTTTTGATAGTCAATTTGAACTTCAAGGAGTAATGCCTTCTATTTTCATTGCTTTGACAATTTTGGACCAACACTTCTGTTCAAAGTGAGAATTCAGACCCGCAAGTATTTCAGATATCTGGTAAATTGTGATCTCAGAAAATATTTAGAAACAAAAGGTCTACATAGCTGACAAAGGATTAAGTTTTGGAGATATGAAATCTAGAGGCTCTAAATGCAAGTACTTGAAGTGCCAATTAAAGAAGATATGTAACTTATCATAATTTTTCATCTGTTAAATATAGTATTATTATAAATGTTCTGTCAAGTAATTTTTTTTTTTCAGATTACTTGTGTCTTCAGCCTATATATATGGTGCGCAGCTGCTGATCCTGCCGATCCAGGAGTTTTTAGGTCAAAGAAGTATCTCAACATTCCAGCCAATGAAAAGCATCCTAGAAGCAAAGATTCTAAACTTTGCGGGGAATCAACATCATCAATGCATGAAGCTAATGATTCAACAGTTGGAGGAAGACCTCTGGACAAGGATGCACTTGGCAAACTTGGTACTTCAAAAGCGTCCAACAGTGATATTGAAATGAAGGGTTCATCCTTAGAAAATTCTTCTTGCTTAATGTTGCTTTGCTCTCCATGTGCTTATATCTGCAATTGCTCTGGATCGAGTGAAGAATCTTCATTGCACCAAATGAGTGAAGAAGGCATGTTTTATTGCAGCTTGTGTGAAGTTGAGGTGCGTAAAAAGCTAATGCCCATATCAATGATTTCCAGGCCTTTTCAATCTGTAGCAGCTGGGAGGGAAGGCCTAAGGCATCCGTTCAATGACACTCCATGCAGATATATGGCATGGTGCCTTGGCATTACCAGTAGATATCGTAAAAAAATTGAAAATGATTATCTTTAGAGTAACAATACCTAGAATAGTGTACGATTGATATCTCATGCTGAGTTGGTTTTAACTTTTAACTTAATAGCGTACAAGTTTATGAAATTCCAGTAAATTTCCTCATCCAGGTTTTCAAGTACAGCAAGCACTGCAGAGTTTGTGACAAATGCGTTGACAGTTTTGATCATCACTGCAGGGTATGAAGGATTTTAATTTGTTGTATAATCTATTCCTGTGTTTTCGCATTTCCTGCAATAAGAATTACATGTTCATTATTGTAGTGGCTCAACAACTGTATTGGAAAAAAGAATTATCGACAATTCTTCACCCTCATGGTTACTTCTCTTCTCTTGGTAAGCACAACAATTTACTCCGTGCCTTTGTCAGGATATTTCTTATGGTTTGACCTATGATTACCAAGACACCAACAGATAACTCCGTTTTCCATTAGTTCTGAAGTTTTGTTAATTTGCAGCTAATCTTACAATGGTCAACTGGAATCTTTGTGCTCATCTGCTGTATTATAGAAAGGAAGCACATCTCTGTGGATATATCTACAAAGTTGGGAAGCAGTTTTTCTTTGGTGCCTTTCGTCATTGTAGTGGTCAGGCTCTGCTAGAGTGCTAGTACATCTCTTGTTTTGAATTTAGCGTCAAGTCCTTATATACCATCTATTCAAGGCTTTCTCTATTTCTACTTATGGGAAGAAACAATTCCTTTGATAATGTTGCAGGCAGTGTGCACCCTTTTGGCAATGATTGCAACCCTGCCACTTGCTCAATTATTTTTTTTTCACATCCTCCTTATAAAGAAGGTATGCATTGAAATTGCTTCCTATAATCATTTTGACATTTTGTTTTAGGTGAATATCATAAATAATAAAAAAAGGAGTATCTTAACACAATTTTAATGCAGGGAATCAGCACATACGATTACATTATTGCTTTACGGGAGCAGGAGCAAGAGCAACAAGGAGTTGGAGGTCAGCAAAGTCCCCAAATGTCTCCTGCAAGCTCACTTACTGGATTAAGCAGTGCAAGCTCCTTTACTACCTTTCACCGAAATGCATGGTGTACACCTCCACGACTATTCCTTGAAGATCAGGTAATTTGCCAGCTTGCCAGACTATAGATCTTTCAGTGATTTCTCATTTGAGTGTACTTTCAAAAGTTCATGGTCTTTTCCAATGGTGGTAGATTCCCAGTTGACGGACTTTTGTACAAATTTCTCCCCCTTGGCTGGAGTATCAGTCTAAGAAGCTACTGTGAAAAGACAATACACATATGGCCTAAAATTTGTGCCAGGAGCCTATTAGTTGGGTTCGTTGCAAATTTATAAATCTTCATGAGAAAACTATTGAGTCAGGGTGTCTACTTTAACATCATTGCCTTTAAGATCTAGGGTGGAGATTCTTATAAGTGAATGTCATTATTGCTGTAAAAAAGTAGACCGAACTTGGCACTAGCATTTAGGTTATAGATGGATGTAAGCAAAACAAATAGTCTGATGGTTTTCTGCTTTGCTTTCTTTCAGTTTGATGTTGTTCCCCCCGAGACTGGATCTGTTAGATCTGTTAGCTCGTACGGAAAGAAGATGGTGGGAGAGGAACCGATGAAGAAGAAGAATTCTGGAACAGTGAAGATCAGTCCATGGACTCTGGCAAGATTAAATGCAGAAGAGGTATCAAAAGCTGCTGCAGAGGCCAGAAAGAAGTCTAAGATCTTGCAGCCTGTGAGACGTGATGCTCCTTTTGGACTTGATAGAGACAATAGCTTTGGCAGCAGTGGCCGCCGGATGGTTCCAAAGCCTGACAATAACAGAAGACGAACTACCAAGCGGGTGCGCCTCCCAGCTGACCTTCCTGTGGAGGCTTTAACAAAGGGCACAGCTAAGGCTGTTGACAAAGGTTTTACTGAGACATCTACTAGTTTGGCCCCTCTTCAGCTTGAAGCTCGGAGTGCTTTTCAAACAAGCCGAGCTATGTCAAACTCCATAGGGATAGCTGCTGCTGCTTCTCCTGAGAGCAGTTTAGACTCGCCCGATATCCATCCTTTCCGAGTGTCCTCATCAGGAGCAGAAGAGGCAAGGCGGCTTACTGGTCTCCCTGCTGCTATTGCAGCTGCTCAGAAGGGAATCCCACTGTCAAGGTCAACCAGTGATGGTGGCTATGATGCATCTGGTGGAGAAGATAGTGACAGGGTTCCTCCAAGAAATGTTGAAAGGTCAACAGTAAACTGGAGTAGCCTTCTCTTTGGCTCTGAACAGAACGAAAGGGTTGTCAAACAGAAAGCAGCATCTTCTAGCCTTGCTAACAGTAGAAAGCTCTGATCAATTGTGTCGTAATGAAACTTAGGTCATTTTGATTGGTTTCGTCCAGAGGAGCAGTTCAGTATTCTTTCATTTGTGGGGCTGTAATCGGCCTTGAGATCTTAGTTTCGAGGCTTCATGGGCAAGGCATGGCATGCGCTGTATAGAAAATTGTATGATTTTGGCTTAACTGAAACACACTTTGTATCTTGTCTGAAAAACTTAGTTGCAGATTCTGGTGGATTTCAGCAGACTGCCACAGTGGCAAGTTTGCTGGTAGAATACTGAACTTTCGTGCCGTGCAATCTTTCGTTAAAAGCCTTTGTTCATTGATAGCTTGGTTAGATCTCTTATTACGGTTACTGAGGAAACTTATGTTGATGAATATTGGGTAACCTGGATGCTATGGCCAACGATTCTGATAATGCAGGTAGATTTGTTCCTGATCAGACTTGATAAAAGGTGGACCAGAATGGCCGGTCTGCTTCCTTTTCTCTCTTTTGAACCTTTCACTCACCAACATCAAGCTTGATCATTACTATAATTTTGTCTGTAAGGGGAATGAGAAGATAAGGAAGATGAGAATGAGATTTAACGGAAGAGAAACAGAAGAATCGCCCAACTTCTGGTCGAATTGCATCACGATGCTTTTATCAGTTTTATGGTACTGCGAGTCTGCAACTACGTATTTAGGTGCTAGATTGAAGGCTACAGTACTCTGAAGCTCAAGATCATTTGCACAAGCATTACATTCCTTTACTGTCCAACAAAGAACAGAATTGAGCTACACTAAACGCAAATGGTTTACACGGGAGTTTTTAATCTCAGTATGGAACCACTGGCCAGAGCATTCATCTTCGCTCGAGATTTGAAGACAATAAAGACATCCATTCCCACCTTTAAAAGATAAACTATGACCAAAATTTAAAAAAACCAATCACAGATATCTTACATTTCAAACCACAACATCATATACACAAGTATCATATAGTTTGCATTATTCACTATTTTGATCACACCAACACTAACAAGTACAAAATGATTGAGAATCAACTCCCACAGTGGTGACTAACCTCATCCTCATTGAACATAGGCAACCGAAACAACATGAGGAACCTTGCCATCATCAAAGGGCAGGCTCACATATTCAGACGCAAACTCTTCAGCAATCTCCAACGCAAGCTCGCCATGCACAGCCTTGCAGTACATATACAACACCGTATTCGCAGCCAAATGATACAGCAGCATCACCATAGCACCCATCGAATAACACACAATCTGTACCACATTTCCCGAAACGTCCCACTCCCTCTTCAAATAAACCGACCACCAACTCATCCCGCTACAAAACCCGAAAAAGTGGAAAAACACAATCAACGACACCGCCACCCCTCGCATTCCCTTGATCAAACTCGCACTCCGACTCAGTGCATCAAACCCCCACCGCGGTTCGACGACGGCAACTACCCCAGCCAGAGTCCAGTTCAGTTGAAGATATAATACCGCAACAGCAAGACATACGATGAACAGTCCGACACAATAAGGCGAAACTACCTCCATTTCAAACCCAAACATCTCAAACCCGCCGATCATCAAAAACAAGAACAGCCCGGCAACAATCAGGACGAGCGAGAAGACGAGCAGGGAAGCAAGGGCAGTACCCAGTAGCGGCCAGAAGGAGACTCTGATGGAGTTGACGGCGGATAAGAACTTGACGGGGCGGCCGTAGAAGGCGTGGAAGACGCTGTAGGTGATGGAGGCGAGGGCGAAGAGGGAGAAGAGGAGGACGAAGAGGGCGAAGGCGAGGGCGAGGAGGAGGGGCATAGCGGGGAGGGGGGTAGAATGGGAAGTGAGGAAGAATTGTTGGGAGTTGGTGGGGTAATGGGAGAGGAGGGAATGGCAGAGGACGGAGGAGAAGGGGATGGGGAGGAGGAAGAGGAGGGAGAGGGCGAGGAAGTGGCGGGAGTGGGCGCCGACGATGCGTTTGGTTTCGGTGAGGAGTGTACAGAAGTTGAGGGAGGAGGGAGGGGGAGTTGCTGCCATGGTGGAGGAGAGACGACGGCGGAGGTTGGGTGCTGGTAGAAGAAGAAGAAGAAGAAGACGACGATGGTTGAGTTTGAGCTTTTGGATGAAAGCGTGGAAATGGGGTTTGCTTGTTAGAGCTGAACTGCTGAAGCCTGAAGGTAGTTGAATGGGCTGGTTCGGGTCATAGTCTTCGGGTTGAAAAGTCTGAATGCCATTTTTTTCTTATTTCCAATTCTAAGACATTTTCTATGGAGAGCCCGAATTGCAACCTGGCGGAGAACAATCCCCTGAATGTTCTACGTAGGTACACCCCGGAATTTCACCGGATGTCCTGACCATAGTAATATCCTCAATGCCCCAATTCAGGCCCATATTGTGACCCAGTTAAAAACAAAGAGGTGTGTAACTCCGCTAACGATCGAACCTGACAAATGCCACGTTTAAGCCATGATCAAAGAGTTGCCGTGGTCAGAAACTACTACACTACACCCCGTGGTTATGCAATTTTTTCTTCTCAATAAAAGACAAATATCAAACACTTTGAATGATCAATAAAAAAACACTTTGAATGAAGTTGTTAGCACGCTGCAACAAGAGTGGTTCGAACTTTGAACTAACTACTACAACTAGGTAAGAGTCTTGTTGTGAGAACTTCACCGACGTTAATTGGGATTTAAATCCCAATTAATCCCTAGCGACCATGCTGGAGGAATCGTCTAACATAACATTCCGGCGCGGATTAGTCTGTGGTCATAAAAAGCCTTTTTGATGTTAGTGAAAACCACTTCTTAGACCCCAAATTACTACTTCATAACAGTAGCTTACTCGGCCATGATTTTAGAAAATCCATAATTTGGCCACACACAATC
Source organism: Argentina anserina (assembly GCF_933775445.1). Lineage (NCBI taxonomy): Eukaryota > Viridiplantae > Streptophyta > Magnoliopsida > Rosales > Rosaceae > Argentina > Argentina anserina. The sequence continues at coordinate 24,408,601 of NC_065875.1, forward strand.
TAGGAGCATAGAAATTATGATTATCTTATCAGATTGGATTTGATTCAATAAGGATCTTATATTGTAAATTGAGGGGTCTTATTCATCTATGTATGTTGTTCTTGTCTCCTTCATCTTCAGCATTGTTTTTATTGTAATAGAGAAAAGAAGGGAAGAAAAAAGCAAAATATTATGATAATTAACGTTGGGCCTTATGGTATATTGGGTTTGAAAGCCCACCGAAACATTGGGAGACGTCGTCGTCCTCCAAAACCAAAACCTTGTGCGCCCAAACAGCTTCGTCTGATTCAACTATTTGAGGATTTTGAGCGAAGAGTGAGCTGAGAGAGCAGATGGATAGCTACAGACAACAAAAGATACAGAAATTGGAGGAGTTCGTCGACGGCCGACTCAAACCGGACCTTGTTCAAACCATCGCCCAACGGTAAATCAACTCATAAGCTTAAACCCCACTTTGTTTCTTTTCCAAGTGCTTTTGATCAACTGTCGAAACCGAAGCTGGTTTCAATAGCTAATACCCTCTTTTGTTTGTGGGTTCTTTTTACGCAGGGACAAGGTGTTCGAAAACCAGAAAGTTTTGTATCCTTTTTTTAGTGTAGTTTCAAGTTTGTGATTTTGATCAGTACCCACATCTCAATATGGTTAGATAGTTGTGTGATTTTAAGTTTGCAGCCTCATTTGGGTGATTAAAAATGTTTACTTGACTTGGTTTAAGCTCGGATTTGCGGAAGAACATTGAGAATTTGGAGAAGAATAGTGTGACCAGTCTTGGGACAATGGTTAATCTTGGCTCTGAAGTGTATATGCAAGCTGAAGTGTAAGTCTTCTGGAGCTCCAATTTATAATGCCTTATAATCATACATACTTTGTTTGTGTAGTCTCCCATTTGCTATTATTAAATCCTTGATCTGTACTTCAAAGGTGAATTATATTAAGCGACTCATAGATTGGAGTTTTGAATACAGTTGGTATTTATGTTGTTATCAATGTTAGCCTCATGTCCATCCCGACAGCTTTGATCACCGGCATTTTCTTTCCATCTGGTGCTGATGTGGTTTTGTTTGATTGTTGTTGTCTACATGTTTGCAGGCCAGATACACGGCACATATTTGTAGATGTTGGACTTGGATTCCATGTGGAATTTACCTGGTCTGAAGCTTTGAATTACATATCTCAGAGAAAAGAAAAGTTAGAGAGGTACGAGCTTTTGTTTGCAAATTTTCAGGGTTGTTTTTATTTTTTAGAAGATTCTTGTAGTGAGATAGTTTCCGTCAAACCTACGAGAACTGGTTGTAAACAACTCAATCAGTTCAACAAATTATTATTTTCAGAGGGTAGATAATTGGTTAAGATTATACTGTTTTGCTACTTTCAATCTTCTGTTTGTCCTTGTGTGTATACGCTCAATCTAATGTATCAAACCCCTCATTGTAGGGAAATTGAAGATTATACCAACCGCATTGCCTCAATTAAATCCCACATAAAGATGGTAAGTTCACCAAAAGTTGAATGTTGCCTCTTCATTTCATTATTATGATTTATTCTTTCGCTTGTTAACTTTAAACTAGAATAATGCTGAATGTGAAAGATACAGTGTCCTTTATAAGTAGGTGTTTCTAGTGAAATTCTTGGATCCAATATAGAAAGTAACAAACATGTGTTGGATGAAGGCTATATGTGGTGATCAAGAAGATTCTTCAATTGTGTTTCTGAACTTCTGGATATCAAGTGTACACAATTAGCAAATGCCTTCAATTTAGTCTTCTCGAACTTCTGGATATCAAGCGCACACAATTAGCAAATGCTGGAAGTTTTTTGTTGCCTTGATCCAGTGAAACAATTCATTTTAACCTTTACCTATCTGGTGATGAGGAAAGCTAATTAAAATTTGCTTGCAGGTATGCGAAGGGATTCAGGAATTACTCGAGCATTCTGCAGAGAAACCTGAGCCAGAGCCCAACTTTTGACGTTGATAACTTCTTTACTTAGTTGTATTACGATGTGAAATTGAGAAAAGCTGTCTGCACTTTCATGTGTAACCTTATAAGCTGTTTCACATCTTCAAATTGTGCTGGGAATGTATTATGCTGTAGCAAGTAACTGTGATTCAGAAAGCTAGCCCATTTTATAATTGTGTGTTTGGCTCGAGAATTTCAAGTTCTTACAGGGTTCAAAGTACTACGGGGTTAAATAATCTTATATAATATATATAACATTTTATGAGGACATTGCTTCTTTTGTTTTGGAAGAGGGGATCAATTAAGCTGCCCCAAAGCTCACCCAAAGGGCTGATAAATGATAAAACTAAATAGTCAGATGGACGACCCAACCAGACATAACCAACAAGGGAAACTTAGTACTCTCTTGGACTCCAATAGAGCTAGTATCAGAAAACTAATCCCTAAAAACCAATAAAATTTAAATACACAGGCCATATAGAGACCAAACCTACTACTGAAACCCTAGTTGTTGCCATCCAGATTGGAAGCAAAACACCCAGAATCTCCATCGAGATAAACCGTTGCCAAAACAATCCCAAACCACAGAACAAGATAGACCCACCAACCAAGAGGACGAAATCCCTCGCAACAACATCAGTTTTTCCATCTACTAGACCAAAAAGAAAACATGGTAGCCGACGAGGATCCGTGATCCTGAGCATCGAACAAAAACAACAGTAACAGTAACCGTAACCATAGAGAATGGACTCAAAGAGGTAAGTGACATGCAGATGATAGAAAGAGAAGATGTGTTGTGTGATTGAATGGGTCTTGCTCTGGAAACATGTGAGATTTTTTTACTAGAACAACAGAAAAAGGAAAACGAGGAACAAAGCCCTCCCGTGCTGGACATAAGCCAGAAATCACCACCACATGGGTAACAAAATAAACTACAAATCAGGTAAAAAGATCACCACAAGGGTGAGAACCAACCAATCACGGGTAAAAGAGGCACCACAAGGGTGAAAATAGCCCGCCTGGAAGGCAAGAAGGAAATGAGAACTAAGAAGTAGTAAACATTGAGGGAAGCCAGAGGCTTTAAATGAGGGCATTGTTTATTTCACAACTCATAAGCATTACTTATATGAGTGCATCACTTATATTCTCCTACCGCCAGAGCCACTCTCCCTTTGGCAGGTAAAATAGACGGCAGCCACCGGTGATCCAAGATTATAGTTCTCAGCGAACACTCTGGTGTTAAAATTTTGTCGCCATCCTGGAGCAAACACTGTTTGCCTACCCATTTGGCGATACAAAACCGTAACAAAGCGATGGATCCCCATGGTTGGCCGTGGACTTTCATAGCTCACAATTTCTTGGCCTGCAAGAGATGTTGCGTTTACATATCATCTTGCTGGAACAAGATGTAACACAATTCAAGAAAGTGATGCACTTCACTTACCGAAGCTTGCTGCAGTTGTTGCTGGAATATCAGTAACCAACCTGGGAAAACATGTAAAGAATTAATACTTTCTAATTCCGAAATAAACAGAACGGCAATCAATCAAAATGAACGGATGTTCTTCTCCTCTACATAAATCCTTCTTGGTCCAGATCATTTCCCTAGATCAGTTCTTGTCATCTTGGATTGAAGATCGAATTCGAAACCTCAGAAAACTTAGCAATAATACCGCCTGTGAGGGCTTATAGCCCTCCGACCATAATCATATGAATGAAAAGAAGCAAACCATGCACAGCAATAGTACCAATGCAAATATTCCCTGAGGTTGGGATCACTTGGACTGGGTGCATCAGGATCTACCATGACCTGCAATTAAGTATAAAGGGGATCGGAGTGTACATTAAACTCATGCACATCTGAACAAAGAGCATGATATATATACGTGCAATTACTGCAATATATACATGGATGATAATTATATACCAGGGTATAGAAATTCCTAAGATCATCTCCACCTATCTCAACTCGAGGTCGGTTAACAACATGAGAAGGTTTAAGCTCGGAACCACTGGTAACCTGCTTGTTATTACTGAAAGTCATTGTCAAAGACACAGACTTCGCAAACGGCGTTAGAACATCTCCGATCACTCTCCCGAGAACAAGAGGCTCCTGATGTCTAGCCCTCGCCATAGAACTAAGCATTAACTAATATAAGCACGTACAGGCGACCGAGCTAGGCAAAAGCTCATACGTACATGCATGGGGGCATGGAACTGCATACCATATCGCTCATGCCAGTTACTTAAGCTGAGCTCTGCTGCTGGTAAATATATATAGCCAGGGGATCAGACTAGGTTAGTGAGTACGTCCAATGATATACTAGATATCATGGTCGAGTGGCATAGTCATCACCATCGCATGTTGATGTAGATAGACGTTGATATAGTTTTTATATCAAAATTATCGTTTCACCTACCAAACCTAATCATCTTTGGCCAACGTTAACATAATCGAGACTTGGTTAGAAAAATATCGATTGATGCCTATATATGAATAAGTTAGAAGAAAATCAAAATTAAATTTCTTAAATCGATGTGGTTAATCAGGTTAGAGTTTAAGAAAAAGTCTAAGAAAATAGAAGCAATTAGTTGATCATTAAAAGAAAAAATAAATTAATGACTGAAATTTGAAAAAAAAATTAGTAGAAAATCAAAACTAATTTAAGTTTACTAAAACGATGTGGTTAATCAGGATGATATTTAAGAAAAAAATCTAAGAAAAATAAAAGTAATTAATTGATTATTAAAAAAAATATGTGTAAGTGAACAGATCATTATGTCACATCTTTTTCAATATTTATGATTATTAGATATATTAACAATCCAATAATAATAATAAAATAATCGAAAAAACCATAGTACCACCTGCCCATAGTTATGGTGGAAAATTCCCACTGCTTTTGTGTTATGGAGAATTCCAGTATTCCACGACTATCTAGATCATAAAGACATGCACGATCGGCGATTATGTTGTAAATTGTAATGGCCTTCCTCTTCGGTCAATAAAAGCTAGCTGTCAAGTAAAGCTAGCTAGCTCAATTCCATAATTTCCGTTGGTGGTGTGGACCAATACAAATAGCTTCTGATATTGACGCCCGTGTATTTATACGGCACTCGGTATCGGTGTCTCTGCTGGTAGCTGCTGCTGATCTTTTATGTGGTTCATAATTTCTTCAAAGAACACGAGTCTACCCAAACGCAATGAAGATTGTACTGAGGAACCCAGCTAGAGGACGACCTGAAATATTATTCGAGGATCGAAGTGATGATGCAGTTCGTACCGGTGCATGTGAACTGTGTACTGCATACTAGCTCTACGTATGATCTGACTATATGATGTATCAACGACAGAAGCTTACTATCAGTCCATCATGACCCTTTTGACGGCATCGGAGACATTTAGAGAAGAGCATTATCAAAGCATCACCGCTGATTGGACGACAGAGAACCTTCTACATTGGGAAATCATTTCTTCCGAATGGTGGGCACCTACGTACAAAAGTTAGTCCCTGTTGATCGAGATTCGAGAGGGATTCGTGTTCGGAAAGTTTCATAAATTTCTTTCAAGAATATAATATATTCCATGCTATCTAATTACTATCAATCCTTATCAAATATTTTATACTTAAGCCGACATATTCTGTGATAGTGGAAGGTCTTGTACCAGTCGTGATACATTTTTTTCTTGCGACCTTACAAGTTGTTTATGACTTAAGAAACATGGGACTATTTCAGAATCCATTCATACAACTAACAACTATACTCATCCATATCTCTTCCTCTTTATCTCATAAATTATTATATATACCTGGCTTTAATGTTAATAATATATTTTTTATTATGATGATTTCTGATTAGTTAATATATATAAATAATCTTTTATTATTTTCACCACATGTATTTTAATTATCTCACGACGTAATATAATTACTATAATAATGTCACGTGATGTGGTAAGTTTCCTCTCCCCGGCTCCTCTATGCTCTCTCTGGACTCCCCTTCTGTCCAGTATGATTTCGTTTTTGCTTGGCTCCTACGTCAACTTTCACTAAGTCCTTATCTCCTTTGTACTGTTCGTTCTTTAATGAATGTCTATTTCGATAAATCAATAAAAAACTAACAATTATATAATTGAAGTTTATGTTTAGTTATTAAGTTATTATTTCCAAAAGATCAAAGTAAAATCTATAACTCTCATCGGCATGCGTATTACTCGATCATAATTGACGTGACTAATTAGATTTCTTTAATATTCATACTAGTCAATGAAAACTTCTCATATTTACTGGCGTTTGTATACTTGTTTGAAGAATAGGACGGCTGACCAATATCATATAACTGCTAATGTGAATGTAGTTAGCTTACAACTGAAGAATGTGAATTTCGCTTTAGCTGTAAATCCACAATTGTGGCTGCATATTCTCAATCTTTGGTTGATGATCAACTTAAGCATCTTTGGTGAATTTAGGGGGGACTTCACCGTGCCAGTTCCCCATTCTAAACTTTATGCAAGATGGTACTTGGGCTTCAGTGACACCTCAAAGAGTGGGCTCTGGCCTGTTATAAGGTGGGCTCACCGGTGGATCACAAAAAGGAAATTTGGTGAATTAGGGCAAGACACGATTAGAAAAAAGTTATTTTGATTTCTACCCACTGGTACAGAAGAAGAACCATGTACAGAGTATGCCAGTATGGTACAAGATGAGGGAATCTCTCAGACACTTCAACTCGAGTCTGGTCTTTGAGTTGATGATTCCTACCTCAAGTTTACAAAGACAAGACAAACCTCCTTACTTGACAATACTGTGAAAATAATTGTCCTGGAATTTGGTTGTGGAGGGGAACTCGGATTCGATGGAACGGATTGATGGGACTATGTAAGTAGTACAGAACTACTACTCTTCGTTAATTTTTTGTGTAGATTGCACCAAACCAATTTAAAACGTCTTGTTTCTGTGACAGAGATGATGTTGCTGAAAATTAAGGCTGCAATACAGCTTTAGGGACTAGGGTGAATCAATCTTCCTCGATCCATATTTACATCTTCAGTTCTTTTCACCGACAGAAAATCTCGGTAAGATTTTATTATGCTCTCCCCTTTATTAGTTCTTTCTGGTAAGATATTGCTTCGGAGTTTTTTTTTTTTTTAGCTCACAACTCATATATTATTTCACCCTATGATTCCCTAATAGTTGTATCTTTGTTTTGCGGACAAAATCACATGAACAACATACGGCTTCCTAGATCCCTCACCAGCCTCAGCTTATTTGATAGGAAACCAACACACTGACGACTTGATATTCTAAGACACTTGTCTTGTGTCGAAATAGCCACTGTTACCTTCTACAACTATTATCTTCTCATATCAAATGATCATCTTTCTTAGTGTGATCAGTGTGGAATTTATACCACATGTAACTCCGGCATCAAAAACTGTTTGAGGAATGAGATGCTTAGTTAAGTTTAACCACGCAGTTTTATCTACATGACTTGCAAGTTAAGCAGGTCTTCGACACGACACACGTCAAAACTAGGCCAAAGTTGTAAGGTACAAAGTAGTGTAGCCAACCCATGCAACTGACGTTATCTAGTGCAGTAATGCTAGAACTGATCAAGTAGCAGGGTCTTGTACACAGTAACCTTTCTGACACTGGCACGTCGTTTGTCTCTCTCTGTTTCTTCCCCGTGGCCATGCAGCACTTGGAAGTCTCTATCTATACACAGTTACCAGGTACACAGAGAAGGAGAGGGGTAAAGGAAAGAAAAGGCTTTTGCGGTGCCGATATGAGAAGGGTCCGGTCCCCCCAGAACCCCAGAGAGAAATATAACAGAGAGCTCAAGAGACAAAAGGGCAAGTCTCTCTCTCTCAGGTTGGCACTGCCAATTGCGCATGTGCTCTTTGGCTTTGCTTCAGACCTTCAGTGAGTGATTGAGACTAATAATGAGTAAAGGGTATACCAGACTTTGTGGGGCATCATAAATCCATCTTTTTCTTCTGGCCTTCAATGCATACTTGCATGCATAGTAAATATAAACACAGTGAGTCAGTGGCAAGTCACATATGCCTAAATTTCTATACCTTTTGCCCCCTCCAAGATCCTGATAGCTAAAATTAAAGCTATTAATTTTCTTTAAATCCTGCAAAAATGTCAATTGTAGTGTAGGGAAATAAGGGTCTCATTATCTAACCAAAAGCTTCAACAAAATGTCATAAAACTGACTTATACTGCTCCTACTGAACAGCAGTCGAAAAATAAAATTAAAACCTAACCTAAACTACTCAAAAAAATATGAAAATTGTCAGAGGTATACTAGACACACGGAGCGACTATTACACAAAATTTGGTGAATTTTGGAGTTGATTTGATATTGAAACAAAATTCGGAAAAACAGAAGATAGAGAGTAAAGAAAATTAAAAACTAAAGACTGATTTAAAAGTTGATATCAATGAGATAGCTAGCTAGGGAAGAAGTATCCACCCCCAACAATCACACACAGCACACTTTGTCCAATTTGTAACAAAAAAACTTAGAAACTTAGTTGAAGATGCTCATATTGGTTTAGTACGCTTGAAAACAACATATTACTCTTTCTTACTTTGTATACTAAGCAGGAAGTGTTTTACACCTAGACTATTCACAAGCAATGCAATCTAAAAGTACACTTATCAGATTTAGACTTTAAAAGAGTTTGAGACATCACAAGACATCGCAAATTACTTAGCGTCTTGTTGAACTTAGAATTTTGTTTACTTGCTAGTGAAAACTACCGATTACTTCTCTAGACAATTTGAGGAATCCAATATTGATCCAGGCGTCAAACAATTTAGAACCCTAGAATGCATTCTAAGTAGGCCTCCATAGCACACATAGATATAATTCATCAATGAGAAACCAATAAACAAAACCTCAACTTCGTTAAAGGTAAAACAAATTGAATGTCAAAGCATGTTATGGAGAATGTCTAGGGGCTTCAACTACCCCCTAAATACTGAAAATTTAGTTACACATAGTTGGAATCATAAACACAAAGAAATTCATAGAGAGAAGACGACAAAAACCCAAACAAATTGGAGAAATCGGGGAAATGATCAATCTGCGGACTTTTGCGTTTTTTTTTCCTCTTGTGTGCCAATTTGAACGTCTCGGCTCCTTTTTAAAACACTTTTTCAGCTTTTTAAAATATTCCTTTAGGGACTCTGACTCCTTGTCTTCAATGGAAAGCATTATTGGTAAACATCTGATTTCTGTTATCATCTCTTGCTGAATAAACTCATTTCCAACGCAGCCTTCTTGCTTGGACTCTCCTTTTTTTTTTGGTTAAAAGGACTAGAATGACAGTCCTCGTACCGTTGTCATTAATGAAACTGCAGAATATAAGGGAGGATATAAAACCTGAACTCCATATTGTAGAAACATCTCAAAATAATATCAGAAGACACAATACAACCTATGCATTATAACATGCACAATTTAGCAAAGAGTGCAACATTGATAACTTCATTTGCTTTATAATTTTGGCAACATACCGAAAAGAAAATACTCAAACTGAGCCATAAAATTTGATGTCTATCAGCTTTCCCACTATACTGCCACATTAAGTTTCATTATTGTTTCATCAGGAGTCCATGAAATATCCATAAATTGCATAAATCTCCTTCCGTTTACTCTTATTTCTCCCTTTGCTTTGAACTATCTAATAAACACAAAAGAACTAAATTAAATGGAAAATAAGATAAACTAACAAAGTAAAAATGCACAATTATGTTCCTATCAGATCCTCCCTTATACTACTGCTCATGTGTATATTTACTTCCACATCGTATATTATCATCCCTTTATACAAGAATCGGGTTTGTTTCATGGAATTATTGTCTTGGAAAAAGAAAGTGATTACCTACTTTGTCTGGTTACACTGCTATAGTTACTAGTACTGATGTTCTGTTGTGCACTAGTGCCCCATAAGTTCACAAGAAATATTGCATTGATTTCAAATGGCATTCCATAGTCACTTTTAGGATTCCAAACTGAACGTTGTCATACACAGGCAATTCAGCTCGTGTTCTGTTAAATGGAACTAGATCTATGTTACAATGCCGGCATTACTATGCGACAGGTTCAGCAGTAAAACATAAGCTTCCTAACATTTTCACTTAGTTTTGGCAGAGACATTGCCTTTGGTGGGGCAGCTCTGGAGAGTACCGCCCCGCTTCTTGTGTAAGCTGTTATGGACTCCGATCGCTCAAGGTAAAGCCTTCCTCTATACGCAGCTAGGTGAGCATAGTAAGCCGGGGGCACAAGAGAAACTGGCTTGGTGCACCTTACGTATGTGTAGCACAGAACGTTCACCAAATTCTGTAGTTCATCTGAAGTGAACTCATTTTCATCCCACAGTATGTGGTAATGTGTTGGCCGGCTTGTACCCTTAACACCCCAATGGCTACAGAGATAGAAATCAAATTCTCTTGGGTGAGTGATCACCGTGTCCACCACAGTCCCCGGAGGGATGTTTTCATCAAGGCATTGGTTCTGTTTCGAAGACTGATCATTTTTGAAAGGGAACAATCTAGTGTGGTGCCTCTTCTGAACCACTGCAAAGGTTATGGGAGGTTTGTAACCAGGGAACTTAGAACACCCTTTTTTAATGGCTTGCAATTCCTCATGAAGCACTTTGTAGAATTGTGTTTCGCTTACCCCATCTCTGAAGAAAACTATTCTCTTTGGGAGTTTGCCTACTTCTTGGTGAAACTCACCCAACAATTCTTCCACCATTGCACCAAGATCCTCAATGATTTCTTGCCTATGTGTTTGTGACCTCATTCTTGAAACGTACTTGTTTGCTGCTGGCCAATTCATGCTGCCAACCACAGCAGCAACAGAAGGGCTGAAATCATCAAGTGGGTGGGGATGAGTAACGTCAGCACCCATAAAGATCACCGGCTCATCACTCTGAAGCAGCCGGGGAATTTGAGATGGCAAAGAGTTGTACAAAGAAACTGTGCATCCTCCAACCTTGGCATTGATCTTGAGAGCAAGGTTAGCCAAAAACTGTGAACTCAATCTGCAAAGGTTTGAGTACAAGCAACATTGGGTTAAGACCCCAACGCCTGTATCAGCAATCCGCTTCAGGTCTGCATACCCTTTGTGTTTTCTCTCCATTACACAGATAAGCAGCTGGAGATTGTTTGATGCAGCTCTCTGGATTTTCTTTATCTTGGATTCCAAAAGGGAGACATTGTTAAGCACTTGGGATGATTCGAATTGGGGGCCAGCAATTGTGTTTCTGTTAAGAAAAATGCCTAGTTTTTCACATCTTTGAGATAGCTGGTGTATGAACTTGGGAATGCAGTGCTTCTGTTCTGGGGTGCCACCAAAACTAATCAATGCCCACCTCTCAATGCAAGTTCCTTCAAACACATGACTGTCCAAGAGATTCCACTGCCGATCATGTCGGGAAGGTATGAGGTCTGTTACATGGCCACCATCACCAAGCTTTAGTTTTGGAGGTTGAAGGACTCTTCCATTTAATCGCGTCATTTCTCTAGAAACATGGAGTTTAAATTCCCTTTCCTGAGTGCCACTGTAAAGACAGGAAAAATGAACAACCAAAAACTAATTAGAGCGAACTGAGGTATCTTTAGAAATAGAACAGAAGCTCAAACCTTCACAATAATCAACATAGTTCAGAAAACTACCTTATTGGCCCAACAGGTCCTCTCATCACTTCATCTATGATGGATTTTCTTTCTTTTGGTCCTTGGCAGCCCATCTTAAGGATCCTTGCAGTCTGATCATCTGAAAGCTTCCCAAGGAACTTCTGGCCTTCACAGATCATACACAGCTCCATAGGAAGATAACATGGTTTACTCCTACTAATCTGCAGACATGGCAAATTCCTGAACTGTACGTCGTAGTTGTAGTGATCCTTGAAGTACGTAAGAAGCCTCAAATTCTTCCCATCTCTGTCAGGAAACCAAAGATTCTCAGTGGCATCCTCGGTTAAGCCAAAAACCCGGTATCTCTGGACTGTCTCTCTATGGCAAACAAAGATCCTGATGTTCTTTAATGCCTTCTCCACTTCATTCCTCTCATCGCTACTTAAACCCCTCGTCTTCCTCTGAGGAAGGTCTTGAAGAAACTCGAGACGCTTCTGCAAGTATGGGATCACTCCAATGCTTTCGTGGAAAGCGGTCACAGAGAAATCAACATTGAGAGCTAGTCCTTGTTGGGTTGGTCTAAGGCTCTGAAAGAACCCTCTATATCCTACAGCTCCTCCTCCAATATCTTTAGTTCCTCCCATTGAACTCGAATAAAGTGATCTTCCCACAGGTGTACACTTCTCCAGTGGACTCTCTCTCAACACCACATCCAAGGCATGGAGATAATCCTGAGGAATAGGTCTCCACTCATCTCCATCATTGCTCAAGTAGCTACTCAATTCCTTTCCATCAAACTTAGAAACCAGTTTGATGCTTACTCGAAAAAGTTTAAGTCTTTGATCCTTCTCTTGAAAGTCACATAATTCCCCATATGGCAAGGTTGGCTTGGTTGTAGGGATGGGGAGGCTTACATACATTTCAAGTTTATCATGTTGGAATTCAATTGAGCTATAGAGATTCTTGCGGCCATCATAAGCCGGACAAGCACCACAGAGCAAAGCTGATTTATCCTCCACCAGTTTTTGCTTGATCATTCGTGCAATGTCCTTGGAAGGACTAGGAGAGATTTCAACATTGTACTGAAAAATTTGTTCCGATGAATCGAATTTGACAAGGAAATGGTTAGCTAAGAGAGAAATAGTAGTCCCTTCCACACCGCCAGAGTCTGGCCTCTTTGCTGTCACTATTGCTTTCCCTGTTCTTGCACCTGTGAATTTCCCTCCATTTTCTCCTTTAAGGGGCAAATTTCTTTGCTTTTGAAACCCTTTTGAAGCTTCTGGATGTTAATAAAGAACAACAAGGTGAGTCAAGTTTGTTTTTAAACACTGCTTAAGAACACCAAGTCTCAATCAGCCTTACGAACAACACTTAAAAAGACTTAAAATTTAAGCTATAGAACTGAAAGTAATTTCCTTTTCAAAATGTGAGTCTTCATTCTTCCCATTCCAGATAATCATATATGTTGGTTTACATCAGAAAGTTGCCATCTTTTAAGCCTTGAAAAACAACAAAGTAAAATTTCATATACTTCTCAGCCTACTTTGGTTTTGGGTGTATTACGAATTCTCTGTAAATCAAGAACACATTTTACTCATAACTAGTTAGACAATGCACAGTTTCAAATGGAAATAACAAACTTGCATATAAAGCAGATATATCTAAGAAACACACAGAACTTTGACAGAGTACCTGGTGAAATTGAGACTTTGGGCACTTGGGTTTCTGAGGAAGCAGCAAAAGGTGGTTTGTTCAGCTTGCATGAAGGTTTCTGCAAATGGGTTTTAGTTCTGAAGCTCTGGTTTTGAGGCAAGGGTGGAGTTAAACCCAGAGGCAAAGGTATTAGAGGAGGGAGAGGAAGCAGAGCTGGGTAGTAGTATCTCTGATAGTACTGGTTCTGGTTGAAAAACCCAAACTGATTCGAATATTGTATAAGCTGATGGTGGTGATGCTGGTGATGGTGTTTCTGGGATGGGTTGTTGGTCCTGCCTCTTATGGTTTTGGTGTTACATTTCTTGTTACCATTGGACTCTTCTGTCTCTTCCATGGCTTGATTGTGTAGACAACAAGAATGAGAAATGAATAGAGGTTTTGGGCATGTGAGAGAGAGAAAGTGGTTTGTTTCTGTTTCTGATAGAGCAGTGGGAAGGTGTGAGTAGTTATTGCACAGAGTTTTTGGGTTTTAGCTCCAAAATCCAGAGGTTCTTTATGTCTAGAACTCTAGTTATGAAGGAGGTTTTGATTCTGGCGAGTATATTTGGAAGGAGAAATAGTGGACCTGGTGTTTGAGAAGAGTTTAAAAACTAAGCTTCATCAGCCTCAGAAACTAGTGTAGGAATAGACGAATAGTAGTGTAATTTAGTGTTTGGGGTACTTCACTATTCAAACACATCCCTTAGTTCCTCAACTACTACCTGTTGAACATATGGGTTCAGGTCCTAGATTTTTTTTTCCCTTGAATAGTGTTTACAAATCAAATGAGGTGAGAAAGGCTTTGTTCTTAAACTAACATCAAGATTTAATAGCTGCTGATAGTGATTAGTCTTTCATCTTCTAAACCACTATGTTTCATTGCTTGTACTTTAGTTGTTGTTTTCATCTCTTGTACTTTTCCAATTTTGGTTTCCTTTGTTGACCCAAAGCAAAGGAACATTATTACCCTAAAATTAAAACTCAAACTCCCACATTGAATCTCATTTAGGACTGACTTCTAGCAACATATCAAGGGGAAGATCACTTGAAAGATTGAATAAAATGGATTCGAACAAGATATAAGATTCTACAACAACCATTTTAATGAATAAAATGTCACTATATTCGGATGTTTACATTTGTCAATCATGTATTCCGCAAAGAGATAGTAGAATTTGGTTTTTATTACTTTGAAGATAGTTTAATAGAAATACAAAATTGATGCTATTCGTGTATTCTCATACAATATACGGTATTCTTCATGTAGTAATATTGGGTTTCTAAAACCGCTTCAACTATATACTTGGCACTAAGTAGTGAGAAGACATACTTGTCACTGATCAACAATGATATACAATATAAATATACATATACATATACATGTATATATATATATATGTTTTTGTTATGGACAATGTGAATCTTTTGCAGACCTCAATATTGAGGTTGATTAGTAATGGACCACATAAAAGTGAATTAGATACACAAGTACATAACTAGTTTAGTAATAAATTAGTTTATAATGACAATTCAACCTTTTAGAAACCCTTCAAAAAGGTTGTCCATGTAGCTTAATGCAACTTAGGTAGAAAAGGAAGATCCTAAACATTGCTCCTTAACATGAAGTGAACAAAGTTTTTACTTTTATATCAAACCACAATGAACCTACTCAACAAAAGAAAATTATAAAATATAAAACATTGACATTCCCTTACTACTTCAAGAACCCCATTTGCCTCATCTTTAATGAACATAATTAGTGGGAGTAAGGTGAGAAGGACCATTGATGCACTAGGGAAGGTGGGTCTCTTACTCTCTTTGCATTTTAAGGATGAACAGGAATGTGGTGATGGGACAATATCATTACATTAGTGTGGAGCCAATTTACATTCAACTTATTTTCCAAGATTTGGACCACATCATACTCAAAACATACCCAGCAAGATTTGTCTCATGGTATACTCAAGTCAATTGTCATTTTTTATAATATGAATATTGACAAATATTAAGCATTTTGCCCAATGGTCATGTCCGATTGAGTGTACAATTACCAGCCTAGCTTAAGAAGAAGAAGAAGAACATAAAGTTAATCGGGACACTGAATTGGGTGATCGATCACCATCATACCATGAGACAGTGATTTTTGCTTTCTTGATCAGCTTAAGTTGATAGACTAAAAGTAATCCACGTTTCCTATTCATATCATTGAAAATATTGCTTTAATCAAAAAAGGAGTTCTTGATTTACTCATATAATATTGATCACTAAATTGAACTAGTTTAGCAGCTCAAAGAAGTAAGTCAACAATTGTATGAAGTCGATCGACTTGATAAATCTAGTCTGAAACCATAATTCAAATGGCGTACTCATGATTATGGTTGTAGCAGAAGAAATTACATGCCTTTGAATCATCTTACCGAAAGAGTGGCTGCCGTAGAAGTTCAAGTTTTCATTATTGCGTAATCCTATACAAGATTCTCTTACATCTAGTTTTTGATGACAATTCTCTCACATCTAGTTGTTTGTGGCTTCTCTGATATTTTATTTTTAAACTTGTTCGAAAACAGAGAGTAAGATAATGGCAACAGCATATATCAATGATTTTTTATGAGACTATTTTAAGGTCACTCTGATATTGATGGTATATTATAAACTGTTCCAGATGAAATGGGAATTCAAGATATCACTTTCATCTCCAGCCATTTGTTTTGATGTATGTCTTTGACCATAAAACTTTGATCCAGATCAAGCAAATCTTACGAAATGATTAAGGGTGGTGAATGAAGACGTACATAATTTTATTTGTTAAAGGTGATGGTTGAATAGAAAACCAACTGAATGAATAAAGTGATTCAAGATTTTAGAACATTGACGCGAGAAATCGAATTGAACAATACACAGAGACAAGTAATGTTATAGATAAGAACTTATGTAACAATCGCTAGTTTAGAATTAACAATTATGATTCCTATACAATGTTCATTATATATTGCAGTCAAAGATGATTATGATTCATGAATACAAACAATATCAATAGGGCGGCATGGAGACCTATTCACATTCAGTGGTGTCATATGGGAATGGGAGGAGCTAATTGCACAGTTAGCAGCCAATTAACATACTCATATTCATTACATAAGTTTAATTTGATGTTTCCAAGATTGTTTCTTTAAGTCACAAGGCATATAGAAAACTGTAATAGTATAACTAATGATCAATATATCAAGAACAGTGAAGTGCATATTTGAAATCCATCGAGCTATGACTGTATCAGGACATAGATTTTGAAATCTTTCCTCGTAAACTTTGACAGTCTGCTAACGAAAGGAGAAGATCTAAAAGCTAACGAGGCACTTTCTTTTATCCTGAATTTTAGCTCATACTACTCATGGATGTTAGTGGGGAAGACGAGATCCTGGAAATGATATTCTAGACCATGATACATGCAAAATCTTTGACTATCTTTTTGTTTCGGAATATGGTATTCGATCCTGGAACCTAAAGAGGAGGATGCTGATGATTATAGACCAAAGAAAAGTGGTGAGAATGGTTCACCTTGTGAGTGGTTTCTTAACACAAGAACCATGCATGGATACTGCTGCATTTCACATCTGTAATAGATGCTTTTATGAAGTTTGCCAATGATAGTTACTTTGAAATTGGGAAAGAAAACCAGAAAGATGAAACAGAAATGATGCTGCTTCATCGCATCAAATTCAATCAATCTACACTATATGCAGTAACCCTAAACCAACTTTATCAAACAGACACCATCCCACATCTTCATGGTGAATTACATATGGGTGATCTGAAGAAAACACCTATAAATATGGCTACGGACATGCATTCACATATGGATATGCAGATCTATGGAGAACGAACAAACGTACACATCAATCACCATGGATAATGATATTTTCTTTTCTAAATGAGTTTTATTGTACAGGCAAAAAGAATAAGGATTAAGGAATCACACCAATCTGAAAGTAGAAAATGTATGGCACCTTAGACGAAAACCAACATCTATATGTCATCAAGAGATTACAACCCTACCTCAACCTCATGAATGACTTGAAGAAGAAGCAGACAGAAGTGGGCTTTTTAATCTGTCACCGTTCGCAGTAAAATTGATAGGCATCAATGCTGGGTCTTGATAGGTGCCAACCAATTTAGTGTAAAATTCTGTCATTGTAGGATCATTCTCATCTTGCCTGTCCTTCTTTAACAAACTCTGTAACAGCAACAGAGAAATCAGACTATTTGGGGGCAGGGAGTTTTAAATTGTAGTTTTAATGATGTTGTGGCTTTCAAACATACCTCAGCAGGATAAGCAATAAAATTCGGTAGGAAGCGTTTCCGGCAGTACTCATTAAAAAGAAGTGTGAACACAGGAAGAGGGAAAGTGAAGGTTGATGCTACAGGGACCTTCTTCAATGTAAAGACTCCAACTGCAATAGCATGCATAAGTACCAGAGAAAATATCACTGAATTGTGAGCGATGGGCCAGAACTTCCCTGCAGTTTCATACCGAGGCGCGTATACATTTATGAACTGCAGATAAATTTTTTGCTGAGCATCAGTATGGTAAATACTAACCAAATCCAAAACCTTAATCTATTGACGGAAAATTTCTAATAGTTGAGGACTCAGGACTGCTTATATAATCTCGTAAATACTGGTGACCGCTTAAAAAATTTGCATAATGTTACTATCTACAAGTCTACAACCCATTGACAAGGCCCTGTATTGTCTATCCAAGAGCTTTTGACACTTTATTTTTTCAAAATAATGAAAATTTGCAACAGTTCAGTAATATCCAAATCAAACAACCAAACAGTTTCCCCACAAACCCACAAACTCAAATAATATGTACCTTAACATTATAGCTATGCACAATCAAGACATTACTAAATGAAACCTGCTGACCTGATTACGATAGATGATGTATCCGAGACAGAGGTACACCAATAGGAAGGGCAGAATTAGTGGAGCTAGAAAAAAGTATGTGATACCAAGAAGTACAAAAAAGAGAACTCTTGGCATGTGGCTATGGTAAGGAATGGCCGGAACTTCAAGTTCATCATCTTTACTGTCTGTAAAAGGTCTTTTCATTAGACTCCAAAGTAAAGGAATTATACGAAATAGTTCTGATGAAGTACCCGTCCATCCTGATGTGACAACGTATGCAATGAAGAAGGACGCCTGTATCAACCATAGTAAAGTATGACATTACTCATTAGTGAACCTCATGATTTCTTAACCAGGTATTAAATGCATACTCATCAACTTTTGCATGCACGAATCAATGGAAACTATTAGACAAAGATTTATCTTTCTAAAGTAAATTCTGAGATTTCTCTGAAACTATACACAGCTGAGGATTTTTGTGAAATATTGAATTTGTGGTTCTCCAAATTTTAATAAAAAAGATAATTTTTATACAATTATAATAGTGGATATTTTCACACCTGTTCAGGAACAGCAGAGGCTAGCTTTGCAGGAATGTTCTGAGGATCAAGAAAGATGGAAATCTTGTAGAATACGGATCCAGAAAATACAGTAGCAAAAAATACGTTCCAAACTGTGAACCAAAGTACTTTTGAACACGCACTCTTTTGTATTGCGCTATTAGAAATATAGCCTTGTATTGATGAAAAGCCCTCCATGACAGGAGGCACTATTTTCAGAAATAATAAAAGAATAAGACTGGGAAGGTATCCTGTAACAACTTCACTAACAAATGTTCTGCACAAAAACACCACAAAATTAGAACATCGCACCAAAAATCTAAGTTATATTGAAAGTTCTAATGTCAAAATAAAGAATTCAATCTGGTTCTATCATAGAAAATCACAAAGCTGTTTGAAACTGGAATTGTGCAACAAGTATTCAATAATTAAATTGTCAGAAATCGAGTAGTCAATTTTGTCATAATATTGGGATCAGGCACACATCAGGATAAATAAAAACAAAGGTCCTCTTACTTAACCAGAGTACAATAGTCATTCCGTCATGCAGTAACTCTACAAATGTGAAATGTATATATTGTCTGTAGTTAGTTACTTATATCCTTAGTCTGTGTTTCTTTGCACATCATAATAAAATATATACCCGCCAATTGAGAATACTGCAAACCTTTCTGCCACAGTCAAAACATTTGTATCACACAGTGTCTCAACATTTCTTCTTGTAAGTAAGAGAACATACAGGATATTTACTCACATGGTTAGAACGCTTGTAAGGAAGGGAAAGTAGACTTCCAACTGGGTTAGGTTAGTGAGTCCTTGAACAAGAACCACAGGGATAAGGAATAGGATTGTAAGAAGAATGCATGCAACTATAACCACCAGCTTAGATATCCATCTTCGAATAAATGATGAGGAAAAGAAGGGCCAGTAGACATCATGTGGTTCAGGAGCTAGCTCTGAGACCCATCGTGTAGGATTGGTCGATTGTTGCAAGTGGAAAGCAATTGCAGCACCATACCGAGACTTGAAAGACACAAAAGCAGCTCGAACTTCCTAATCCATTTGAACACAGATGCAGTTAGTAACATTCCTTGAGAGCCTCAATAGCAAATCTAACTAACAGCTTAATGATATAAACGTATTTTGGATTTTCATTTCTATGAATGTTCAACACTTACTTCTCCTGCTAGTGAAACCTCCGATTGCTCCAATCTCACATTCTCCTCTATGTCCTCAAGCTTCTTTTCGTAATGATCTACAAGATTAACCTTGGGTCCGAACAGCCCAAAAGTACCAGAACGTTTAAACTTCCGCTTATTGGGATCTGACTGCAAGTGAACAAGTCTGCTATACAACTTTTTTGCATCATTCTGGGAAAAAATAAGACCAGAGAATTGTCACTATTGGCACAAAATGTGCTAAAGCATGAACCAAGTGAGAAACACAGAACAAGCATTTTATGATTGTATGGATCTTTCCTAGTTAAATAATCATATGAAAATTTCAGAAAACAGAATGAAACAATAAAAGAAATAATGGAAAGAAGGTAAGAAACACTAAAAAAAACAAAACAAGATAAACATCAGAAAATTAGATTTACACTTACAATGAGATTCTGAAGCTTGTTCGTTCGACGAACAACACTATGTGACAAATAAGTAGAAGGGTGATACTCAGTAAAGAATCTCTCAACACTATCACTGACGCTGCTCCCTACAGGAACAGGAATGCTACGAACTAAGATGGTGAACTGATGTGGTTGAGGCTTGGATGCAAGAAAATAACTAGTCCTCTTTTCACTAATATATCTATATTCCTGCAAAATCAAGCACTCTTCAGTATCCAATTCATCTTTTGGCTCTTCCACTACAACCAGCGACAGTACATCAATTGCTAAAATAAAATTTCATCACTGTATTAAACACATGAAATAAACCTTAACACTTCAATGCACAAGACTTCTTGCAGAATAGTCTTGAATCTAAATCCATGAAGCTATATAACTTACATAATAGAGTAGACAGCAGATAAAGATGGTGACAAGGTACACCGCGGTAAAGTGAATCCATAAGCTGTGAAGTATCATACACATAATTAGTTATGCTCGAAATTTCTTTAGTGAAAAAATCTCAACATAATACTATAAAAATATATAATCGAGTTCATAATTAGAGTGAGAGACTTACAGGCTTGAGCCGCTGCTGACATTCGTAATGCTGAACAAATCGAGAGAGTTATTAGATAGATCGGTGAAATCAACGTACTCGAGAGCATCGCCGGAGCAGTTCACAGGAAGCAGAGCAAAAACGCCGATGACTCCGGCGAAGAGGAAAACTCTGAGGCTGAAATTGATGAGCCGCATGAAAACGACGGCGTCCAAGCCGTTGGAGGCGAGCAAATCGTCCTCGGTGAGCTTCCAGGCGCGGCGGAGCCAATCGGGAGAAGGAATCAGCCTCTCTAGATTGAAATGGCTACTCTTCTTGTAACCGCCTTCGGCCAAGGCTCGCGGGATGTAGACCTCGGAGTTGCTCGGCTGCTTTCTCAGAATGGAGTAGAGCGTGTAGAAGAGGACGCAGAGGCCGGAGTTGATGGCCACTGACGTCACCAGCGCCGAGACGAGCATTGTTTTTCTCCGGTGGATTAGTAGAAGGTTCTGGAGGTAAATCTTACGGTTGAGGATTGAATTTTTATGATTGGAAATTTGAAGAATTCGTTGTACTTAATCAGGTGAGCACCTGAGTAACTGAAGGGGACCGATAGTTTTTGTATTCCGAGATTGCCCATGCCTGATCGTTGAGTAGTTCACGGAAGGGAGTGTTCGGGGAGAGTTTAGGGATTTGGGGAGGGCGGAACGGGGAGTCAACGGCCAGCTACCAGTCAAATTCCCGCCATACATTTTCTTGTTCAGGAATTTATGGCTTTAAATCTGTTCAATCTTCTATCTATTAATAAAATAAAAAAGAGAATTTGATAAGTTGATTGATTAAAATTTTAAATGATTTAAAATTTATTAAACACTAAAATCGATTTTAAATCATATTATTATAATTTAAAAAATATAAAAGTAAAAAATATATATATAAAAATCAAATACGGACTTAGATTCTCTCCTCATGCAATTATCTTGTCCTTCTCAAGTTCTCATCCTTCTTCTTTCTTTCAAATACAACATATACAGGGTTATATCGTGAGGCTAGTGAAGAATAAAGGGAAATTAATTTGGAGGATACGGGTTTGATTGTGTGAGGCAATAGTGCGTCAAGGAATTTACAGCGGACCAATAGGAATATAAAGAAAACTAAATATTTTATTTATTTATTTTTAATAGAGGTTTTACATAAAGAGCTGGGGCGTCACACAAATCGACCTCCCTACTTCTCTCTGCGCATCAAGCTCGGCTGCACTCTCTGCGCACGTCATCGACTTCAGTCTTGGTTCCAGCTCGAGTCAATATCAGGTATGCTTGCCGCTCTCTCTCTTTCTCCGGCGATCTAATTTTGATGTTAGTTTCTGTTTGAATCTACTGTAATTTCAGTAGGCATGAACTTTTGGCGGAGTTGTCTGATTTTCTGACCAGCTTTCGCGTCTGTGATTGTTCTAGTTGGATTTGATTTTGTCTCCATTTGGGTAATTTGGGGCTGTAAGTTTTGGGTTTTGAGAAGTAGCGGTTGCTCAAGAATTAGGGCTTTTTGGAATTCGACAATTTTGGGTTGTATGGATGTTAGTTTCTAATGTGCTTTCGTTTTAATTTCTGTGCTGTGCATCTATATTTATGATCATGTGTGTTTACTTGAAGCTTAAACCCTAGGGCTGGTGAAGATATAGTAGAGTAGTGAATACTCAACTGAATTAGGTTAAGGAGGTGAATTCTAGGCGCAGGGATATGGGGCTGGAGCTTGTTAAGGTAGTTTTGAATGAGTTGGGTAGAGTAACGAGGGTCGGGGATGGGTTGAATTTGTTATTTTTTACTTACTAAATGCATGTGGAATTCTTTTTAGTGACTGTCGCCGTTTTTATCGAATAATTGAGATTTGAGGGTTAGTGTTCAAGTTTAATGGTAAGTGTTATAGTTGGGTTAGAAGCATTTTCTTCGTTTTGCAATGCTATAAGAATAACGGTGCACATATATTATGAGACTTAGCTTCTTCCTCTTTATCTTCGTAGGGCCAAAATATGTTGAATGTAGAGATCTTAAGGTAATGTTTTTGCCGAGACTTAATTGTTTGGGGTGATCTGTTTATGCAGAATTTGGGTTGTTTGACAATGTCGACATCATACCTCCCAGTAACAACAGATTCTATCGCTCTGGCCTTAGAGGCCAAAACTCCATCTGAAGGCATAGCTAATCTGTATCGGATTCTTGAAAACCCATCCACCTCTTCTGATGCTTTACGCATAAAGGAACAGGCCATCACCAATCTTTCAGATCTTCTTAGACAAGAGAGTCGGGGACAAGATCTTTGTAACCTTCTCACCCAGTTGAGGCCTTTCTTTAGCTTGCTTCCAAAGGCAAAAACTGCAAAGATTGTCCGTGGAATAATAGATACGGTTGCTAAAATACCCAACACATCTGAACTTCAGATTACCCTTTGCAAAGACATGGTGCAGTGGACTCGTGTTGAGAAGCGAACCTTTCTTCGGCAGAGAGTGGAGGCCAGGCTTGCATCTCTTTTGTTGGAAAGCAAGGAGTACTCAGAAGCACTAACTCTCCTCTCTAGCTTGATCAAGGAAGTGAGAAGGCTGGATGACAAGCTTCTCCTTGTGGACATAGATCTGTTGGAGAGTAAACTTCACTTCTCTTTGAGAAATCTTCCTAAAGCCAAGGCCTCATTGACTGCAGCAAGAACAGCAGCCAACTCTATCTATGTGCCTCCAGCTCAACAAGGGACTATTGATTTGCAGAGTGGCATCCTTCATGCAGAAGAAAAAGACTACAAAACTGCTTACAGTTATTTCTTTGAAGCATTTGAAGCCTTCAATGCTCTTGAAGATCCTCGGGCTGTCTATAGCCTCAAGTATATGCTGTTGTGCAAAATCATGGTGAGCCAAGCTGATGATGTGGCAGGAATAATATCATCCAAAGCAGGATTGCAGTATGTTGGGCCTGAGCTTGATGCCATGAAGGCCGTTGCTGATGCTCACTCAAAACGCTCTTTAAAGCTTTTTGAGACTGCTCTCCGTGATTATAAGGCACAGCTTGAGGAGGATCCTATTGTCCACAGGCACCTCTCTTCCTTATATGACACTCTGCTAGAACAAAATCTCTGCAGGCTGATTGAGCCTTTCTCAAGGGTGGAAATAGCTCATATTGCGGAACTCATTGAACTCCCCCTCGACCATGTGGAGAAGAAGCTGTCACAGATGATTCTGGACAAGAAATTTGCTGGAACATTGGATCAGGGTGCTGGCTGCCTCATCATATTTGAAGATCTGAAGACCGATGCTATATTCCCAGCTACGCTTGAGACTTTATCCAACATGGGTAAAGTTGTTGATAGCCTGTATGTGAGGTCTGCCAAGATAATGGCTTGAGCTCGAAAGAGGAGCAAGGCTAACCCCCTTACCCGTCACTTGTTTCTTCTGATTCTCTTTACGGTTCTATTATTTGGATAATTTTCTTTTACATGAAACTTGTACTCGGATTGTTTGGAGTTTAGGTTGGAAATTTATTTTCAGATATTTGACTGTTTTGTTGTATGATAAATACCTCTACCTTCTATTTTCTTCACTTTTTGTAGCAAGACCTTTTATACTTTCCTTGTTACAGACTTGCAGGCCTTTGAGCTTGACGTGAGAAATGCCATTACAGGCGCCTTCATACTAATGCTGTAAGGTTATAGAGATTTCGGACAGAAAACATCTTGGGGGCAATGGAGTATGTAAAATTGTGGAGAACGGATTTACTACAGACTGCTAAATCCCTAGTAGGAACAATTTGGCGAACAAATCAAACATTTAGTTACACTTATGTAAACGTATCTGACATCAATCGCATTACGTACTGTAAAATTATAAAATTGTACAACTAGTTAACCATTTGATGCAATCAACTGCATAAGTCTCTTATCATATCTCAAAAAAGAAAAATGTCTCTTATCATCAGTAAATTGGACTCGAGGTCTCGAGGAATCAAACACATTGAAGAACTACTTCAATTTGAATTTCACACGAGGCTACAAGTCACATTTTAATTTCAAGTTATCCTATCATTTTAATGGAGTCACTCAAATATTGGTGTCATTCGAACTAAACATATGGAATCATACATATGAGAAAGATCACAAAGATTCTAGGTGTATATGCAATCTCCAACTTCGGACATGCAAGCCTATAATTCACATATGTTCAATCTTCTCAAGCAAAAGAAACAATCAACTTGAACAAAACAACAGTACAATAATCTATACAAAACGCATCGTTTCGGCAAACGGTATGGTTGGTCAAGGAAGACCTGGGTAACTTGGAAATCTACCACACGTCGTTTAACTGTCAACGAAAATAGAAAAGCAGACGACTTTGTTCTCCCAAATCTGCCTTCTCTGAGCTCCAACAACACCCGATCCCTCTCTCGGACTCAGATCGTCGCCGGCCCTCCGACTCCGATTGCCTCGATTTCCGATCCGTAGAGATGAGTGAGGTCTTCGAAGGCTACGAGCGTCAGTACTGTGAGCTCTCCGCCAACCTCTCCCGGAAATGCAACGCCGCCGCTCATCTTCCCGATGAAGGTAAATCTTAGTCACTGAGTTACTCATCGTCTTCAAATTGAGCTCATCGTGTTGTTTAATTCAGTGTTATTTATTACTGTGATGATTGGAAATAGTGATAGAATGAAATCGAAAATTGTAGCTGAAGAAATTTTGGGGCTTTTCTGTAAATTTAGGTTTTCTGTGGTTGAATTGCAGGGCAGAAGCAGCTGAGGTTTACTGAGATCAAAGCTGGATTGGATGATGCTGATGGTCTGGTAATATAACACTGCAATTTCGCTTCATTTTCTATTGCAAAATCTTAGTAGTTTGAAGCTACTGGTAATGAGGTGATGTTGATTTGGTTGTTTTTCAGATTAGGAAAATGGACCTGGAAGTGAGAACCTTGCAGCCCGGGGCAAGGGCGGCACTGCTTGCTAAGTTGAGGGAGTACAAATCTGATCTCAATAAGCTGAAGAGGGAGATCAAAAGAATTACATCACCTAATGCTAATGAGATAGCTCGAGACGAGCTTTTGGAGTCTGGAATGGCCGATATGCATGCGGTATGCTCTCTGGATTATTACATTGTCAGTATTAGATTTGACTATGCGATATATGATTGAAGGAATTGTGGTGCTGGTGTGATGAGAGTTTGAGTCCCCCATTAAAATTATGTACATTGAGGCTCTTTTATCTTTTCAACTTCAACAATAGAGCGTCTAAGATATTTGTAATAGAAGGTATCTAATAACTTGATTATTCAGTTACATCACTTTATTGCCCCATTGAGAGAGTATCACATTAGTTGCTGAGCATTAAACTTAAGCTAGGATCAAATTGGCAATGGAGGTTAGAGACATAGAGTGCATGATTCTTCTTGTGTAATTATTTATTCTACAAAGATGTATGCTTGTGGTCAGTGTCTGTGATTATATGTTGAAGTCGTCCGTTGTTTTTTTTCCTCCTTATGATGAGATAAACTTATTGGTGATTTCTGCGCACCAACAGGTCTCTTCGGATCAAAGAGAGAGAGCCACAATGTCAGTTGAGAGATTAAATCAATCAAGTGACAGAATTGTTGAGAGTAGGAGAACCATAATGGAGACTGAAGAGCTTGGTGTCTCCATTCTCCAAGATTTGCATCAACAGCGTGAAACTCTCCTACATTCTCATAAGAAAGTATGTTAGCTATTCTATCATGTTTGTGCTTGAGTTTGATTGTTACTTGGATTCAAAATGTTTTATTACCACCAGTTCGCATATTCAATGCCCGGCTCATCACTCAGCTTCCTTCTTGAGGAGCCAGAAACCCAACATTATGTGGACAAATTGTCTGCAGTATTTGTGAATTTGTTCTTGGTTTTTATCTTTTGCAGCTTCACACGGTAGATGACGCCATCGACAAGAGTAAAAAAGTTTTAACATCCATGTCGCGGAGGATGACCAAGCATAAGTGGATTGTCGGCTCAGTTATTGCTGCCCTTGGTGTTGCAATCGTAATCGTTCTATATTTTAAGTTTTCTCATTAATGGACTACCCTCCACGGTACAGGTTATACATCTCCTTTATTTGTATGTATGCTTGTTGTTCAGCGAATTATGCATGTGTGAATAAAAAATTATTGCATATTTCCCATCTCTATATATCCTATTCATTGTATTCGGTATATTTATGCACTGTTATAAAGTCCAAACACCTCTTTTATAATTAAGGCGTTAGGGTTTAAATACATGTTCATCGAGATGATCTGCGGGCAGAGTTTCACTAACTTCGCTTCTCATAATTTATGAAACACAAAGAAAAACATCCAGTTTGTATAGTAACCAATGTGACCAGCGAACAGTTGTGCATCTCTTTTACACCTAGCTTACGTTTCAAGCAAATAAACGATCGAGGCATTTAATCTCATATCTCAGTTACGATCTCAATAAAGAACAGTTATCTTATAAATTAAGCAAAGCAGGCATCGGAAGCTTTCACTCATCCTCGCATTATTTGATCATCCGAAAAATAAGAATGGGTGGTGATCATGGTATAGTTAGCTCTTTGATTTCTACGATCATCATCTCCATCTTCTTATCACTCCCCATTTCTGTACAAAGCTCTTGGAGTTGCCTGGGTGCCCGGGAATACAAAATCACCGTCCAACAAGAGTTCGAGCAAGACTTCAAAAATGCGCACCCGAACGACTACAACCGCTTCACTGTTGACTGTGAGGTTATGAACTCGTTAACGATCACCCTGAGCTTGAAGACTAAAGCCGAATCGAAACCCAACGGCATTGCGGAGTTGTCCGTGTGTGGGGGGTGGTTTGTTGACCCAAAGTACAGATGCCTAGTATATTTGAACGACGGTACCTGGAACGGGATGTTCCGGCCATTGTTGTCGGAGTACGACTGCGTCGAGAAGAACCACCACTGCTGGTGGAAGCTGCATGACGGCTATTTACTTCGTCACTCGCCGTCGCAGAATGCTTGGCTTCGTCAGAATTATGAGCTTGGCTGGGTTCCGCAACCTACACCTGAAGACATACAGTAATCTATATGTTGTTTATCCTATGTTTTTCGTTATTTTAGCGCCCAAGGCGCTCGGGGCTTTAGGGCGTTTTGGGTTCTATAGGATCGCCTAGGCGCCGTAGCCAGACTCCGGGCAAGATTAGGCGGACGCTAGATGGCTTTTGGTTCATTTTACCATCGTGTAGTTCACTTCATCATTTCCAATTCCATGAAAACAGCACACATTTTTGCAATTTATCATCATAATAACTTCGAGTTTGCCGTACGATCATCATGAAAACAAGCCATGGATAGTGGGATACTATCATAGCAAAAATGAAAATCTCAAGTATATGCGAGGTTTGAAGATGTGCCAATATTACATCATTTACATGCCGCAAGTTAATGAGAAAAAACTATTCATCACGGCATTACGATCACTACCTCACCCATCCGACTATGATATACACTTCCAGTGGAGTTTGAAGAACAATCGTCTTACTAGGACCCAAATGAACCTTACGTCTGCCTTGACGACCAAACTGAAATTTTAGCAGAATCTAAGGACCATTAGTGCAATCTCCCCAAAAATTAAATCAAACAGACAAAATATTTAAATAAAATTGTGGGTCGCAGCAGTTAGACGACCCAACTCAGCTGGGCCCACCAGAGGGAAGAACTGCGAGAAAAAATATCAACTGATTCAGTTTTCCTTCTCCTACCTTCTAACTTCCACCAGTCCCATTTCTTCCACGCTCCCTCTTATTCGGACTCGAATTTTCGTTTCTCAAATCCTAACACCATTCATCTCTGATTTCACAACCAAAATCGTCTAGTAATAATTAAACCATGGACTCCCTCTCATCGGTTTCGCCCTCCATAATCCTCCCTCCGACCGCCAACTCTCTCCATCCCCGCCGCCGCCGGATCAGTCTCACTCCGGTCAGCCTGCACAGCCGCAACCTCTTCCTTTCCTCCGTTCTCGGAGCGCCGCGCTCTCCCGATCTTTCCAGAAGACGGCTCGGCCCCAGAGAAGCTTCCTGCAGGTCGTCCGGCGGAGCTGGGGCGAGAAGTGGAGAAGATGATTCCGACGATGAAAGCGAGCAGGTGGACAGGGCGCTTCACCTCGACGGCAGCATCCCTTCCACTTCCGATGAGTTTGTAAAGCGCGTGTCGTCACGCGCCTACGACATGCGGCGGCACCTCCAGCAGACGTTTGAAAGCAGCAGCTATGATGGTAATGGATTCGAAGTTTCTGGTGACGTTTGTTTTAACCGAAGAGTAGTTTTTGATCAAAGATTTGTTATTGGTGTGTTGCATTGAATCATATATATTTTATTCAAAATCATAGATTAGTATGTGTTCTACGTACTTAATGCAGGCTCCAGCAGACGAGTATTACTTACTTATATCCAGACTAAATGATTATCACACGAATACTTATATCATTAGACTAAATGATTACTTAGGCTTGAGTATGAGCTCGTATGAGCAATTTAGTTAACTCGTTCATAATTTCTGATGGCCTTTTAATTTGTGTAGTGTTGGACGCTAATCCGTGGAGAGACACTTCCAAGCCTGTGTATGTATTAACTCAAAGGGAAAACCAGCTGTGCACAATGAAAACGCGACGAAATGTCAGGTCTGTTCTTCTGTTTGTATTCTCCGTTGTATTCATATCGATCTGTTTTACGTGTGATTGGGTTAAAAGTTGTTGGTGGATTTATGACAGTGAAGTTGAAAGGGAGCTCGGGCAATTGTTTTCCAAAGGAGGAAAGTGGAATCGAGCTAAACAGCCTAGAAATGGCAACAAGTTCCAGATGCTTGTTGAGGATATTAGGGATGGAGTGCTTGTAAGCTTCCCTTATAGGCTTATACATAGTTGCATACTGATTTTAAATTATGTTTTCATTGCCTATGAATTATCTGATAAGGAATGTCAATGGGGTTGTAGGTTTTCGAGGATGTAAATGAAGCAGTGAAGTACTGTGATTTGTTGCAAGGAGGCGGCCAAGGTTGTGAAGGGGTTGCGGAAATAGAGGCCTCATCAGTAAGGAGCAGGGCAATGACTTCAATTTTATTCTTCATTTAAGTGTGAACAATTTGTAATTGTTTGTTTGTGCTTGAAATGTTATAGGTATTTGATCTGTGCCAGAAAATGAGAGCTCTAGCAGTTCTGTTCCGCCGGGGTAGAAAGCCTCCTCTGCCTCAAAGCCTGGAGCTGAACCTCAGGGCCAGGAAGCGCTCCCTCGAAGACCAACAAGACTAGATTAGACTCACTTCATATATAAACCACAAGCTGCTTCAAACTAGTGCAGGTTCAACACTCCACTATACTAATACACTGTATACAACATTACTGATACACTTGCCATGAATCTGTATTATAAATACACTTGTAAATTTCGGGCTTGTAGGTATTTTTCCTCATTCTCACTATGATCAATATAATCTCTTACTTAAGTTCAGTCTCTTTAGCTGGTTTATGCAGTCTGATTGGGAGGTTATATTACTTGCGCAGCATTGACAAAACCGTATACAGTTATTCTGTTTTCTGTTTGGTGGCTGGTACGTACTAAGGTCCAAGATCCAAATTGCTAGTGTTTTATATGAGAAATTTCCATATGCAAACAACGTACCTACCTATATTTCTTATACGGCGGCCGTATTAATTCCATTACTCCACCCAAAAACAATTAATCAATACACACACGTACTAATTAAAATCAGTTTACTCTCGATTACATTAACCATAACACCCGGCGGTCGGTTTCTCATTGATTTATCTAACTTAAAACCTCAAGGCTTTTAATGTCTGCAAAAATAACCATATCTTATCTTTCATTTGCAAAACGTTTATGAAAGATTTTAAATAACCATAACTTAAAACGCCTGTGTTTTATAATCGTTTCTTAATATCATTTCATTCTGACTCAGTAGGATGATTTGGAATGAACAACATATCTAAAGTTTTAAGTACATTTATATATTTAACATGCGCTTTCCATTTGTTTCATTTTTGTGTATTTCCTAAAGGATTTTTGTGTCATTAGTTTTTTATACGTGCAACTTGTATTAGCGTTTTGACACTATGTCACAAAATTGTTATAGTGTCAAAACGCTAATACGTAACCACCAAACAGTTATTAAAATAGTAAGCATCTTCACAAGTTGCAGTACCTTATATGGATTCACATGAAGCACGATGCAAAAGATGAATCAAAGTGAGAAAGGGATGAGATCTCATTGAAAAAGGAAAGAGGGAGCCTCGTTTTCCAAATGTTCATCACAATCCGAATTGCCCATTCAGCCCTTCACCACCCACACATTCAGCCCTCGGTGTGTTGAATTCTCCAATCAGTAATTTTAACCAGCATCACCAACTAACCGACTGCCACAAGTCGCCCCCACTATTTCCCCCACCAAATACTCTCAACAAATAAAATAAGCGCCCTACACAAAAATATTAATTCAATAATTCCATTTGGCCGGGAGGATCCGATTCGATTCCAAATTTCCGATCCGGTTTTCTAGTGATGAGCTCCTCCGACTCGTCGTCGGGAGCCAAGCCCTGCGCTTCTCCGGCGGACAAGGACAAGCAGAAGGAGAAGGCGAGAGTGAGCCGGACCTCCCTCATACTCTGGCACGCTCACCACAACGACGCCGCCGCAGTCCGGAAGCTTCTAGAAGAGGATCGCGGCCTCGTTCAGGCCAGAGACTACGACAACCGCACTCCTCTCCACGTCGCCTCCCTCCACGGCTGGATCGACGTCGCCAAGTGCCTTATCGAGTACGGCGCCGATGTCAACGCCCAGGATCGCTGGAAGAACACTGTGATTTTCTCATTCCTAGATTCATTTTCTGTTATTAATTTACTTAAATCGTTGAAATACGCAATGCGAATTGTGATCTTTGTGATGATATGGTTTTTGTGGTGGTGAAAAAATCTGATGGCAGCCTCTAGCTGATGCTGAAGGAGCGAAGAAGCACACCATGATTGAGCTCTTGAAATCGTACGGCGGCTTGTCTTATGTGAGTTTTGAGCTCCTGAGGTGTTTCAATTATGCGTTGATCGATTTTTCTCTAGCTGAGTGTTGATGTATGGAGTGGAGTTTGTGGTGATATTATGCTTTGTTGAGTATTGAGTTGATGGTGCAGGGCCAGAATGGGAGCCATTTTGAGCCAAAGCCGGTGGCGCCGCCTCTGCCAAACAAGTGTGATTGGGAAATTGAGCCTCCTGAGCTGGACTTCTCCGGCTCGGTTACCATCGGGAAGGTCTGAGTTTGAAATGATATCTGTGAAAGCACTGCAAAGTTTCAGAGATTTTAGTTTGTATTGTAGTTCTGTTTACTTCAAAGATGGATGCTATTTTGTGCTTTGTTTACGTGATGGAGTTGTTTTCGTCTGGTTATTGATCAGTTTGCATCTTAAGCAAGATAGGGCTCATTGTGATGTGTGCTTTTTTTGTAGGGCTCGTTTGGTGAGATTTTAAAAGCACATTGGCGTGGAACACCGGTGGCTGTCAAACGCATTCTTCCTTCCCTTTCTGGTGATAGATTAGTGATGTGAGTTCCACAATATTTTGTATTTCGTTTTCGCGAATTAAATGCTCTTGCAAGATAGAGTTTTCTCTATTGCTAGTTTAAGTCAGTTTATGATTTTGATTTAATTGGAACATGAATTGACTCAAGTGAGTTCAGCTTTTCATTTACGGAAAGTGGGTTCTTGAAACAATTTAGTTCACTTTCCTATAATCATAAATTTTTTCTCTAAATCTAGTTTCTTTGGGATAAAATTTGAAATCACAATCACAGTTCTATTGTTTCTTTATCCCCACTTTTGCATTATATTTCTGATTGGACCTTATATTTCCTAATACAGTCAGGACTTCCGGCATGAAGTTAATTTGCTGGTGAAGCTTCGCCACCCTAATATAGTCCAATTTCTTGGAGCTGTCACTGAGAAGAAGCCTCTTATGTTAATTACAGAGTACTTAAGAGGGGTACGCTTTTGCATGTTTTGTTTATGTTTGGCATGTATTCAAGTTCTTGAAGTGATTTTTGAAAGGTGTCTCCTAGGTTACTGATGCTTGATTATTATCCACTTTTCTAGGGCGATCTTCATCAGTACCTCAAGGAAAAGGGTTCACTTAGTCCTTTGACAGCTGTCAGCTTTGCCTTGGACATTGCCAGGTATTGTGAAGTTGAATTCCTCACCATAACATCATTAGATCACTTGCTGTTTGGTAACCACAGAGTATTAGTTTTCTCTGCATTTGTTTTAGACTATGTTTACTTTTTACAATTTTCTCCCATAATTTGTTGTTTGTGCTGCTTGAAACCAAAACATGTCTCATACTTATGATCCGGGGGGATTTTGATACATATACAAGTAAATTATTCAGAAAATGTTCAATCTGATCATAAAGAATTAAAGATATTGAATATGTATTGGTGAGGGTAAGTTGTGTCTTTCGTTCATAGGCCTAAGAGCTCTTATATTTTGCTTCAGAATGAATAGAGTATAATTGTATTTTATTTTTTAAAGTCAAGGTAATGAGGCCCTTAGCTTTAGCTGAGAGTTTTCAGAAATATGCTGTTGTATTGGTATATATGAAACGAAGGCATGAGAGAAGTGAAGATGATCTAATATCTATAACAAGAATTTAGTACCGGTGGTAATCTCAGTTTCTAAATCTTTTATGAACAGAGGGATGGCCTATCTTCACAACGAGCCAAATGTCATAATTCACCGTGACCTAAAACCGAGGTGAGTGTTATACATGCTAAAATATGGTGGAATATGATATTGTTGTGAAGTAGTGCTAATAAGTGCAAATATACAACAGCCCTGGATGATTTTGTCTTCACTGGCTGGTTTCTAGTATGTACGTGTATTTCTAACTTTACTTCTGAGATTTGTTTCTCTATCTCAGGAATGTTCTTTTAGTCAATTCCAGTGCAGACCATCTCAAAGTTGGAGATTTTGGACTAAGCAAGCTCATTAAGGTTCAAAATTCCCATGATGTGTACAAAATGACTGGCGAAACTGGAAGTTGTGAGTTTTTATTTTAAAAGTTACTGTTGAATAACCTAAACGGTTGCAACCGAATTAATTTTCTCCTGTTTTGCATTGGAACAACTATAAAGACCGATATATGGCACCTGAAGTTTTTAAGCACCGGCGATATGATAAGAAGGTTGATGTGTTCTCCTTTGCAATGATACTATACGAGGTAATGGTGCTTTATGAGTTTGTGGAAGGTGTAAAAATCAGCCTTCCCTTTCAAAGAAAAGAAAAGAAAATAAAAGATGTAAAACATTCTATCTGATTGAATCACCCACCTCTAAGCAGATGCTTGAAGGAAATCCACCACTTTCAAATTACGAGCCTTATGACGCAGCCAAATTTGTGTCTGAAGGACACAGGCCAATGTTTCATGGAAAAGGGCACACCCCTGAACTGAAAGAGTAAGCCAATTTTCATGCATTTGTCCTAAGACAATCTTGAACTCCCTTTATATAAACATGTGGTGGTTGCTTATCTATGCTTTAATATACAGTATACACACTGAACCTTGACTCGGTCTTTATATAGTTCTTTGCATTTAACGTTTTACAGGTTAATAGAGCAATGCTGGTCTGCTGACATGAACCAAAGACCTTCCTTCTTGGAAATTCTGAAAAAGCTTGAAAAGGTAAAGGAACTAGTACAATCAGATCATCACTGGCACCTGTTCAATTCATAAATCTGATTATCCGAAGGTGATGTATCAGGTACATAGATGATACTGTACCAATCAGTTGTAGTCCCAATGGTGCAGATGTGGATTGTGGTGGATTGTGAATACGCTAAACAGGGAAAGCTTTCAATTACTGTTCTACTATTCCGTTTCAGATTGTTATTATAAGGTGAGGAAGTGACATCGATATTCTTGTCTCTGCATAACATGGTGTCTTTCTCTCAACAACCATATCCAGAAGAATCTCATTGAAATTTACAAATAGAGATTTCATGTTTTGACTGGATAATATCCTTTCTACATACATGTCACTTGTAATTCGTTTGTACTTATTTGATAGTTATGATGAGTACTGTAATATTTTCGTTTAGCCGAAAAGGCTTTCACTTTGGTCGGTAGGTTTGTTAAACTTCCCTCTATAACTCTGAGGAGGCCAGTTCAAGGCGGATTTTCATGCCTGTAATGAAGATTATGTTTGTGGAAATCCACATACGAGAAGAGAACAAAATGCTTTCTGTAGGGAATCCATTGAGGTATTCATTTGATAGAATCAGGCATCCATAAATAATGAAGTTATTGATTAGCAGAGGACTTGAGATTTCTTATTGCCAAAAATCACATGATGGAACTGAAGATGTAATGTGCAGAGCGGTGAAGCTAATGTAACAGCAGTAACCTTCTGCTAGCCAAAATAACGACGAAAATGACTAAATTGGTTACCAAATATTTCTAGAAACACAATGTTAGTGAACTTCAACAGAACTTGTATGGTATAGGGAACATTAAATTGTCCTTCCTCAACTAAAAATGTGATGACGTACAAATATTCTTTGAAATATGTTACAAAGATAAAATTGAAATTCTCTGGCACAAAATCAAATTAGCTTCTTTTTCTGGAAAAATGTCTTCAAGTGCCACCATTGCAGACCTGCTACCGACAAGCAGAGGACTAGTGAAAGAAGGCTCAACCAGGCCATTTTGGAGTTGGTTTCTATATTCAGATCCTGCATTTCAGATTCCCTGAAACAGTACATCAAAACAATAAGTGAACAAATGATCAATGTGTCATTCTTTTTCATAAATTGATCAAAGGGGAGAGAATGTTTCCCTACCGTTCACGGAGATACATCATCTCCTCATGGATGGAAGTGACAGTGTCGAACAATTTTTTGAGCTCTAACTCCATGACCTGATATTTGAAAGTATGAAGGATGCATTAGACCGGCTCCACAACTCAATATCACAATTGAACACATCAGCATTACTCTGATCAAGTAAATGATAATTTGGGGGAAGCTGGGCAGTGACCAGGTAGTACATGCGACATGCTAAAGTATGAACGCACAGTCTCACACGTTATCAGACTTAAAACTGAAACAGGAACCCATCTTACAGTAGTGGTATAAATCGATGGCACAAAGAACATTTCCATTCAAGCAACACACACACAAAAACTTAAGATAGAATCAAGCATCCAACGCAATGTATAACTATTCAATCAATCCAATTCCTTCACAGCCCAAGTAGATCAGTCTCTAAATAAACATTAAGCAAGAAAAGTCTAATCTGAGCAAGCAGTACGCATATATCACTCACAAAACTTCCTGAACTAATGTTTTACCGGCAATGTATAACTACTCGATCAATCCAATTTATTCACGACTCCAAGTAGATCAATCTCTATAAATACTAAGCTGAGCAAGCACTAAGCATATATTACTCAAAAACACTTCTTCAAGTAATATTTTACTGGTTTAACAAACTGCGAGGTAGCATAAAATCGATTACTATGTCAGTAACAGTAACTTCATCAATTCTCACCAAAATTATTAAATTTCAAATGAAATCTGTGAAATTCAGATGAGACTTACATCGACGGAGCCCTTCTTAGCCACATTACCCCAGTCCTTGGCCGCCACGCCGGTCTTCCAGTCAAACTCGACCGTCAACGTCGTCTGTGGCTTGTGATCCGGCGCCCAAAAACACGCCATATAGTCCCCGGCCTCCACCGCGTGAAAAGCAAAGTGACCCGATTCAACGAGCTCCGAGTAGTGATGGTTATTCCCATGGCTCGATGTCACCTGAAAATCCAAACCAATCTCATCGCATCAGTCAAAGCTTTAAACATATGAAATTCCCTGATTCGTTTAAATTCAAAATTCAATCGAGGCGTTACCCGGACGGTGAGCTTGTGCGACGGCGGCATAGGCTGGGCCTCGTCGGGGTTGATGACGGAGTATTTCCCGACGGTCATGGCATTGGCCTTCATGTCTTCGACGATGCATTTGGTGTGACCCGATTGGAGCTCGAACCGGAGCGCTTCCGATGCGGAGAACAGAAACCCTAGGAGGATCAGAGCAACTAGTAAACGCAATTCAACCATTTTTCACTGAAATCCGAAGAGAAGGGGTTTCTTCGTGTTCTCCTCGCAGCGAAAACTGGAATCTGCAGAAGACTTTTTAACGATTTGGGCCCTTGAGTGGGCTTGCAACAAAGGGTTTTAGTAGCCAAGCTCGACACGTGGTGTTATGTGATTCGTTGGGACACATATTTATGATTATTTTTTGAGGGTCTAGATAAATGTTGAGGCCTAGAGGTCCAATTGATAGTTCACGGGCCGAGTTCATGGGGTTGAACCGGATGGCCCATAATTGTCTCTCGGCAAGCCAAGCAACCGGGCGTCGCCGGACGAAGAGTTTTAGTAGGAGTATGCGAGAGAGAAGAATAGGGGAACATTATGATTGACAATGTATAAAGGCTTAATGCCAAGCCTACTTCACTCCATGCACGTCATCTTCATCTTGCTCACAGCCATGTCTCCCCAAATGCACTGCGCCGAACCCACTATGAAGGGGAAGTTACAAATACCCCACTATTTTTTTTAGGTTTTTTTTTTAAAAATCGACGATATATTAAGAACCAAAAGATTACTCATTATTGAGGAGATCCTCAACGTTAGGAGGGTTATTATCCCCAAACCAACTATAAGCTACACCAGTGCTAGCCTTATGAGCAACTACTTTTTTTTTTTGGTTTCCCAGGAAATACATCTCCCTTTGGTAGATGACTATACTTTCGAGCCGCGACGGACCGCCGGATTATGGCGGAGAAGCTCTCCCAACACTGATTTTTTCATTCA
Source organism: Argentina anserina (assembly GCF_933775445.1). Classification (NCBI taxonomy): domain Eukaryota; kingdom Viridiplantae; phylum Streptophyta; class Magnoliopsida; order Rosales; family Rosaceae; genus Argentina; species Argentina anserina. The sequence goes on from NC_065875.1 coordinate 24,446,439, forward strand.
CAAGGCTCGAACTCGAGACCTTACTTAAGGGGAACAAGCTCCTTATGAGCAACTACTTTAGACTCTGTAGACATGAGTAAAATAAGATGAGGGAAGGACCTATAAACTACCACATATCTCCCACAATCACCCCAAAAGCAAAAACATCCATCTCCGAGTTCTGAGTAGCCCGAACCAGCTTAAGATAATCTGACTCAAAAATAACAAGAGACAAACACCATTTTTTTATTGTATTACTTTATTTAATTACTATATTTAGCCCAGTTAATAATTCTATCCTCCAGTATTTTAATGAGTTATTTTGGTAAAAAAAAAATTATGTTTGACTGTACTGGTTATAAAAGTAAACATGACAACAATTTCTGATAAAAGTGATACAACTCGTTAATATAGTAAACTACCGGCAATCCTATTTTGGGGACTATCCGACCACATCTTCTCCCTCCAAGAAAACAACCCAGCAAAGTTCAAAACCAAGGCTGAAAATCATAGGAGAGGCTCCCTGGATGCGGCTCGCTCGTATTTTCAGTCTTAAATTGAAACTCGATCTTGTAAAGCTGGGGATTTGTAAGCTATGTCACCCCCTGCCACATGAGAATTATCAAGTGCAGCATGGTTCCACAATTTCCTACAGCGTGACAGACAATGAATTGGGCATAAGGTTCGTTGATGGGGTTCCAATAATTCCAAAATTAGTAATAATGCAAGACTTCGAAGTACCAAAGTGTTCATATAAAACACATCAGTAAATACATAAACTCGATTGGGATATGGAAAGCTTCCAAAAGTTACTCTTCCAGTCTCCGATCTAGGTGTGCTCTGATAGCAAACTACTAGCTCAGTACACGGTCCAGAGATCATGCTGGCCGCCTGTTAATATTCATTATACCACGATTAGATGGCAATAAGAAACTTTCTTTCAGTACGAGGGATCCTTTGATTTGAGTGATTAGTCCTTCATGTGATGTGTTTTCATCATAAATTAGTTAGACTGGAGGTGCATCTTAACTCAGAATTAGCAATTGCAAAACATACCCGCACTCCCACCGGGAGACATTCTCCACTGCATTACGCTTTAATAGTACATCTGTGTGCCCTTCAGTCCAGCCGCTGTTTCCCTGTATAAATTCAATTCAAGTACATAAAATCCATGCAAAATGTGAGTTTATATTCAGTTATTTTTGACTTGGTGATGAAAACCTGAAAAAACCAAACTATGAGCAAAGTATAAAAGATTGGATCTCCCCCGACATCTGTAGGAATGATCACTACTCAATAACACCATGGCTTACGAATAAAGAAAGCCAAATCTCAAGTGGAAACCTAAACAGCACCAACTAAAAAGTAACTGAATCAAGTGATCCCAGAAATACAAAAAATTATAGATGTGAAAAAAAAAAACAGAGAGAGAGAGAGAGAGAGAGAGAGATTCACTATGTATAAGATTGATAAAAACCTGCATATATCCCTGAATCTCCTTATTGTTGTTTCCCAGTTGAATGATTTTGTTGGATATGCGCGTTAAATGTCCAATATTGCCATTCCTAGGCGGAGATCTACCGTTAACAGGGATCGTTGGTGTAACACAATCAGCAGCCAGTGTGGAATTCTTTTCTGCTTCAAGTATTTTTCCAACAAGATCACATTCATGAAGAACATGTTGTACAAGAGGACCATTTCTGCTTTCCAAACATGATACGATTATGTTCTCTACGTGGTGATGCAAAAAATTGTTATACGGGTACCTGGAACACTCAACAAAAAAGTGAAAATAAGCTCTTGTGACAGTTCCATATTAATCAGAGAAAATTAAGTTCGTACTTACTTAAAAAACAAGTCTAAAACTCTTGATATTGCTTCACTATGTAGCAATTGCTTCTCAGCAGCTTGATTGCCAACTGTAAGTAATACTGAAATGAACTCTACAATCTTCAAACGATGTTTTCCAAGAGGCGGCTGCAATCTGCCATATGTAGTTAACAACATATTGTCTGCTGATGACACATCTAAAAGATTCAATAAATCACCTGCATGATAGAAGCTTGATCGGTATCCTAGTATAAGTTTTGATGAAGAAGGAGAAAAGCAATCTACTAAGAGCCGGAACAAAAGGGTCAGACTGTCCAGAGCTAGAATATCCCATGTTTCTACAATACCTCACTATACAGTATATACCTCTAAACTACAGCCTTTTGTTCTAGTTCATGTAAAGGCATGGGCTAATATAAGAACTGGCCAATGCAAGTGAACCAATATATAAAAATACAGAAGGCATAAAACCTTGTCCTCAATAAAAGATACAACAGAGGATATATTTTTAAAATATCAAACTATATACACCTGGACTATGTAGAGGCATGGTCAGATAAGTACAGGCTAATCTAAATCAAAATAAATTAAAAACCCTAAGCATGGGTTCATTTTCTATAGTAGTTATCATGTTCTCAAAGCAGTCTTTCTTTGGGTGAAACCCTTATATGGTGTACCTACAAATCGTTAGACAGTCCCATGGTTCCTTAAATATTGAGTCGTTAGCCATTTTAGTCCTTAGATTTATGAAGAACTATATACGACCACCAACTTATGTTCTGGTAACATAATGATGCTGAGTGAAGTTGAGCAATTAGTTTAGATGTACATACAAAGTTGTCTTCCATCAGCATGCCTGGCAATTATAGACAGCAACCAATATGATTTATAAATCACATTACAGAAAAACTCACCTAGGTTGTCGAGCATGACTGCAACAATTTCGTTCTTAACAGTAATTGTAGATCCACAAGCAGGCTGGCTTTCATAAGCATTTCTTCTCAAAGCTTCAATACAAACCGATAATGAGCTGGTGAGAACCGACTTTCGGTGAGAGTTCTCCACAGCATACTCAAGAAATCTTTTTATAAAACTGCATAAATAATACATAAAATCGTAACTGTAACACAGAAGCCAGAGAAGAGTACTTATGTTATACATTATTGCAGAGTACGTATGAAAATGATACATTGGACTACATAATTTACTAGCAAGTCCAGGTGGGGCCAGTCTCATTACAGCACAAAGGGTATCTTCAGCATTAACATGCACTTCTAGAGATTCCTGTACATATCATGCTCAAAAGAATTAGCTGGTTACACCAAATAGATCATATTGGTAAAACGATAGACATGCTTATTCAGTGTTTTTACAGGCAAATCAAACTTGCACAGCCTTGTCTTTGGCTAAAAGATGATGTTCTATGTTGTTACGCGCGATGTCAATGTTCTTCAGGTGAAAAGAAAGTTTATGATAATACTATTTTGGCGAGGTCCATCTCCATTCTCAATCTCAGTCCATGTTCCATTGAGTTGGACCCTTACTGTGACCCTGATTTGGACAAGCCTTGAACCCAGACTTTCCGTGGAGTTGGTGGAGCAGAATTTGTAATAGGGTTTACCATATAAGGGTTGTATTCATAAGTAGAGCTTTTACCACGAGGCTAGGTAACAGTTTATTTTTTACTTTGGAGCAACCAACACATCGCAGCATTATCTCCCAGATAACGAGCCATGCATTTTCTTAGAATCCCATAACCTATCAGTTCGTATATGTTAATAGGGAAAACAAACCAAACGTCCTTAGGCTGCATTAATAAACTTGTGTCTATTTTTATTTAGTTAGTCATTTATGTTATATACTCAGAATGATACAAAGTAATATACAGGCGCACAAAGGGACGGAAAAAAAAACAAAAACAGACATCAAAAGCAACTAGAATGCAAATAAACCACCCAATCTAAGACATAAACCTTTATCTGAACAAAATTACTTTACATTCGACATTAAAAACAAAAAGAAATTAATAACATACCGAAGACCTGAACTTATCCGCAATCGCCTCTATATCCGAGTCTTGGATCTGATGCAGAGTCTCAACAAACTTTGTAGAAATACGTTCATGAAAATCTGATGTGGTTTTCATCAATGCTGCTGCCTAAATGAGATGAATTGATAAAATAACAAGTCAGTATTATTAACACATAGCTCTCTTGCAGTAGAGGATAGAATAAGCAGCTAAATATCTAACAGGGAAATGCAGAAGCAGACGTAAATAAATAAAGGTGACAAAGAACTAACCTCCATGATACTTCTATATCCACCTTGGTCATATAGCTTCTTGGTAAGTTCGCGCTGATAAAAAAAAAGTACACAGCACAAGAATAATTAATTGGTTCTATGTACAACACATTCACGGAAATACTCGGGCTTACTCACATTACCTCATCTCGATTATTCTTCCGGATCCTTCTGATATGGACAGTAGGATGCATTTTATTTCGCATGCAGTCTACCAGAATTTTCCTGACCATCTTTAGTCCTTTAGATTTACCAATTACAGAAACAGTGCAATGGCCCTACAATTATGGGAAAAGAGTGGATAATTTCAAACCTTCAGTTCACCTAGAGGTGGAAGAAGCAGGAAAGAGAACCATAAAATAAAACCATCAACATTGTAAAGCAACCCTAATACTTACATGAGCAGATATATAACAGCCTGAGAGACACTGAATATTCTGCACCCCAGAAACAGAAATTAAAGATGTACCCAACAAATTTCAAAGCTAACTATAATTGAATGATAATTATCATCATTTTACTATTTATATCTTTTATTGAGGATATCACTAAAGATCACTTGGATCACTTTGTGCACCTTGATGCAGGTGTTATTCGGGCCTAGGAAACGTTTCCACCGTTCTGTAAATTGCTCCTGGACCCAATAAAAGAGAATTAAAGATTAGAACCAGAGATACCATGAAAAGAGAAGACCAGACTTTATTTCAAACAGAAATCATCAAATAGTGCGACACATTTTGACAATTTGTTGTTTGATAATGGTCCTGCTAAAGTGTATACATGTATATAATGTGTTATAAACTTTCTGTAATTTGCCACTTGCTTAAGTGAAGATCAAGTGGGACATAAAGAATAATTTTTCCAGGGCTGGGTACACTTCGACATGTGCGGGTTACATTTAGCAACACCCAACCCAATCATATTTTAGTGTATCCAGAAATTCGAACCCCGTTAGGGATGATCAAGAGAGGACCTGAACTTGAAAATCGAGGAAGTTTTTATTTTTTAGCATGTATTTTTAATAATCAAAACGACATATTAGTTACGTACACGGCTACACATATATGAATATGAATAAAATTACAAAGAAGTAGAATAAATCTTAAACTTGAAAAGTAAAAGTAAGGATGCTCTATTTTTAGCATGTATTTTGAAAAATTAAAATAAGGTATTAGTTACCTACACGGCTATGTATATAAATATCGAAAAGTAAACTAAATCTTAAAAGACACTCATTTGGTATGAGTGATGGGATATTGAGCAATACACACCTCGTTAATTCCATATTTTGCGCATAGCCCTTGTCTCAGAGGTCCAATTTCAATGAAGTCGCATCGCACGTCGGCATCCAGTATTCTTATTGCCTGATTTCAGAATATCGTAACCACAAATAAAAAAATCAATATAAGATTGATAGAACAAACAACCGATTCCAAGAAAATCGACAAGTAAAATAAGAATGAATACCATAATCGCAGATTCTGTATATCAGATCCGCATAAATGATCTTAACCACTGCAGCAACGAATCCCACAGAAGTTTGGTTTAAATCATTTAAACTTTTTTCTAATTACTTTTGGTTACTTCACCTTTTACCCATTTTGATATCATATTGTTTTTAGCTTTTATGGTGTGAACCTTACCAAAAATGGCATTAACTTTCATATTAAAAACTATTTTTTATTTAAGGTGAAGGAGGTCAGATCATATAAAAAAACTATTATATCACTTACATGAGATTACTGGAACTGAACTCGTTCCCAGGCACATAACCACGTACAAGCTACTTGGGCTGAAGCCCAAGGGAAATATATTTAAAACAATTGCATATAATATATACTGTGTGTGTGTATTGCAGCAATAGTAAATATCTCCAAACTGGTTTGACTTAAAGTCTGCACTTTTTAGTTGTCTTTCATTATTTTCAGTTCATTTAAATTCCTTCTTTCTTCTTAAACTAATTTACAATGTCTTTCCCTTCTTTCTTTCTTCCTTTTACTATTATTTCTCATGAAAATTGGTTCAATTCTCTCTCAAAAAGAAAAGTATTGTGTCAATTAGGAGTTGAATAGGTATTGATCTTATTCACATCAGTCTATGACTGGAGACTTGGAAAGGAAAAAAATTTGGACATCACACATAAAATTAGCCCGGCCCATATTCAAATCATAGCTACATCTCTGCTCATTCCTTGTAAGAAAAATCTCGAAAGTGATCAACTACCTCACGCAGTGGAATCTGTAATGACAAAAGTTCAGTAAGGTCCCTAGCCTTGACAATAAAATCTGGGTCCCTGGTCTTTGTTGTAGTTGAAACTGTCATGGAACACTCAACCTGGAAACCAAAGAAATACAACAATTTCATGGAACCATCAAGTCACTATATTATGAATTTATGAGATAAATCAATCTATAGAGTTGATTTAAGAAAGATCAATAATCATATACCATATCAAGCGAGCATGATATACCATAGTCTTCCAAACTAGATTCCACTGTAGGCCAAATGTTTGGCATCTGCGAGATCATGTCTGCAGAAAACAATGCAAATATGAGAAACTAACTGTTCTTCTGTACAACATAATAACATATAAGTTCTCCACAAACGTTCTCACAGCAGAGTAAAAAAGCATATGCCAAAAAAGATGAGATCATTAAAATTCAAAGGGTAGTAATTTCAGTCTAAAGCAAAATTTTAAAGATGATAACGTTATTGAATGGTGGAAGTCTGTGCGGGAACAAGAAAAACCAAGTCCATTATCTCTCTGCTACTCTATATCAATATGACCTTCAAATATTAAAAACTACTTTCACCCTTCTTATAGTGAGGAGGGTCTATACAACTTATTTTCACGAAGCTTCTTAGCAGCCTAGCAAACAAGCAAAATAAGAACAATTGAGGAAGCTACCTTCACTGTTTTGAAAAAAAATTGTGAAGGAGGTGACTGGATGAGTAATGCCATCTTCACCCATGGAAGGGCCGAAATTCTCAATCTTCATCCTCTCAGCTAATGGTCTTAACTCAGCACTGCCATTCTCATTGTTCCCCATCACCGTGTTATTCTTGTAAATTTTTAGCACTGGACAAATTGGAAGAAAGAATGTTGGTAAGCTAAATTCTCTTGGATCTAATCTGATAAAAAGAAAAAACATGTATATTTCATAGATTTAAGATGACAGATATAAAATCGGGTATCAGGAAAAACAAACTTGTTGAAGAATGCATACTGTCAGAAAACTAATTCATTTGAGCAGCAAAATCTTGCAATACAAAGCTGTTTAATTTTCCGTCTACAACATATATAAACCAAATATTTCACATTGCTATCGGATGATAATCAAATCCACATCTGGTAAAATTAACAATGTACATGGCCTCGTTATCGTACACAGAAAAGTTATCTTCTAGATTAAAACCTTGCACTTGCCAAAAAAAAAGATCATGCAAACTTGAAGAGAAGGACGATTTCATTCAAAGATAATAAATGACTAGGATTACAGAAGAGGCATTTTATTCAAGATAGAGAATTCCTAAACGGCAAGGCTTGATATCAAGCTAGCAATGGTTTTAGGTTGCAGAATCGCCTCTGACATCTGAATTACTATAAGCATATAACACAAACCCATATCTCATAATCGGTATGAACCCTAAACCCTAATCTTATAATAACAATTCAAAGGGATGATGATTGGGTATGAAATTGGGATTGAAATCTTCAAAGAAATCCCCAAATTTGATCAGAGATTTTCAGAATCTTGACACACCAATTGCTTGTGTTAGTTTAAAGAACCCTCAATCAGCCAAAAATAATAATAATGTATTAGCAGCAATCACCTTTAGAAGTTAATCTAAAGCGGGAGGAGCTCTTGAACTGGCGATGTAAGTGAACCTCTTCTGAGAGCGGCAAAGCTGATCGCTGCGTTTTATACTCTATATGTCATGTCTTGTGGGCCCCAATTTTCTATAAAATCTTTTTTTTTTGGTTAAGAATCTTCGAAAATATCTGATTATGTGAAATGCCCCATAATTGGGCCGGGCTAGACCAAAAATTTATTGGGCTTGTAAAAATATACATTTAATGGCCCGTAGAGCGTCACCATAATCCATTCGCAACGACTCCTCTCAGAGCAAACCCTAGCTCTGCTAAACCGTCCACAGATGACATCGATCGCTAATTAACGATCGAAGGAAAAGAAGGACGAGGAGGAAGCAAAGAAGATACAAGTTATTGAAGTTATGGTCGGATGTTCCATTTGAGATTTTGAAGCCAAGTCAGTGAGCGTCTGATCGATCCCTTATCTAGATTTAGGGTTCATGCATGGTCTGCTTGATAGGGGAAGATTGTGATCATGACAAGCAAGTCCCTTTCAATATATATAGCACTGATCAAGCAAACTAAATGATAATATCTCTCTTATTATTAAACAAGAATTGATCGGAGTGTATATTAAATTATGCTGGAGTCAGTCTGTGTTCATTTTCATTTGAGATATATATGCATGATTTTATGCTGGTCATCGATCAGATGCAAAGGAAATATATTGCGCTAAGTCCCTTTCAAGAAGCTAGCACTGATATATCAAAACCAAGCAAATGAGGATGATATATCGATCTCTAGCTCCTAATCACATCACCGATTATACTACCACATATACTTGTACAAGATGAAGATACAAGGCAAGTCGATACATATCATCATGCTAGCAAATATGGACTTCTCCGATCCTCTCACGTTAAATATAATATAACGCACTTCTCCTCTCACGTGATTAGTTACAAAATAGGGCATGCATTGGTCTCAGGGATGCACTTATGCCACGTCATCCTTGTACCTAAAAATGGCAAACTCTTATCTCTTGGCCAGGGGCAGACCGCCCAGGCTTTTGACCAAAATACCTTTCGTGCAGAGCAAGCTGTAAATCCCGAACAGAGTTACAGAGGCTTTTTTTGTGTCCTGAGTTCTGACAAACCAATGAAAAATTTAAACCCCTTTATACCCTTTCCCATCCCAACATCATAAACGGGGTGGGGGATGGAGACGGTGACGTTCTGGGGATGGTTACATCGCAGGGGCTAATAAAAACTCCTCGTATTTCTTTCATATATAAAAAAATCTTAGACCCGACTTCACACTGTGACTACCATTAGAGATTTAAAATGAACTAGAATCCCTCTCTTCTCAGTGGACTAGCAAGTAGAGGATACTTACTAGTATGTATATATATATATATATATATAATAGTGTTATCTCTCAGCTCAGCTAGGGTTGCAATAAGCATTGCAAGGTTCTCTCAGTTCTCTGAACACAACTTCAGCTCAGAACAACTCGAACGAAATGAAGAGGGGATCTGAAGATGACAAAGATCATCCGCCCGAAAAACAGCCGAGGCTTCCTGGTGAGACTTTGTTCCCGATCTAGTGCTCTTACTTAAATATTCTTTGTTTTGTTCTTTTTTTAAGTTTAAAGAGCCAGCCTTGATTTTCTTGTGGGTGCAGGACATGATCTGAAAGGCAGACCACTGAAGTATGAACAAGGTATAGGGTTTTACGATCCCAACTACTCGTTTGACAGAGAGACATATCGCTTTTACCACACCAAAACTTACCGGATTGTTGATGAAAAATATGTGGTACTGGAGGATGATGATTTGCCTAACCCTATGGATGCTGATGATGAAGAGGAAAATCCCGATGACCCTGGCCCGGATAGCAAAGAAATCGACTATACCTCATCTGAGTCATCTGACAGCGACGCCGAAGAGGAGGATGTGAGTGGATGGTAGTAGGTGAATGAAGAGATAGTGGAAGAAATCACAGATAGTGAAATGAGTAGTCGGTGGTATGACTATCTATGCAGATCCTACGCATGAACAAACACAAGACAGTCGAACATAGAATTGAGGGGTAATCTTGCACATAGAGAATCGAAGCCAACCAAGAATGATGCTAAATATGACCATATTAACAAATGATCCTCAACAAATAGGTATCAAAGGTGTGGGTCCGTCAACCAATAATATAACCAAAATAAATTTTAAAACTAATTAAAATGACTGAAAATCAAAAGGAGCAAGCCCAAATGAACCGAGGCCCAAAATCCACATGGGTCCTAGATCCAAATCCGCCCCAAATTCGAAGCCAGATTTGACTAAGATAAACAGCCGAGACCCTCTGCCGCAAACTTAATCCCCCCACTGGCAAAGATCGAATCAAATCCATCGCCATAGTCGTAACCCTCGTGACCAGATCCGTCGAATTCAGTCTTGAGCCGATCACGCTGAAGCCCCGACAACGCTTCACTGCCCAACTCAGCAACTTGGATCGCCAAGCAACCCCAACCAAACGTCGAGAATGGCAAATCCAAATTCCCCTTAGTTAGAATCCTTATAGTCCAATCACCGAAAAAAATAATAAGGGTATTGCTATCAATAGTAGTCCTAAGCAACGCGGCGACTGGTTTTTTTCAACATCAACAAATCTTAGAAAAGAATTAATTGTTGTAAATGAGTCATTATTTTTTATATTTAAATTCTTTAAAACCGGACAATTGAAGTTATAAAAAAAATTAGAAAATCTAATTACTAATTTTAGAGGTATGAACAGAATTTTCCATTTCTAAATCTATGAATATGAGCGATATAATTTTAAGATTTTCCACTTAAGAGTGCATCATATGCGTACTAACAATAAACATATATCAGAAAAGCAACAAAATTCCAGTAAAACTCAGTCAAACAGAGAAGAAGAAATCAAAACTCATGTAAATCCCTCTTAATATAATATCCTCCAAACTTATATATATTTCCAATCGTTGTCGTCGGTAAACAGAAGAGACCATTCCTCTGAGACCCTAGAGAGATCTAACCAAAACCAAATGTTCCCTTTTCCCCCTGAACAATTTATTTTTGTTCATTAATAAAGTGAAGAAATCCAACACCCAACAACTAGCCGAAAGAAGAAGCAATTTCTGGAATGCAAAAACTGCGTGACGGTTTCATTGGGTTGTTGAGATTTTAATTCCCCCACCGCCGATCTTTAAACGCCCACCAGGGCAATGCGGGCTGCTGTTTTGATTTTGGGGATTTCATGAGAAATTTGGGGATTCCGATGCCATGTTGTGTTTGAGAGAGAAACTGGAATGGAGGTTAGATCTGGGGAGGGTGGTGTACATGTCCGCTGCGACAAGCTTCCGTCGACGCCGGTGATCCCCAGGACGCGGCTTCAGGTTTGGTTCATCAGGTTGTGCTCTAGCTTGTTTCTTTGGACTTGTTTGGTTCAGTTAGTCGCCGTTGGTGGGCTATGGCATCCGCATTTGCTCTCCAATATCAGCAATCGCATTTCCCAGGTTACTCTCGCTCCGGCCGTCCCCGGAGTACTGTCCCCGCCGCCTCTCCTTCCTGCGAGTGAGTTTGTTTTTCTAATTGACAATAAGCTCTCAACTGATTTTGAGGTTCCGGAGTTGTTTGATGAGAATCGAGCGGTGGATTGTGTTATAAATGAAGGCATTTTGATGATTTAGCTAAGTAGTTAAGTGTTTTTTTTTTAATTCAGTGATGCATATTCGACAATGGAGGATAGTTGGTTTCTTTTTCTTTTTTTATAGTTGAAGCAGTTGAGGTTAGGGAGATGTAGGTAGGATTGCGTTGCTTGCGTTTAACAAAGAAAAAAAAAGATTGCTTGCATTTTCTATGGTGTTTTGAATTGCAATGTAAGTTTTCTTGGAGCTGTATTCTGTATATTCCAGTGCAAAAGATTCTGTCTTGTAATGTGATGTGTGTGAATATGAAGGTTCTATGCGTAATCTGATGTGTTGAATTGTTGCAGGAAATTATACAAGTAATGGGTTTCTTAGAGTTTCGTGCAATGGGGGCTTGAATCAAATGCGTGCTGCGGTTTGTACTATGTGATTGTTTTCTTTTTTTCTTCATCCCTTATCCCATATATTGTGATTAACAGCTACGCTTCTTTGCATTACAGATTTGTGACATGGTGACTGTTGCTCGGCTTTTAAATCTCACTTTGGTTGTCCCAGAGCTTGATAAGACGTCTTTCTGGGCTGATCCTAGGTATAGTAATGAATCCAAATGGAACTGTTAGTCTGTGATCGCTTAACTTCTTTCTTTGCTGCCTTGAGACTTTAACTATGTTTATTTTTTTTTTTGCAGTAATTTTGAGGATATATTTGATTTGAGACATTTCATTGATTCACTGAGAGATGAAGTCCGAATTGTCAGAAGACTGCCAAAGAGCTTTAGTAGGAAATATGGGTATAAACCAGTCGAGATGCCTCCTGTTAGTTGGTCAAATGAAAAGTACTATCTTGAACAGGTACGCATTTCATTTTAGTATATTTTTAATGCAGAATATATCTTATTTTTAGTTTGAAAACTTTCTATAGATTCTTGATCCTATAGGGGCACTGAATCGATTATTCTGCAATTCAATTTGTTTGTTGGCATCCTATTAATAGCATGAATTAATGTAATTAAAACTTACTTTTGTGTGATAAAATTGTAAAATGTCTCTGAGGTTTCTGCTTCTTGGGGTTTGAGTGAGTTGCTTTCTGATTTTATTCATAGTGATACATCCTAATTCAGTGCCTTGGATTCCCTTATGCAGATTTTGCCACTTGTTAGCAAGCATAAGGTGTTGCACTTTAATAGAACAGATACACGCTTGGCAAACAATTGGTTACCTCTTAATCTTCAGCGACTCAGGTGTCGTGTAAATTTCCAGGCACTGAAGTTCACTCCAAAAATTGAGTCTTTGGGTTACAAATTGGTACGTATACTTCAAGAAAAGGGACCTTTCGTGACTTTGCATCTGAGGTATGAGATGGATATGCTGGCCTTCTCTGGTTGTACTCATGGCTGCACCGCTGAAGAAGCTGAGGAGCTCAAACGTTTAAGGTTGGTGGAGTTTTACATTTTAAAGATTTACTCCGCCGAATGCTAGTCATTAGTGTTCTTATGATGGCTTGCGTGATTATGCTTTATACACACCCTATTGCTAGTGGATACATTACAATTCAGCAGGAAAAGAGAAATACATAATGTATAAGTTATGATACATCAATTAGTTTTTGGTCAGTTTGTTTTGCCTATAAATGATAATAAAAGTTTCAGGATTCTATCCTCATTTTCTGTTGGTGAAAGAAATATGAAATGAGCAAAATAGTGGTTAGAAACAGCCATGGCTAATAATGACAGTCCCAATCCCACCTATGTATCTTCATTCTTGGGCAGACCAGGGATATATTACATTATTACTTCTAATCCATTGGCTCAATTAATAATTTGTCTACTTCTATAAATTTGTTATTGTTAAGGATTGTTTATATTAGCTTATTCAGAAAAAAAAAGATTGTTTGTATTAGCTATCATATCAAGTCTTACCCACATGTATGTCTCTTAATGTACCATTCATTCAGGTATGCATATCCATGGTGGAGAGAAAAAGAGATAGTGTCGGAAGAGAAGAGGTCTCAAGGTTTGTGTCCTCTGACACCAGAGGAAAGTGCCTTAATTTTGCAAGCATTGGGCTTTAGCAAAGACACACAGATCTACATTGCAGCTGGTGAGATTTATGGCAATGATAGGAGACTTGCACCGCTAAGAGCGGCGTTTCCCCGAATTGTGAGTCAATTCTCTTAGTTATGCACCGCTTGTGGTTCTGAAACACTTTATGGCAAAATTGTGCTATCCTGGCTATCCTGGTTTCATAAGGAATCTTTGTCAGAACTGTGCTTACAAAGATAATTATTGATAATTTTTTTTGTTACTAATATAAACAAGCTAATTACTGATATGATTAGCGGGCAAGCCTTTTGTGATGTGGAAAATTATGGGTCTCATAGATCCCATCCACATTTGACCCGACTCTAGAATATTCATCCCCTTCATATCTATCTGTGTAGTTACCTTGTGCTTTGTTTAAACTTTGAAGGTAAGCTTCTTAACAGGAAAATCTTGTCTTTGTGTTTGTTTATTTCAGCTGAAGAAAGAAACACTTCTCGCACCAGAGGAGTTGCAACAATTTCAGAATCATTCGTCTCAAATGGCTGCTTTGGATTTTATGGTTGCGGTAGCCAGTAATACTTTTGTCCCTACCTATGATGGAAACATGGCAAAACTTGTTGAAGGTCACCGTAGGTATGTGACAATCTCACCAGATGGATTTTGTTTTATTGAGTAACAAATGTAGGCTCCTAATTACATGTCGTACAGGTATCTTGGTTTCAAGAAAAGCATCTTGCTAGATCGGAAAAAACTTGTCGAATTATTAGATATGCATTTAAACGGGACACTTTCATGGCATGAGTTCGCACTTTCTGTAAGATCCGTCCATGAGAGAAGAATGGGACAGCCAAGTCGGCGATTAGTTATCCTGGATAAGCCAAAGGAAGAAGACTATTTTTATGCAAATCCTCAGGAGTGCCTCTGCGTGGGAATGAATTGTGATGACTTGCTAAACCCTGGTAACTTAACTAAACCTAGGTGACTGCAACTGCAAGCCGTCAAAAGCTGGAATCAGCTTCCACGGAATTGTTTGAGAGCGGTCGACAGTCCATGTTGCTTTCATATTAGTAAGCATGCAGCAATGTACACACACAGATAAGAGTTTTGTAGGAAATGCATAAAGAATGCACTCGAGTTCCCAATTTGGGCGTCAACAAAGATACGTGGTATTCATTTGTTCCCATTCATCAAATCAATGTCCATATATTTATTTGTTTTGCTTTGTTTTTGAAACTTCAGATTAATTCAATACTGTTCAGTTCTAGAATTTCATAATTAAAATCAGATGGGGTAAGAATTTGTAGTCATGAGAAGGGGCACTGATGGTGCAGTTAACTTCCGGTTCCCAAACAATGAAAGAATCATCACATGCTTTTTCCAGGTTTCACCAAACGTAGCAATTTTAGTAATACAAATATTTTAACTGTTACAATTATGCACACAGGATGCCTGGTGTTTCAATATTGGTAGGAGTAGCTCTGCTGGTACGTCAGCCATAAAAGTACAATAAGCAACACAAATGTCTTAATGGGATCCATTGTTCAAGTAAAAATGCTTCCTCATCCTCTTCAGGGAATTCTCAGTACTTTTGCCATCGATTTGTAACAAGAACTTCCACTACTCCCAGAAGATGATGTCTCCTAGCTCCCCGGAAAGTCCAAGATCCTTCAGCCTTCTCTCTTGGTAGTACTCCAAAATGTCTAGTTCTAATTCTCTATCCTTGAAAATACTATCAATGTGTTGCAGCACCTTCTTCTCCCCTGCTCTGATTCCAACTGCAATCGCCAGCCTTGGATTGAGTTCTGATTCTTTTAACCTCTCATCCTGCAAAGAGCGATTTGTGAGAAGTTGTTACAAGTCTAGTTCAGACCTCAGAAATAACTGATCACCATTTCACATACTACTGCAAGACTTCACTAAGGTACCTTGCATGGAGGATAGAAAGTTTAGAAACAAACCTCTTCAAGGGTGGTGGGATACGAAGAAAGAGCAGATTTGCAGGCATCTCTAACTACTCTGCATATGAGCTCCTCATTGGCACGGCTCACAGGCAGGTCAAGAAATTCCCAGACAGAATTTCTGAATACAGATTCCAAGAGGAAAGCATCGGTTCCTCCGAGAGCTACCAGCCGCAGGTACGGAAGCATTTTTTCTGGAAGTGAACAGTCCAAAAATATGTCGAAGTATGCAGTCTCATCCATACCATTTGATTCAGCTATGTCCAGCTTGTCCCCATAAAATGGGTCTGACTCTGATATCTGCAATGTCAAGGTGAAGGCATTCCGATTTGCCTTTGACTCTATGAATCCGTAGTCTAAAGCTAACTCAGCATTGCTCTTGTTTATATCATACTGGATGTAAACCTGTTGAGAATCGCACAATTGTTACATCTACCCATTCATAGCATTCAAGGATCATTAGTCCTCTATCTAAGTGATGTTCTTTACCTGCTCTCCGGCCTTGACAGAAAGTGGGCTTTTTATAGCAAACAGATAATCCCAAGAGAAAAGACCTGCTGCTCCTTTGATCTCATATGCATGCTCTTCTGTAGTTACACTTGAGCTGTGGTTAATCTTGAAAAGAAACGAAACAATTTATATCAGGATAAAACAATTCATATTAGAAAATTTGATTATATGTTTAACAAGAGTTCATCAGCTTACAAAGTCTGCGAATGGGATCAAAACAAGACTTTGATTACGGAGGCGCGAGAATGCCCGAGATCTCAGTATACCAAATGCCCAAAAAAAGTCATCCAATGTGATAGGAGAAGGGAAAAGCTGCTTGTTAGGAAGGATGATTTCTTGTTCCACAATCTGAAACTCACTCTGCACATACTCTTTGACACTCATTGTTGTGCTCAAAAGTTGAGTTCCTGCCAAACAACCTCAATCTATCATATTCGAACCATGAACCGCAACAACCAAGAAAAGTTTACTATAATCTCCAACATCAGTTTACTATGTACATTACTAGAAACACGCCCATCAAACTCCTCAACATTATAACATCTTCATTTTAAGTCTCAGTTAACAACTTCAAGATTACATTTTAACACCAACATGAAGCCACAAACTTGATCTCACTACACAATTATAATTTCCACAAATAAATTCAACTAACCTTGAAGCTCATCAAGCTCCTCTTCTGACCTGCACTGAAACCATCAACAAAAACACTCTTATCAACCCCACAATCTCAAACCTCCATAAACGAACCGTACAGATCAAAACTTCAGTAAACGACAATTAGCCAAACCCACCAGAACACAGGCGAATCAGTAGTCTCAGGAAGAATATCAAAGTAAAGCTTCCACTTGGAATCGTCTCTACTCTTCTCTCTAAGCAAAAACAGAGCCACAGACAACCAAGGCTTCAACCCACCGCACACATTTCCAATCTCCGAGGCTGACACAGCATCCGGGCTTATCCACAGCCTCTTTGGGACCTCCAGAACAACCTCGTTTCTGGCAATGTCTCTCTGAGCCACGAGTCCCATGCCTTCAGGGACCAAAGCTGGTTTCGCAAGTGTCTTGCCGGAGACTACACCCTCGTCCCGGAGCCACTGCCAGAAGGTCTGCACCGCCGGAGGGAGTGAGGTGTCGCATTGGGGGACAGAGAGTGAGCTGGTGACCCGAAAGGGAAGAGCTTTAGTGTTGTTGAGATGAAGGGTTGGTCGTTTTGATAAGGAACATGGGTGTTTGAGTTTTGGTTTGAGATGAGAGGAGAGGAAAGCGGAGGAGGAAGAAGATAGAGTGAAGAGTGTGACTTCCATATTGGGTTGAAGGAAGTGTTTGGTCTTGGTTGATTTATACTCATATAGCTTCTGCTCGTGGATAGGATAATAGAAATTGCTATGCAGTTGAGTTTAAACGTTTGATCATCTGCTAATGGATAAGAGGTCTTGAGATATTTCAAACTTAGTACATGGCATATTGGGCAAATGATCCTTGAAGATAATACAATATATATTACGGAAGGTGAAAATCTCTTAATAATGCTTGGCAAAAGAAAATACTCTTAATAATGAGATGAGAAACGAATACAAAGATTTGGTTTCTACTAATTTCTAGATTAAGTGAAAAAAATCTACTGCCACAATCAAATCACATAATATGCCTCACCTCTATCTCTATGCATTTTTGTTTTTTGGTTAACCCTCCATCTCTATGCATAGTAACATTGGTTTACGTACAATAGAGGCATAAAACAATGGCCAAACTCGATCGATCGCCTTACCCTCGGGGATGATCATGTGGTACATGTGCACCGCACAAGTTTTTCTCCCCCATCTCAGAATTGTTTGAGTCATGGTACATGGTAAAAGCTGCGTGCATATATGTTCCTCTTTTTTGGTAAGGATAAAACTGATAAAACTCGGCAGCCTCGAGTTCAGTCGTGATCACCGGATTGCCATCACTGTCATTGGAGAAGAAAACTTGAAAAACAGCTACACGTTCATTCCCATGCTCGCAGGAAACCACCAACCAAATACGGCCACCATCCAACTTCCCCATGAAACAACCCATAACACGCAAAAAAGGACAGAAAATCGTCTGAAGCTCATTTAGGACTCGAATCAGCTTGGGGATACCATTCGCATCCAACTGATAAACAGCGAGCTCATTTGTCCAGTAAGAGTTTTTACTGTGTATTATACCGATTAGAAAGCCCTCAGATTCTACGACAGCTCTAAACACAACCGGCCGGTCCTTGTGTTCCTCCGGCCAATGCTCCCATTTTTGTTTGTGAGTGTCAAAGAGGTATACACCCCTCCTCCAATAGCTAATTACGAAATAGTGACCCCAAGTACAGTGTTGATCGAAAGTGCAACCATCATTACATTGTGGGGGACGGGGGAGCTCTTTCCAGAATTGTTGAAGGGGATCGAAAACCTTGAATAGGGGTGGTTGATGATCAATATCTTTCTCATCGCCCGAGTATTTCATCTTGGCGAAAACATATATTTTGTTCTCAAGGGTGAAAACTATAGGATCAACCAAGGTCTCTGGATTTACTAATCTCGGATCAATTATCTTCCTTGGAATAGTACGGTCGTCGTTGAGACTGATGGTTGGACCACCAGAAGCATCAGGATCCAAGGAAAAAACATCTAAATTGGGCACCCAAGAATTATCATGCCGATGTACCTTTTCACGCGAACGCTCATCAAAATTATTTATTTCACCGTCAACGGAATTGTCATCATCATCATCAGAATCATTGCTTTTAGGGTGACTCCATCTTGTGGATTTCCCCCCTAGCATGTACAGTTTGGAATCCACAAGAATAGGACTCATTCGCAGCGGAATAGGAGTATTTGGAGTATATTCGTCGTCGACATCAGGATAATAATCATGCACAACTTCAAACCCCCTAGGCTTTGGAGAATTCCTTTTGCAGAATCTATCAAAATTTAGACGGCATATTCGACGCTCGGTCATCAAGTACAAAAACCAAGCCTTCTTCAGCGCTGGTGCTTGCATCGCCATCTTAGTTCAATGATTGTAAAACGTTTAATTGGCAGGCCTCTGTAGCGAAACCCTAGCAAAAAAGATTGATAGGAATCGATGCTGAGTGAGGTTATAGGTCTATATATACGCACACTAGCTCATACAATCATAACAGAGTGGAAATCCCAAAATAATCTCCGAAGTTGGGGTAAATACAGATTCCCAATTTGCAACAGTATATGACACTGGATTACAAAAAAAAAACATATATATATATATTATGTTTTTCAAAAATTTATATTATGAAACCAGAAAACATTGGTTCTGGTCCTCACACTTGCAAAGCTAGTTGAAGTGCTTGTTTATTTCATCAATCGTATCACAGTTATGTACCAACGAACTGAACGAAGTAAAAGTGTTTCTGTTACACACGTACACTATTCTATCGGGGCGACTGAAATCATAGAATAGTAGCCAGGTTGAGGTGCAATTGTGACATGGAGTAGTAGGATGAGTACGACTGTTGGCGTGAATCACGGAGGGGATTGTGGGATCGTTGCTTTCAAAAATATATACTTTCTGATTATATATATAGGACATCAATATGTATAGATTGATTAAGAAAGTTCAACATATTTTTCCACTTGGTATCAGAACATTACTCTGTTTTTCCTGGGTTTATTTTTCTCTGCAGTGTGCGAGCTCGTCAGCCGAGCTTTCTATCACCATATCTCGGAGCACAGTCCATCTTCCGACGTCAGCAAGCTGGTAGCAAAGTCAGAATACCCGACTCGGAACCGCTCCAAGCTCCCTCGGAACCGCCAAGCTCCCGCCGATAAGCTCAGCTCACCCGCGCGTTGTAATAACCCTAGATTTTAAAACAATATGTGAATTGTTTTGAATTCTATTAAGTTTTGGAATTTCAAATAAAATGAAACTTATTGTTTGCGATGTTTTGAAACGAAAAACGGAAACGTTTTCGGAACGTTTATTAAGAAAAACTTTACGTTTCCGAACGATTTTATCGACTTTTATTCCGTTGCTCGGTTGTGAAAACTTCCTTCACGAAAGTTGTAGAGCTCGTCGATACGAGTTCGAGAGTATGTGACGCGTTCTACTCGGACGACGTACGTAAAAGTTATTAACGACGGAAGTTAGTTTCCGATTTTGGGAGGGGGTATAAAAGGAAATTGTTTTAGTTAGGGTTCCCATAATTGGAAACCCTTTCGTTCCACTCTCTCCCCCGCCTCCCTCGGTTCTCTCTCTCTCTCACCCGACCCTTCTCTCTCTTTCTCTTCCTTCCGAATCGTTCTCTCCCCCGACCCCCACCTCCAGCCCGGCGTGTCGACCACCGCCGACGCAGAGAGCACCGTGCTACCCTCCATAGCCGACCCAGAGGTCGACGCACTCACGCACGCAGCGTCGGAGCTCCACCACGGCGTCAAGGTCCTGCAATTCCACCGAAACCTTCGCGAGCTCTCCGGCGACAATCCGACGATCCAAGAACGTGATTGAGGTGAGGGTTAGCCTAGGATGATTGTGGTGATGCTTGTTGAGTTTTTTTGTGGTTGTTTTGAGTTGTTTAGAGGGAGATCGGAGGATGAAGTTTTGGGTGAGATGCCGCCGCCTTAGGCGGCGCGTGTGGGCGAGTAGAGGGGGCTAGGCACGGTGTGAGGCCGTGGGAAGGCAGAGGGAAGGAAGAGGGTGGTTTTGGAGGCGGCGGTGGCGTGATACGCGCCGTGGTTAGCCTCGGCGCGTGGGCCCCACGCGCGGCCGGCCGGAGGTAGCGCGTGTGCCACACGCGCCGCCGTGTGAGGCGGTGTAATTAGTTTTGACTGAAGGGGTATTTTGGTAATTTACTGTATACGGTAAATGTAAATGTAATTTTTATTTACTACGGTAAATATAATTAAATTTTACCTTCGGTAAATGTAAATATAAATTACTTTCAGTAAATGTAAAAAGTAATTTTGTAAAAGGGTAATTTAGTAAATTTTATTTACTGAATTTGTATTTACATTTAAATCGTACGTATACGTACAGAAATACGTATTAAATATTTATACGTACAGAAATACGTATTAATATTTATACGTATAGAAATACGTATTAAATATTTTATACGTACAAAAATACGTATTAATATTTATACGTACAGAAATACGTATTAATATTTATACGTACAGAATTACGTATTATTATTTATACGTACAGAAATACGTACATAATAATTATACGTACAGAAATACGTATATATATTATTTATACGTACAGAAATACGTATATAGTACTTATACGTACAGAAATACGTATATAGTACTTATACGTACAGAAATACGTATTAATTGAGTATTGTACAGTAACCGTGAATAGTGAACAGTAATTTCGTAAAACCGAAAATTGCTGAACAGTAACCGATTATTACTGTTTCGGCATTTAAAGGTTTACGAATCGATTCTAAATGCTTGTCTTATCTTTTTAAGGTGATCGCTAAATCGAGGAAAGGAATTATCATCGGAAATTGTGGATTTACGCTCGAGTCTATAAGGTGAGTGAAATCTCACTGAATTACGAATCTATCCTCGTGGTGATTCAACATTTTTGCAAGTGTGTTTATCAAATGAATTACAACATGTATATAATTTAGTGGACTACATATATACCGTATAATGGTAATAAGTACATATATATATATAGTTCATTAAATTACGTACTGTTATTAATTCATTAACAATAGTCATTTCGGTGACGGAAAATTTTGCATGAGTATGTGATTTGAATGGTACAATATGATGTGAGAATATTGTACGTAATTCTTCAGGTGTTTATGAAATATGACATGTATAGGATATAGTGGACTATGTATATATTGTATAAATGGTAATAAATACGAATATATATAGTTTGCTATATAATATACTGTTATGATTTTTATTGTGGTGATATCGTGAAAGTTTTAAAACGTACAATATGATGAGTGATTATTGTACATGATTTATCACGGAGAATGTTAAAAAAATTGTGATTTGTCTTCGGACGTGATGTGTGGTACAATATGATGTGTGATTATTGTACGTGACTTTTAACATTGAGATTGTTAAAAATGTGAATTGTCTTCGGACCTGACTTTTGGTACAATATGATGTGAGATTATTGTACGTGTTTGGCAAGTCGGAACCTAGCCTTTGGCCGGGCGAAAGTTACGATACAGTTAGAGCTCTAGTCTGTCTGCCTTAGTACTGCATGCGAGGTAACGGGTGGTTATCTGCTCATGGGTACTCGGTGTATTTTGGATGTTGGGTAGCGGGTGGCTATCCAATATCAACGGTGTATTACGAGAGGGGTAACAGATGTGTACCAGCGTTCTTGGTACCCGTATTATAAATGCATTGGGTAACCAGAAGGGTTACCTAATTTCCTCATGAACGTTTTATTTCATATTTCTTTGGGTCAACCAGATGGGCTGACGAGTGACTCATGAGGGCATTTATATTTGTTGTTTTGTGATCTTTCGTATATTTTGATATGGGAATTATATTTTGATTTTACTCATACGAGCTGTAAAGCTTACCGGGTTTGTGTTTACAATCCCGGTGCACCAATTCGATGGTGTAGTGGATGACTCCGCAGGTGTAGATTAGCGGGAATTGACGGACCGCTCAGAGGACTTGAAGTGATTTACCTCCAACTTGTGTGAGGATTTTGTGTGACTATTTTGTGAGAGATTGTGAGGATTATTACATTCCAACTTACGTAATGTAAATTATAAATTTGGGTTGTAATAATTGGTTTTCTGAGTTGTATTGATAACTCAGTGATGATCCGCTGTGCACTTAAATGATTCCGATTTTATTGAGATTATTTTGTGTTTAACGACTTTAGAATTTTGAGTTTTTAAGCTCGAAATTTTGGGGCCGTTACACGCGTTCTCCCGCCGATAAGCTCTGCTCACCTCGCGTGCCACCCCGCCGAGCTCCTCTCCGATCAGCTCAGCTCGAACCGTCGCGTTCTCCCGCCGATACGCTCTGCTCCATCCTTGTTCTGCCGGTCTCCGGTCTCCCTCGACAACATCTCCTTCTGCCGCTGCAACCTTTGCACCACAGGCGCCGCTGCAAGCTCTCATCCACGGGAACCGCCGCATCAAGCTCTCTGTTGACATCGCCGGTGAAAGTCTGGCCGAATCGCCCGTTGAAATCGCCGCTGGCTCCGGATTTGGATCCGATCTGCCCGATCCGACCCAGCTACGACCCGCCCGTATTTGACCTGACCCGGAGCTGATCCGACCTGGATCTGACCCGATTCAGACGAACCAGACCCGACCTGGCCCAGAATTGGTATTTTTGATTGTCATTGTAGGTTCACTGACAGTGCGCGTGCACCCAAGACATGTTTATATCGGTTTTTTTATAACAATACCCACCGCATCCATAGCTGGTCGTGGCAAAATTGGTATGGCTTTAAATATTTCTAACTTTGTTGGTTTTGATACATGGATTATTGATTTGGGTGCGTCTGATCATATGACTTATGACATATCTTATTTTACCATATTGTCTCCTCCACTAGTACCCTATGTTACTAATGCTAATGATGAGGCGTTTCCCGTATTAGGGAAATGGTCAGTTCGTATTACTCCCACAATAGAGCTTCACAATGTGCTCTATGTACCTGCTTTATCTCATCATTTGATATATGTTCCCCAATTAAATGCTGACGCTAAATGCTCTGTGACATTTTTTCCCATGTATGTGATATTTCAGGATCTTCTCACCGGGAAGTTAATTGGTCGGGGTTATCTGAGGGGTTGGTTGTTTCATCTGGATCAGACATATGCGGGGGAGAAACCAGGGGCACAGTCTCGGACCGCTTTAATCTGCACTTCTGACAAGTTAAGTGAAGTTTGGTTATGGCATCGTCGTTTAGGGCATCCATCTTTTAGTGTTATGAAAAAATCTATGCCTACTTTGTTCATTAGTGTGGATGAGTCACTTTTACGTTGTGAGACATGTGTTTTAGGTAAGAGTCATCGATCTACTTATTCCCCTAGTACTTCAAATAAACATATTCTTCCTTTCGAATTGATTCATTCTGATGTTTGGGGACCATCCAAAGAGTCTACTGTGTCAGGAATGCGGTATTATGTGTCATTTATTGATGATTCCACCCGTCTTTCATGGATTGTTCTCCTTAAAACTAAAGATGAGGTTTTTCCCGCTTTTCAAGCCTTCTATACCACTGTCCAAACACAATATAATGCCACAGTTAGAGTTCTTCGTTCTGATAATGGGGGGAGGAATATGTGAATCATGTCTTTCAGGAGTTCCTTAACACACACAGAATTGTTCATCAGACAACGTGTCCTTATACACCTGAGCAGAATGGCGTTTCTGAAAGAAAAAATCGTCACTTACTTGACATGGCTCGGTGTATTCTTTTTAGTGCCCATATGCCCAAATACCTTTGGGGTGATGCTGTCATAACTTCCGCCCACCTCATTAATCGTCTTCCCTCTCGTGCCCTTCAGGGAAAAGTTCCATATGAGGTGCTTGCATCTCATGTCTCCTTACCCTCTTTTCATAATCTTCTTGCCCGTGTTTTTGGTTGTGTTGCTTTTGTTCATCTTCTACATCACCAGAGATCTAAGTTGGATGCCCGGGCCGTTAAATGTGTGTTTTTTGGGTATGGAGGACATCAAAAAGGGTATCGGTGCTATCATCCGCCTACCGGGAAGTACTATGTCACTATGGATGTTACTTTCTTTGAGGACATGAGCTATTTTGCCTCTTCCGATACTGCTCTTCAGGGGGAGACTTCATATTTTGAAGAGCTGTATCATAGAGACGGGGAGATAAGTAAGCCAGTAGATATGGTGACAGGTTCTATTGAGATTACCAATATGTCAGCTAAACATGCACCACCGGATGATTCCGGCGGTGAAGTCACTCCAGAAATTCAGGTACCAGCAGATGACAACACAACTGCCCTCATGTCTCTTTACTACTGTTTCTACATTTGACCAATGCTCTCCTGGTACAGAAGATCACTCATCTGAGGTTAGTCATTCTATTGAGACTAATACTAGTGAGGCTAATAGTAGACAATATGTCTTGCCAAATAGGTCTACTCGGGGTCAGCCAACAAAAAAGTATGAACCTACCCTTCATGCTAAAACTAAGTATCTTGTGGCAAATTTTATGTCTACCAAAAGATTGTCTAAGTCATATGAATCATTTGTGAATCAAATATCTACTGTATCAGTACCTAACAAAGTGTAGGATGCATTAAGAGATCCAAAATGGAGGAAAGCAATGGAGGAAGAGATGGAAGCATTACAAAAGAACAATACTTGGGATCTTGTATCTCCACCACACGGCAAGAAGACTGTGGGATGTCGTTGGGTGTTTATAGTGAAGCATAATCCAGATGGGTCAGTAAGCCGGTATAAAGCACGCCTAGTAGCAAAAGGGTTCACCCAGACATATGGCATAGACTATGATGAGACATTTGCACATGTTGCAAAGATAAACACTATTCGGGTATTGCTCTCTTGTGCTGCTTGCTTAAACTGGCCACTTAGACAGTTTGATGTTAAGAATGCATTCCTTCATGGAGAACTTACAGAAGAAGTGTACATGGATCTCCCGCCGGGGTATGCGGCCGCTTCTCCAAATAACTCCGTATGCAGATTGAGAAAATCTTTGTATGGTCTTAAACAGTCACCTCGTGCTTGGTTTGGAAGATTCTCACAATTCATGAGGAAAATTGGCTATATGCAGAGTAATTCAGACCACACATTATTTCTCAAACACCAACAAGGGAAGGTAACAGCCCTAATCATATATGTTGACGATATAGTAGTTACTGGTAATGATACTATTGAGGTAGACAGATTACAAAAGCAGCTAGCCACAGAGTTTGAGATGAAGGACCTAGGTACACTCAAGTACTTCTTGGGCATTGAGGTAGCCCGGGGAAGTGATGGTATCTATATGTGTCAGAGAAAGTACATCCTTGATCTACTAACGAAGACATGTATGTTAGATTTCACTCCAATTGATACTCCTATTGAGCAGAACCATCGGTTAGCAGAGTACCCAGATCAAGTGCCCACTGACAAGACTCGTTATCAGAGGTTAGTTGGACGCATGATTTATTTGTTACATACCAGGCCAGATGTTGCGTATGCAGTAAGTGTGGTGAGTCAGTTTATGCATAATCCGAGTGTGAATCACATGGATGCTGTTGTGAGGATTTTGAGGTACTTGAAGTCAGCTCCAGGGAGAGGAGTAATGTTTTCTAATCACAACAATATCCTTGAGATTTATGGCTTCACAGATGCAGATTGGGCTGGAAATATTACAGATCGGAGATCCACATCAGGGTACTTTACCTTTATTGGAGGTAATCTTGTTACGTGGAGGAGTAAGAAACAAAATGTGGTAGCTCGATCTAGTGCTAAAGCAGAATACAGAGGTATGGCTCAGGGAGTGTGCGAATTGTTATGGCTTAGAAATTTGCTATAAGATTTGGGTATTAAGCCTCAGTGTACTAAGCAGCTGTACTGTGACAACAAGGCAGCCATTGATATCTCCTAGAATCATGTGCAACATGATCGTACAAAACATGTGGCAGTTGATCGTCATTTTATAAAGGAGAAACTAGACACAAAAATCATCAGTTTTCCTTTTGTTCCTACAAAAGAGCAACTTGCCGATATGCTCACAAAGGGAGTGTCTAAAAAGGCATTTTATGATTCACTTAGCAAGTTGTGCATGATTGATATGTATGCGTCAACTTGAGGGGGAGGTGTTGGCGTGAATCACGGAGGGGATTGTGGGATAGTTGTTGTCAAAAATATATACTTTCTGATTATATATATATGACATCACTATGTATAGATTGATTAAGAAATTTCAATATAATGACTTGTTAATTAGGAAGAGTAAAGCAAAATCGAACACACGTACTTTGGACTTTTGGAGAGAAATTTTCATGTACCAGAAGTTTAACCCCAGATAGCTAGCAATCGATGAACCAATTGACAGAGATGTAAGAGGGGCCGCGACCTAGATATAAATCCTAACAAAGCTAGGTCGACGTGATGTGTCTTCATGAGGTGTCTTTCCAATAAAAATTATTAATCCTTGATTCTTAACGAACAGATCTAAGCCTTTTATTATATGATCAAAGAACTCAACTAAAAGCATAGTATTACACTTAATAGGGCTTTTGATATAGGGACTTAGGGAGTAGAATGTGAGAGACGAGAAGTTGCGATCGTCATTGCTCTACTTCTCCAGCTCATGTTGAGGCCAATGGCCCTTGAAGATGTACGAATATCTGAATTGAAAAACATAGATTTGGTAATAGATATGTATTGATATCAATTAGGCATCAAGCATAAATGTAGCGAACTCGGTCAGATGGGTCAGTGCCAGTGTGCCACGAGGCCCACGATTAAATGTAGCAACCTTGGATCCATATTCTATAATACAGTAGAGGCAGCAACAGTGGGCAAACTCGCATTAACATGATCAGGCGAGACTATTTCTCCTCAATCTCACTATTGTTTGAGAGTGATGGTACATAGAAAAAGTTGAGTACAATATCTTAATTCTTGCACCAAGCCAATAGAAACACGCACTAAAAGAAATTAATTACAATACAACAAAATGAAAGGAAAAACAAAATTGCGTTTATTATTATTTGTGAAGAATGTTGATTGAATCGACCAATATATCATGGAGCACTGGTGAAAGCCGAGGTAATTATAGGTCTATCGGCCGCAAACTGAAAAAAATCTGCAGCCTCAAGATCTGCGCAGAGTACTTCATTTCCAATTATGTCATTTGAGATGAAAACACGAAACACTGCTACACGCGCATGCCAAGATTTCATACTATCCTGCGCAGAATACACCAGCCACATACGGTCACCGTCATATTTACCAAGAAAACAGTCGGAAATAAGTGAACAAGAGCTAAATATCTGTTGCAGCTCGTTTAGCACCGTCAGGTGTACGGGAATCCCATTCGGATCCAAGTGATATGTAACAAGTTCTTGGCGCTTATAAGGTATGCCAATCAAAAATCCCTTGAATTCTGTCACAACCCTAAAACCCTCATCAAGAGTTGCACTCATATTCTTGGCGTCCTCCCATTTCTGTTGGTGAGTATCAAAAATGTATGTACCACGGTTCTTCTTCTTCTTTTTCTTTGCCTCAGTGCGGATAATGAGCTTGTGGCCCCAAGAGAAGTAGTTACACACATAGGGCTCAATGTCACGTAATAATATTTGATAGCATGGAGGATGAGGAAGGTGTTTCCAAGATTGTTTGAGGGGATCAAAAACCTTAAAGAGTGGTGGATGATCATGATCATTTAGTTCTTCAGCGTCCCCCAAGTATGGTCTTTTTGCCAGAACATAAATCTTGTCATCAAGAGTGGTAGTGATAGGAATGGTCTTGGTCCGTGGATCAATCAACCTGGGAATAGAACCTTCACATTGGCAGAGGGTGATAGAAGGACGACCTTCTTCTGTGTAATTGAAGGCATATATATCTAAGTTGGGCATTGCGAAACATCTCCCATGTGCATCACTATGGATTCTTCCATCAAGTCTTCGACCTCCAACCAGATACACTTTTGATCCCACAATTATATGCCTCATTGTACTGGGAATTGTACTAGGGCAACCTTCTGGATATATATCTCGTACAACTCCAAATTTAGACATAAAAGTAGAGCTCCTCCTTTTGCAGAATTCAGTAATGTTTAGACAGCAAAGTCGATCGCCCATATTCAAGTACAAAAACCATTCTTTAGTTTTCAGATGGTACATGGCAGAAGCTGAGTAAACTGGGGTGGTCTCCTCGGCACCTTGCAACTCAACAAAATCCGCAGCCTCAGTATCTAACGAAAACACCTCAATACCAGCATGGTCATATGACATGGAAATTCGAAACACTGCCACCCCAATACAAGAAAATCCTTGGACGTTGTCCTTGCCATAATAGACCAACCACATCAGATTACCATCACATTTACCCAAAAGCATCTCAGGGTTACTTAACAAAGGACGACGTGGAAACATTCCATTAACCTCGTGTAGCACCTGATGCCGCTGAGGCTTCCCCTTCACGTCCAACTTATAAGCAACAAGCTCAACTTTATTTTCTCTCGAACTCTGCCCAGAAATTAAAAAGCCATCATCAAATTCTACAGTAGCGCTAAAATTAAATGAGTAATCCCTATAACAATACGGTTCGCCCTTTGTAGAATCGACCCATCTCTCTTGGTGAGAGTCGAAAACGTCGGTTTGATGGTATGTATGAATCAAAAGCTTGTGACCATAAGAAACATCGTAGCACACACTACCCCTATCATCATTGTCGACGGGAGGCTGAGGTAGTTGTTTCCAGAATTCGTGAAAAGGATCAAAAACCCAAAACAGTTGTTGCTCTTGATCTCTGCCGACTCTGCGGAATGAATATCCCGGCACTCCAAGAACATAAATTTTCTCCTCGAGGGTGAACACTATAGGGTGATTACCATCCATCAACCTGGGTGCGGCAGTTTTGTCGCATATACGGAAGGATTTACGTTCATCAGTGGGATCAAAAGAATAAACATTCGATTCACAACTTCCATCCCCGCGGTGGTTCTCGATCATCATATACAGCTTGGAATTAAGAACAGTCATACAATCTATTTTTCTGTTACGAAGATTTTCACCTGGACGATGGCGGTTTGGATAATTCAAAACTGGAACTACTTCAAACTTAGGCTTGGAGGAGTGCCTTTCGACGAACTCTTTGAGATTTAGGCCAAAAAGTCGGTCGTTCATATTCAAGTACAAAATCATATCCTTCTTCATCGACATGTTTCAGTGTTGGAATAGATGACAAAGGAGTGTTTTGATCATTAAAGTTTGGTGTAAGGTTTGTCAAGGATGGCCCCCCTCACTTATATACTTAGTCGAAGTATTGTTTATTATTTCTTTTTGCAAAGCGATATATTAAATAATTATCTAACAAATAAAATACTATTAAGCATTCTAAATCAGAGATGGATTTGGAGATAAAATCCTCTACCAGCAACTTCGAATTATACGTGCAGATCTGGAGTAACAAATTAAAGATTCCCAATCATATAGGAAAATCAAATATCTCTTCCTGCCAAAATAATCTCCGAACAATCTATCTAATAAATAAATCACCTTTGCATAGGGATCCTTGATTCCTTGTACAACCCACTACAAATCAAAAATATAGGAGAGATCTGAATCATAGTGAGGTCACGGAGGAGTCCAACTTCTTCCCAACCCTAACCCATGTGTCATGATCCCGAAATTCGAATATGAAACTCGACTTTAAAGTTATGAAAAACTCTAAAATAATCTTAATAAATCGAAATCATTTTATTCGTCACAGCGGATCATTACTGAGTTCATGGTACAACTCAGTCGAATTGATTATTACAAACTAAATTTATAATTCAAACATTATACCAAATGGAAATGTAAAAATCCTTTAAATCCTCACCACAAGATAAAATAAGACAACTTCGAAGTCTTCAGAGTCGTCCGTCGATTCCGCTAATCCACACATGCGGAACCATCCCCTACATCATCGAATAAGTGCACCGGGACTGCAAAACACAAACTCGGTAAGCTTTGCAGCTCGTATGAATAAAACAACAAGATAACATGTATAGTAATACGAGAATAAATATGGAAACATCCAATTATGAATGTACTCATGAGTCAAAGGACGACCCATCTAATTGTCTAATAATATTTGAAAATATAAGTGCTCATGAGAAATCAGACAACTCATCTGTTTACCCAATTATCACATGTTATAATACGGGTACTCATGAGACCCAGGTACTCATCTGTTACCCCACATGCAGTACACCGCCGGGCATTGGGGAACCCATTTGTTACCTCTCATGTCAGTACACCGGCAGACAGACTAGAGCTCTAACTGTATCGCAACTGTCGCCCGGCCAATGCTAGGTTCCGACATGCCAACACGTCTGAAGACCACAAAAACGTTTTAACATAACTCAAGTTAAAACCACGTACAAAACAATCATCACATGTTATTGTACAAAATCAAGTGACATGCTCAAATAAATAAATATCAATGCTCCAAATGAACTTATTTTGTAAGCGGTAATATGACAGTATAAAATATAGCAACCCATATATATGTATCGATTTTACCAATTATACACACACACAACCCATTATATCATATACGTATCCTTGTTCAATCATTTTTAATAAGTGTAATTATGAATCTCCGCTAAGGGTAGATTTGTCATTTTGAGATTTTACTCACCTTATGATAATGAGCGTAATTTCCACAATTCTGCAACTTAATCCTCTACTTGTTGTGTCAATTACCTAGATTGCATAAGATGTTATTAGAAACGTTGCGTAAAATCTCAAATGCCGAAACAGTACCAATGTTTTACTGTTAAGCAATTTTCGGTTTTTACGTAATTATTGTTCACGTATATACTATTCACATATTTCTGTACAAGTACATACTATTTACATATTCATGTACGAGTACATACTATTTATATATTCTTGTACGAGTACATACTATTCATGTATTCATGTACATCCATGTACTATTCCATCGTAAATACTGTCTCAGTAAATAATAATTACTTATTTACCCTTCAGAAATTATTTTACAATTACGGTATGTAAAATAATTTTACATTCACCGTACGTAAAATAATTTTGCATTTTATGTACGTAAAATAATTTTACATTCACCGCACAGAAAATCACTTTTTTACAAAAAAAAATTATTGTTCACGCGCCACCTTCGGCGATCTCGCGTGGCGCTCACGCGCCTCTCCACAGTGGCAACGCGTGGAGCTCACGGGCCGCTCGAACTGGCACGCGTGGCTTGCCCACCGCCGCCCAAAACCCCTCATTTCCTTCCCTTCTTCCCTTCCACGGCCCAAGGCCTCCTCCTGCACCCCGCACCCTCTCTCACGCGCCGCCTAAGGCGGCGGTTCTCCCTATTTCTCCTCCTCCTCGCCCTCCTCCGATTCTCCTAAAAAACTCCACAAATTCACAACAATTTATCTCAATCAATCAAATCAACTAACCTTTACCTAATTCGAGCCTTGGAACTACCAAATTGTCGCCGAAGGAGCTTGTAATAACCCGATTTTTCGGAAAAATTTATTGAATTGTTTTAAATTATAAAGTTTGTGAAATTCATTAAACGTGTTTGTTTCGCTTTGCGACGTCGGAAATCGAAAACGGAACCGATATCGGAAATGTGATTTAGAAAAACGTTACGTTTCCGCGACGTGAGAGTCGACTTTTACTCCGTCACCCGTTTGTGAAAACTTCCTTCACGAAAGTTGTAGAGCTAGTTGTTACGAGTTTGTAGACACGTCACACGTTCTAATCGGACGTCATACGTGAAAGTTATTGACGACGGAAGTTAGTTTCTGATTTTGGAAGTGGGTATAAAAGGAAATTTTTGAAGAGTAGGGTTTCCATTTTCAGAAACCCTTTCTCTCTCACCTCACCCGCTTCCCTCTTCCTTCTCTCTCCCCGATTTCTCTCTCTCTCCCTCAGAAAAATCCACCTCCGGCGATCTCCTTCTCCGGTCGTCCGTGTCTCTCATCGCCTCGCCTCGCTCAAAAGCATCGCGCGACCCTCCGCAGTCGACCCCGAGCGAGACACGCCATCCCACGCCACGTCAGAGCTCCACCAGCAACTCCAAGAATCGGCACAAACTGCCTCCATCCTAGGTGCTTGTCCGGCGACTCTCCGGTGCATCCAAGGCACGGAATTGGTAAGGGTTTGCTTGATTTGTTGGTTTTGTTTGTGGATTTGAGGCGTTTTGGTGGAAGATCGGAAGAGGAGGAGGAGGAGGAGGGGAGGATACCGCCGCCATAGGCGGCGTGTGGGTGCGTGGAGGAGGTAAGAGGCGGCAGGAGGCCGTGGAGGAGGAGAGGAAGGAAAAAGGAGAGGTTTTGGGGCGGTAGTGGCGTGCTACGCGCCGGTCTTAGAGTCAGCGCGTGGGCCCCACACGCTGCCACAGTGAGTAGCGCGTGAGCGCCACGCACCAGAGGTGGCGCGTGAACAGTAATTTTGTAAAAACCAGAAATTGCTGAATAGTAAAATATTATTACTGTTTCGGCATTTAAGGTTTTACATAATGATTCTAAATTCACTTCTTATCTTTTTTAGGTGATCGATACTTCAAGTAAAGGATTTACATTCGGAAACGTGAAAATTAAGCTCGAGATTATAAAGTGAGTAAAATCTCACATTTTAGAATCTACCCTTGTGGAGATTCAGGATTATGCTGAATTATAAAGAATGAAATATGACATGTATATGATATAGTGGAATGTGTTTTGTCTTCGGATGTGTTTATGTCTTCGGACGTGTTTATGTCTTCAGACGTGTTTTTTTTATCTTCGGGCGTGTCTATGTCTTCATACGTGTTTATGTCTTCAGACCAGTCTTTGGACGTGTTGGCATGTCGGAACCTAGCCTTGGCTGGGCGAAAGTTGCGATACAGTTAGAGGTCTAGTCTGTCTGCCGGGGTACTGCATAAGAGGTAACAGTTGTGTTATCGGCTTATGAGTACCCATATTTTTGATATTGGGTAACATGTGGTTGTCCAATGTCGGCGGCGTACTACATGAGGGGTAATGGAGATGTACCAGCGCTCATGAATACCCGTATTATAAATGCATTTGGGTAAACAGAGGGGTTGCCCAACTTCTCATGAGCATATATATTTTCACATTATTAGACAACCAGATGGGCCGTCTAATGAGTCATGAGTGCATTTATAATTGATGTTTTGTGGATTTTCGTATATATTTTTATGCGAGTTGTATTTGTTGTTTTACTCATACGACCTGCAAAGCTTACCGGGTTTGTGTTTACAATCCTGGTGCACCTATTTGATGGTATAGGGGATAATTCCGCATGTGTCGATTAGTGGAAATCGACGGACCACTATGAGGACTCGAAGTTGTTTTTATCTTATTTTGTAGTGAGGATTTGTGTGGATTTATTTGAGGATTTTGTGAGAATTTTTACATTTCCATTATAATGTCGAATTATAAATTTGGTTTGTAATAATCGATTGGACTGAGTTGTATTTTAAACTCAGTAATGATCCGTTGTGACCTTAAACCGATTTTGATTTTATTGAGATTATTTTAGAGTTTTTCATGACTACAAAATTTGAGTTTCATACTCGAAAATTTGGGGTCGTGATAGAGCTTGAGATGACGGCGGAGTCGAGTTTGAGCAGAGGTGAGGCGACGCGCAAATTCGATCTCTAATTTTTTCGCATATGGCACTGGGGGTGAGGATCGGCGTCGAGATGCTATCCTTCGAGCGCTTGCGTCGCCGGAGATGAGAATCGTCAGCGTTGCAGATCGATGGAGGAGTTTCGGCGTGGCGAATGATGGCAAGTGAGGACATGTCCTGCTTAGGGTTTGCTGCGGTCGGGCTTGCGGAGGTCGTGGGAGTGGCGGTGAGAGCCACAGAGGCCAAGGTGTGGGATCTCCGGAGGCGATTTGAGAGAGGGGGAGTCGGGGAGAGAGAGAGAAAAAAGAGAGAGAGAAGGAGGGAGGCGGGTGAGGGCTTTCCGAAAATGGAAACTCTAATCTTTAAAATTCCTTTTTTATAACCTCTTCTAAAATCGGAAACTAACTTCAGTCGTTAATAACTTTCACGTATGACGTCCGATTAGAATGCGTGATGAGTCCACGAACTCGTATCGACGAGCTCTACAACTTTCGTGAAGGAAAATTTCGGAAACGAGCGACGGAGAAAAAGTCGATTCTCACGTTTTTCTGATTTAAATTTCCGAATGCGGTTCCGTTTCAATTTGACATAGTCATGAATTGAAAAAAATACATGATTTAAAGACTTCACAAGTTTTAAAAATACCACCGAATCCTTACAAATTGACCCTGAAAATCAGGTTATTACACCATGTGTACAGGTTCTTAGGGATATATCAAACGTACAACCCCACATGAGGATTTTAATTAATTTTGTAAAAAGTTGTACTTTCTAATATATTTTTTTAAGAAAGACATTAAATTATATTGAACAACCAAAGAAAATACATGGGGAGATGCAATATCATCGAAATAAAGCTAAACAAAACAAAATACACAAGTGCATTTGTAAAAACAATAAAAGATAACAAGATGCATATGAACATCTTAAGGTGACTATAACCAGATAACCAGATGTCACACGACATCGTTGCACTGCATAAATTAAAGCATTGATAGTTTTGAAAAAAAACCTTAGCCAGAACCGTAACCGTAACCGTAACAGGACCGCTCTAAATGGTGTGAAAGGAACATGATATGCGACCCGAGAGACACAGAGGCAATCGAGGGTGTACTCCCCTTGAGATACGTACTTGTAACCGTACAACCACGAGACATTCCCTCGTGATGTTAGCAACCGAACTCCAAGTAACCAGAACTAAGGAATTGGGCAAACAGAAGCCCACAATTGCCAACCACCAGGGTTCCAAATCCGAGCCCAACAGTGAATGGGCCTCAAAGACCAAGCATCAACTAGGCCCAAATTGACCAAAGCCCAAATTGGAGCACCCAAACTACTATGGGAACCCAACCCGGATCTACAACCCACGGAAACTCATGCTTCCAACCGACGGCCACCACTTGCGTCCTCGCCCGGCAACCCAACCATTACCAGAGAAATCAGGATCTTGACCCTAGTGCAGGCCGACACCCATACTCGTCGGTGACCGACACCTGCAACCCGGGACGACAGCCCCACCGTCGCCAAAGGCCGCCCTGCACCACCGAACCACCCTTAAACCTGATGAGACGGTAAGATGCAACACATATAGAATCACTAGCAACCCGATTTGATCGCAGCAACCCCGCACAGGTGCACCCAAGCCCAACCGGCCACAACCATGAATATATCGCACCACCACCAGATCGTGCTTCCCGACGCCACAAGACTATTGCTGAAGACCAAGGAGGTGAACCCGGGTCCCAGATTTGGCGCTTGAAGCTTGCCTCCGACGTTGTCACATCCCGATCGAAATTCTCTGATCTACAAACACCACACAGAGCAAACCTCTGTTCCCTCTACCACTCGTGGCCGCCTTTGAACCCCAAAGAACGATCTAAATTGTGACGCCAACTTCGACCTCCCGGAAGGATGAATCGATGACAGTCGAACTTATTGTGAACGACACTAGGATCGAAAAGGACGCCAATCAAGACGAAGAGGCGGGGCCAGAGTGGACGGGAAACCAATGGAGAAGCCGTCGCATGCCCAACCCTAGAAAGCACTGCTAAGTCTTTTCATTTAGCGTTTTTCTTATTTTATTCTTCTTTATTATTATTTTTTTCTATTCTTCATTGTTATGCTTTCCTCACTCTCAATTTGACTTTTTCTTTAAATACGGCACGATTAAGCTAAAGGAATCACGTACCTCATGGCCAAATTGGGCTACGGAAATCATCTCATGACCAAATTGTGATGATGGAATCACCTCATGGCCAAATTGAGTTGCGAGATTTAGTGGAATTGGAGTGATTATCCGTGATGAGTTGAGTGAAGTTGCGGCTGGTACTTGCTTTCCTTGCAACACTAACTCGGTCACTGAGGCAGAGGCTACTGCCATCCTCCATGGCATTGACCTGGCTGCGGAGAAACAACTTCATCAGTTGTAATGGAATCTGATTCTCTTGAGGTTATAAATGAGATCAAGTTGAAACATATGAGAGTAGATTGGAGGACTCACCTGATTGTTCAACAGATTAGAGCTCGGAGCTCTTGCTTCTTGGAGGTTAAATGGGATTGGATTCCCAGAGAAGCCAATCGACTAGATCAAGTTTGTATTGCTGTATTGGGATCTTTCATTGGGCTTTTGGGCTGGTCCCTAGAATGAAAAATTCATTACCAAAAAACAAATTGAGTTGCAAGAATTACCTCATGACCAAACTGCGCTGCGGGAATCGCCTCATGTCCAGGCTCCAGCAAGCTGTTCCCATGTGTGATGGCTTGCATTTTACCTTGGAGAATGGTGAAGCTAATCATTGATGCAATTAATGGTGTTTCTAATGCCCCGTGGAGAGTGAAGAAGATCATCGATGATGTTAGGAAGCTTATAGCTTATTTTCATTTTGAGGTATTTAGTTTTATACCTTTTCTGACACATGTTTTTAGAATAAACTCACATATAATTTAATTATAATTTTTATTCAAATATTATCAAATAAGATACTAGATTATCTTTTGTTTTAATAGAAATTACATATTACAATTATTTAATTTTGATTAGTCGACTTTAGTATTAAATTCTCTTTACTTTAATTATAGATTGCATGTGAATTTGCAAGTTTCCTTTTAGCTCATCATTACTGCTATATTAAATTCAAATTAAGGTAGGTAATGAATGTAAAACTTATATTTTGGTGATTTAAGATTTCTATCTTGAAGGTAAATTTTTGTAAAACTTGAAAATTATTAGGTTGTTAACATGTTATATCATAGTCTTTTACACTGATTTTTAGAGTTTTATTAATCTATTTATAACCTAAACTAAAGATACGTAAGAGTTTAAGTGTTTAACCTAGTTAATAAGTATCTCTTTAATTACAACCTAAGGATCATAAGCATATATTTATAAGTACATCTATGATTCTTGTCTATAGAAATTTACATTTTATTGAGGAAAACATGTATATAGGGGAACTATAATATACATCTTTATTAGATTTTATAGTGTACGTACCTATAATTCTTGTCCAAAAATTATACCTCTTATAATGGATTAATGTGACAATATTTGTCAATATACCTAACAAAAAAAATTCAAGAAGAACAAAATGTGTACCTCACGATAAGAAACTGAATCAAGATACTTTTGTACCTTATATACCTTCATATAAATTTCTCATATAATCTTCAATGACTATCTCCTATTGTTTAAAAAATAAGAATTGTGTAAAATTTTATAAAAATTGAATTGATAAAAGAAGAACAATAATTGCGAAAAAATTTACAAAATTGGATAGTTCTGTGATGAATATGTATATACACACACATTGATGTTAGCAATATGAATTTAATACAATGAAATAATTATGGATGGAATTGATTTGTTTCACATTTAAAATGGATGAAAAAACCTAAGATTAAGAAAATCATTTAATATATCTTTTTATATGTTAAAATGACATATTAGACTTCTCGTTTTTGAGAAAAAAATAAATAAATTATTTTGGGTGTAGATGAAAAAAAAATTGTGAATTTAATTCAATGAGTGACTCCTTTGTTGGATTTAAGTCTAATTTTCTATTCATTTTACCTTTTTCAAGTAAAACTTTGTATGTGGCTGATTTTTATCCAAGCAGTGGCCACAGGCCACAGGATAATAGAAAGAAATTATAAGGAAAATAGAGTCCCTTGCGTGGCCTCTAAAGCTCTTGTACTAGACATTGTGCTTTGGGCTCCTTCCTTTCTCATTAAAAAAACCATCACAGCTGTCCTATATTATACAGGTTTAGGGATGGAAATAGGAAAAGGTTTTAGGAATCCACCTCATTATGACTCCTCCTGGGCTCCAACTTGTTCCAAACCCCAGCCCGAAAACAACGGTCCCCATAAGTAATTATTAAATATATCATCTAACTCTCCATTTTTCATTATTGAGGAAATATAGTACTCGTTGCTCAAATCGGTGCCACATCTACCTCCTACCCATTAGAATCACTATAATGAAATACAATTTTTTGACATTTTCTTTACACCAAGAACAGTATTGTAGATACCTAGTGGCAGGTATTATTGTTTGTGGAAAATTTGGGGCCGGGTAGTAAGAATAGTAGTCGGTGTTTCAAGAGTCTTCTGTCTTCTTTCCTTTTCTTAGTAAGAATGGTAATATTTTCCATGTTCATATTGCTCCCTTCCCTTTCGTGATATATGCAATGCAACGTTGTCTTACAACATCTAATCACGTGTTTCTCTTTCATGTACTTGGGATGCATTCATACATCTAGTTATCTCTTATTACTCATGCTACATACGCTTGTGCATCTTCCTATGTTTTTTTACTACTTTTATTTCAATGTGGCTATGTCACCCCATGTAACTTTCACATTAATCTAATTCAAAGCTTGACGCCCTTGTTTTCGAAATAAGTATTTAGTGACTCTTGAAATACTACGGTCATCCTCTTTTCAAGTTTGCCGCTGTCAAACTTGAGATATTAGTTCGAATGAGGAAACGTGCATGCAAACGTGACTACTTGAGAAGGGAGGGAAACTTCCTTCAATTAATTAATCAAACTTAAACAGGACACCTGCAGGTTGTGGTGCACGTAAGCACGTACTCTAGCTAAGATCGACCATCTTATACATACGTACGCATGCACCTAACATTTTGACTCAATTTTTCATCCAATTACGTCAAAAGCCTTGGAGTTGGTTTGATTAATTGTCAATTTAGTGTACGGTTTTCCTTTCTCTTCTGTGAGTATTCAACCCTAGATCGGATGTTACTCATAGTCATATGCTCAACTAGCCGGTGATCGACTATTATTCTATTCATAGAGCAAATGCACCTCAAACATATAAGACGTCCAAGACCATGTTGTATGGCAAGAAAGTAAAATTCTGTCAGCACCGCAACGTTTTTACCCAACTAATTTCGGGTTAATCTATTATACATTAATGTATGCTATACATCTCACATCCGACGATTAACAACAGCTTTTATTTTTTCTAAACTCACTCATAAAATAATATCAATAGTCAGATGTTAGATGTATAACATATATTATAATTTTCTAATTAATTATGTGATTGACAAAGTTGAATGGCAAGACTTGTCTGACTTGCTGCTGAAGATCATGTTGAAGTTGTACTCTATGCAACCCTTATTGGCTTACACATGCATCCACTCTTTTTATTTAATAGAATTAAATAGTTTTTTTTTAAATATGAGTGGCTACTTGCCTTCTTGCGGTGCATGTAAAAGTGACTAACAAAATTGGGAGGCCTGACTCTTCCTTTTACCCTGACTATTGACTTTTGGGCTGCATTGCTCATATTGAAAACGACCTCCATGATATCATCATTGACATGGTACAGCAGTTATCGCGTTTTTCTTGCTTCGCATTTTGGCTTACTTCAATGAATTTGCTTATTACCAACCAAAAGAAAAGTTATCACGTTATTAAACAGAAACTGGCCTGATACGTACACTTAACTCTGTTCAAATTAATACACCCTTTCATGATTCAATCGTTATAAATTCATTATTGAACTAGGTCAGATAATTTCAATTCAAGATGTTATATTTTCATCAAAATGACCAGCTTATATCGTAAGATAAAGATTTTAAGGATACCGTGTGTTGATCATAAGAATAAAAT
The DNA here is from genome assembly GCF_933775445.1 of Argentina anserina. Classification (NCBI taxonomy): domain Eukaryota; kingdom Viridiplantae; phylum Streptophyta; class Magnoliopsida; order Rosales; family Rosaceae; genus Argentina; species Argentina anserina. Next base: position 24,486,973 of record NC_065875.1, read on the forward strand.
AATGCCGCACGACTTGGCCTGATCGACCTTTTTTTTGGTGTGAAGAAAGGACTTGGCCTGACTCTCGAACTGCATGGCGTATAAAAGTCGGACTCTTCAAGAAGAGCAGAACTGCAGAACATTCCAACTTTAATTTCTCTACATGGCTACCTACTAGTACATATCCCTGTGTGACTGTATCCTTATTCGATAATTTTCAAAGTTCACCTAATAGGAGGAACTCAGATACAGTACTATATTTATATAGACACCACCTCCTCAGAGCTTAGCCAACCCTAAGTGATCAGTTGGCTATATATATGATCGCATGCATCGTTCTACAACCCAGAAAGACCCTGCTTATAATCAATCGTTCTAAGCAACATTTCAAATTGGATTTGACTTACTGCATCATCCGCTGTTTCGGTTCCTACATCAGCTGGGAAAGAGAGAAATGAAGTTTGGGAAGGAATTTTTAGCTCAACAGGTGCCAGAATGGCAAGATGCATACATGAACTACAGCTACCTAAAATCACTCATAAAAATTATCCAACATTCCAAGCACAAAAACAAGCCTCATCCTCACCACCACCGGCTCACATTGTATTCAGCCTTCGCTGGCCTCACCAGAAGTCGGCACCACCAGGAACCCACTAGCCCCTCTGCCGATATCGAAAACCAAGCCATACTGGTCCACGCTGTGAGCTCGGATGGAGAACCTCATGAGAGTTACGAGACCACTTTCTTAATGGCCTCCGATGAAGGCGGAGTTATGGAGTTGGAGTATTTCAGAAGGGCTGATGATGAGTTCAACAAAGTTCAGAAGTTCTATAGGGGAAAAGTTGCAGAGGTAATGAAGGAAGCCTCTCTACTTAACAAGCAAATGGACGCTTTGATTGCTTTCCGGATTAAGGTGGAGAATCCTCAGAGGCTGTTTGACTGGAACGTGGAGATGACTCGTCTTGCTTCGGATATTGCAGTTTCCACCACATCTCAGTTGGCTACTTCAGCTCCAACAGGGGCCAAAGCAAGCAGTTAATATTAATCATATTGTTATTTTGTACGTTCAAGACAATATTAGTTAATGAAGAAATGATCATTGATCTTGTTTATATTGTATATCATTTTCAGGACGGGCGATGGAAGTGATCGAAGAGGGTGGATCGTGTGGATCGTCCAGTAGCCACGGTGAACGATCCAGTGAAGATGATAAGGATGAGAAAAGGAGAGAAGATCATAATATCGACAATCAAAACCTTAAGGAGGAGAAGCCAAACAAGTACAGAAGGAACATGCCCGCGCCACTAGATGTACTAGATCGTGTGACAATGAATCAAATGGCTGAGACTCCACTTTCGACTATTAAAGGCGTCCTCAATGTGCCACAGCAGACGGAGCTCAAATTCACCAGGGAAAATCTCAAAAAGGTTGAACAACAGCTTAGAGGGGCTTTCATTGAATTCTACCAGAAGCTTAGGCTTCTAAAGAGCTATGGGTATGTACCCAAGACATATGATTCAATAAAGAAAACTATTTTATATCTCTTTTAATTACAGGTAGCTAATAGTTTTGAATGACTAAACAGGTTCTTAAATATATTGGCATTCTCAAAGATCATGAAGAAATATGACAAGGTATGCTGATGTTGTGATGATTAACCAACGTACCTCTCGTTGGTAAAGTCTTTGTCAGTCTTATAATTTTTTTGCCGGTAACATTTTCATGTTATTAACCATCTTAATTAATTTTGCAGGTTACTTCAAGACATACATCGAAACCATACATGAACATGGTTGATAACTCCTATCTTGGCAGCTCTGATGAGGTGAGAATTCGTCCGTCGTGCATCATGCATGTATTATATCACATAGAAGAAGATTAAAACAAATTCAGCTCCGGATTATGTGATGAAGATATTGATAGAGTGTGAATGTATTTATTTTGGTTTTGTCTCAAGGCTTTGATTTCATATATATTTTTGTTTTTGGCACCTTAATTTCTTTCTAGTCTGACAAGAATTATTTTGTTACGTACCAAAGGTTACCAAACTTATTGAGAGAGTTGAAGATACATTCATCAAGCATTTCTCAAACTCAAATCGGAGAAAAGGAATGGCGGTTTTGAGGCCTAAACCAAGAAAAGAAAGACATAGGATAACATTTGCCATGGGTATGACCTCAAGCACGTACTAAATTATCATTACAGAATTTTGAGTTTCTTATTAATAAATCATCTAACTTGTTACAACTGTGTCTATGTCCTTACCTCTGAATCTTTTTATTGGAAAACTTCTAGGTTGCCTTGTTGGTTGCACTGTTGCTCTCACCTTAAACCTCATTTTGACAATACGAGCTCGTCATGTTATGGACCAGTCTGGGACGACCAAGTACATGGATAACCTATTTCCCCTATACAGGTAATCAAACTAGGTTTTGTTTTGCTTCATAATCATCTGTCCAATTTATTGAAAAGATTATTGTACTTCATTTGCTTGACAAGTTAAAGTTCCAATTGTAGCTTGTTCGGATATGTTTTCCTACACATGCTATTGTATGCTGGAAACATATACTACTGGAGACGCTACCGAGTCAATTACTCTTTCATATTTGGTTTCAAGCAAGGAACTGAATTGGGATATAAAGAGGTTCTCCTTGTTGGTTTTGGTCTGGCAGTGCTAGCATTAGCTGCTACTCTGTCAAATCTTGACATGGAGATGGACCCCAAAACACAAGACTACAAAGCAATAACCGAATTACTCCCTCTGTTCTTGGTTTTGGTAAGATCATTCCACTATTATAAGTGCTTTCCTATGCTACATGCATCATATATCATTATATCTAGAAGACTAGAACTCTAAACTTGGCTTCTTTATGTGCAGCTTGTAGTTGTGATACTACTATGCCCATTAAACATCGTCTATCGCTCAAGTCGCTATTTTCTCCTTGTATGTTTTTTTCATGGTATCTGTGCTCCTCTATATAAGGTAAAGTTCAATTTCAGACACCTTATGTTAATGATCTAGGTGGCATAACTGATTCGTATAAGGTTCTAAAAATCTCGGGAACTTGCTTGTTTTGCAGGTCACACTGCCAGATTTCTTCTTGGCCGATCAGTTGACAAGCCAGGTTGATACTTTGGTCTAATATATAAGACACTGATAGTAATTTCCTTCTTTGTATTATTTTTGTTTGAATTATCTAAATTGGCTTTTACGAATAATGTAGGTGGAAGCAATTAGAAGCTTACAATTCTACATTTGCTATTATGGTTGGGGAGACTACAAACACAGAAACAACACTTGCGGATCAAACGTTGTTTTCAACACCTTTAGTTTCATCGTTGCTTGTGTTCCATTTTGGTTGCGCTTCCTTCAGGTACAATCTATGTGTCGATTCATTACTTGTAGTGCGTATTGTTGATCGCTGGTTCCTAGCAGTTTAAGCTTTCAGACGCTTACAAACGTTTGCCACTGCATGTACACTAATTTTTCAGTGCATCCGGCGCCTGTTCGAAGAGAAGGATGCACAGCAAGGTTACAATGGACTCAAGTATTTCCTTACAGTAGTAGCCGTTGGCATGAGGACAGCTTACAGTCTCAATAAGGATGTGAACTGGAAAATTCTTGCCGGGATTATCTCAATTGTTTCAGCTGGGTTTTGTACATATTGGGACATTGTTATAGACTGGGGGCTTCTGCAACGTAATTCCAGAAACCGCTGGTTGAGAGACAAACTCTTAGTCCCTTACAAAAGCGTGTATTTTGCAGCCATTGTGAGTAGCATTTAACATTTAACATGTACCAATTGCATTACTAAGGTACCTTAACATGTGCTAACCGATCACGTTTATTCTGCAGGTCTTGAATGTGTTGCTGAGATTTGCTTGGTTGCAGACTGTTCTGAATTTCAATGTTTCATTCATGCATGAACAGTCTATGATAGCAGTTGTGGCGATCTTGGAGATAATCCGTCGAGGTGTGTGGAATTTTTTCAGGTTGGAGAATGAGCATCTGAATAATGTTGGCAAGTATAGAGCATTCAAGTCTGTGCCACTGCCGTTCAACTATGAAGAAGATCACCAACACAATCACTGAAATTGTAGCTGTATAGAATTAGCTCTCAGGCTTTTAGCTTTGATCCAATTTTGTTCTCCCCACTTATCTATTGCTGTGAATCTTGTTGCATCCATATTCCTTGGATTCTTCAATTCTTTCGATTATACAGTACACACTACATGTATAGCGAAAACAATTTAATGGAGTAATTAAATTGCAGTCGACTGAACTTGAATTGCTGAACAGTTAAACATAGATCCGAGCTGGCCCAGAAGGCCCAGAGCGTCAGCCCAATTCAAGACCGAGTCCAGAACTCACGCACTATTATATGAAATTTTCTCCGCGTTTTTCATTCTCCATCTTCATCCTCAGATTAGGGTTTGTTTACTAGATTCGTCTACATAGTTCAATATTATCTCACCAGTCACCATGATGGACTTTAGGACGGACAATTAGATCAGGTCATTATAATATGTATGACTCAGTGCAGCTGATATATTAATCACGAATCTTAACTAGCTGACATTATTAAAATGAAAATCTACTGTGTGTTAGATATATATGTGAATGAAATGCATACAACATTTGTTTAACGATACTCCATTTCTACTATAATACTTAATTACTTTTTTTTAAATGACAATTGTCATATAAGAGAAAATGTAATGTACGAAACAACGTAAATAAACTCTCACTCTTTATTATGAAGTAACGATAATTAGGGTTTGCGAAATGAAAAACTCCTAGCACAACTAGAAGTTAAACTAGAAATCCACACTTCAATGTTGAATCTCTGGAGTTGGCATAATTGAACTTGACCAATTGATTTTTAATTTTTATCGTTTACATATTTTCCTTATTTGTCAACTTCTCGATCTCCCTTTTTTCTGTGCGTCTTCTAAGGGATTTCCAGGTGAACATGCTGACATTAATATATATAATGCTAATGACTTTTCCCTATACGAAGAACACGAGACCGGACAGCAAAATTGGAAATGTACGTTCAGACGTAGTAAAATATTTATAGTCCCATGGTAGTAGAAAGAATTATCACACTAATTACGACCAATTACAGTTAATGATGTTTATGAAATTTCATCAACTTATGAAGAAATTCAAAAGATGAATTAAAGAAGCCTCAGACTTTCACAACCAAACAGGGAAAATATTTGTAGTCTCCATGGTAGTGGAAAGAATTATCACTTTAATTACGACCAATTACAGTGAATGAAGCTTTTGAAATTTCATCATCTCATAAAGAAAATTAAAAGATGAATTAAAGAACTCTTGGAAAACAAGTTATGCCGTCATGCCTCACACTTCCACAACCAAACAGGGTAGTTGTTGAAGACTTGAAGTTTGTTACATTGTTGCAGCAGTATGTTGCTAGTAGCAGTTGGTCCATTTGTGAAGCATGGGGCTCAACTGCTGCAGCATGGGGTTTTCCTTTTTTTCTAGCTTTAATCCATGGCTTAGTATGACATAAATAGTTGGTAAAATTGCTAAAATACACTATAAATTTGGCTAAAATTGTCAATTTGCACCCCGAACTTGTATTTGAGTCAATTTACCTCCTAAATTTGGTAAAAATTGCCGATTTGTACCTCAACCGTTAAATTTAATTGTTTCTATCCAATTTTACGTCATATGTCATGCACATGAGAGGTAATGTTGTCATTTTCTATTTATTTTTGTCTTTAAAAAATAAAAATATTCTTTAAAAGTATGATTATTTTTTTAATCAAATTATTTATTTACATATTTTTTCTACATACTTAACCCTATTTCGAATTATATATTCAACATACCCATCCATTCAAATATAGTGTGTTGTGTATATGTATATATATATATTTATATTTATATTTATATGTACACATTGTTAGAGGAGGAACGAAACGAGAATAATAACGACATAATGGAACAAAACGTAACCGTTTAATTATCGATAATATGACCTATATATAGGCATTTCATAACAACAGTCTTGTAGGATTCGGAATTCTAATCTATTACCAGATATGCGAATTTATCTCTAACAGGAAACCTAATAAGGCTAAGGCACAAACAATGGTAGAATAGTAATTCTCCCAAAACACACATTTATTTTTAATTTTCAATGTATTTATTTATATTTTTCTAATATCTTTTAACATATCATATCACGTAAAATAATAAATGACATAAATGCCGATTTGCACCCTAAATTTGGCTGAAATTGTCAATTTGCACCCCGAACTTGCATTTGAGTCAATTTACCTCTTAAACTTGGTAAAAATTGCCGATTTACACCCCGAAGTTGTATTTGAGTCAATTTACCTCCTAAACTTGGTAAAAATTGCCGATTTGCACCCAATCCGTTAAATTTAATTGTTTCTATCCAATTTTGCGTCACATGTCATACATTTAAGGGGTAATATTGTCATTATATATTTATTCATATTAAATAATGAAATAAATTAATAAATTACTTAAGATGAACACTTGCTACAATGTTTGTTTTTTCGAAACATATTATTGATTTATATATTTATTATTTTATGTGATATGATATGTTAAAAGATATTAGAAAAAATATAAATAAATAAATACATTGAAAATTAAAAATAAATGTGTGTTCCGAGAGAATTATTATTCTACCATTGTGTGTGTCTTAGCCTTATTAGGTTTCCTGTTAGAGATAGATTTGCATCTCTGTAATAGATTAGGACTCCGAATCCTACGGGATTGTGGTTATGTAATTGTTAGGTTAATATTAACCTAGTAATGTTTGCCTTATTCTTATTCTTTTGCTTTATATTTTTGTATATTTATTTATTTCTTTTTACGTTTCCTACTCATGCTAGGAAAATGTGCAAATGATCGGAAACACGTCAAGAAGAGTGGATTTAGCGCACATTATGGATTCGGGTGAAAGTTTCAAGCCAAAAAGAGCAAATGTGGAGATTTCATAAGAAAAGAAAAGTCAACGCCGGAAAATGCCGGTTAAACTCCGGCGATGAGAAGGTGGTTGCCGGAAATGGTGGTGGTTAAAGTCAATAAGTCAATGAAGCATATTGGTGAATTATGAATTGTAAATTTTAATTTACAATTTAAATTCAAAATAGAAGAAGACAAATGAAGGAGACAATTTCAAGAACAAGATCCTCAATTTGTGCTCCATGAATTGGGGATTTAAATTTAAAATAGAAGAAGACAAATGAAGGGGACCATTTCAAGAACAAGATCCACAATTTGTGCTTCTACATTTATCCACCATATCTAACCATTCATCCCCTTACATCTCCACCATTCATTTGTGACCTTAAGGCCTTTAAATACCCTTATTCTTCACAAATTCGTGCATTCTCCTTCACCACACTAAAACTCCATCAAAACTTCATATTTTCCATATTTTTAACATAGTTTTCTTAGGCCTAAGTCATAGATATCAAGTTGTGCAAAGAAAAGTGTAAAGTGTCTTGAGTTTTCACCAAAAACTAAAGATCATTTACACTCTTGATCAATCACAAACTTGTTTCATAGATTTGGGTCACTTCACTCTCTTATCCTCTACTCATACTCTTTCTCAACCCTTGTTCTTTGTTTCTAGATTGTGTGGATAAAGTATGGTGTTCATGGAGTTCTTCTTTTGTTAGAACCCATTAATACCATACTTAGAAGCATTTTCTTTCTTATTACATCTTTGTGGGTAGTAAACCTTTAGAGGTACGGTTTGGTATCATTTATATCAAACCCTTGGTAATCTCTTCTCTCTTTACTCTACTTCTCTTTTGATGTATTTCATTTTCAAGGGTTGTTGTATTTAATGGGTTGTGAGTAGTTGGATTTGAGGCTAGGCTAGCCCTAGCCAAACTCATGTGCTAATGAATTTCATTTTACTTTTAATTGATGTTGATGCATGTTGAATCTATGGGCTTCTATACTTAAAATGTTTACTAAATGTGTTACTAATTTTGTCACCTAGAAACATGTTTAGGTAATTAATGAATCGGAACTTGAACTTGACAACTTCTTGAATCCGTGAGCATGGGTAGCCTTTAGGTGGTGGCTTAGTGTTTCTTATGGGAAATATTAAGTTGCTTGAATTTCTTACCATGAACTTAATGCTTGTGCCATGAGTGTAATTACTCTAAGGGGGTGTTATGCTTGTGGTACATAGCCCACTTGTATTATAAGGTAATATAATTGGGACTAAGGTTTTGTGATTTAATTTGGCTCCAAAAGACTTTGTTAAATTGCATGATTAGTTGGTTTCTTGGTAGCTTCACCAAAGCACTAGGGGGAAGTTTGTCAAACATGTTATGCATTAATCTTGAGTTACATTTGTGCATGAGTAAGGCTAGGTGCAATGCCTAAGTCTCTACTCCTCTTTTGATTATATCTCTACATTTACCTTTCTTTGTTGTTTTAGTGCAAGAATTAGTTTGCTTAGCTTAATTCTAAAATCAACCAAGTCGATTCACTACCACTTGTTAATATCATCTCCATGATTCTTAGCTTCCAAAGGGCTAAGGTTGTGAACTTGTAAAAAGTTAGAATGCATGTTTCTCTAGTTTTCTTGCGAAAATCTAGTTAGAGTTGAGTTTCCCCCAATCCCTTGGGTACGATACTCTACACTTTCCCTTACTAAAACTTGACCTCCTATACTTGGGAGTAGGTAGTTTCACACATAAATACACATAATCATACTTAAGTGATTCAACCAACAGTAATGCCTATATATTGGCCTCATTATCAATCAATAAACGGTTACGTTCTGTTCTATTACGTCGTTATTATTCTCGTTTTGTTCATCCTCCAACAATGTGTACATATAAAAATATATTTATACACAACACACTATATTTGAATGGGTGGGTATATTGAATATATAATTCAAAGTAGGGTTAAGTAGGTAGAAAAAAAGATGTAAATAAATAATTTGATTAACAAAATAATTCTCATTTTAAAGAATATTTTTATTTTTTTTAAAGAAAAAATATAAATAGAAAATGACAACATTACCCCTCATGTGCATGACATGTGACGCAAAATTGGATAAAAACAGTTAAATTTAACGGATGTGGTGCAAATCGGTAATTTTACAAAGTTTAAGAGGTAAATTGACTCAAATGCAAGTTCAGGGTGCAAATTGACAATTTCAGCCAAATTTAAAGTGCAAATCGGCATTTATGCCAATAATAAATATATAAATCAATAATATGTTTCGAAAAAAAAATTGTAACAAGTGTTCACCTTAAGTAATTTTATTAATTTATTTCATTATTAAATATAAAGAAATATAATAACAATATTGGCCCTCAAATGCATGACATGTGACTTAAAATTAGATGGAAAACATTAAATTTAATGGATATGGTGCAAATCGGCAATTTTTACCAAATTTAGAAAGTAAATTGACTCAAATGTAAGTTCATGGTGTAAATTGACAATTACGACCAAATTTTTGGTATAAATCGGCATTTTTACATAAATAGTGATTATAGGTAAAATAGTTTCTTAGTCTCTTTCTCTTTATACTTGTATATGTACAAGTTGTAATCTGTTGATTTTACAATCTTTCAATAAAGGAGAAAATTTCCCCAAAAGCTCTAAGTTGTTCTTTATGAATTTCATCAGTAGTCCGTCGGCCTCCAATGCTGACATATTCTAGTTCTACCTTGTTTTAAAGACTTCTTGGCCATCAAGCTTTTGGTAACTTTTACATAATCTTTGATTTTTTTGTGTAACTAACTGCTCTGATCTTCTAAAAAGATAGTATATACTATGCGTAATTCAAAAGTTGTGAGTTCGAACGAGCCCTATAGCTAGTATTTAAATTGTTTGCTCGATAGAAATCAAGAAAAAGTAGAGACGTGGTACGTTATTCTTGGAGGACTCTAACAATGTGAGCATGTGATTAGGTAGGAAGCTGCAGGACACGCTATGGAACACCATAAGAAGAGAATCTTCAACGATGGCTCCCATCCCGACTCTTTGTCCAAAGGCAATGTAACATGACTTGAAGATCACGAGGCATGCAGCACCAGCCGACTAATATTATTATTATTATGGATATAAATTTACCAATTATTTTTCATTTGTTTATTTTTTAAAATTCATGTCGTGTGTCGAATTGTTTAATTATTGTTTAACTTTGAATTGAAAAAAAGACTCATATCATGAGTTTAAAAAAATAAACACAAGGTAGATAAATAAATAATAATCGGTAAATTTGGTTCATTATTACTATTATTACTATATCTAATCCCGAGTACTCTTTTGTTCTTTTTTTCTTCTAGAGGGGTTAGAAATTCCGACACAACGTGCATATTTTCTTCATGTATTTAACTATTTAAGCATGTTTCTTTCTGGCAATGCCCCCGAAGGAATTACTTAGTTAGATTGTTCAACCAGAAAAAAAAAATACGACCTTGTCATGACAATCTGGAATAATTCGGATTTATTTTCTTGTCAATTGAATATTTATAGTCAATTACCCGGGGCATATTTTGTAGTGTGTACGTAGATGGTTGAAGAACTTTCTTGCTAATAATTATAGTGGTT